>NC_068975.1:3527500-4152500 GCF_016808095.1 Vigna angularis
GGCGAACCAAGATCATGCAAGGCCCAACAAGGGATGCCTCAGTCTTTGTATGAGCTTTGAATGTTCAGATGAAAAAATTTTGAGATTTAACAAAATTGCTCAATACTCTGAATGGGCTGAAGCATATGAAAGTCACGCCTTGGTTTTGGGTATGAGTCAATTAAGCGAGGTTCCACAAGAAGTTGCCCCCCACTTTGGGTTTACGAATGATAAGATGGACTCAAAATCATACAAAGGATGCCCCTGTCTCGGTACGAACTGAATATACAGATGAAACAAATCTGAGACTAACAAAGTTGCCCCAAGTTTGGGAATCGGGGGAAGAGTTTGGATGAGATTTGAATGTGTTCAGGAATTTGTGATGGATATGGAAAGGATTGGCTTGAAAAGATTGCCCCAATTGGCTTGATTTTCCTTTGTATAATTTTGATCAAAAAGGAGTTCCCTTCGTCCGAGGACATTTATTTTTCATCATCATTTTTTTTTTGACTGCATTGTTGGTCATTTTTGTCTTGTCTCAAAATTAAGCTTCATGAAAAAATTAAGCAACCATCATTCAATCTGTGTGGACTTTTATTGGGCTTGTAATGTGGCTTGGGCTAAAGGGTATTGAAAGAAAAGATATAAAGGCTCAAATAAATTTTTGTGGGTTATATTTTTTTGAACAAGAGTTACCATCTACACCTTGTATCAGCTATTTGTCAAATCTGTTTTGACTTTCCTTGCTAATTTGCAAACTTCACTCTTTGTTCGTCATCACTTTGTGATTCTTTCCGTTTTTTGCCTCACTTTTGAGGAATTATCTTCATTTGATCACTAAGTGTGTTCCTTTGCAATTTGAGTTAACTTCTACTGTGATGATAACCCTTGTTTGGGTAAAATTAGAAAAGAAAATTCTTATTGGCTCAAATTGGGTATCAAAGGATATGTTTTTGTTTTTTTTTTTTTTTGGATGAAGAAAGATGGCCACACATCATTTCAAATTTTGATTGCTTTATTTTCAAAAGATTAATTAGGAGACAAAGACTAAATGATCTCAACAGAGTCATTTTCATTCTTTTTTTTCATTTTTTTTAACGGATTCCAGGATCTCCCAAATGAAAGCAGTGGAGGTAATGGAAAATCTGCCCCAGTGTAAAACTTGGTATTTATTATTTGGGCTCAAGAACATGATTGGGTCAATCTCTTGGTATAGCGAGGGCTAAAGGATGATGTTTTCAAGCAATGCACACACAAATATCCCTTAAGAATATGTGATTTGATCATTTGACTCCAGGAGATTATGACATCCATTATATTTTTTTTTTCATAAAATGGATGTTTTGCATCAAAAATAATTGACTCAACTTTTGCGTATTTTTTTGGTTTTATACATGAAGAAAAGTAAAATGAAATGAACATGATGATACTAGTTGAAAATCAGATTTTTTTTTGTTTTAAGAGAAAATTACGTATGGTGGCCAGTGTGAAAACTGGGCTTGGGGGCCAGTGTGAGCTGGGCTTAGGGGGCCAGTGTGAAAACTGGGCTTAGGGGGCCAGTGTGAAAACTGGGCTTGGGGGCCAGTGTGAGCTGGGCTTAAAGGGCCAGTGTGAGAACTGGGCTTAGAGGGCCAGTGTGAGCTAGGCTTAGGGGGCCAGTGAGAGAACTGCGCTTAGAGGGCCAGTGTGAGCTGGGCTTAGGGGGCCAGTGTGAGAACTGGGCTTAGAGGGCCAGTGTGAGCTGGGCTTAGGGGGCCAGTGTGAGCTGGGCTTAGAGGGCCAGTGTGAGAACTGGGCTTAGAGGGCCAGTGTGAGCTGGGCTTAGGGGGCCAGTGTGAGCTGGGCTTAGAGGGCCAGTGTGAGAACTGGGCTTAGAGGGCCAGTGTGAGCTGGGCTTAGGGGGCCAGTGTGAGCTGGCCTTAGAGGGCCAGTGAGAGAACTGGGCTTAGAGGGCCAGTGTGAGCTGGGCTTAGGGGGCCAGTGTGAGAACTGGGCTTAGAGGGCCAGTGTGAGCTGGGCTTAGGGGGCCAGTGTGAGCTGGGCTTAGAGGGCCAGTGTGAGAACTGGGCTTAGAGGGCCAGTGTGAGCTGGGCTTAGGGGGCCAGTGTGAGCTGGGCTTAGAGGGCCAGTGTGAGAACTGGGCTTAGAGGGCCAGTGTGAGCTGGGCTTAGGGGGCCAGTGTGAGCTGGGCTTAGAGGGCCAGTGTGAGAACTGAGCTTAGAGGGCCAGTGTGAGCTGGGCTTAGGGGGCCAGTGTGAGCTGGGCTTAGGGGGCCAGTGTGAGCTGGGCTTAGGGGGCCAGTGTGAGCTGGGCTTAGAGGGCCAGTGTGAGAACTGGGCTTAGAGGGCCAGTGTGAGCTGGGCTTAGGGGGCCAGTGTGAGCTGGGCTTAGAGGGCCAGTGTGAGAACTGGGCTTAGGGGGCCAGTGTGAAAACTGGGCTTTTGTGTTTTGAGAATTTTTGAAACTTGTGATTTGAAAAATATTCGCCAGTGTGAAAACTGGGCTTAATGGGCCAGTATGGAAACTGGGCTTGGGGGCCAGTGTGAAAACTGGGCTTTTATGGGCCAGTGTAGGAACTGGGCTTTTGTGGGCAATGCAAAGAATTGATATGAGAAAAATTTGATTTAGGAAAACGTTTGAAAAAAAATAAAAATGTTTTTTTTTTGTTACCTTCTGACACGGGAAAATCCAGATCGGATCGGACCCAAGGAGAAGTAAAATAGAAAGAAGTTGGACTTACCAGGCACATTGACCCAATGGATCAGATGACCTGAGCCGTGTGAACTTGTCACAAGAAGAAATGACAAAGAAAACACATTTTTTTTGCATTTTTCAAAGTTTATGGAACAAGCTAAAAGAAAATCATTTTTTTTAATTTTGTTATGAGAGGATTTCACAAATTTGAGCTAAAGAAAAATTTGCAACACAACTAGACTCAATGGGCCCAACACTATTCCTTTTACAACCATGACAAAATCTTTAGACAAGGGTCAGAATTCCTTTACTTTATTTTTATTGCACAAATACTTATCCTCACAAATGAAAAGGGAAAAATTTGAATTGAAAACACAAAATCTACATAAACATGCATTTTTTTATTTTTCAGAAATTCAGATGCACTCGTTCAAGAGAAACCACATATGCCGAAAGGGCCTAATGGGCTCAAAAACTGTTCATCTTTCATTCTCAGATTTTTTTTCTCTTTTTTTTCTTTTACTACGAATTCAACGAAAATCACACAAGACAATTTGAACAAATGTACAAGACATCAATCAACAGCAAAAATGTGAAAACAAAATATTTTTGACATATTTCCAAAAGAAGTATACTCGAGAGAAAAACCACGAAGGCCATTGGGCCTAATGGGCTCGAGCATTGTTTTTTTTTTCAATATTTTTGATTTATTCAAAAATGTAGAAGAAGAAGGAATAAAAATCAAACAAAATGGTGATGTGAAATTACAAACATGCCAAAATAATTTTTCACTCAAATTTATATTTCAGAAGAATTGGGTTCAAAGAAAGCTAACATGGTAATGAGGCCCAATGAACCTGAAAATGTCCTTTATCATGTAAATGAAAAACAATTTTGAACGCTTCAAATTTTACATCACTCCACTTATATATTTTTTTTGGAAAAATTTCCAATTATCATATTTTTGATTTTTTTGTTTTAATATTTTTTGGTGTGAAATCGGGTCATCTAAGAAGTCTTGAATTGGGCCGGATCGACCCAACAAAACCCTACCCGTTTTCAGATTTTCAAAATTTTTTTTTTTATTTTTTTTAAAACTCAGAAAGAAATCAGACCGACACCAGGCAGTTGCAGCGACCGGAACTGTAGCCCCAGTGGATTTGCTCAGCTATAAAATGGGTATCCCTTCGGGGTCGAGCGACATTTTCCCGATCTCGCTCTCTCTCTATCCTTCTCTTTCTCCCTCTTCTCTCTCTTCCTTGAGTGTCTGGACTTCTGCGAGGCTCCTCCGTCTCTGCCTTCCACAGCGTCCGTGCCTTCCGAGGAGCTTCCGTGTGCCTTCCACTTCCAGGTAAGTCCTCTGTACTCTAAATCTCTCTTCATTCGTGCTTTTCTTCTCTTAAGTTTTTTGTTCCTTCCTTCTTTTCTTCCCTCTCTCGATGCTTTATGTGTTCTTTTTTCCTTTACGCTTTCTGTTCTTGCTCTTCTTTCTTGTCACCTTTCGATTTTTTTTTCTGCTTTCCTTTCCTGCAAGCTCTTTATTTTCTTCTACTTTCTGCTTTGTCTGCTTTTATTTCTTTCTCGCCTTTCTCTGCATTTCTTTCTGAGTCCTCTTTTCTCTTTTCTCTTTTAATTTTAAAAACTTAAAACACTTAAAAACACAATTGTCCTAAACTTAAGGGGTATATAGGCTGGAAACCAGACGTTTATCTCCCTTCGTTTGAAGGTATGACAGAGACAATCGGGTAGAACAACGCCACGTACCCCATAAAAATAGAAAACTTAAAAAGAGAATTTATTTGAATGAACCGGACATGAACAAATGGACAAGGACAAAAGGACAAGGACAAAAGGACATAGATCCGTTTAGGACCCTTTTGCAAGGACCGTGAAACAGATCCGAGACCAGACACTGAAATAACAAAGATCGACCGAACAAAATAAACTTAAAAGGAAACAAAAACACATAAAGAAAACACTGAAAAAACTTTTTGTTTTATGCTTTTGTTATGTTTTTGTTCTTTTTATTTTTATATTTTTTTTTGTATGAAAACTTAGAGAGGAAAGATGAGCGAGATGGAGATGGAGAGGTACACCGGTCAGCGGTGGCGACCTACTGACGATCAGGTCAGAATGATGACCAATATTTACAATTACGGGGTCACACATCCCAGCAGAGCGCAAGTCGTCGAGATTGCGTCTCGACTAAGGGTTTTCGCAGATGTCAGCGAATACAATGTGCACTGCTGGTTTAACAACCACGGCAATCGGGTCAGGCGCTGGCAAGCGGAGATAGACCCCACTGGCACTCAGTTTTCACAACTGCCGCTATACATGTATGGTAAGCATCCTGATCACCTCCACCCCTTTTTTTTTTTGCTGATTTCCCTCTTCATCTTATTATTGAAATTTTTTTGTTGTTTTTTTTTTTTGTTTTATTTTTTTTTGGAAAGAATACGACTGGGTGATCATGAGGGCGCCGAGGCTGCTGGACTTGTTCCCCGTTCCGATCATCATCGACGACGATAGGGACACACGACAAATCGCTCCACCCATGCTTCTCACATTCCGCACCAGAGCTCCTTCGACGGAGCTCTCCCTTAGACCACCGCAACCAGCCCGGGAATACTTTCGCTAAATTTCCTTCATTTATTATTATTATTATTTTTTTTTTTTGGTCTGTAACTTAACGATCACCCGTGATCGAACCACGAACACTGTTTATTTGCTTTCGTTATCTGCTTTATTTGCCTTTTTTTTTTAAATTTGTGACTTTGCACTTTTTTTGTTATATCTGCTTTTTTCTCTTTTTTATGCATTTTTTTTTTCATGTTAAGATCGTATGAGTGTATTCAAAATGATACCTTGTTCAAAATCATCTTTCCGACCTTACTGTAAATCTTGCCCGAATGATGAAATAAAATGGATTTTTATGGTTTTTCTTTGATTTCAGTCTAAACAAAATTTCTAATCTAAACGAAATAAAGGAAAACCGGGCTCAACAGAAAATAAATTATTTACAAAGAAAATACGAAAAAAGACTTCGAATGAAATGAACGCCATGAGCATGAAGAACACAATTTTGAAATCATTATGCATATGAGACAAAGAAATGGGAAGAGAAGAACAAAGAACTCGTAAACAAATTTGCACAATTTGAAATTTCGACAAACCTCTTTTTTTTTATATCATCATTTTTTTTTTGTTTGGTGACACCCTATTAGGACATGATTTCCAGTAAACCTTGGAGATACCAAGTAATGAAAGTTCACATTAAAAGTTCATGGATGAAAGCGTGATATCAATGAGCGTAAACCTCATAGTGAGACAAATTAAAGCTCGATCAAAACAACATCAGTTCCAACTTTTACAATAACTTATGCTTTCCAAATAATCCGAGAGTCCTCTTCACTCGTCCATGGAATTTGTAGAGGTGAACTCACGCCTTGCCGCAGTGCTAGATTACATTTCTTCAAACTTTAAACATCCTGAATCGATCAAAAATTGCACTTTATGCTTTAGAGCCTTGCATGCCTCAGTTGAATGTCCACACGCTCCTGCATGATAATCACACCTGGCATTTACGTCATAGTTCTTTGGGTACGGAGGTCGTATAGGCCTAGTTGGACAAATCTTCATGAGGTTTCTACGGAGAAGATCTGGTAGTAACTCCGTATAGGTCATGGGGATAGGAGTGAAGTTGGCGACCCTCTCATCACGATTGTAATTTCTTCGTTCAGTGGCTCGACTAGACCTATGGGAATGTGACATTTGAGGATAGGCAGTAAAATGGGAATTAGCTCTTCGCTTCTTATCTTTCTCATGTCTAAGACCATACCCGTTTAGACTGGCTACTAGCTCTGGGCCTAGTGCAATTTTCCCACTTCTTATACCACTCTCAACCCTCTCTCCAATTACTACTATGTCAGTAAAACTTAAGGAAACGCTGCCTATCATGTGTTCATAAAATGGGGTTTGCAGAGTATTCAAAAATATGATAGTCATCTCCTTGTCGCTCAGAGGCGGTTCTACTTGAGCAACAATTTCTCTCCACCTTTGGGCATATTCTCTGAATGATTCAGACTCTTTCTTCACTATATTTTGCAGTTGTAATCTGTCAGGTGTTAGATATTTATTATATTCATACTGCTTTAGAAATGCGCTAACCAGATCTTTCCATGAGTAGATGTGAGTCGTTTCCAAACGCATGTACCAAGTTAGAGCCATGCCAGTTAAACTTTCTTGAAAGAAATGAATCAGAAGTTTTTCATCGTGGACATAAGCTGCCATTTTCCTGCAGTACATGGTTATATGGACCCTCGGGCAAGTATTTCCCCGATATTTCTCAAATTCTGGCATCCTGAACCTTGGAGGTATCACCACATCATGAACTAAACACAGTTTTTTAGCATCTTCAAATTCAAAACTTCCTTCACCCTCTATGGCTCTCAACCTCTTCTCAAGGACTTCTAATCTGCTCTTATCATCCTTAAAATCTCCTGGTGTAATGACACCAGATGGAGACTTCGTCTTAGGTTGTTTTTTCATCATCATGCTTTCAATATCTGGTCGGATAATCTGCCCAGGAATTGTGAAAGTGGTTGCCC
Organism: Vigna angularis; assembly: GCF_016808095.1. NCBI lineage: Eukaryota > Viridiplantae > Streptophyta > Magnoliopsida > Fabales > Fabaceae > Vigna > Vigna angularis. The sequence continues at coordinate 3,534,781 of NC_068975.1, forward strand.
CAGGCTCGTCTTCTACTTCAACTGCATTATCTTCGGCCCTTTTAGTGTCAAGATGGCCCAAGTCTACTCCTAAGGGTGGAGTATAATTCGGGGGAAGATGATGGGAAGGGAAAGTTTGTGCTCCCTGAACTTCTTGTTGTAGTCTTTGTGCGGATGGATCTCCGGGGATTTGTAAGGCATTCAGGGCTTCTAAGATTCGACTGATTTGTCCTTTCAGCTGTTGGATATCGGCTTCTATTCCTTCTTGAACTTCTACTTGGTTCTCCATGATTTTGCCACTGGTTCGTGTCCTTTAGGGTGTCTTAGATGTTTAGCTGTATATTTTTTTTTGTGAAACAAATTAAGAAAAAAGAAAAATAAAAATAAAAAAGAAAAGAAAAGAAAAGAAAACATAGTTCAAATTCTCTAGTCAGAAACTATAAAGCTGTGAAAATATTTGCCCCGGTATAATTTTGGAAATTAACACGAAACAGAGTCAATAAGGTGGTTCATCATTCTGAAATCCCCAAAATGCTAGACATAGGAATTCTTGATCAATCATCGCAGGCTTTAGTCATCACTTTCTTCATTTGTCTGATCAGTTTCTCGCAGCAATCGAGGAATGTTTCAATCCCCTTAGGCGGGTTGATGATTGACATTAGCATCAACTAAGAACTTAAGGACGTTTTCAATGGCTCCATTGGCAAGGGAAGCTAGCTATGAGAGACTTCTCTTCCAATTCTTTTAACTTGTCCTTATTCAACGACATATTCCTTCATCCGACTCATCAATCTTTTATGTCCTCTTTTAGCTGAATGGCAACATTCCTTATCTAGTTTTGTCATTGTTGTTTCTATCCACTGCTCATCATTTTGAAATTTCTTTTCACAAATTGGGTAGGGGAAATTAATGTGAATTACAACTTGATTGTCTTAACCCTTTTTGCGATCCATTGGCTAAGGGAAACTTCCACTAACAGTCCATGATCTTGGGCCTTTCTTTGAAGCGAACAACATTTCCCCGAATTGTCTTTAACTTGTTGGAACATTTCAGCGAAGATTCATTCCTCATATGATCTGCAATGTGGCGAGAGATGCAGGTGTTAGCGATCCTCTCAGGATACTCAAATTATTTTTTGCGCTAACACAGGATTGCAATTAATACAACACCTAATACCCATGAGGGGTACATTAGGATACCTCCCGCAATGATATGTAATCTGCGATCTATGTTGCCAAGGGACACACCATTTAACTTGTTCTTCATTTAAACTTGCACAAAGTTACGCCCATTCATTTACTCTTTTCACATGTGGTTCACAAGGAACAGCCTAAGACAAGTGCAAAAGTGCCTAAAAGTCACTTCTTTTTCCAATGGTGACCCTTATTCACCTGACTGATTACCTGTGATGGACTTTCTGTACAAAATCCAATTTTCTCTCGGGTAATCGTTTACAGTGTCCTTGTAATCGATTATATACTGCAATAACTCGTCCATGGGGTACAGGGAATTTAAGGCGTCTCCAGTCTCACGGAAAATGAATCACAAATACAACACTGGTAGACAACATAACATCTTTCCCCCCTTCAGTTCGTAACAACGATTAAGGGTCTCATAAACTTCGGCCAGGATGGTAGTGACTGGATTCTCACAGCGGTCTTTGTCTCCCACAAATGCATTCATAGCGGCATGATACCATAGAGGAGAAGAGCTAATACATCCTTAAACATTTCCCCATTTTCCTCTTAAGCCAAACGATGTAGGTATTCCTATAAGTATCTTTGAGGAAGGCCCCTCACTTTGCTTTTGATTGTGAACTCGCTTTCCAACTTCATTGGGTGTACTTTCCTTATCCTCGCTAACTGCAAGATAAGTATATACTACTCAAGGTAGCTGTATGGAGTCTTTTCCATATTTAAGACTTGCTCGAATTCTTCCACTGGTGGCACTAGTTGGAAATCTTGGAAAGTGAAGCACCTTAGTGGTGGATCATAGTACTGGGTTAAAGTAGTAATTGCTGATGTTTGGACCTCCACCTCTAACAGACTCAACAAATTCTTATACCCCACCAATATTATCCTCCTTTACTCGACGTGCATCTTTTCGTCAAAATGTATGAACTCGAATACCTCTTGACTCAAAATTCCATGTTAATTCCCCTTTTTTAGCTTAAGGCCTTAATCACAACTTTATAATTTTTTACTAGAATCCACAGAACGTGACAAGACTATAAAAAACGTGAGCTAAGACAAGAAGGAAAGAAAAAAGATAAAGAGATATGATGATATGTACAAGGTGCGTGATTTTTATTAAGCGAACATGGGGGTTATAAGAATACACATTTCTCCCTTTTGTGCCTTATCAAAGGTTGGATGACTGAAGTTCTAAGGCCAAATATATGCACTCACAAGAATAGCTTCCTAATGCTTAAGTCAGGCCACCAGAGCTATGGCTCTTTTCACTGTTTCTCCACAACAGTCAGAGTAATCAACTAGATGTGGAGACACAAATGAAAAGAACAGACTCTGGCTGGGGTTCTCACGATAGCCAAACAGGAAGTACATCCCAGAGTGACACCGCTACACAACCCCTCTATTTCTAAGTTGCGCTCAGACCCGGGTATAGGGCCTCACTCATGATATGCATATAATGTGTGTGTGTGAAGGGAGAATGCAATTGTACACCCCAAACCCTCACCTGCAAAACAACCAGAAAATTCCCAGGCAGATATAACATGTTTTCTATCCTAGGGTTCAATGTAATCAAAACAAACACATATACAATTATGACAAATATCAAACAAAGATAAAGACAAAGAAAGGAAAGAAAAACACAAAGAAAAACCACATTAAATTCGCACATCTAATTAAATGGCCTGACTCTCTGGCATTCCCCAGTGGAGTCGCCATCTGTCGCAACCGGAATCGCGACGGGACGACGATCCAATAAAAAGAAGAAATTTTTTTGAAAAGAGATTTTGGAGTCGCCACCATAGTTTATTCTGGAAAACTACGGAAAAACCATAAAATGATAAGGCATGGTCAAATTGAACCAGATTCTTGGTTCGGGAGTCGGTTACGTGTAGGGAAGGTATTAGCACCCTACAACGCCTGCCCTAAGGCAGTACCTTTAACTAAATGCGCGAATTTGGATGTGGGTTAATGTACAAGGAGTTACAATCGTAAAAACTAAATAATAAAAATCAAGAAACAAACACGAGCAAATAAAGGTCCATGAGCAAGATAGTGTGGATGAAACAGGGTATCAAAAAAAGAACTTTCGTTTTTTATCATTTTTATTATGGGTCCGAGGCCAAAGGAAAGGACAGGAGGTGCGCGGGTGGAATATGGGGGTGTGCAGGTGAAATATGGAGGCGCCAAGGGGACTCGGCCCGAAGTGTTTATTCCCAATTCAACCCGCCCATTAGGGGTTCTTCTAACTTCATCCATTTGAGTCAGCAGAAGACTCCATCTTCTCCTCTGAAAGAGAGAAACCCAGAGACATTCACCTCCACTCTCATAGCCACCGCAAAAGGGGACGACCTTTACCGGTCTCGGCGTCAACGGCAAACTCAGGCGACATCGGAACCACAACCAACCGCGGTGCCGCTGTCTTCTATTCTTCGATGGTCGCCACTCGTTACCGGGATCAAGATGGTCGCGACAGTTCTTCATTCTCCGCGCGCGGCTTCGATTTGCCACTGCTACACGCGACCAACTCCGGCGACCGCCTCGGCTCCACCGCCACCAACGTTGCTTCAGATCCGGCCGCCCTAGTGACTCCGTGGTTCGATTCTGCTCGCGCCAGTGCAGCTGTAGTTCCCAACCACCGTCACTGACGCGTGACTCCTTTGGGAATTTGGAAAAGTGGTTCGAAAACCTAGTCTGCTTTGACTTGGGGTTTTGTCAATGATGGTTGAAGAAAATAGTGGTACCGTAGATGATGCAGGTGGGAAAAGTATGAATCTGGAGGAAATAGTTGCAGGTGCCATGGTTGGCGAATTGGGATTGTGTAGAGTGAAAAAAAGTGAAGAGAGAAGGCAAAATTTGTATGACGAGCCGAGGGGTGGAGAACTTGTAGGAGCGTTTTCAGAGGGATTCAGTCTGGTGAACGAAATCGGGAATCCAAAACAGCTTAAGAGTTGTGCGTGTAGGAAGGATGACGCTTACCAAAGATGGGATGACTGAGAAACGGGTTTGAAATGTCGGGTCCTAGAGATTAAGTGTTGCTGGTGTTAAGATGATGATTGGGTGAAGGAGAATGGAGGTTAAGGATGAAGATGATGATGTTGACCGTGAGGTATTAGAGATGATCACGCGTCTTGAAGATGTTTTGGATTGGATGAAGGCAATGAGGTGGGTGATGGTGGTTTTGAGGATCAGTAGTGGTAGCTGGCAAGGATGGCGGCCTGAGGTCCTGTGGAGGAGAATGGATAATGATTGATGTTGGATGTTGGCCGTGAGTTTAGGATGTTGAAAATGGTGTGAAGGATGATGAAGGTGATAGGCTGTTTGGCCGTGGGATAAGGTGTCAGGATAAAGATGAATGGTGATGGTCTATGTGTAAGGATGAAGGTGATGAAGTTGGCTATGAGGTATTGGATATGAAAATGATGAAGTTGGTTGTGTATGAGGGTTGAAGGTTCAGTGTTGGAACGGTATTGGAAACGGAAGTGATGATGTTGGCCGTATGGCAGCGATGAAGATGGACGTTGGCCCTCATAGCCGTGGGTGCAGTAAGAACAGACATATACAAATATTCACAACACTAAGCATCTATTTAACAGCAACATGCAAACTCAGCAACCAAAGAGACATATTCAAAGACAATGTAACAGAGGCATATTCAAGGTCAATTAACCAAACTCAGAACAAACATGGAGTGGAAAGCATTACTTACCTCTTGAAGCTTGGTTCCGATGGTCTCCTCCTCTTTCTCTGGCTTTCCTCCTCCTTCCTGTGATGTCTCTGGCTTCCCGAAAGTGGACCCTCCCCTCTACTTACTTCCTTCTCTTTAGTAAAATGATGTTTCTTCTGCCTCCTCTTCTTTTTCGGTTTCCTCTTTCTTTTAATTTTTCTTGATGAATGAAGATGGTGAACGTTGGCGGCTGTGAGGTTAAGATGTTGAATATGATGATGGGCGTTTGGCCGTGAAAATGAAAAGGGAAGGGTGATAGCAGTGTGTGGATACGGCCGGAGTGCGTCGGATGGTTTCTGGGCGGAGGTCGCGGTGTTCCAGACGAATATGCGGAAGTGATTATGTTGGAGGTTATTACTGGTGTGTTTGATGATGGTCGTCGTGTGTGTGTGATTGACAGAGAAGGTGGACTATGAAAGAAGAAAGGGATCCCGGTGGCGGAGACGGTTTTGTTAGAGAATTTGTTTTTTCAGTGATGGTCGTGAAGTGATGAGGGTGAGGAGTTGCTATGGTGGCCGATGGCAAAAATGGGTGAATGTGCAGAGGTGAGGATGCTGGAGATTCTCTGACGAAGGTGAGTGGGAACCAAAGTTAATCCTCTGATGAGCAGAGAAAGTCCCCCCAATGAAGGGCTGCCTGGTGGAGGACAATAGCAAGTGGTGTCCCCTGAAATCTTACATGCCAGCTCATGGATGACAACCCAAAAATGTGAGTGCTCCTGATTATTCTCTTCTTCTGTAGAAACCCATACTGTGAGTGGCTTGTCAGACTGTTAGTGGTGGGCAGCGGCAGTGGGAGGTGGAGATAGTGGAGTATGATATTACAGAGTTGCAAGGGCAGCCGTTCCAGATGCATCATGTGGGAGCTCGTGGGAGACAACACCAAAAGAGGAACCTTTCCCTGGTGCAAGATGGGTAGAAGGAATCTTTCAGGTGCAAGATGGGCAGAATAGAATCTGGCAGAGCCTCCTGTGAGTGGCTTTCAGATGTTAATGGCGAACACGGCAGCATGAAGGTGGGAATCCTCACTGACATATCAATTTAAAATGCAGCCAGTTTTGGACGTTCGGTCAAGAGCCTGCTACCAAAACGAACGACCGTTCACGAAGATGAACGAACGCTTAGGCCGAACGCTCACAAGGTAGAAACAACCTGATACAGGCCGAACGCAAACAGTAGCAAAGAATGAACGTTCACAAGGTCAACCAACGAAAACCGAACGCTCACAAACACTACTCCAAAGACCGAACGCTTAAGATTCAAACTGAATGTAAAACCGAACGGTGACAATGGACGCTCGCTTAACTGAGAACAAAGCCGTATCAAGAACGAACGCCACTAATACGTAAGTGACCGAACGTTAACCTTGTCAGGCCGAATGGTTGATGACGATCGTCCAGAGGAAACGAAATGCCGAACGGTTGAACAGTGTAAAGGACGAACGTCCTAAAAGACCGGGACAAACGCTTTAAGATGAGGACGAACGTTCGCAATAGGCATAGGACGAACGGTTGGAAACAGAGGACGAACGTTCGCATAAAGGCAAGGACGAGCGGTTCGAAACAGAGGACGAACGTCCCAAATTAACACATGGCCGAACGGCCGAATAGTGAAAGACCGAACGCTCAAGCATTCTCTTCTGGGCGAACGGTCGCAGAAACAGTGAGTGAGGACGAACGGTCACTGTTTGGACGAGCGGCCAACAGTGGGGAAGGACGAACGGTTACAACAACAGTGGGGAGAACCGAACGGTCACTGTTTGGACGAGCGGCCTCAGCAACAGTGGGGAAGGACGAACGGTATTTGTTTGGACGAACGTTTTCAAAGAGGACGAACGCTCGCAAGCTTGAATACTGGCCGAACGGTTAAGTTGAGGTCGAACGGTTGAAACTGAGGACGAACGGTCACTGGACGAGCGGCCAACAGTGGGGAAGGACGAACGTCGAGCAGCGGACGATCGAGTGGTAGAAGATGGTAATGTCACTAAGACCGAACGCTCATCAAGACAAATGACCGAACGCTCAAGGAACGTTTTACTGTGTGGACGAGCAACCTAATACTCCAATTGCCGAACGCTATACAAGGCCGTTCGCTCACAACCGAACGCTGAATCCAGATGAAGATCGAACGTTCGAAGGTTGGGACAATGAGGACGAGCGCTTGGGGCCGAGAAATGCCGAACGTCCTCCCTTCCTCTTTTTTTATTTATTTATATTTTTATTATTATTATATTTTTTATTATTTTTTATTATTTTTTTTTTATTATTTATTATTAATCAACCCGGACGAAATTGAGTGTTGACACTTCTCAACATCTTCAATGACAACTTTTTTTTTACAACAAAGAAGTTTCGGAGTCTCTTTAAAAGGGAGGGACAACTGCATTGATGCTCAAATCAAATATTAGATTCTCAAGATAAGTTTATCCTTTAGAGCGTAAAATAAATTTCAACATGAGTTAACGATATAGGAGTCAAATCATCACTCTCAACATGAGTCCATCCTTTAGTGATGAAATCATCACTTAGACTCTCAACATGGTTCGATTCTCTACCCTCTTTGAGTTGTTCATGTTACTAACTTCCTTGGGGGTTCTATGATAATGTAGTGGCCATTAGGATGGTCTCCAGAATAAAAATAACATCTCATGACTTGTTAAGATGAATCTTGTGCAGATGTTCCTCAATGCATTTTGATAATTTGTTTCTTTAACTCTTTTATTTGTTGAGAGATGATCTTATTTTGTGCTAAGATGGCATTCTAAGTGTCGAACTCAAATACTTCTTTCTTATTAGGTTGACTTTTATCATGATGGACGTGATGATCACTAGTTGTTAGTGCCTTAATGATGTTCTTTCTTCCTTATCATCTTTGGTCATCATTGATCCTCTTGTTGAGGCATCTAATAACAAACTCGTTTGCGGTCTTAGCCCATTATAAAACATGTTTAATTTAGTCACTTAATTGAAACCATGATTTGGGAATTTTTTAGCAATGACTTAAATATCTCCTAAGCTTCATAAAGATGCTCATCTGCACCTTGAGAGAATGTGGCTATAGCTGATTTGGCACTCACATATTTGGATGAGGAAAAAGATCTTGTTAGAAACTTTCTCCCCACCTCTTCTCATTTGTTAAAACTCTAGTTGGGGCATGATTGCAGCCGCGTTTTGGCTCTTTTTGTCAATGAAAATGGAAAAATCTTGAGATAAGTTGCGTCCTCATCTTCATCTTTTACTCTTATATTACCAATAGGTTCATAGAAGGTGGATAAATGGTTATAGGGGTCTTCGTTGTCTAAACTACAAATTGGTTTGGCATTATTAATGACAGTAAACCTGACTTCATTTCTATTGTTTTTTATGGACTATCTATGCTGTAAAATTGTCTCAGTCCAAGACTTTTAGCATAGTCTCTTAGCTTTCTCCTAGGTCCAGCATCTCCTGACTTGATTTCTTCTTGAGATTGCTTATTTATTTCTAAAGTGGAAGGTTGTCCTTGTTGCCATGCTTGTCTTAATTGTTTCTTGTGTTTTTTGTCATGTTGTTTCTTCTTGTAGTTATTTCAATCTTAGGATCAAACAACAAATCTCCAACTCGATTTTTACTTTACATATACAAAAGTTCCAAGAATAAGTGAGAGCAACAAAGTAGATGCTAAGATAAAACTAACTCTATAGATTTGAACAAATTTACAACAAACCTAAAAGTGATCACATATTTTTGATAAAAATTTAGAATCAAATCCACAATAACAACGTCAAAAACTTGATGACCTCTTGGGTTGTGAGTAATCACACCGAAAAGTGCACTGGTTCAATTATAATACCAAGTGTCGTATCCATAAGTATCTAATCAAATTTTATCAGAACTCGTGATGTTATTTGGATTTGTATTTAAAATTGTTTGATTGTGAAATAGATTGATCCAGAACTTCAAAGTAAAATGGTTAACTCAATCAAATAATGCGTGTTGAGATTAGATTTCACAACTTTGTCCTTAAGTGTGGTTAGTGTTTCATTGGATTAACAACCTTCATTCATTGTTCCTCGAAGTACTCTAATGTAATATTAGACCTATGTCTGCAACCTAAGACTTAAAGACATTCAAACTATGTGTGATTTCTCCACTCTTGATGAATGAACTATTTGCATTAATTTGAACAAGACTTTGTCACCAACTAAAGCATATATATGCATGTCAACCACCAAACAACATTAAATGACTCAATTAGATCTATAAGACGAATTAATTTTTGCCTAACTCGAGTTATTTGTGCAATGGATGATTGACTAATCATATTAATGCAAACACTAGGTAGTTCAACAACTCATGATGATTCTAACAACTAATCATATTCCCCACCTCTCCTTTATTCTAAGAGATATTACAAGTGAAGTGAGAGAGAGGGAGACTAAGAGCCTGAGATGAAATTCTGATATCAAAACAAGAGGTTTATCCCTTAATTTATAGAATTTTAGGTCTTGGTTGCAGCTTCAAACATGGTGGTCATTCTTAAGAGCTTTTCTTCTATGATGGGTTTCCTTATAGCTTAGACTTTGTTCTTAGTGTCCTCACAAAACTTTCTTCAATGGTGGGTTTCATCCATGGTTGAGCTTCAGAGCTTTAGTGCTTTAGAGTGCTTCATAGTGAATTTTTCCTCGCATGGTTCAGACATTATATTTTCTACTTGAGTTGTGGAAGCAAAATTTGAATTATTTTGAAACCGCCATAAAGTTCTCAACTTGTGATTCTAGGGCTCAAGATGTTATGCTTTATTTCTTCTAAAAGTGCTTAAATTCATGAGAAATTGCATTAGTTTGTCACTCATGTTCATATCCAAATGCTTTCAGTGAATTTTAGGAAAAATGTAGTAAAATCTTAGCATATGCAATATAATCAATCAAGATAAGTTTTAAAATGCATGTGAATTATAAGTAAAATGAGCACTTATCACATACCTATTGTCATTCCTACTTGTCACAATCTTGATCTTTCTTGTATAGAATATATTAAGGACGAGACAAATTAACAACTTAATTACATTACACTGCTAAGTAATAGTGTTAGGCTAAGAACAAAGACTATCTCACCTAAAACACATATGCACTTGTCTTGAACTCGCACACTAATAATAACTTGGTACAATTAGTACAAAAAACTTGTGATTTCAAGGTATGGGTGTAAGATCCTTGAAAATATTTGTAAGTTAAATACTAGATAAAAAAAAATTAAAAAAAATAGTGAATAGTAAATTGTGAATAGTAAATTGTGAATAGTAAAAAGTGAATAGTAAAAAAAAATTATTTTTGGAAAGGATAAGTGTTACACGTAGCTTTGAGATCAGAATTCACCAATTTGCAAATAAAAAATTATTTCTGTAATAGTAAAATGAATAAAAAAATGAATAGTACAAATGAATAGTAAAAATGAATAGTACAAATGAATAGTAAATTTTTTTACTATAAATAGCCAAGGGGGGAGGCTGAAAATTTACACCAGAAAACTTAGAAAAATGTTGAGAGAAGAGAATTGGAAGAATTTCTAATTGCAAAAGGGATATTCTGGAAGTTTTTAGAGAGCGAGGAGATTAAGTCTATAATAGAGGTAAGGGAAGTCACTCTTATACTTTGCTTTTCTCTAATCCTAAATCTTGAATATGTAGTATTTTGTTGTTGTATGGTCTTGAATTTTGAATGAGAACATTTATTCGTTTCTTTTGTATTTTTGGAAGGACGAGAAGTTGTCTAACCGGCTCTGCCAGATTCAACTTCTTGTTTCCCCAAAGCTTTGGTTGTTTCTTATATCTTTATATGGTATTTTTGGAAGGACGAGAAGTTGTCTAATCGGCTCTGCCAGATTCAACTTCTTGTTTCCCCAAAACTTTGGTTGTTTCTTATATCTTTATATTGTATTTTTGGAAGGACGAGAAGTTGTCTAACCGGCTCTGCCAGATTCAACTTCTTGTTTCCCCAAAGCTTTTGTTGTTTTTTTTATATCTTTATATTGTATTTTTGGAAGGATGTGAAGTTGTCTAACCGGCTCTGCCAGATTCAACTTCTTGTTTCCCCAGAAATTTTATTGTTTTATCTATTCTTTTTATTTCATCTTTGTGGAAGGATGAGAAGTTGTCTAACCGGCTCTGCCAGATTCAACTTTTTGTTTCCCCTGAATTTTTATATTACTATTATTTTGATGGTAAGGGCAACTAATTATTTTTGTATGAATTTATAAATATACGAATGTTGAACTGGTGTTCTCTTGCGAAACTGTTTTATGACTTTTATTATATTGGGTGTTATAACTGAAACTGTTAAATTGTACATGTTGTGATGTGATGAATTTATTGAATGAGTTTGTTGGCTGAAATTGATCTTGTTAGAAGGTCTGGAGTAAGGGTTCTGTAATTGCTTATATATGAGTATTAAATAGATATACAGATACTGTTTGAGGTTGTTGTGAGAGGAAGTAAAAATATTAAAATTAGGCATTTTAGATTTAGAGTATAAGACAACAAGGTAGATAAATTAAATAAATAAATTGATTAATTATTGAGGGCCTCCCTTTGTTGGTAGGATAGAGGAACCTTAAAAACCTGAGTTGGCACATCCCTGATCATAGAGCAGCCCTGGTCTGGTCCAGTCAGTTGTGACTAGTCATATGTGCTGGCGTCGAAGGTGAGTTTGATGCGTTCAGACATCTGGGTCCTCTCCGGTGACCAATTGGGGTAAAGAAAAATCTCTACTAGGATGAAAATAAAATAAAACAAGTTGATTGTAGATGCATAATATTATCATGGTAAAAATTTCATATATATTTTATTTATCATTACATTGAGCCCAGACTTTAATATGTAGTTCCTACGATATGTTGATATATTTTGGTTGATCCATGATTTTTGTTTGGTGAAAATATGTTGAGTTATACTCGTTATGGGCAAAATGAGTTTATAATATGAAGCATGATATATGGCAATATGTTTAATTTATTGATACCAAAATGGGTTATTATGAATTCATGATTAAAGAATGAACATGATTGAGTTAGGTGGATAAGAGGGTATGAATTGTTGGTTTTATGAAATGTTGGAGTGGATATGAGAAATCATTACTTATGAAATGATGTTTACTACCGGGAGTAGTATGTTCGAGTTATACCATGAGAGTTTGGTATGAGCAATGTAACACCTGAGGTTTATGAAAGCAGGCAGAAAATGGTCTGACCATAAGGCTTTGACATAAACATATGATTCGTAAGTTATATAGAAGCAGGCAGAGAGGGGTCTGACCATAAGGCTTCAGAAAGTAAGACATAGTATATAAGTGAGGCTTAAGGAAGCAGGCAGAGAGCGGTCTGACCATAAGGCTTCATGAGTAAGCATGGTACACTTGTAAGATTTATGGAAATGGGAAAGATGATTTTGATAATGATGAATTAATGACATCGGAATAATGATATTTTATCAATTGCAGAAATACATGATTATAATATTTTTATTACAAGTTTAATGATTTTATGATATGGTTGGCTTACCCTTATTTGTTTGTACTATGATCATATAACTCATGTTATATGTGATTAGATAATGTTGCAGATGCGGTTGAAAAAGCTTAGAGATGAGAGAGATGCGGGGAAAAACTTTCAGGGATTTTTGTAAAAAGAATAAATTTGTATTGGGAAGATTATGTTGTGTAAAACTTATAAGTTGAAATTTCAATGGTGAAAACTATATTGTTTAAAGTTTGTAAGTTTGGTATTGTACTTTGGAGTAATTGAAATAAAGTTTGATTGTTTATATGAGATATCAAATTAATTTAGTCTCTACAATCAGTAATACCCTTTAAAATATTAGGGTGTTACAATGGGCATTTTAATTATATTGCATGTTTATTACTTATTACTCCTATGTTGATTTAGATATGAGAATGTCATTATAAAAACTTTCTACTCTTAGTTATGGATCCTCGGTCACACAGATAACTAGTAAAAAGTTTGGAACATTAAGAGTAAATTATGTAACAACATATGAAAATATGGTTCAACATGAAGAGTCTAAGCTAGAAATTTATAGATCTTGTATAAGAACACTTAACTTGAAGTATCTTTCGAACATCATTATTCTAATACTCAATTTTGGAAACTGTGACATTTTTTAGCATAAGTGTTGGAATCTTCTTTTACACAAATCATCATTGATCAACGGGATGTCCATTTTTTTTGAATTTTTTCTGGTCCCGACATATGATTGTATCAAACGATTTAAATAATCTAATAAAAACAACTATAACCTAATAATTTAAAATTTTAATTATTTTTCACATGTTTTAATTTTTATTAAATTCAAACAACTTTTTTTTTATTTTACTTTTTTCCTCTGGCCCTTTTATATGTGCTTATGATAAAACGTACGTTTGATTCCATGAAAAACATGGGAATAAAAGAAGAAACAACACTCTTTCTACATTCATTTGGATAAATTCCTTGTTATCATAACCACTCTTTTTAATTTTATCATTTTTACCATCTTTTTGTTATCTTAAAAGCAGAACACGCAAACAAGTCACAAAAACGCTTAGCAGATATGGACAAAAACACGTACATAAGCCTTGCTATCGTTATTTACGAAACTACCCTCTGTTCAACTACTACAATACCCTTACAATTTTTTCTTCCATCATAGCCGGCCACATGGACTCCTTTGGAGTCTCAGAAATATGAGTCAAAGCGCCTCAGATTGACCTCTTTCTTTCTTTGTGATATGCAATAATAGAAAATATACATTTAAATAAAAAAAATAGATATTTTTATACATTGTTTTGGTATTGAAAATATATATGATTCGCTCGCTGTATCCAATAGTTTCCTCTTAAAAGTCGGAAAAAAAATTAAATATGTTTTTTATTAAACTTTTTAAAATATAGATAAAATTATGACAGCGATTCTAATTTTAAAAACAGAACATATTAAGTACAAAATTACACTTGTAATAATATTCAAGAATGGAAAAATAAATCAACTACTTCAGCGATTCTGTTCATATCACATATTTAGTTTATAATTCTATGTAATATTAGCATGTTAATTAATTTAAAAATTAAATATATTTTTAATTTTTTAATTTATAAGTAAAATTGGAATTCTTTCATTTATCGTATAAAACACGTTAATTCTTCAGGGGTATTGATTTTTAATTGAGATATGTAATGGTCATGCTAAGTTAAATAGTTGAACTAAAAAAGTTTAACACTGCCAATTGAAGATATATTTCATATATTTTTCATATATTAATGAAATGTAAAGATCAGTTTTGAATGAACATTTTGACATAATTCCAATATTACTTGTTTTTATGCCTAAACTGCTAAACATTTTCTTTCATATTTTTTATATTTCAAATTGGTTGGTTGAAGAGTAATTAATTGTTCAAGGAATGTCCATCATTAATATTAAATCCATAAACCAAACAACTTTCAACTTTAAGTATTGGGGAATATTATTAAAAAAAAGGCACGGGAGAAAAAAGAACTTTATTGTTTATTCTGTCAAACCAAAAAGAGAACAATTAACAATTTAAACATATTGAATGCACAAGAATTTATGCTTCGTTGATGGGACCAAAGTAAAGCGATGAAGTAATGAGCATAGAGAAAAGGTAGCAGAAGAAGAAGAAACAGACACCAGTCTTCCATGGCCAAAATCATTGGCAAGAGCAGAAGAAGAACAACTCAAGTATGTCACAGAATGGTTCATCATGTCAACCTTAACTGCAACCTGTTCCATAGGGTGTCCTTTCTTGGTCGTTTCATCTGGGACAGGATCTTTCTCTGCTGTCTTGGAAGGCCTTCACCTGCCCCTTACCTCAGACTGCCCCTCCGTAGCGTCCCTTCCACGGCCACCGTGCACGGTGGCTCCTCCCTGCATGGACACCCCATCACCACCCCATGTGACTCTGACTCTGATTTGGTCAACCTCAAGATCAGTTTGCTTGGTGATTGCCATATTGGAAAAACCAGTTTTGTGGTACTTGTTTTCATGCTTTAATATATAGTTTATTCCTTGTTTCTGTTTCACTTTTCATTCATCTGAAATGTGTATCAGTTGTTTTTCCTTGGTTATTGTCATATTGGAAAAACTAGCTTCAAGTTTTAATTTGATCTGTTCCTAGCTTTTGTTCAGTTTTCATGCATCTAAAATGGGTATCAATGGTTTATGCTTGATCATTACCATATTGAAAAGAAAAAAAAAACTAGTTTTAAGTTTTGATTAGTTTCAAACTAACTTTTGTTTCACTTTTTACTTATCTAAAATGGGTTTTAGTTCTTTTAGCTGGGTATTTTTCTTCCGGGAAAAACCAGTTTTGGGTTTCTTAGCTTTTGGTTTCACTTTTCATTTATGCAGTGTTGGTTGTCTTTATGTTTTTCATTAGGAACAAACATTGACACTTACGTTTATGTTTTAAGTACAAGATTTGTTTGTCCCTGAAATTTATGTGACCCCAGAAACTTGGGTGGAAAAAAGATTTTCTTTTTCTCATTAATTTATTATTATTGTTTTCCATTTCTTGTTTTGATATATGAGTGTGACTACTATTTTCAGATCAAGTATGTGGGGGATGAGCAAGAAAAGAGGAGCTTGCAGATGAAGGGACTTAATCTGATGGACAAAACATTATCAGTTCAAGGAGCAAGAATTTCTTTTAGTATTTGGGATGTTGCAGGTGTTTAACTTTTAACTTTTAACTTTTCTTTGAACTTTTAAGGCTTTTCTGGGGTTGTCACTTTAAGTGAAGTTTTAATGGTGAATAATTTTTGCTGGTGTATGTATGTATGTATGTAGGTGACACAGGTTCTCTTCATCAAATTCCAATGGCTTGCAAAGATTCAGTTGCAATTTTGATCATGTTTGATCTCACCAATCGTTGTACACTGAACAGGTAGCTGTTTCCTTCATGATCTGTGGAAACATTTTGACAGCAAAAATGCAAAGATATTTATTTACCCTTTTGTGTTTATGTATTGCAGTGTTGTGGGGTGGTACAGTAAGGCAAGAAAGTGGAACCAGGTACAAAAATTCAATTTCACATGGTCAATAATTTTGAAATTACATGAATTCATTGTGTGTGGTACAGATAATTAATACCTTTAACTGTTTAAAGTTAGTTTCAAATTCTTTTCACATGGAATAGTACAAAGAAAAGGACAAGGCACATGCATGATTTTTACAAAGGTTTAATGACCCTTATGATTTAGGATAAGTATGTGGTGTAAACTTCTTACTGAGACCAAACATAGAACATATTAGTGATTGTTTTTGTGTGTTAAAATGGAAAAATCAGTGTCATTCATTAATGAACTCACTGATGTTGTTCATTTTATTTACTACAGACTGCAATTCCCATTCTGATAGGAACCAAATTTGATGACTTTGTTAGACTTCCTCCTGATGTGCAATGGACAATTGTAACACAGGTAAATGATTATTGCTGAGTAGAAGATTTCGAACATGTTTTCAAAATACTGTTTTGTTTTGTTTTAACATTTCAAACATGTGAGATTGAAGAGTGTTTTGATTGACTGAGTCTTGTTTTGATTATTGGTAAGTATGGATTAGTGATGTTGAAGTTTGATTACCCACAGGCAAGGGCATATGCAAGGACAATGAAAGCTACGCTTTTTTTCTCAAGTGCAACCCACAATATAAATGTGAACAAAATCTTCAAGTTTATCATGGCCAAACTCTTTAACTTGCCATGGAAATTGGAACGAAATCTGACACTAGGAGAGCCCACTATTGACTTTTGATATGTATTTCACATTTATATGTAAATAGCAGGACAGCGAAAACAACATTTTAAAGGAAAAAAAAACATTCATATTGACTAAATTTTGTTTGGTAAAGTTTATTATACGAGTAAAAGTTTTTATTTTTTTTACTCAGTAGAAAAATGGGAAAATTCATTGATTATAAGAAACAAGATTTATCATTTGATGGATGTTACTTTTTTAAATAGAAAAATTAATGATTATAGTTTTTAGTCTAGTGATAAATGTTCATAGTACTACATGTTTCCAGTTGTAACTTAGTATTTAATTTTAAAAGCAAACATTTCTAATAAATCAATTTTTAGTTAAGAAAAAACCAATATACTAAAACCAACTTTAATTAAATTTTAATTATGTAATATATATTATTATTATCTTTAATCCTTTTCACGACAAAATCATTCTTATTATTTTTAGTCTTTTCTTTAACACACAAAGATACCATTCCAATGAATCAAATTCAATTTCCTCATTAAGTTTTAAATCTCAACTTAAATCTATTCTTTGCTCCAAAATACAAGTGTAAGCGTTAAAACAATTTATAATATTCAATATTTCAAAATAACTCGAAGCAATTATAAATAGCTTAATTTAATCCATCTTTTAAAAAAAAATTAAGTACTTCTAAAACAATTTTTAAAGTTGGTCAGTTGGTTTCTACCAAATTTCAATTGCCTTTTTCATGATGTTATATTTTTTATCAATATTTTTGTTCAAAAATTAACATAGTATTCAAAACACAAATATTGGTGAACCATGTATAAATAATTCTAAATTTCATTTAAAAGTTAAATTATAGTTCACAGAATCAGTGAAGGAGCTCAGAAGATTCATATCCCAAATTTTTTTGTTATTATTTTATATATGCAAATTATAGTATAAATATATTTTTTTAATTCTAGAATATTTTACATAGTTAATACCTCTAAAATTGTTATGCAGATAAAACTGAGAAAAGTATAAAAACGGACACAATAACATGATTGAGAGGTATTTTATAATAAGACTAACCTTATTCTAAACTAAAATTTATTCATATAGAAATTATCCATGACAAGGGAGCCAGTAATATGAATTTGAAAAGGTGAAAAATGTAAAAAATAATAAGGATTGAAAATGTTGTTTATGTAAGATGAGCTATTCAATTTCTAATTGATGCTTCTTTTTTACCATAATATTGAAAAAAAATAATAAGTGGAATAACAAACTGCACCACACTCTCAACATAAATAATCAAGAAAATGAAAAAGAAGAAGAAGAAATATTCAAAGTAGTATAAAATATCCACAATAAACAAAATAAGAGAAAGACAATGAGATAGGAAGAAATACCTAAATTCGAAGGGTAAACACTAAAAAATTGTAGAATAAATAGAGGAAAAAAAAACTGGTTGGACAGTTCTATATAAAACTTGTCAAAATATGTCATATTATCTAAATCGTGCAAACAAGATAAAAATATTGTATAACGAAAAAAATATGTTCAACATGGTGGTAAACATTGACATATGTATATCAATGTATATTATACTTAATGACATTACGATATCATCGCCTATTAATATAAAATTATAAATATTTAAAAAATGTACTTAATATAACATTATAAATATTTAAAAAAATGTACAAACATACGTGAATATTTTTTAAGTTAAAGAAATGTCTTAAAATACCGAAATTACAAAAGCAACCAAATAAAGAGATTAATTTCTTTTAAAATCATTTAAATCAAGTGATTAAACCAATATTTAATTCAAGAATACAAAATTTATTAGAATATGTTTTTATTAGTAATAAATTGGTGATTTTCTTATAATATTTCTCTTACTTTTACCTTCTTCACTT
This sequence comes from Vigna angularis, assembly GCF_016808095.1. Classification (NCBI taxonomy): domain Eukaryota; kingdom Viridiplantae; phylum Streptophyta; class Magnoliopsida; order Fabales; family Fabaceae; genus Vigna; species Vigna angularis. Next base: position 3,553,341 of record NC_068975.1, read on the forward strand.
CATCTAAAAAAAATAATTAAATTAAAATTGAAAGATGAATACGTTAATCAATAAGAAAATAATTAAAATAGATTATTGAAAATTTTGTATATTTATATATCTATATCTTGATACAGATGTAACTTTTTCTAGTATTATTTTTAATTAAATATTTTTATCTATTAATAAATAAAATTTTTATTATATGATCAAAATAACATAATCGATCACAGTCCGATCAAAATCAACTTCGATAAAAAAATATTATTTCTAAACTTTTATCATATTTATTACAACATTAATTATTTAATAACTTTAACATCATATTACCTTTAGCAAGTATTCTCAGAGAAAAGAAAGTATAACATTAGAACAAGTGACTCCTCTATGTAACATTCGAACCAACACCCGAAATAAAATTAATTAGGTAATATGATAAATTAAGTAATTGAATAATTTTTTATTTCAACATAATTAAATAGTTCTTTTAAATTAACGGTTATATATTTTAAAACGTATTACTTTCATGATATTTTATTACTTAATTATAAAAATAATAAAATTGTATTTTTATATATAATAAAAATGTAATTACAATGTATTTTCAATGGAATGGTTTATATATATGTTATTTTTATATAAATATCAAATACAAAGAAAAGTGTATATATTGTTATACATATCCTATACCCAAAACACGTATAAATTTGTTTACTAAAACCATCATTCAACAAACTAATTTTATTACGGTTTTTTCAAAACGATTTAATTGTTTTTTTATCAAATTATTACTATGAGTAATTTTTTAAAAGTTTATACAAATAAGTAAAGTGTGTTTTTGGAAATATGATATCAAAAAGGAAAAACAAAATCATGTTTTCCAAACACATTTTCAAACTAATAAACGTTATATTTTAAATGAGCAACTTCAATTTACTATTTTTTTAGAGAAATTATGTTTTTTACAAACGACTTCTTCTGATTTTTCAACTTCCGTATTCTTTTATTTTACATTTTTATATACTTTTTTATTTCCGTTTTTAGAAGTCGTGTTGGCTTCTCTTTTAACTTTTACATTTGATTTTCTATTACTTTTTTATTTTCAAATATGATAGTTTTTATGTTTTTTCAAATTTTTATGAAAATATTTTTTTTAAGTTTTAAATTAGTTTTTTATAATTTAATTGATGAATTAAAAGTAGTGTTTTTAATTTCTTTTACTCTTTAAATTTTTTTATTTAATCTAAATATTAGAATTTATGGATAATTTTTATTAAAAAAATATTTGAATATTATTTTAAGAAAATGTGACAATATTTTTAGTTTTAGATATTTTTAATAATCTGGTTAATAAATTAAAATGAAAAACTTCTAATAGTATTTTAATATTTTATTTTTAACTTATTAATTAAATAATTAAAAAAATTAAAAACACAAAGTATATTTGAATGAAATAAAAAACACATTTTGAATATGTAAAAACATATAAAATAGAGTATTGGAATTGATAAATATTTCAAAATAATGAAACTGAATATTTTAATGTTAAAATAATTTAATAATATAAATAGAATTTCATAATCAGACTTTATTATCTTTATAACTCATTTTCTAAGTTTTTTCTCTCTTTTCTCTAAAATTACTGACTCTTGAGACATCTATTTGACGATCAAGAGCTGCCTATACAATCACTATTTAATGGAATGTTACATGATATAAAAAGTTGAAAATGATAAAAATAAAATAAAAAAAAGAAGTAAAAATAGCACGTTCAAAGCTCCAAAATGCTACTTACCCATTTTTTACATTTTTTAAAATTTATTCATTTTTGAAAATTTGAATGAAAATTATAGGATTTTAATAATACAAAAGATTGTTATCTAAAAAATATTTAAAAAACTAAAACTAAAATAAAATAGAAAAGGTTAAACTTTTTTATCAAAAAATAAAATGCAACGAGATCATGTGTCAGAACCATTAAATCCATGCTGAGTGGAATCCAGGTGTTAGTGTGAGGGTTTATAAAATTCAAAAAGTGGAAGACAGGTGTGTGTATCTGGTTGGCCGATCGGTTTTTTATGATGGTATATAAGCAAAATTTTCAAACGTTGAGCCACTTTTGCATGCATCTCTTCTCTCCAGAATTCTGAGTTTCTCCTCTTCTCTCTATAATCCTCCTTCTTCTCTCTAAAAATCCTCACTTTATCCTTCTTCTGATCATCATCTAGGCTGTGTGTGAGTTCTTCCTTGGTGGCAAGAAGTTCTCTTCCATCAATCTAGTTGTTGTGTGAAGTGGGTAAGTAAACTCATTCGTTCTTTTTAAGTTTCAGTATTTTCTGGAACATGCAAGCACTGTTCAGCTTGCATGTGTTCTTCATCTATCTTTTTTTGAACCTGTTTCTGTTTTAATCCTCTGGTTGGTCCCTTTTCACCGATCGGAATTGTAGTGGGTTGCTTTAGAAGTGGGATTTGGTTAGTTAAAGTTGTGGAAGCTTAGGAAGTGTCTCGTTTATTCAAGGCAAGGGAAGCTAGTGATTTAATTATATTTTTCTGTGTTTGAAGTTGATGTGTGAACGTTTGCATGTATGAATGATGGTATGTTTGATTGAATTGTATTCAAATTTTGTGTTTGGCCGAGACTTGTGAACTGGATTGGAGTTCCTATTGTAGAACGTTCGGTCAGTCTGGGTGAGAGAAGAGAGTGTCGGAAAATGTGAGTGGTGAGCAGTGTGTAATAGGTTTAAAATAACTTAGAAATCACGTTTGGAGGGTTAGAAATTAAGAAAAATATCTTGTTTTGGTTTAAGAAGTGTTATTCAGAGATTTGTTTTGTTGACCGTTCGGCTGTGTTACGTACTCAGTCATTAACTGGGTTCGGTCTATTAGCAATATTATCTATTTATGTCCGTTTGGTCTAATCGCAGAGTTATAATATTAAACTAGTGTTCGGTCTGGATAGAGTATCCAAAAATCTCTAAGTACTCAGTCTAGTATAATATTCGGTATAAGTTTTTAAGAGTTTTCAGTGTAAGTTATGAGTGTGTGGTTTAAACTCTTTGGGTTGGGCTAAGTGTCTAATAGTTGGTTTCTATGGTGGTCGGTCAATAATATCGTTCGGTCATTTTCTTCTATTTTTTCTGTTATGAACCGTTCAGTTTTCTCGGTTGGGTAACTGTGAAGGTGTTCGGTCTCCAAAGTTCACATGTTCTCTTTATTCTGTGAATGGAAATATAAATGATGAATGATAGATTGTGGTGAAAATGAGAAGGTTGAACTTTTGAATACCGTGGAAGAGAATTCCAAGGCAGAATGTCTCGTGTATGGTTATTGATTTGTAAAGTATGAATATGGATATGCTAAGCTGACGTTCATCCTGAAATTCTATGAGTATCATTCTCACATAGAGAGAGGTATATCAGTTGTGAGAATAGCAGGAGGTCCTACCACCTCAGGGAGCCAAGGTAGGTATTATGGGATTAACCTTGGGTAGTAGCTTGATTGGTGTCAGCTGTTACACTACTACAAGTGCAAGGACGACTGTAGCTACATATTCATACAATCCGGATGGTCAAGTCATAGTGTTCGGTTTATATATATTTATATGAATTATGATGTTTTGGTTGTATGTGATGAATTGTATTCATTGTTGTATGATGTACCGTTCGGTTTCATATGGATTGAACTTGCATGAAATGCATATATGTGTTTATAATTAAATTACAATAGCTTACCCTATTTTCTTGTTCTGTCTTGTCTTGTCCGTTCGGTTTTCTTTTCCCCTGCGATGATCATCCTATGGATGTGAGCAGAAGGTGACGAGTGTTCGGTAGAGCAAGTGTTGGAAGGCGAAGATCCTGTCGCTTAAGTTATGACCGCTCGATCATCAGTTGTGTATAGTTTTAGATTGGGTCGTTCGGTCGATAGGTTTAGTATTCCTTTTGTAAACCGATCGGTTTATACAGGCTGTTGTATCATCGTTCGGTTTATGGTTATATTTTGGTATTAGACTTATGTTACTTTGTAAAGTTTTTAAGTTTTGTGGTTATTTTGGATAATTGTAATGTTAAATACTTTACTAACTCTGGTTGAACTGATCTATCTTATTATTATATGTGATTAATCTATGATATAATATTATGCTATATTTTGGGATGTTACACTATATAAACCTCAAACTTTAAAATTCTGAAGGCATTTTGTGAAAAATTATGTATAATTTTAAAGAGAAAACAATTATATATATATATATATATATAAATATTATAATAAGAAAAAAACTCTTTTTTTATTATTAATAATTATATTATAAAAAGGTAAAAAAATTTAAGAGGGGTTTTCGAAAATAGAGGTTGTTGCAAAAACCCTTACATTTTCAACAGGTATTCTCTTATATTTCTGGTTTTTGATTTTTGGGTTGTGAAAATAGGAGTGTCATACGTGGTGAAATTGTGAAAAGAGAAGAGTTGTGATAAAAACCTCTTCATGTAAGAGAAACTAAACATTTATTTTAAATTTTAAAAGGAGATGCTCCTAATATTTTCGTAAAGTTCATTTTGATTAAATTGTGAATTGTATTGAGTTGGAGATGTGTATATATTAATTTTGATAAATGATAGAGTAAAGACATAATTGAAATATTTTATTGTATGGAATGATGCTCAAAACTGGAACTATATTGACAAACTATGTAATGTCTAATGATGTGAATGGTGATATATGATGAGATTTTTGACTTGAATCTAGCATTAACATATATGAAGAAAGTGATTCATAGTGTAAATGATAGGTTGTGTTTTGTATTATAGAATGAGAGCAAGTACAATGATAAAAAACTATTATGTTAAGCTGAGGTTGGTTCTTTTGATACTTCTTATGATAAAAAGGTGATTTAGAATTTGTGAAGAAGAATGAAAATTTAGAGGTGAAATTGTATCATAAAGAATAATGGGGACAATATTTAGTATGATATTCTTGAAGAAAGAAACAACTTCATTTGTTTAGATTTTTTCTATTGTGTGCATCTTGATGGCATGTAGTTTTGAGTGTTAGGTATTATAGATTTTGTGAAATTTTATTTGTATCTTTTAGGCGAAGTTTGTGTCACATTAACTATTCTTAAAGAAGAATACTATTGTTTAGCTATTGAAAGGGGATTATGACATAAACAACTTTTCAAGCTTTTGCTTTATTTTATTTTTTTTGTGTGAAGTAAATGTCATTGTGAAGGAACACCGTAAGATGTATAACCACAAAATATAAGGTAGTTACATCCACACCACCCATACACCCACACACACTCGCATACTTCTTTTTGAAATTACAAAACACTTGTGTCAAATTTTAATATGTTCTTGTGGAATCAACCGTATCATGTGAAGTCGCTTTGTATTTTCACAAATTCTTTATTATCTATTATTCGTTTTCTAAGTTTTCTTTGTCCACTATAAAATAATGTCTCTAGAAGATTCTTTAAAGATTAAGTCACGACTTAGTCGGAGATTCTGATCAAAAATTTAAATTAAATCTAAAAAAGTGAAAGTTAAATTATGATTATAATAAGATTTATAGGTTTACCTCGTTGGCTATGGTACTCACTCAAATAAGCCATAGTTATGGACTCATTCATCCAAAGATCCAATGAAAAACTTACTTGTGAGAAACTAGAATGATTTTTTAGTTAAGTTATTCAATGAAAGAATGTCCTTAACAGGCATGACGAGAGTCTGGTAGGATACGTGATATCCTTGTTTATTTAGCAATGTTGTTATGAAAGAAGATGTAGTCTTTCATGTTGAAAGCATAATTCCTAGCATTCGATATTTGGTTTTTGACTATATGATTCATTCATGAAGCATTCACTACTTTATTGAGTGCAAACTAATACATGATATTATGGCTTTGTCTTAAGTAATCCAAAAGATGTAGTTGACAGAACCGAAGAGTCTTCGATCATATATAATACAAAATAATATTTTAAAAAATAATTTCAATAATAAGTGTATAATTAGAAAGTGAAAATTAGAAATTCTTTAAATAATTGAATAATAAGATGGAAACTTGAAAGCTGAAAAGTTAAAAATAATTCTTAACAATATAATAATGTATTATAATACGTAATAATATTTAATAATATAATAACACAATAGTTTTAATATAATGATAACAATAAAATATGATATAAATGATAAATAAATAATTGAATAATAAATACGTAATTTTGTATTATTTAATTTAATTGTATTGTCAACCAAAAATCAATTATTAAATTTTTTATATTATTTACAATTTATCATTTCAAAATAAATACGATAAATAAAAGTTAAAAATATAAATTTACGCTAAAACATCACTATAAGAAATTTATGAGATGAGTTCATTATACGTGTAACTTTAATATTTTTATAAAGTCTTTCATGATCCATCTTTTTTAATTTTAGATAATTTATTATTGGGTTAAATATGTTTTTCATCCCTTAAGTATTACACGATTTTGGTTTTAGTCCCTACTCGAAACTTTGATGGGTTTTAGTCTTCATAGTTTTGACACTCTTACTATTAGTCCTTAAAGTTGTATGTGGTTAACTTTTGTTTGACGTGGCTAATGGCCCACGTGTTATGCCACCTGACTACTTTTAATTGACGTGACAGTAAAGGTGTGGTGGTCGGTCGACCTGGTGGGTGGTCGGCCACTCGGTCTGGTGGTCGGCATGGTGGTCTTTGCCCATAACCGTTTGGTCTTTTCCCAACACTGTTCGGTCTTTTCCCAACACCGTTCGGTCTTTCATATATTGCACTCCACCCGTCACCATAACCGTTCGGTCTTTGTCCAACACCGTTCGGTCTTTGCCCAACACCGTTCGGTCTTTCATATATTAAACTCCACCCGTCACCATAACTGTTCGGTCTTTGCCCAACATCGTTCGGTCTTTTATATAGTCTGCTTCTATTGCATTGTTTTGTTGATTGTAATAGAACCCACCAGGCCCACCGACCACCACACCTTTACTGCCACGTCAATTAAAAGTAGTCAGGGAAGGTGGCATCACACGTGGGCTGGTCGTTAGCCACATCTACTAAAAGTTAACGCCGTCCAATTTTAAGGACTAATAGTAAGAGTTTCAAAACTACGAGGACTAAAAACTATCAAAGTTTCGAGTAGGGACTAAAACAAAAATTGTGTGATACTTAAGGGACGAAAAACATATTTAACCCTTTATTATTTAACTTCTACATTGTTCATATTTTTTATTATTAGAGAGTCATGTACTTACACTTTTCTAACCATGTTTTACGTAAAATTAAATTTGAATTCTTAATTTTAACTCAATATTTTAATATTTATTTGAAATAACTTTATACAACACATTTTATTAAAAAAGTATATAAATAAGTTAAATAAATTTTCATCATAAAAACAATCAAAATATTATTATTCAATTTTATAAAATAAAATACTTAAATTAAATTTTAGTTATACTTTTATAAACTCAAAAATAATACATATTGGACTTTATATGGTCGAGCGACCGTAACACGTATGCGGGAATATCATACTCGGACAAGATATGACGAAGACCATTTGGTCGGCATGATTAGAGATCGAATGGACGGTTCCATCAGTAAAGAACTCCTTAAGAGACATTGCAAATCAGGATTAAGGGTAAGTATTGATTTGTGTATAAATGGGCCGAGATTGGGTCGTGATTAGGGTTTCACTAATCTTAGGCTCATCTCAAAAACTATAAATAGAGGTCAAAGGTAAGAGGTAGGTGATCTCTGAATTTAAGACTTTGCTCTAACTCCCATTCGGATTAATTACTGACTTAAACATCGGAGTACCTTTGGTAGGTACCCCCGATCGGTTTCGAGAGCGGACGAAGGAAGACTTGGACTTAGAACGAACCTAGGGACGTAAACAACTAAGGAGAAAGTGTGAAGGTGTGTTTTTTGGAGTTGATTGACCCTACACCCGAAACACATATAGTTTAATTTTTAAAATCCTATTGCACGGTAAAATAATAGTTTAAATACTAGTCTGAAACAATTGAGGCAAGAATAACATATATGCTTTCCCAACTTCAATCTGAGTGTGGCATTTTACCTAGAATAATGTACAAGAATAAGAACCAACATCCACACTCTTCGAATTTCCAACATCTTTTAGAGGTTCACTACATGTTATGTTTTACACTTTCTCCACATTCAATAAGCAATTGCATAATGTTTCACAACTATCATGAAATTTATTTATTTTTTTAAAGCGAGGATTGCATTTGTGAGGAAAATTGTATGTACATCTTTTTTGGGGTTTCTTTGGTCTATATTGAAATTTGTTGGTGAGAAGGGACTTTAAGACTTATGTAATCAACAAACTCGGAGGAACTTGTATTTTAATATCATGCCTCCTTGTTATAAAACAAACAGAGGGTTATTCTTTTAGAGAAGTAACTCTATATTATGTCTAACAATTATTTTGCATGGTGTTTCCCACACACATACATAATAAATTGGCTTATTCTTAGTGGATGTAAAACGTTCAACACATGATATTATATTAAGAAATAGACTTTAAATTTAACTTAATTATACAAAATCAACATGTAAGGTGAAGTTTGCACCCATTTATATACTTTAAATTGATTTTATCTCTAGTCGATACAAGACTTCCAACAATAATGACAAAAAACATTCAACACATGATATTATATTAAGAAGTAGACTTTAAATTTAACTTAATTATACAAAATCAGCATGTAAGGTGAAGTTTCCACTCATTTATATATTCTAAATTGATTTTATTTCTAGTCGATACAAGACTTCCAACAATAATGACAAAAAAATATGAGTGGATATTTAAAATATGTTGTATTCATATTTATGTTGTGATGATGTTTCGGGCAATTCTTCTCTAGTGCTTAGCTCTTTGCCATGACATGAGGATTTTTTTTCCAATATATTGAGTTTTGTTTGCCTTTTCCTTACATGTGGTGTGTGCAAGACAAAGAAAAAGGAAAGTAAAGATATATTAGATACTATAAAACATAAATTATTGTTTACTATGATCATGCATTTATCTTATAGCATTATTGATCGAATTTATTTGAACCATTTTTATACTCCTTGCACATGTATTACTGGATGTTGTTTCATTGTTCCACATGGTTTCTTCTCTCTCTCTATAACCAAATAGTCAAACACAATAATTCTTGATGGAATTGAGGTTAGTTTGTTCCTCTTGTTCCTCTAAGTTTCTCATATATGAATGTAAAACGATAGGTTGATATATTTTCTTCTCCTTTATTAGTATATCTTATTGATGCAAGCTTTTAGAAATTTCTATCCTGTTAGTGATGATTTTGTAACATTAGATTTAAGGTTTAAGGTTTAGACAAGATCGTCTAAGCAAACCTTGTTTTGAAGTTTAATAGAATATTTAAATGAAATAGCATTTAATTGCCTAGGATAAAAGATAAGAAGCGTTAGATGATACACCTTAAGTGTCTAACTAGAATAGCGTCTAATGAATGTTTAACCATCTAGGATAAACACTAAATGCTATAAGGAATTCTAACGGAGTATCTAATATGAACAACGTCTAACGAAAGTTTAGATCAGCGCTAAATGCTATAACTTTAATATCCTAAACGACATAATGTTACTAAAACAGACTGTGTTAAACGATAGTATACGTATTATGCCTAAAATCTTATGATTGTTTAACGCTTCAAAGCATGTACATTCTAGCACTTCTTTATCTGTAGTGTTGTGCTCTCTTTTTCTGTGCAAATCTCAACCTTTATTCAAAAGCCTACTTAGCATCAAAATAATGTTAACAGATAGGAAAATATTAAAGAAATGTTTCCTTCATTGTTTTTTGCCTATACTTTTCATACACATAACATAGTTGCTTTGTCAAGACACAACATAGCTTCTGACTCAGTACCATAAAGGCTACACACTTAGAAGAAAGTCAAAGGTCTGAGTTACAAATCTTTTTTCGAAGAAGTTTATATAAAGAGGATTGCATGAAGAGATGACAACAACAAGAATTATATTATTGCAATACACTCACACTACTTCTCTCTTTAAGCTTTGTCTCTTAGACTTGGCTTTGAAAAGAAAAGTTCTTTTACAAGTTTTTAGAATATATTGTATTGATTTCAAATCCTCTTTAATAGATTTATACATTTTGTTCTTGTAATCTTTCAAAATACCTTGTGTTTGTATTCAAAAGTGAAGTAAAAGACTTGTAAGGTTAACTCAGTGAAGTTAGACTGTCTAGTCAGATAGACTAATGATACTAGGTGTGGTTATACTCGTCTAACCAGTGAGTTAGTTGTACACTAAGAGTGGTTAAACTCGTTTTTAATCATTCATGATTAGTGGAACCCTTTAAAGGAATTTAAGGGAGAATTGAACGTAGCTCGGTTTGGAGCGAACTAGTATAAAGACAATTGTGTCTTATTGCTTTTGTTTTTCAAAGGTTTTTCATTAAACGATGCTTTATAAACTTAAGTGTTTAACAACTATTGCAGACCGTCTAACCCCTACAAAGAAAATTAAACACTGATTTGCAAAAAGTTTAAAACTTTATTCAAACCCCCATTTCTAGAGTTTTTCCTGTGTTACAGAAATCATACAAGTTTACATTACACGAGAGGAAGCATAAAAGGAAGAATGAAAGTCAAGTTGAGGACTCTAATGACAATGTCTTTGTCTCGTCAATAATCTTATGCTAACTTGACACACATCTTAGTGTCTGTTTGGTTGTGGTTGCACGTTACCAACACTTAAACCATGTTTCAGCTTAAGCAATAATTCATAAGTTTTGTATAATATTTCTTGCTTGATGATGTGAAAATTTGGCCAAAATTGAGTCATGAGCTATTCATGTTAAGATATTATTCAACTTCATGGCAGATTAAAAGTGGCTAAAAATTGATACATGGGAGATTGAGTCATGACTATTGATGGTTATTCACTCACGTAAATGTAAAGACTAATTTTGAACATAGAAAGGTAGTTTTATTCTTTCTTATATCTTGAACACTCCTTGGTATGTATGAATCATGATTTTGTTTTGTTGAGAACCTTGCATCATATTTAAACTTGCATTTGACTTGTACCTTTTAAAACACATTGCCATTTTAGGAAGTAAGGATAATTGTTTCGTTTTTCTATTTAACTTAATTACTTTACTAAAACTTACTCATTAGCAAATGGTTTTCATGAATTATTTTTATATTTAAAAGTACCTATATGATGTAAAACTAGAGGGAATATTTTGATAGTAAGTTTGTAGACGAACATTAATACTCAAGAAAAATGCTCAAGAAAAATGAGAAGAGGTTACCTAATAAGATCTAAATTAGATTTTTATAATTTAAAACTCCATAAAACTCTTACAGATAGAAAAACTCTTACAAATAGAAATCTCATTTTCTTTTAGAATATATATGTCTTATTCTTATAAGATGAATTAAGCAATATCCTATGAATTTTACATTAATTCTCACTGAATATCCTTTAATACCCTTTAATTTGCATTTAATTAAAAGATAGAACATTATATCATTCTATGTTTCTTCCATGATAACATTATTTTATTACCTTTTATTGGTGTTAAGTTTTGTGAATAAAATAAACTTCTCTGTAGCTTTTATCTTGTTTAATCCTCAATTTCATCTTGTTTTTGCATTATTTGTATTTTAGTTGTTTTATGATTATTTTTCTCTAATATCTAGTTTGAGTGTATGAAATAAGTCAGTAAGAAGCAATTCTAGTGAAGGAAAACAAGTTGAAACTCAAGGAGACATGATTGAACAACAAAGAGTGATTTTTAGACAAATACTCATGCCGAGGGGCACTAGAATCGCACCCAAAACATGAAGAAATGACTCACCTATAATGTTATATAGCTACAAACCGCCCTTGAATGACCAAAAAACCACTATTAGGTGTTAGGCTGAGTTGTTGGGCTCATTAGCTGCTCGCTGAATGAAAATGATAACCTAAACCTACAGTATTCGAGTCGCTAGGTGAAAATATGGCTTGCCGAATGAGTTAAATGTTATAAAGCATCGATTTATACGTCTCATTGGGCGAGAATGAAGTCGTTAGACGAGTTTGTCAGCCCTAATACTCAAAAGTGGATATTTAATCATGTTTTTGCGAGGGTTTTGGGGATTCCTCGTTTTTACACAAATAAAATCACCTAGGGTGTTTGAGAGAGACTCTTGGAGATCGTTTGAAGTGTTGAGAAGCTATTCCTCTCCTCCTTTATCCATGGTGGTTTCCTCCTTTTGGGGTTCAAGATGAAGATAGGTTGTAGAATGGAGGTGAAAATGTGAAGGAGAGACGTGATTGGAGCTTGGAGTAGTTGCCAGGTGCCTTGGGAAAGGAACTTCATCTTCTTTATGGTTTCAATTTCTTCTTTATTTCTTCAATTTGTAAACCCTAGGTTCTCTACCATGGAGAGTTATTTCTATTTATTGATATTAGATGTAAAATACTGAATTCTTGTGTAAAATTGTGTTGTTAATATATATATATATATATATATATATATATATATATATATATATATGTGTGTGTGTGTGTGTGTGTGTGTTTTCCAATTCAAGTTAGTATTTGATTTTCATGTTTAATGCTTTATGTGGATTGTTCTCATGCTTGATTTATGATTATTAAAGTGTTGGGAACTATCTTTAGAATTTAGGCTTGAAATTAAATGTCTAATGGATGTTTGTATATAGGAATAAAACTTGTTTCTTTAGTAATCATAAACTCTTGAAATTAATGCATGATTTCACTTGTTGAAGATTTAAGGGATTGACACTTGATGAGTAATCATAAGCTTAAATATTCTAGGAATAAGATTTGAGTATGTTGGTGAGCTAATTTTGACTTGAATATGGAATTGAAATGTTTGTGGATGCATGAGAATAAAGTGGATGAAATATAATATTGACAATTGTAAATATACTAAATTTATTGTTGCAACCAATTATTTGATAAAAAAAATTCCATTGTGTTTTTGTGAACTTTGTGGTCTAATTGAGTTATTGAGTACGAAAGTTACCGAGTGTTGTACAAGTCTATTAGGGAATAAAAATATTTATCACTTTTTACGTGCGACCAATACATTTGTCGTGTAATTGGTTTTTCATTAAGAGTGTATTCATTCTCAAATGTTATGAGGACATTTCTTACCACGAAAATACAAGATCAAAGATCATCCTTTTATTTTAATTCATAACTAAAATTTGTGCACACATTTTCATTGATTGAGACAAAATAATAAGTTTCTGTAACATATCATTAAAATTCTTCCTTGAATTGTTGAAGAGACAAAAAAAATATTGCATAAAAACACAATCTTTATTATTACATTTTCTTTCCTCTTTGTTGGCCACTTTTTTTTTGTTATTTCTACTTTTCTCCTTTCTTTTATATTTTTTTAGATTTCTTTTTTCTCTACAATGTCTTATTTTCTCTATTCCTCTTCAATTTATTTCTATCTCAACTCCTTCTCTTTAATTTCTTTCTCTTCACTAATTTTCCTTTCTATATGTTTACTTTTTTCTCCATCTCTATCATCACAATTTCAACATGCTTTTTCTAATATTCATCACATATTTTTTCTTTATCTATGTACCTTTGTTTTTTTTTCTTTTTCTCTCCTCAAAATTCTCTTTCAATTCCCTTTTCATTTCTGTAAAAAACTCATCAACAAATCATTTATGATCGACATTGCGTTGAGAAACACTTTTAGCATAAATACCTACCATAAGTAAAAAAATACAAATAAATTAAAACCATATACTCAATGAATATTAAAAGTTGAAGCTTTGATATCAATTATTGAGAAATTGGGAGAAGGTTCTAACATTTCATTTAGAAGAAGATATTGACGTCACACTACAAAAAAAAATGAGGAGATGAGTGAGAAATCATGAGAATGATAACTACAAATTACCCATTAACTCACATTTAATTTTTATCATATGAATAATTATTTATTTGTCATATTTTATTAAAAGATAAAATATACAAACAAAACTCAAAAATTTGTTTGAGATAGTCTCATTGATGAGAACTCAGGAGGACCATTTTGATTTTTGATATTTACTTTGAAGAAAAATATTGACACTATCTTCAATAAAGATGATGAGAAAGTGAGTTATAAATTATAAAGTTGGATTGGTCTATGTGAATATATTAATAAGATCAAAATTGATTCTTATATCTTATAATTCCTACAAATTTTCTATCAAAATTTATATAACTTATATTACAAAGTAATTTTTTCATAAAATAAATGAGAAATTTTACATTAATTTCTTAATAAATAGGTTTAACACCCACTAATTTACATTTAATATCTCTTATATGAATATTTAATTTTTATATTTAATTAAAAGATAAAATTTACAATGAAAATTCCAAAAACTCCTCGAAATCTTATCACTACACCTCAGATTTTAGAAAAACCAACTAAGAATTAACTCTATTATTATCATATTCTTAAAACTGAGGGAAATTAAATGAAATTTAAAAAAGGTGCATGTTAATTAAGTTCCTTGTATGCGCTATAAAAGTAAGTTTATATTTCTTTTAAATGTGAATATCATACTAAGGATTATTTAAGATATAGAGTACGAATAGAAATATAGAGAAAGAAGACTTGATAGTTTGGCTTAAACTTTCAACCGCGGAGAATAGAGAAAACAATTTAGAAGAAGATTAAATTCTAGGTTTAATAGGTTCGGAGGTCCCTGTATTCGTGGGTTCGTTTCAATTGGGTCCTCCAATTTTGAAAGTGATCAATTTGGTCCTTAATTTAACAAAATTGAGTCAATAATACCCTTTCCGTTAAATGCAATGAACATCATTAACTTTTTAAACATGTGGTATGTTGAAGCATCCTTCAAATAAAACTGTGTCACCTGCAAATAAAAGCATGTCTCAACATGTCACATGTTTAAAAAGTTAACGCCGTCCATTATATTTAACGGAAATGGTATTATTGACTCAATTTTGTTAAATTAGGGACCAAATTGATCACTTCCAAAATTGGAGGACCCAATTGAAACGAACCCACAAATATAAAGACCTCCGAACCTATTAAACCTAAATTCTATTGACTGAAAATGGTTGTCAGAGAAAAAGATGAGATATTTTTGTTTTTACCTTTTTAACATCTGTGAGGAAAATCTATTTACCTGTAGTTTTATTTATTATTTAAATTTTAAAAATGGTATTTTTTTTTACTATTTTCAGATATCTTAATTTTAAAAATCAAAACCAACATAAAAATAACATTTTAAATAAACATTGGGGCCCACCTATTGGTCACATATATGCATCTTATTAGCCATTAATGTCTCGTGTCACCAAACGAGGACTATGATAGAACTAAAACAATAACTGTCGGTGTAGGGTTTTAGATATTACCGTACCTTTATTAGTCTTTTAACAAAAACATTATTATATTTTTATTTAATTTCACATTCAAATAAATAATTCATACAATAATTTCTTTAAGTATCTTCTGTATCAAATTTTCAATAATCAGTTAATTGAATCATATGGTTGCACTTACTAAATTATTTATTAATTTTCTCAATTTTGAAAAATATTTTAAAAGTTACTTATTTTAAATAGAGAAAATAAAAAAAAATAGCATTTTCAAGTTATCAAATAATGTATTAAATTATGGATAAATTATTCTGCATATCTCTCTCTTTCATTTTTAATTATTAGAGTTTTATGTAAATTATGTTGTTCTTCTTATGTTATATTTTAAACTCTTTTTAATCAAATTTAATGTAAAATAAAAATAACCTTATTTTGAATGTGTCAATTGATATAACTTTAAATCATAAAATAACATAAATAGTTCAATGGTTCAAAATAAGGAGCGTAATAAAAATATTAAAATAAATTTATCATCTATTAATATCCTTTTTAAAATTATTTAAAAATAATAAATACACATAGTAAATAATATAATGATTAAAATGAACAAGATACTTTAAAAAATCTAAATGGTAATAAAGTAAAATAAAAATTTTATATATCACCATAGTTGTCTTATTTAAAAGAATAATAAAATTAAGAAATCTCTAGTATGTATAAAAAGATAAAAGTAATAAACACTATTTAGAAGAAGATAGAATATAACCATAATTATCTGGTGTAAAAGGGACAAATAATAAACTTAATATATATTTTCCTAATAAAGGAAGAATAAATGTAAAAAAAAAGTTAAGAACAGTCTTTAAAAACAATCTTCAAGTTACAAAAGAATAAGAGATAGGCATATATTATGCTTATGTAACAAGTAAATACTACTTATATGATCAAATAAATTTGTAATTAAAAAACTAAAAACCAATTAAAGCAACATACCAAAATATTACTTGTTTGAATAAAAAATGGAAGTGTTTTTAAAAAATTTATCCACCAAAAATGTAAATTTTTCCCTAGTAAAATAACTCTAAAATATATTTTTACCTTATGCAATCTATAATAACTAATACTGGTTAATAAATGTAATAATATGTGTTTGTTAACCTAGTAGTTTATGAATCTTATTAACACTATTTTAATAAATCATGATTAATTTTAATAAAAAGTTATTGTCCAAATATATTTTTTTAACTCAAATATCCTAAAATTTGTGTAAAACTTAATTTCATTATTTGCCTCCAAACATAAACCTGAAAATCGTGTCACCAATTCTTTTTCTTCCACCAACCTTACCTGCCCAAACCATTTTTCCAAAATTAAAATCAAAGTTTTTGATATTTCAAACAAAAAGAAAAAAAAAATCTATATACCAACATTGATTATGTGGTAAATGCATAAAAAAAAAATTAGTTAAAGGGCAATAAATCGATAATCATCAGCATTAACAACAGGTTGGTGACTCTGCAAGACAATAACCTTCAAACAAATTCCGCGAAACGCCCAACGCACCTTTCATTCAAACCAAATTTCAGATCCGACTCCTTCAAATTCAGATCTGTTTCGTTCCTTTTCGATCATCCCCAGGTTAGTTGCTTCTTCCTAAACATTATAATCAATTTCTAGAATCAAAGTTTCATCATGGGTATGATCAAAACCTGTATATCCTCAAGGTTGCATTTTTATGGAATTTTTCCTGTTTGACTTGGACGGGGTAATTTTAGCTCAAATGGGTGTTTATGTCTCTCAGCTTCTGTCAAAGTAATGATCTTTTTATTCAGCTTCACGCTTGGTGACTATGAGCTGATTTGGGCCGATTAAAAATGGCAGTGCAGAACAAACCTTGAATGTGTATTTACCTATTCTTGTGTTGCAAAGGAAATTTTTCATCGATTTCTCTTATTATCTTTAAGTGCTACAGCAGCTTTGGGGCTTACCGTGATAATAGGCAGTTGAGGGGTTTGTTGCTTTTTCAATCAATTTCAATCTAAATTTTAAAGAGTTGTTTTATTTTTCTCTATGCGTTCTCACCAGTTTGTATTGTAATATGATTTTGTTTAGATTTAGTCACCTACCAAGAAATTCTGATTTCTTGAACTGTACAGGTAAAGTTCTTGTCTTTAGTTTAATCCAAGCCATACTATAGAGTGGGAGAGCTCTGGAGCTGGTTCTTTTTTTGAACCGAAATAAATAGAGCCTACTTTTATTTTCTCTGTATCAGTGGGTTCGCACGCGAAGGTTTGATCACAGAGGCAGGTTCTGTGCCTGAACAGCAGTCCATGCACTAGCTGTGTTATGCACTGAAGTGTACTTATGTTGTTGGATTTGGTAAAACGTGATGATATTAAACATAAGTTGGATGGAAGAATACTTACATGGATAATAGGAGATGGTACAGAGTGAATTGGGTTCAGAGAATGGTGTCACAGGGGTTGATGATGTTGGCCTTGAAAGCCTAGGTCTGGGCATTCGTAGAGAACTTTCCTTTTCACGCTGGTGTGATGATGATGATGGTGATGGAAGCATCCATTTGGATCGGGAATTAGGTAATGTAGATGTTAGTTTAGCTGAGGGCTATGATTTTGAGTTACCCATTCCTCAAAAGAATGAGCTGCAGAGCAAAGCTTTAGACAGAGAGAGATTCTTTCACCAAAAGTTTCAGCAGAGGAGTATGCAAACAAACGGTATTGGTACCATGGATGATGATTTTGTTCACCGGAGAGGTAATGGACCCGAGAAATATGTATCTTTTGACATTGAGGACAAGTCTGAAGGAGGAACAAATGGAGTTGATTCCTACATTTCTGGGGATGTTGATGAATCATTGGATAAAAGCTCCCAGAATCCTATTAATTTAGCAAATATATTGAAGACATTGTTTTTGATACTTATGTGGTACACTTTCAGTCTCTTTTTGACAGTGTAAGTTCCTTGTTTACCCTTTTGTCATTGCTGGTGTATTTATCCTGTTTAGTGTTTCTGATGCAAGTCCTTTTTTCCTCCGTTTCTTATTCTAAAACATTTTGAACAGGTATAATAAAAGTCTATTGGGAGATCATATGGGAAAGTTCCCAGCTCCTTTTCTAATGAATACTATCCACTTCACAATGCAAGCTGCTTTCTCAAGATTTATCACCTGGTTTTGGTCTCATAGGTTTGAGACTAAAGTTGTCGTTTCTTGGAGGGATTACTTTTTGAGAGGTAAATATGCGGTTCCTGTATCTAATTCTTGTTATAATAGGTTTGAACTCTCCCCACCTCTTTATTATGTAGAAAAGGTATGTATTGCTGTATCTTCTAAATACATTTTCGGTAGTGATTTTTCATTACTTAATGACTGTTTTAAGTTATAAATCCGGATTAACTTCAGTTATATTTACACCGCTGGTTTTGATTGAAAATCATTTGTTATTTTTTGTGTGGTGATAACTGTTCTCAAAATAGGAGGAATTATTTTTCTCATTTTTTTTTCTACTTGAACCTCCAGGTTCTAGTATCAGTTTGGTTCAAACTAATAACTTTTTTGTAGCTTGGAATAATGACGGACTCAAACATAGACACTTTCATGTTTGTAGGTTGAGTGTATGTTTATGGTGTGAGACAAATTAGCTCAACTTATCACATTTTTCTACTCAAAAATTAAAATATCTGGCGCTTAATTTTGTGGAGCTACTTCCATATTTCTGTTTGTCAATATGGGAGCTTAGCTATATTCCAGCAAACAGCAATTATTGTTATTTGCTGCTCTGAGTATGCACAAATTTGCTAGCAATATGAATTGATAACTCCTAGGATGGTTGACTGTGCCATTTTTTCTGTTATTCTTTCTTATTTGTTTCTTTTGCTAACCTTATACCTTGAATCACACATTTTCAGCAAATTTCTCATCACTTATTACATTAACTTTTATATCAACTAATGCCACAGATGGACTTTGCCTTTAACAGTTGTACCAACTGCTTTTGGAACTGCAATGGATATTAACTTGAGCAATGCATCTCTAGTTTTCATCTCTGTCACGTTTGCTACAATGGTTTGTGACATTTCTCTTTTCATGAAGAATGAGATAGATATATGTTAATTTAATTCTATTTTGCTTTGTAATGTTCATTAGATTTGATTCTACGTTTTACCTCGTTTTAATGGAAGCAAAGTAACTATTCTTCTTATTGAAAATTCCTTTTCTCTTGCAGTGTAAATCTGCTGCTCCAATTTTTCTCCTTCTGTTTGCTTTTGCTTTCAGGTGTGTTTCAGTCATTTTGCCTTCATAATCATTATAATTATATGATTCTTCTGGTTGCGTTAGGTTAAATGTTAAACATTCTAAAATTTAAGCAGGTGCATCAACAAGATAGTTTATAGGCTTTCTTTATTCATGAAAACACACTTTTTATCATGAAATCTTGCATAATCTCGAAGGCATTAGGTATGTGCTTTCATTTATCATTACTTTCAGCAATAGGTATTTATTCTGTGAAAAGGTGGAATTCTTTTAGAATTGACATGCTTACAATTATATCAATTAAGAATTTATTTTCTACTTTTTGTTATACTTTGTCATGCTGCTTTCTTTCTTTCCCAAATGATTGCATGTTTGGTTATGCATCCTGTAGGTGATATATATATATATATATATATATATATATATATATATATATATTCATTTCTACCTGTTTTCTGACATCTTGTTTGTAAATTTTGGTTGGAAGGTTGGAGACACCAAGCTTTAGACTCTCAGGCATCATCTTAATCATCTCTTTTGGCATCTTATTAACAGGTATTATATCTTCCTTCACTTTTGTGGTAGTAAATATGTTAGGACTTTAAGAGTGTATGAAAGGAGGCAGAGAAATAAAATAAAATAAGCTGTTATAGGCTGATAGGCTGTTAGGAGGTTTAGGAGGTCTGTTGGGACCGTTGGGTGGTTAGTAGTTGGTTGTCAGGAAGGGTTAGCTTTATAAGGGGGCAGGGGTGTCATGGGACAGACATGTTTTTGCTTTGTAGTATCTTAGACAGGACCATTGCATCCTGTGAGAAGGGAAAGTGTTCCCTTGGAAGTGTTTGGCAGTATACCTTGAATTCTTTGTCTTCAAGAATAATAATACGAGGCTGTTTCAGTGTTTCCTGTGTGTTTGGTGTTGCCTAGTGTGTGTTCAGGATTTCTTGTTCCAAGAAATCTAACAAAATATGATAACTATTTTTAAGAGATGAAGGGAAGACTATTGGGTTAAAGCTGATGAGAGCTTGGACAGATTGGTAAGGGATTTTAGGCAGGATGGGTGACTCCAAAGTGACGGCCTGTGCATGTGGTGTGGTAGCAGGGAGGTGGCATTTCAAGTACATTCTGCATGGGAGGATACATAAATGTAATGATGAGGGGATTGAGGGGTTAAGCAGGTATCGAGTGGTAAGATTTGGGAGGAAGGAGATATATTGAAGAACCTTTGGTATCTATCATAATGTGCTATTTTTATAGCGTTTATTTTCACAAGCACCTGAGCCAGTTTTGCTGCCTACATGCTCAGTGATAAACTATAGAGCATGGTAATCTTCTGAGAATAAGCAGCATAGCTATCAAGGATTCTGAAGACTAAATTATACTTCTGATTCTTTTTTGGTGTGGAAGACTTTTCTTCAATTCCAAAATGAAATAGCATCTAGTAGAAGTTAGGATAGACATTTTATTCTTATAATTTAGTTTGAAGTTTAATCAACAGAAATGTTTTCAGAATCTAAAACAACCAATAAACTCTTCATAATTTTGTTGGAAATTTCCACCAGTTAAAAGTATTGGGTTTTTCTGTTAATGTTTTAGAATTAAACCAAA
This sequence comes from Vigna angularis, assembly GCF_016808095.1. NCBI lineage: Eukaryota > Viridiplantae > Streptophyta > Magnoliopsida > Fabales > Fabaceae > Vigna > Vigna angularis. Next base: position 3,574,618 of record NC_068975.1, read on the forward strand.
ACTTGTTCAATTGCATTATATAAGATTTTGGAATTTATAGCACATTAAGAATTCAAACCTTCCATCTTTAATTTATTTTGGTGTGGTGCAGTTTCAAAAGAGACTGAGTTTGACTTCTGGGGGTTTGTTCTTGTTATGCTTGCTGCTGTTATGTCTGGGTTTCGTTGGTGTATGACTCAGATCCTTTTGCAGGTATTGTATTTGCATTTTCATTTCCATGTATATTTGATATCTAGATGTCTGTGGGCACAAAACAGACCCACAAACACATTCATGCTCTTACTCTTCCTGCTTTAGTCAACCATATATTCTGATACATTGCTTCATTTTATTGTATTGGAACCTGATTTGCATTCTTGCCATTCGTGTTGAACTGAAAACCAAATTGAAAGAAAGAAGCATACGGTATGTTCCCTGCATAACTTCATGTCAATAATTTGTTGAGAATATTAATTTTATTAAATTGATATGATATATTGGATGAAATGTTTCGCTTAATTAAATAATTGGTTATTTAAATTTATTTATTGTGGTGGTTTTGGTTCATCAATTCATTAATCTGACATTAATTTCTGCCAGTTGACTATGCATTCTTTTTGCCCTTTCTGTAAATGTTAATTTATGTGACCAAATAGTGTAAATTGCTGGTTCAGAAAATGGTGCATTTTGCCTACGTGTTTTAGACATTGAAGCTTTGAAAATACTAGTTACCATATAATTTAATAGCTATTTTTTTCTATGTAAAAGAAATAATTTGTATTGAGATTAAGAGAAATAATTTCAAAGAGCAAAGAGGACAAACAGTCCTCTTAAACAAAAGAAAAGAAAATATTGAAAAAGAGAAGAATGGTGCAGCTCTAAGATATTAATTGTACACCTATTGTTGGAATCTCCTTGCGATGAGGCATCAACAATGGTGACTTCAACTGTCAGAGAGATATTGCTTCTTTTGAAAGCTTGTACTGCCCTCTTAGTTAGTTTGTCCTTCAGCTCAGCAGCTAAATACATCTGTTACTTCACAGTAGATTTTTTAATCCAAAATTAGATTAATAAAGCAGTTGGCTTCTAGCTGAAAAATTACGAGAGTCTTGTGTTTTCTTTGTATATTTACCTTCCATAAATTTTAAACCTGTTAGAATTTTAAATTGTGTCTTAAGTTACTTTACATAATTATTTGTATTTGGCCTTAGCCAATATTTTTTTATTATAAATACATTACCCTGTATATTTTCTACACAAGGAAGATTAACCCTATTCCTAGTTTTCACTATATTCAACAAAATCAACTATCATGTAGACCACATAGATTTCCTACCTTGTTTAACTTGAAATCTGAATTTAATTGCAATCAATATATTTTTCAGTCCTGGAATCTTCCATTTTTAACACAAGGTTATTGATTATTAAGCTCCTTAAGAAATTAATAAGTGGGGTGTAGTTAATAAATAGAAAAAGATATGCAACTGATAACTTAATTACGCATCAGGAAATTGACTTTTTTCTTTTAATAAAAGAACATAATAGAATGAATACAAAATACTGGAAGAGGATCAGGAATCCTCCTTAAAGCCAAAAGGATAAATTGAAAAACCAAATCGACTCAAGAGATTTAGAGCACTCCAAGCATTGATGTGGGCCTTGAAGTTCTAAAATTATAGAGCCTAGTAATTATTTGAAGACTTAGCGAGGCTAATTTTTTATATTGACATATTCTAGTATTTTCATCTTTTTAAATTCTGACTCCATCTAGCATTGAATCATTTTTCTTTGCTCAAGTTTACTTTCGAGTTAAGATTTTGTAAGTGCCGTTCTATTTTAACAAAAATATTTCATGCTTTTTTCAAATAATTTCAGGTCTGAAAAATCCAATTACCCTGATGAGCTATGTAACTCCAGTAATGGCAGTGGCAACTGCCCTTCTTTCCCTTGCTTTAGATCCATGGGATGAATTCCGAGAAAATCAGTACTTTGATAATTCAGTGCATATTACTCGAAGTTGCTTGCTGATGCTTCTTGGTGGTTCAATTGCCTTTCTTATGGTAAGGCTGTGTATTTCCTTCATGATACGTGTATATTATTTTGTTTCTCTTTCCTCCTAAGACTGAAGTAGATGTCTAACAATTTTATGCTCGTTAGTTATTGTTTAATTTTACTTGTTACACCTGTCCTGAACAGGCTTTTGTTTACTGTCACATTGTTTAGCTTTAATCTTTCTTCTCACCTAAATTTGGATCCTGATCTTCTTGCAGGTACTAACAGAATATGTTCTGATCTCAGTAACTAGTGCTGTTACAGTGACAATAGCTGGGGTTGTTAAGGAGGCAGTCACCATATTGGTATCAATTATATTTTTGATGATATTACCATTTGTTGATATAGTGTTTGTTGATATTGTTATCCAGTGTCCGTCCTCCCTCTTATTATTCAATCAAGCATTTCTATACTACCAAGTTCCACTTCTGTGATGTAAATGTATCAGGATTACTTTTTTTGCAGCGTATGCTTTCATATAACAATATTTATTACAATAGTTGCTGAGCTAAACACTGGGATTCATTTTAATATAAAAGGGAAAAAAATAGCATTCATGGAACTGTTAGTTATTTGCAAAACGAATTGCACAGGTTTTTCTCTCTTTTATTTACTCTTGTTAGTACATATAAGACAAATTGGCTAACGATCAGACGGACAGAAACCTTTAAACAAAGAAGTTTCATATCTTGGTTTGACTCTGATGTTGGAATCCATCTGTAATATTTTAAATTTATTGATTAGAGCTATCCTTTTTGTTTCTACTTTAGTTGTTGTATTTAGATTGAATTAGGGTAATTTGTCAATTCCGTATTGCAGTATAGTTTTTGACATGTTAGTTTAGCTAGAGAACTAACTGATTCGTGAGTTTCAACATCTGCTCATAATACATAGATTTGCATTTATGCGTAGAATGCAATAAATATGTATTGTTCTACATTTCTACTCATATAGGGCTCTGTATCGAATGAATAGATGAATGGATATGTTTGTTTCCCCCTCACATCTGGGCTTTCTGCTTGTACATTTGAACTACTCTTCTGGTTTTATGGTGTTTTTTGTTTTTTGTAGGTTGCAGTGTTATACTTCCACGATCGATTCACTTGGTTGAAAGCATATGGTCTATTAATTATTTTGGTTGGTGTCAGTTTGTTTAATTGGTACAAGTAAGTCATCAATCATAAAGCAGTCAAATCTGCATTCTTGTCTCAACTTTTAATTATTCTCTGATAACAATAAAATGCGTTATTTTCTAAGCTTTCTGCCACATTGAGGGGGACAATTGAATTGAGTAATTATTATAGTCTATATTCCCACTTCCAAAACTTGTAGGGTAGGTAGATATGGCTTAGAGCATAAAGAAGGAATGATTTTATTACATGATCTTTGTAGTTTAATAGCTCGCACAGTTGGGAAGTTCAATGCCTTATCATATGTTTAGTGCTGAATTTTTCATGTGTAACCAATTTTATACTCAATTTATTATATGTAAAACAATGGATGCAAGTATTTTTTTTGATCTAATAATACAACGTCAGACCTTGAACAACAACCTGCTACTATGTATTTCTTCTTGTACACACACATACTATATTGTTTAAGGAAGCCATACTGGTGTTTCTCTAAGATGTTGTGATATGTCCTCTCAATTTAATGGCAGCCGTTGAGTGGTTCTGTTTTTTTTTTTTCTGAAAAATCAGATACCTTAAGCTTCGGAAGGGCCATGCTGGTGGCAGTGACATGGCAGAACCTTCAATAGATTCTGCAGCCAAATATGTTATTCTTGAGGAGATGGACGAACAAGAAGATATTATCTGAAACCATTAACCAGCAAACATTTCAAAGCCAAAGTAAGCCTTTTCTCAGATGCCAGTTTAATGGCACAAATCATAGCATTATCTTTTATTAGTTCAAAAATGAATATATTGTCTTTTCATCCAGAAACATACATGTTTCATGGTATCATAGATGAAAATGGAATCATGCAAGTTGAAGTTTAGATCATAGGATATTTCCCATTTCTACAATTTCTATGAAATATTTAGTGCATGTTAATTATGAAGTATAGATTCTATTTTGTCACTCAAATGTTAATACCTTTGAGAATTTTGCAGAAGTTACATTTTTGTTTTTATTGATTAAATTATTGGCTAACTATTCACTGAAGCCTGCTTTCATGACTTATATGTATATCGAAGCAATGTTCTCTAGAGACCAAAGGGCACATAATCTTCCAGCGACTTGCCAGTTGTTTTGCCACATTTCATCAAGAGACGCATGTTTATGTTCCCTTTTGGAATTGTGGTGTCCGAGTTTCTTTTGAAGTTTCATTGAGTGAACAATTCTTGGGATATAATGCTTGGTGTAAAAATATGTACTCAATCAGTGAAGAGATTTTGACACTGCTTGGTGTCAAAGTTCTTTTGAAGTTTGTAAGCCAACAACTTTTTGGGATATAATGCCTTTCTACGATCAACATCACTTATTCTGTAAAAATACGTACGCAATCTGTTGAGAGATTTAGACATATGTTGGCAGAACACGACAGATTGTGATTGATCAAATTTTATCATTTTTTCTTTCTAGTATGAAATTGTATTTTGATCATATTACCATAATTTTTGTTGTATATACTAAATCCAGTTCATTATTTCTTATCAACACAAATTGGTCTTGAATTTGAATTTCATTGTTATGATGGAAAATAACTTAACATCAACTAGACCTTTATGTATTTATTGTAACATCTATGCTTAGGATCTCTAGACTTCCTAGTTGGAAGTAAACGAATGACTTAATTGTTTATTTAGTCTCCAGTTTTGTTTTAGTGTGTCAATTAGGTCCAATTTTTGAAAAGAGTGTCAAATGCGTTCTTATTTCGTAAATTTTGCGTTAACGAAGTTCTTTTCGTTAAATAGAAACAAATAGAGTTAGTTATGTGCTCACATGGCAAAAAGGTCAACAACTTTTTTCTCTCCTTTGTTCCTCTGTGTTTATATGTTTCTCTCTCTTCTCTGCGCTCATCTTCAGTTAATGAAAGTTTAAATCATTTGATTTTTTATTTTCTTCTGAAATAAGTTCTTAATAAAAAGTTTATTTGATTAGTGTTTAAGTAATTTTTGATTTCAACTTTACCTCAAGAACTCCAAGAATTGATGGTAAAGTACAGAAACGAGCAACCGTAAACAAGGCTTGCAATTAGGGTTTGGAAACGAAATAGATTGAAACTGGTGTCTACAACTAAAGAAATTGCTTATAGTTTCCCCTTGATTTGTCATAAGCTCGTAGCCAGATAAGCCTTTAGCGACATTCTCCTCTCACGTTGCCTTCTTCGTAATGAGGCTTCTTCTTCCTCATGTGTTCCCCTTTTTTCCTTCTCCCAATATGCGAGTCATACCCTTCACCTGAAGCACTACTAGTTGAATCGCCTACGACAACCACACTAGCTTCCATCGGCTGCATTCATCGTTGCACTGAGCCCGTTGTCAGTGACACCATTCCATTTTTCTTCTACTAAGCCCCAAATCGGGATCCTCGCGTAGCCTCCACCGAAGACAACATCGCGCCGCTTGGGGCTTCAGTCGCGACCACACCAGTCCTCCTCCATGTCACCGACAATTTTCCCCTCTGTAGCACCACCGCCATTTTGGTGGCGATTGGAGGTGGCCACTGGCCATTGGCACTCTTATGTTTGCCTTTTGTGTGATTTGACTCTCTCATCATATTAACATGTCTTTTGGTGTTCTTTTTCTCAGAGTAGGTTGATTTTTGTCGAGAAAAATTTGATCTTTCTCAAATAGGCACGAATGAAAGCGACAACAAGGCACTGAGTTTATCTTTTCTACAAGAAAGTGGGAGCGTGGTTCGAGGTTTAGAGCAAGCGAAGGAGGTTGAGGAAAATGTTGGGGGTTTGAGAAGTGAGGAGGGGTGCAGTGGGGTTGTTGTGAATTGGGATGGGTTTTCTAGCATTAAAAACCAATGTTTGGGTGATGAAGGGCTGTTAACATTGTCAATAATAGTAATGTATTAGAGGCCAAGGTTTCGGTTGTGAGTGAAAACGATTGTCAAGTTTTGGCTGATTCTAAGGTGAATGGGATGTCCTCTTGGTTGGGAATGCAAGAAAGTGATATGAGCACTATGTTTTCTAGTGATGGAACTGAGAAGCTAGACTATGATTATGCATCTAAGATTGAAAATACTATTGTTTTAAGTTGTAGGAGATATCTGGGGATAGTGAAGAGGAATTTTTGGGAAGAATAATGGAGATGGAAATCTAATAGAATCTTTTCAGTTTTGCCATATTTTTTTGTAATTCTTTTTAGAGATGAAATAATTACTTTCTTTTTTCAATTTCTGGTGAATGAGAGAGAAGAGAGAGAAACATATGGGGCAGAGGATTTCAATTTCTGGTGAATGAGAGAGAAGAGAGAGAAACATATTAGGGCAGAGGAGAGAGAAAAAAAGTTGTTGACTTTTTTGTCATGTCAACACATAATTAACTCCGTTTGTTTCTATTTAACGGAAGAGACTTCATTGACGCAAAATTTACGAAGTGGGGACACATTTGACACTTCTTTCAAAGGTATGACCAAATTGACACACTTGAGCGAAACTGGGGACAAAATAAGCAATTAAGCCTAAAAGAATATGCATATGGACATGCAGAGCCAAATGTATCTTGTGAAGATAACCTTCAAGGATTTTCTCAATCTTCTATGTGTTTAGTAGGTTTCTTTCAATCTTCATCTCGCTACACATTCTCCACAAATGGATAGTGGTATGTTTGTAGAAGACACTTTGATATCCAAGTTAGTAGGGTTTGTCAAATAACAATTGATATTGTAAAAAATGAACTTCCATTATTTACCTCAATGAGTGTACTATTTATAGGATAATTATGGATTTGAGTCTTCACCTATATGAGTTTGGATGGGTCACGACTCATTTATCTCATGAGTCAGTTTCAGAATGTGCTAAGTTAAAAAAAATATATCATTAGAGTATGTAAGGCTAGGTTAGGGCTAGGTCAGCTTATGTTAGGGTAAATCAGGTTGATTTGTGGCTGGATAGTATAGGTCGTGTACAATACATTAGCCCCAAGTCTTCTTATGACTGAAAGGTATGTGAAGAACTTCAATAAGTTCGATAAAATAGTTGTAGCTTGTTGGCTGTTGACTTACGAAATGTGATACTGATAGTTGGTGCTTGGTAATATCTTGTACTACAAAGCGAATGCAAAGAAAAGCAAAGAAAATTTGTATTTTGCAAAAAGAATTGTATCTTTATAGAAACCTTACAGATATAATACCTCCCAACCTTGATAAGCATATTAACGAAGATGTTTGAATGATTGAATGTAGGGTCTGACTAGATGTGAGTTTCCAGAAAGCTGCCTTTCATTTAATACTCGTCTCTGAGTTGTTAATCTAGGTCACGAAGATCCAAAGCCAAGGTAGCTGACACACGAATCTGTTATTGATAGTAAAGGTAGGTGACACTCAAGAGTTGTTAAACTTAAGCATGGTAAAGTAGATGACACATAGGAGTTATTTGAAAGGTTTAACCAAGACCATCAGGGTAGGTGGCAAGAAACTGTATGAAAGGTTCAACCAGGACCACTTGGGTAAGTGGCAAGGAATTGCATCGAAGGTTCAAACATGACCTCTTGGATAGGCGGCAAGAAATTGCATGGAAGGTTAAACCAGAATTGTTGGGTAAGCGATAAGGAACTACATAGAAAGTTCAACCAGAACCGTCTAGGTAGGTGGTAGGGGGTTGTATTGAAGGTTGCACAAGGATTTGCTTAACGGTGGCAGGGGAACTTTTTCTCTTGCAAAATAGTCAAAAATGAGGTTTGAAAGTGAGAACATTTGTTTTATAGATGAAGCCGGGATGTTCCAAGCCATCCTAAGCAATGGTCCTTATAGATAGAAATGTGTCAATCCACCATAGGGTGAGATGTTCCAAGTTAACATAGGCATGTAGAAGGCTTGAAGAACTGAGTATCAGGGTATTAAAAATGAAAAGTGAGTAGTTAATATGTTCATTATAAGAAAATCAATTGACATTCACCTATTTTAGTATTGTAGGGATGTGATGTATTAGTGTTGTTAGACAACATGGATACTTTCATTAGGGAGAAGACTTCCAATTGCAAAAATTGACGCATTTAAGAAAAATGCACTTTCTGATTGACTTAATTGTGAAAATTGGTACATGGGGTGTTATGCGACAGCTATCAGTTGTGTCACAAACACATATATCTTTCTCCATCAAATGGTGAGGATGTCAACTTCATTTCAAAACAAAACTCTCGAAGGACCATTGTTTAATATGGCTTGAAACATCTCGACTTCATCTATAAAACACAAAGGTTCTTACTTTCAAACCTCATTTTTGACTATTTTGCAGGAAAAAAAGTTCCCTTCAATATAGTTCCATGTCGCCTACTCCAACGGTCCTGGTTGAACCATCCATGAATTTTCTTCTGCTTACATGGTGATCCTAGTTAAACATTCCATGCAGTTCCCTGCTGCCTACCTAAAAGTCCTAGTTAAACCTTCCATGAAGTTTTCTATCGCCTACCTAACAACAGGCTTTGTTGAACCTTCCATGCAGTTCCCTACTATCTACCCAAACTATCCTAGTTGAACCTTCCATACAATTCGTTGCCACCTACCCAAGTGGTTCTGGTTAAACCTTTCAAATGACTCTTGTGTGCCATCCACTTTACTATGCCTTAGTTTAAGAACTCCTAGGTGCCACCTACCTTTACTTTTAATAACATATTCGTGTGTCAGGTACCTTGGCTTTGGATCTCTGTGACACAGATTAACAACTCTAAGACGAGTATTGAATGAGAAGAAACTTCCTTGTAACTCACATCTAGTCAAATCCTACATCTGATAACGGTTGAAAAACCGTTATTTTTATACTTAATTTTGACTTTAAAAATACCCTTTTTGACTTAGAAGCTAGTTTGAAATCATGATTTTGCTTAAGTTGTGGAAATAAGAGAGTTGAATGGGTTTTATGCTTGTTTTTCCTTGTTTTGACAGGAATTAAGATGAATTGGATGAAGAAGTTGAAGTAGAAAGGAGTTGGACTCAAGAAAGGAGGGAAAATTGCACAAAAGAAAGAATCACAGCCACCGCTAAGCGTCAAGCTTGCTGTTGAGTTCTCTGTCTAACGCTTAAGCGCCATCACTGACGGCTAATCCAAGTATCGCAGTCACCGCTGAGCGGAATTTCTACCGCTGAGCGCTAGAGTCTACTGTATTCTGAGTGCCACACTTACCGCTAAGCGCAATTCCTACTGTTGAGCGCTGTAGACTTGGGCCAGTTTTCTATTATTTTTATAAACTATATAAGGGTTTAGTCGACCTAGGGTTCACATTTTTGGATAGAAAGAGGCGAAATTACACTCCTTTCACCCCTCGGAGGCAGATTATGGATGTGGAAGCTCCGATCTTCAACTTTTAGGGTTCTATCTTTCATTCTTTTCATTATTTTCATCTAGTTTTACCATGTCTATGGTGAACTAAACCTCCATTGTTGTTGGGAAACGATGTAATCCTTTGAAACTATCATGTATTGAATTGATTCTTATTATAAAATGTTTTACTTCATTAATTGTTAGGGTTTTTCCTCTTTACTCTATGCATGCTTTGTTTAACTCATTCAATTGCATGATTATTGATTTTGTCACTATGGATACATATGAGAAAATCTAGAACTGGGAAAATTCTCCCAAAAGCAATATTACCTAGACATAGGGATAGGAGGGTTGGTTGCCTTTAAGCTTCTATGCGAATGTAATGCATGATTAATTGCTAGGGAGACAAGACATTGTGAACTAGTAATTAGGAGTAGACTTTCTTCACCGAGACATCGAGTTTATGGTAAATTAGAAAGTGACATTAACATTAATGAAGAAGTTGAATTCATAAATACATGAGAGTGGATAGGATAACTCGGAAACCCGAACAACATAATCATTCATTATTTTATATCAATCACCTTTGCATCTTTCAATCCAATTGATCAACACTTGCATTCATATTTATTTTCCACAATATAAACACAATGATTTCGTTTACAAGTCCTAATTAATCAAGAAATCATATGAATGTTTAGGCCGTGAGTCTCTAGGTAAACGATACTTGGTCTTACCAATTATTATTACTTGATACAATTCGGTACACTTGCTGAAGTGATAAGAAGTTTTTGGTGCCGTTGCCGGAAACTCGTGGTTTAACTATTCTATTTGTGTGATTATTGATTAACTTTGACTTGATTTTTATCTTTTTATCTTTTTATTATATTTTTTTATCTTTTTATCTTTTTTGTTAAATCTTTTTGTGCTAACAATTGTTTCTAGGGTTTTGTTTTCTTGTGTATGCATGATACAATTCGTACTAGGAGCAACAAAATTTCGGAACCTTTTCTTGAAGGATTGGACGAGAGTAGAAGGAGGAGGAGAATTCGAACATCGAGAGAATTATTCCCTCCTCCGGAGATACTTTTGCAACCCTCACCACAAAGGTCTGAACAGAGCATTGAAGAGATGGCCGCTCTAGCGGATTACACCACTGTTGTTTGCCCTCATCACTTTAACAACATTGCTAGGCCGAGAGTCAATGTTGCATATATGGAGGTGAAACCAGCGTTGATACAATTGGTGAAGAGCAACCTATTTAATGGACTGTCACATGAAAGTCCATATGAACATCTAACCACATTCAACGAGATTTGCAACATTGTGAAGATCAATGGTGTGCTGGATGACGCTATAAAGCTTAGTTTGTTTCCTTTCTCAATGGGAGGCAATGTTAAGTTATGGTTGAATTCTTTCTCGGAGGATAGCTTTACTGAGTGGGAAGATGTGGTTTCAAACTTTCTAAACAAGTACTTCCCACAGTCTAAAATCAACAAAAGGAAGCAAGAAATTTCCTCTTTCAGGCAAGGTATGGAGGAAACGCTAGGTTAAGCATGGGATAGATACAAGAGCTTGTTGAGAAAAACGCCCACGCATGGCTTTGATGAAGCAACAATAGTCATTCTTTTCCTTGGAGGTCTTGGTTCACAAACCAAATTGATGCTAGATGCCTTAGTTGGAGGTAATATCAAGTGTAAAACTCCAGAGGAAGCTTTTGAATTGATAGACAATATGGCTACTAATGACAACGAGATGCATAGTGAAAAAGGAGCTCCACCTCAATAGAAGGGAGTCCTACAATTGCAATCTCAAGATGCCTTGCTTGCACAAAATAAAATCATAACTCAACAGTTGGAGAATTTGACAAAGACACTTGCTCAGTTGCTAAAGGAGCTGAAGAACGTTTCACAGGTTCAACAACAACTCTGTGAATTGTGTGGTAGTGACCATATCAATGGTCAATGTGCTTTTCCAGTAGAGGTCCTAGAAGATGTCAATTTTATGGGCAATCAATTCCAAAATCAGTTCCAATACCGCCAAGGGAACTTCAACCAAGGATGGAAACCTCATTCAAGCATGGGTCAAGGTCAAAATGGACAAGCTGGACAAGCAGGACAATTTAATAGACCACAACAACAAATATCACTGTAGCAACAAGTCTCTGCATTAAATGAGAGATCAACAAAGCTAGAAGATACTCTTCAACAATTTATGCAGGTGACTATCTCCAATCACAAGAGCACTGAAGCTACTATAAGAAATTTGGAGATATAGGTTGGCCAATTGGCTAAGAAGTTGGAGGAGATGCCTTACCGGAGTTTTGGGGCTAATACTGAAACTAACCCTAAGGAGGAGTGCAATGCCATTATGACTAGAAGTGACAAGATTTTAGATGAGAGAAAATATGGGAGAAAAAAGAAAGTTGAGTTGAGTAAAAAAGAAGAAGAAAAAAAAGAAAGAAGACGTAGAAGAGAGAAAAAAGGAAAAAGATGTTGAAAAACCCCTTCCTTATCCAAAGACTTATTCAAGGAAGGAGAAAGAAAAATAGCTGAAGCGGTTCATGGAGATTTTTAAGAAACTATAGATCACCATACCCTTCTCTGAAGCTTTGCAACAAATTCCTTCATATGCTAAATTTCTGAAGGAACTCCTCACTAAAAAGAAGAAATATCTAGATGAGAAAACAATTGAAGTGCAGGGTAATTACAGTGCCATATTGCAGAAGATGCTACCTCCCAAATTCAAAGATCTGAGGAGTTTCACCATCCCTTGCATCATTGGGGATCAAGATATTGAGAAGGTCCTAGTTGACTTAGGGGCTAGCATCAATTTGATGCCCTTATCTATGCTAGAAAAGATTGGTGGTTTTGAGGTCAAATCTACAAGAATGACCTTGCAAATGGCAAATAGATCCATCAGGCATCCTTATGGTGTAGTCGAAGATGTGGTGGTTAAAATTGATAAGCTCCAATTTCCTGTTGATTTTGTTGTAATGGACATGGGCGAAGAGGTAGAGATACCCCTCATTCTTGGAAGACCCTTTATGAAGACAACTAAAGTTGTCATTCATGTGGATGAGGGAACTATGCAATTGAAAGACCAAGATGAAGAGGTAACTTTTAATGTCTTTGATAAGGTGCAACCAATACAAGTAACAAAGACGAGTCCTAAAGCTAAAGACGAAGTTTTCTCAGTGACTAATCTACCTGATAAAGCTGTCAAGATGGTCAAGAGGAATCATAGTTTTTGCTTTCCAAGGCTGAAGGAAGATGATGGAGATAAGGAAGAAAAACTCGTTCACCATGACTCTGTGATGGAAAATAATGAACCCTACCTTGGCAAACCAGTGAAATTCAAGAACAGGTTATGGGTTATCAAGGATATAAAGGCAAATGAAATTCTTGAGATTGAGGCTCCTTACTCTAGAAGAGTCAAGTTGATGACAAGAAAGATGTTGAGATTATGTTGGTGTCATGAAAGGAAGAAGCATATCAACATTGAAAATCGAACTTGAGTTTTATTGGGTCAAGCTAGTGACGTTAAAGAAGCGCTTACTGGGAGACAACCCAGCTTTCTAAACCTATCTTCTTAATTTATGTTTGTTTTTCTGTTTTTAGTATAGGATTTGATGTACTTGGCTTAAAACTTTATCTGTGATGCAATGGTTTGTTGATGCTATGATGTTTGTGATGAGTATTGCTCTATGATGCTGATTATATTGATTGATGTTGAGATGATGCATGATGCTGATTATATTGATTGATGTTGAGATGATGCATGATGTTGATATACAGGTGGTTGCTCATAATATTGTGAGACAGATGCATGATGATTTTTGATTGTGTTAGTAAGCAGGATGTTTATCTAAACGCTGGAACTTGAATTAGCCTTTGTGAGGATTGAACTCTAGAGTTTTTGTGAATGATTGCTATTACTTTGAAATCATGAATGACTTTGCCCAGGTTTCTATGATTGAATCACTTGCTTGTATGTGTCATATGCTCAAGGCCATCTATTGTTATCCCTTTTTAGCCAATGCATGATTTTAGCCCAATAAAAGGGAGCACAATGTGTTCTATCCTTTGAACCTTTAGCCTTGAACATAATATGAAAACCCTTTTTGAAAATCTTTACCTTGAGTTAAGTTGAGAATATTTGTGGTATTGATAAAGGTTCAAGTTTGGGGTTGTTGGGAAATTTTAAAAAAAAAGAAAATAAATAAGCATTGAGCTAAGTGTTGAGCAAATGAAAAGCAAAAGAAAAAGGAAAGAAAAGAAAGAAAAAGAAAAGCTCAATGTAAGGGAAAGTTGGGAATAAGTAAGAATGATTGTCATGAAAGTATGAATGACTCTCTTAACTCAAGGATTTTGTGATCCAGAAAAACCAATTTTCTTCTTAGTCCAGCCACATTATAAGTCATAGAAAAGTCCTTGTGATGATGTTTGCTTGTGAGTGTATTTGATTGTGGTTGAATGAAAGGCAAAGTTGATTCATGTGACATTGTGATAGTAGAGTGAATGAGTGACCTCTATATACACTTGTGTGATTGAGTGAAACACTTTATTTGGTGAGGAATGATTCCATGAGCACATGATTACATCTATGCTTAGTTAATTGATCATTCATGAGAATAACATTTGTTGGATATTATGTGATTATGTGAACACCATGATGAGTTATTCTGAATCAAGGCATGTGTGTATCTTGATTGAATTCTATTTGATGAGCTTATTTGAGTAATTACTTGTCTTGAAAGAAAGAGTTTTTGAATTTGTTGAACCATTGTATTGATTGGTGGAACACTGAGTTACATCTTGTTTGCTTGAGGACAAACAAAGTTAAGTTTGGGGTTGTGATAACGGTTGAAAAACCGTTATTTTTATACTTAATTTTGACATTAAAAACAGCCTTTATGACTTAGAAACTAGTTTGAAATCATGTTTTTCCTTAAGTTGTGGAAATAAGAGAGTTGGATGGGTTTTATGCTTGTTTTTCCTTGTTTTGACAGGAATTAAGATGAATTGGATGAAGAAGTTGAAGTAGCAAGGAGTTCGACTCAGGAAAGGAGGGAAAATTGCACAAAAGAAGAATCGCAACCACCATTGAGCGCCATTTTCACCGCTGAGCGCCAAGCTTGCTGTTGAGTTCTCTATCTGACGCTTAAGCGCCATCGCTGAGGGCTAATCCAAGTATCGTAGTCACCGCTGAGCGGCATTTCTACCATCGAGCGCCAGAGTCTGCTGTATTCTGAGTGTCGCACTTACCGCTGAGCGCAATTCCTACCGCTGAGCGCTGTAGACTTGGGCCCGGACCAGTTTTTTGTTATTTTTATAAACTATATAAGGGTTTAGTCGACTTAGGGTTCACATCTTTGGACATAAAGAGGCGAAATTACACTTCTTTCACCCATCGAAGGCGGATTTTGGATGCGAAAGCTCCGATCTTCAACTTTTAGGTTCTATCTTTCATTCTTTTCATTATTTTCTTCTAGTTTCACCATGTCTATGGTGAACTAAACCTCCATTGTTGTTGAGGAAACGATGTAATCCTTTGAAACTATCATGTATTGAATTGATTCTTATTATAAAATGCTTTACTTGATTAATTGTTAGGATTTTTCCTCTTTACTCTATGCATGCTTTGTTTAACTCATTCAATTGCATGATTATTGATTTTGTCACTATGGATACATATGAGAAAATCTAGAACTGGAGAAATTCTCCCAAAAGCAATATTACCTAGACATAGGGATAGGAGGGTTGGTTGCATTTAAGCTTCTGTGCGAATTTAATGCATGATTAATTGCTAGGGAGACAAGACATTGTGAACTAGTAATTAGGAGTAGGCTTTCTTCACCGAGATATCGGGTTAAGGTAAATTAGAAAGTGGCATTAACATTAATGAAGAAGATGAATTCATAAATACATGAGAGTGGATAGGATAACTCGGAAACCCCAACAACATAATCCTTCATTATTTTATATTAATCACCTTTGCATCTTTCAATCCAATTGATCAACACTTGCATTCATATTTTTTTTCCGCAATATAAACACAATGATTTCGTTTACAAGTCCTAATTAATCATGAAATCATATGAATGTTTAGTCCGTGAGTCTCTAAGGAAACGATACTTGGGCTTACCAATTATCATTACTTGATACGATTTGGTACACTTGCCGAAGTGTTAACAACATCCCATCATTCAAACCTCTTCTTCGCTACATTTCTCGAGACTGGGGTTACTACACCTGTAATGTTATCAATAAAGATACAAATTTTCTTTGCAAAATATAAATTTTCTTTGCTTTTCTTTGCATTCGCTCTACAGTTTAGGACGATTGTCGAGTACCAACTATTAGTATAATATTTTGTATGTCAAGTAACGTCCAACTACAATTGTTTTTAATGAACCTAGTGAAGTTCTTCACATGCCTTCAAGTCATAAAAAGATTGGGGGGCTAATGTACAATACACTGCTTGATGCTACCTGACCACAAGCCGACCTGATTTACTTGGACATAAGCTAATTTGGCCTTAGATACTCTAATGATGTATGATTAATTTGAAAAAGAGAATGATATTATTATTTTCATTCATGGTAATTACATTCTCTTACATCTATTTGTAGAAATCTAATTCTAAAAAGGAAAATAAGAAAACAAAATAATCTAGAAGATCATACACATATTTTCTTTAATTAAGAAGATTATATAGATATTTTCTCTAATTGAAAAGATTCTATAGATATTTCCTCTAATTACAACACTAGCCCTCAAGTTGATAAATGAATATCAATCCTTCCCAACTTGCCTACAAGATCTATAAATCTACCTAGAGGGAGCCTTTTTGTGAAAATGTCTATTATCTGAAGTTATGTAGGAACATGAGTTGTACTCACAAAGCCTCCATCTATATTATCTTTGATGAAATGCTTGTCAATCTTAATGTGTTTGGTCCTATCATGTTGTACTGGATTATGGGCCATGCTCATGACAAACTTATTGTCACCATGTGATTGCTCAGGGTTATCCACCTTGACTTTAAGATCATCCAAAATGATTTTCATCCAGAGTCCTTCACACATTCCTTGAGTAAGAGCTAAGAACTTAGCTTCTGCACTAGAATGAGATACTCTATCTTGCTTTTTGTTCCTCTATATTACCATATTATCTCCAAGAAATAGAGAATACCTAGAAGTAGATTTTCTGTCACTAATAGAACTTGCATAGTCTGTATCAGTATATATTTTCATAGTCAATGTGTCTTTCTTTTTGAATAATAACCCCTTTCGACTTGACATCAAGTATTGGAGAATTTTGTCAACTGCTTGCATATGTCTCTCTCTTGGGTCATGCATAAATTGGTTCACTACACTAACTGCATAAGCAATGTATATTCTTGTTTGTAATAGATAAATCAATTTTCCTACCAATCTCTAATATTGGGTCTTTTCTACAAGAGCACTTTCCTCACTCCCAATTATGTGATTATGTTCTATAGGAACTGTTAAGGTTCTACATCCCAGTATTCATGTTTCTTTGAGGAGATCAAGTACATATTTCCTTTGGGAAATGAAAATTCCGTTCTTGGACTAAACAATCTCTATTCCAAGAAAATATTTGAGTTCTCCTAGGTCTTTCATTTCAAATTGGGCTGCCAATTTTTATTTTAACGCTAATTTTTCTGTTTCATCATCTCCTGCGATAATCATATCATCCACATAGGCAAGCAATAGAGTGAATTTACCTATAGAAGAGTGCTTTATGAATAGAGTGTGATCTCCTTGGCTTTGTTTGTATCCCAAGGAAACCATGACTTTTGTAAATCTTCCAAACCATGCTTTGGGAGTTTGCTTAAGACCATACAATGCTTTCTTTAGGAGACACACCTTGTTTCTTTTGTTTTTCACTTCAAAACCTGGGGAAATTTCCATGTACACTTCCTCTTCTAGATTTCCATGAAGGAAGACATTCTTTACATCCAACTGGTGTAAGTTGTTAATCTCTTTGGCAAGTGCACCAAATCGTTCAAGTAATAAACCGTGGTAAGACCAGATATCGTTTTCCCAAGAGACTCGTAATACTAGAAAATTGTGCGATTAACAACTCATCTAGACTCAAGAACAACTTATCATTTAAGAATATGTGCAAAAAGATAAATTCACAAGTAATTACAAGGTTGGACTTTGGTATTGAAGGAACTTGGAAATGGAAAAGACTAGAAATGGTATGAAATGACATTGTTAAGGTTAGTTTTCACCAATGCACTCTTGTGTATAACCAATTTCATCTCCTCTCTATCAATTTACTAAAGTCAATCCACTAAAACACTCTAGCCCTAATCCCTTAGGTGAAAGAGCCTAGGTTTTCCTTATCAAACTCCAATCCCTTGGACAATCTAACAAGCAAACCCGCATTAAGAACTAGGATCTAAGACAACATGTGAATCATATCTCATCCCTGGCTCAATGACCCACAAGGACTCTTGTTTCAGTTCAAGATTTAATATCCCATCCTTGGCTCAATGAAACCCCAAAATCAAGTCATGAACGTCCCCATTACATGCAAGCTTTAAGATCGGAAACAAGAATACTAGTAATAGATAGAAAAGACATTTATAAATACGAAACAATCATTCATTATACAAGATTTCATAGGCTACATCTAACCCTAACAAGATGAATCTGGTTCTCCATTTCCATGGAGAACCCTAAAGCTTACAAACATGGAAGATGGAAGAAGAAGGAGACCCAAAGGAAGAGGAAGAGATGTTCCCACAAGCTCCTCGCGCCCTCTATGAGCTCCAGACGTGGAATCGCGCCTCCAAAGAACCAAAGACCCCTTTTTTCTTTCTGCCTCGTGAGTATATATACTGCCCGAATTCTCGCTTAAGCTAAATTATTCTCGCTTAAGCTAAATTATTCTCGCTTAAGCGAGAATTCTTCTTGGAGAAGATAGTCATTCTCGCTTAAGCTAAATTATTCTCGCTTAAGCGAAAATGACTGTTAAATCAATGACTTCCTGGATCACCGAGGCTCTTCAATGTAATGGAGGATCTTCCTAACATCGAAATAGATCAAAAAACAAGGGATTAGAGTATTATTTACGTAATGTAGCTCAAAATATAGATAAATACTAAAACTAAATAAAAGAGAGGATTTAAGCAAGTAATAAGCTAAAGAAGAGTTGATTTTGCTACTAAAATGATGCTTAGATAATGGTAAGAATTAGCATTATCATAAGTCCCGTCCAAATGAGCAGCCAAGCGAGAACAACTCGAAGTGTATTCATCTTTTCCACTAAGGTAAATGTCTCCTCATAGTCAATCTCATAAGTTTGGGTATATCCTTTTGCCACCAATCTAGCTTTATATCTTTCTATTGTCCCATCTGCCTTATGTTTCACTATGAATATCATTCTATACCCTATTTCCTTCTTGTTTCTTAGCTTCTGAAAAATCTTTCAAGTTGAATTTGTTTCTAATGCATTCATCTTTTCTTTCATAGCTTGATTCCTCAAGTTTCATGGCCTCCTAGATTAAGGTAGGAATTTATGTGGCATCAATGGTAGAAATAAAGCTTTTGTGCTTATCAGAGAGATTATTAGTGCAAACATAATGAGGAATAGGATATTTAGCACATGATCTTCTTTCTTTTCTCAATGTAATGTACAAATTCTCAGTAATACTTACCTCCTCCTCACTGATATCTTCAGGGCTCCTCTCCTATGGACTAGACAATTTTTCTTGATTCAGAGTTGATGTGGGTTGTTTTCTTCTTTCATATTTTTTTTTCCAAATATCCTGCTTTTAATGTCATAGCATGCAACAAAATCCTTTTTTAATAGGAAAGTACTCTCTAAATCATCCCATATTTCTTTGGCAGAATAATGAAACATATATTTTTTACTTATCTTAAGAATCATGGACTGCCGCATCCAAGTCATAATTAGTGAATCTTCATTGTCCCAAATTGGAAAATGAGTGTCGTCTAGTCTTGGTCCACCTCTATCTATGTGATATAATCTTGAACATCCCTTTAGAATCCTTTGAATATATTGGCTCCATTGTAGGAAGTTCTGACCATCCAACCGATAGGAACCCACCATATTGGGTAGATTATTAGGACCCAAAAGAATAATTTTTACTTCAAACATCACGTAGAACGCAATCAGGTGTCTCTAGTGCCTTATTCGAGGCGACAACGACGTGTGGATTACACCAGGAAAAGGAGTATAACTTAAAACTCATATCTACTCAAATGTCGGCCAAACGGGACATCACCGACTCGTGGAACGAACTCGGGAGGCTTTGGTGACCTTGTCTGTGATGGCGACGGCGAGTGGGTCTCGCCAAAACTAGACGTACACGTGCCGACAATGGTGGTGATGCGTGGCGGCGCATGGCAACTTCTTTCCTAAAGCGATTTCCAGTGTTGTGATCACCGGAGTTGGGTGCACCTTTATGCCCTATCAACGACCTTGATCGGCTACTGTAGTAGCCGCGATGGTCGGACAGGGGCAAGAGTGGCTACTGTTTTAGGGAAAACGGATCTCCCAAGATCGAGATTTTTGATGCCAACTTGAAGAAGAGAATGATTTTATTATTTTCATTCATGGTAATTACATTCTTCTTACCTCTATTTGTAGCAATCTAATCTTCTAGAAAGGGAAATAAGGAAATAAAACAATCTAGAAAATCATATACATGTTTTCTCTAATTAGGAAGATTCTATAGATATCTTCTCTAGTTGAGAAGATTCTATAAATATTTTCTCTAATTACTACAGATTATTTAACTTAGCACATTTTGAATCAGACAATTAACTTATTACGTGAATGGGTCACAACTCACCCAACCCATATAGATGAAGGCTCATAAATCCATAATTATTTTATAAATAGTACATTCATGGAAGTAAATAATGGGAGTTCATTGTTTATCGTATCCATTGCTATCTGACAGACCTTATTAACTTGAATGCCAAAGTGTTTTTTGTAGACACACCACCATCCATCCATGGAGGACGAGTACCAAGGAGAGGATAGAAGGAAACCCACTCGACACATAGAAGATTGAAGAAGTTCATACAATTCCATCATTTTTAGGGTTTCCAACATCACTTAAGCATTCTTGAAATTTGGCCAACAAAAGTGTTTACTTATTCTGGGATCGTTGTGTACCACTTGAAATTTTTACTTATTCCAATAATGTTGAAGAAATCAAAGAATCATCCGTCACTATCAAGCAATCTTTCTCTCAATTTCAAGAATGCAACTGAATTGAGGCATAATTTGTATGCAATGAGTCGAGAAAAAGTATAATGCCCCAACTCCATGATCCCACTGGGATAAATGAAAAAAAGAACTCCTTGATACCAAACATACATGGGGTTCTAACAAAATCTCTTTTACATTGAAATCGGTTTTACCTTGAATCCAGAGGAAAGTACTAATTGATAAGATGAGCAATAAACATTTTAGATATTAATTAGTTCGATCGACAATGTCACAATAATTTCTTGAAGATGGATCCTTCAACCAAAGTCCTTCAAAATTTATGGAACACACGCTTTTAAATTGGCCAAATTTCAGAGACACAATAAAACAGAGCTAAGCTGCATGTGGAGGAAGCTAAGAACCACCCTACGAAGGAACTGAGACACCAAGAGGCTCTGTGTGAGCAAGAGTTCTAGCAGCCATGGGGACTACACCACCAGCTAGCTTCCCTGCTTAGCCACTGACATAAAGAAAAACATGTGTTTTTGATTTATTAAATATCAAGGGAAAAAGAGTCCAGTACTTACTATACAATCATACTTTAATTCACAAACCATAACTATAATTTACATCTTTGGTTTGATAAAAAAATCACAACTTGGAATTAAGTCCAACGAGTTAATCTCATGCTTCATTTGTAATGCTTTGATCTCCTAAACTATAACTACCGACTGGATAAGAGAACATTTACCAACAAAACTAATCAAAGAAACTGACATTCATTAATGAAATTGATGAATGGCATTTTAAACCAACACCGGAGAAAAATGTAGCAGAATAGTATCACACTAAGTGAACCACAAATACTTGGGGCACTCTTGTATGATCAAGTTACAATTTTGGGGTTCATACCAAGGGAAAATCCCATTAATAGTTGGCAACTTCTTGAGTTCTAGCCAACTAAGATTTGGAAACAATAAATGCTTGGCATGATTATCATCAACCGCCACCCCAGAACCTTCTTCTTCATTTGTAGCTTTATCTTCAAATTTAACAATCTGCTCTAGTTGAGGGCAAGATTCTACATCTAGTAAATTCAGCGAAGAGCATTGACAAGCCACAGAATATGGGAATATAAACTTCAATTTGTTGCATGTTTTGATTTTAATGCTACGAACTTTTGGAAGACAAACATGTTGGAAGGGAGCAGATATATTTTCAACTTGTCCTTCCTCCTCTGAACCGAAAAAGAATATTTCTTCCAATTCATTGCAATCCTCTACACTCACACTTTCCAACTCTGGCAGGCTTCTAACAATGGTGAAGGAAAAGATTGTCTTCAATTTGTTGCATCTTTCGATTTGGATATTATGTAGTGTGGGGAAGTAGATTTGTTGGGAAGAAGTTGACAGGTTTCTCAGTGGTTTTGCTTCTGAATAAATTATATCCTCCATTTCATTGCAGTCCAGTACAAACAGTTTTTTTAACTTTGGAAATCTTGATAAAGTGACTGTAGAGAAAATGTTTTTCATTTTGCTGCATCGCCTGATCACAATACTTCCAAGTTTTGGGAATCTAACTTCTTTTGGAGGACCTGATAGGTTTCTAGATTGCGTTGCTTCCATTGAATATGGAGAAATTATAGCCTCCAAATTGTTGCAGTTGTCAACAAAAAGGGATTCCAAGTTTGGTAATCTGGATACAATGCATAGAAAGAAGATTGTTTTCAATTTGTTGCATTCCTCAACCCAAATACTTTGTAGCTTAGGGAAACATTTGTTGTGGCAAGGATTAAGGAAGTTTTTATTCTGTCCTACTTTCCTTGAACCTAAAGAAATTATTTCCTCCCATTCATTGCATCCTGTTACATTTAGATGTCGTAACTTGGGTAGGCTAGTAACTGTTGCACAAAATATTGTTTTCAGCTTGTTGCATTTTTCAATATAAACTGATTCCAGCTTAGGGAAAAAAACTTTTTGGCAAGCTCCTAATAGGTTTCTTTGTTTACTTGATTCCTCTGAATCTGAAGAAATTATTTCCTCCCATTCATTGCAATAGCTTATACATACTTGCATCAACTCTGGAAGGGTAGTGACAATCTTTGCTGAAAAGATTTTTTTCAATTTGTTGCATCTGTTGACCACTATATTCTGCAGCACAGGGAAACAACTTTGTTGGGAAGGATCATATAGGTTTCTTAGTTGTCCTATTTCCACAGAATCTAGAGAAACTATTTCCTCCAGTTCATTGCAGTTGTCGATACTCAGATACTCCAACCTTGGCAGTCTAGAAATTAAGGTTGTGGAAAAAATTGCTTTCAATTTGTTGCAACATTTTATAACAATCTCGAACAGTTTGGGGAAATAAACTTGTAGGAAAGGGGTGAGTTGGTTGGTGCATTGCCTTGCTTCCTTTGAATCCAAGGAAATTATATCCTCCAATTCACTGCAGTCCTTTACAAATAGTTTCTCCAACATTGGCAGTCTTCTAACAGTTGTTGAAGAGAAAATTGCTTTCAATCTGTTGCAGCCTTCAATCTCAATCTTTCTCAGACTAGGAAAACAAATAACAGAAACATCTCTAAGTTCACTTTCTTCCTCTGAATCTAAGGAAATGATTTCCTCCCATTCATTGCAATCCTTTACAATCAATTGTTCCAACATTGGTACGATATTAACAATTACCATGTAAAACATTCTTTTAAATTTGGAACATCTTTCGATACTAATATTTTCCAGTTTTGGAAAGAAAACTTGTTGGGAAGGAGCATATGAGTTTCTAAGTCCTCTAGCTTCATCTGAATCCAAAGAAATTATTTCCTCAAAGTCATTGCAGTCCTTTACAATCAGTTGCTCCAACTCCGGTAGGCTTGAGACAATGGTTGTAGAAAAGATTGCTTTCAATTTGTTGCATTTCTCGACTTCAATCTTCCTCAATTTGGGAAAACAAACTAATCTTCCTCAATTTGGGAAAACAAACTTCTTGGGAAGAAGTAGAAAGGAATCTATACTGTCTTTCTTCCTCTGAATCTGAAGAAACTATGCCCTCCCACTCATCGCAGTTCTTTACAACTATTTGTTCCAACTCCGGAAGGCTTGTAACAATGTTTGTAAAGAAAATTGTTTTAAGCCTTTTGCAATTTTCAATTTCAATTTTCTGCAGTTTGGTGAAACAAATTTGTTTGGAAGGAGCATATTGTTTTGCTTGCTCTAAACCTAAGGACATTATTTTCACCCATTCTTCGCAACCCCTTACAGTCAACACAAGCAACTCTGAAAGGGTTGAAACAATTTCCATGATGAAGATTGTTTTTAATGAGTTGCATCTTTCAATCTGGACGTTTCCAAGTTTGGGGAAACAGTCTTCTTGATTGTAAAGAGGATGCAGATTTCTAAATTGTCCTGCTTGATCTGAATCTAGAGAAATTATTTCCTCCCATGTGTTGCAGTCCTTTACAATTAGCTGTTGCAACGTTGGTAGACTTGTAACGGTGGTAGCAGAGAAGAATGTTTTCAGTTTGCTGCAATTCTCAATGCTAATCCTCCATAGTTTGGGGAAAAATTGTGGGAAAGGAGCATTTACATTTCTATGCTTCTGTGTTTCCTCGGAATCTGAAGAAATTATTACCTCTAAGTTGTTGCAGTTGCATATAGACAACTGTGTCAACTCTGATAGGCTTGAAACAATGGTTGAAAAGAAAATTGATTTCAATTTGTTGCATCTTTCTATCTCAACCATCCACAATTTGGGGAAAGAAACTTTTTGAGATTGAAAAGGTAGATTTGCCAATTGTCTAGCTTCCTCTGAAGAAACAATTTCTACCAATTCATTGCAATCTTGTACAGACAGCTCTCTCAACTCTGGGAGGCTTGAAACCATGCTAGGGAAGAAGATTTTTCTCAATTTGATGCATCCTTTGATTAAGATTTTCCTCAGTTTGGGAAAAACTGGCTGGGAAGGGGCATACAAGTATCTAAGTTGACCTGCATCCTTCCAATCCAAGCAAATTATTTCCTCCAATTCATTGCATTCATAGGTACTTGTCAAGCCCTCTTGAACATCAATTGATTCAGAAGTTTCTAGTCTAAATAATGCCAATTCCCAGTTGGTAAAAGTCTTTCCCTTCAAAGTTCTTGCCACTGCCACAATGGTAACTAGCAGTCCTTTGCATTTGTCAAAGACTCTCTTAGCCACCTCTCTCAATTCTTCTGGAGAATCATCATGTATTTGTGCACGCTGCTTGAACAAATCCCAACCTTCATCTTCATCTAACAAAGAGAGTTCAATCACTGTTTGGCAGTTCATTGAGGTGCAAACTTCTTGGTTACGGGTGGTAAGGAGGACGCAACATCTCTTCTCATTCTCATTCAATGGAATCCCAATAGCTTCCAAGTCCAGCTTCTCCCATACACCATCCAAGATGATGAGAATCTTCTCAGTTTTTAACCTGTGAGATAACCGTAGTGCCCTGCCAAGTTCTGTCTCTTCCATCAATGAAAAGCTCAAGTGATCAGCAATTTGACCTTGAATATCTCTCAATTTGACATCTTGAGACACAATTGTCATAACCACATTGTCAAAAAGCTTTGACTCCTCTAATTGCTTCCCCACCACTCTTGCTAAAGTGCTTTTACCTGAACCTTCCACACCAACCATTCCAATCACATTGCTCCTCTCATCTTGGATTGCATGCAGTAGCTCTTCATAAACTGGCTTCCTAGAATCCAATGCCACAAAGTCTTTGGGAAAGAAGTAATTCATGCTTGAGAGTTTAATGGGGTGTGAAAATGGCTCAAATTTGTTATTGTTGTTCACCACATTCATTTGCAGCGTCATGCATATTACCTCTTTTGCTAGAGAATACTTAAATGTCATGTTCAAACAGCATTCACTTTCCTCCACCCTTTCTTCCAGCCCCTGCACATCTTCCAGAACCCTTTCCACATCTTTCAGCCACTCTTCAACTGGTTGCACAATCTTCTCTGCATTTGTCGTGGCTTCTTTAACACGTTCTCTCATGTGCTGCAATGACTTCTCCAACTCTCTCTTTGATTTTTGAAGTTCAACAACAGACTTCTTGAAATAGAATAAACATCGAGCACGACCTATAATTGCATCCACCACACGCTCTATTAATGTTGACGCCACAGCTGTGCCTATTTCAGCCATTTTCCTGCAATAAAAGGCTCCCAGATTTATATTTTTCAGCATTACGTAAGCCTTCATAGGTTTTTATGATAAAAAGTCTCGGTAAAAGTCATGAACATCCTCTCTCTCTTTATATTATTTTACTATTATAGCAATGAAATAATGGCAAAGTAATGTTTAAAATGAACTTACTGAAAAACTACAAACTGTTCAATGTGTGGATTTTCTCATACAATATCTTTCTAGTGATTATACATACTCTTGAACAGCTGTTCTTGACATGCTAAAATATGGTCTTGCTATGATGATAATGAAGAAAACAATGACAAAATTAGCAAATCTCTTCAGTTTCGGCCAAATAGCTATCCTTCTTTTCTTAAGCTTAGTTAAAGTCATGTTGCAAATTTTTTTTCTTGATAATCACTTCCAAAAGCAAAGAGCCTAAATGCTATTAATCGGTGGCTGATATTAATTGTACCAATGATTTACAATGGGATTTTTTAACTTTTTTTTTGGTTGATGCAAGTTAGACAACCCCATAAAGGAAAAGTACCAGTTGATTACCAAAAGACTCCCAGTTAATACAGGGTTTTATTATTCACGTAATGGTATGAACTATATTTATGCATACTGCAACTGATTTTTGTATTTGCACATTAAAACAACAGCTATGACATACTGAAGATTATGCCAGAAAGGGAATATTCGAAGCAATGATTTCAATCAACAGCATCAAACATTAGGAAAGTAGCAACTGCCTGAATGTTAAGAGGTCACCAAATTATAAATTTCAAGAAAAAAATATTTGAGCTCAAACAAATTTCTGATTTCAATATTTTAGGAAAAACATTTCAAGAATGAAAGTAACAGTGCCAACAGCCAAGTGATTTCGGAAAGATAATGCATGTTCCTTTGATTTCCACTACTAAATATACATTATTTACCAAAAGACAGAATCCAAGAGAGTAAAACAGATTCCTAAATGCTGTTTTCGGTTCTATCTTTTGACATTAAATCCTACCAAAAAGAAGTCAACTGCGTATTGCAGATAGGAGGCAGTGCAACATGCAATGAATGAGGATGAAACAAACCTTGGATTAAGATTACAGATGGACCCAAATTCCCTGAACAACTGTTGCAAGTTTCTTCCTTTATCAGGCTTAGGTTTCAGAATGAACAAAAGGCTTTGAGGGAGGCTACTATTGACAAAGGTTTACTCATCAATGGGCAAAAACTTGGTATCAGTTGACGAAGACTTGACCTTTAGGGGCACTCATGTCTGATGATTGTGGGCACTAAAGTGTCCTTCACTTCTCTAATAAAAAAAATTAACAATAACTTAGTACAAAAAAGAGTTTAATGACTATTTAATATATGTGTAAGACTACATTATCGTCCAATCATAAGTTACCCTTTTCATGAGTCAACAAGCTTAACATCCATAATTGTTCAAGATGAACTGCATAGTAAAATTGTTTTACATTGCTACTGTATTGTCTATTTTCTCATAAAAGTGTTTATTTTCATTATTTTGTTCTGTAAGAGAATTAATAAAATTACAACTAGTAGGTTTGAAAAGTTCATTAACTTTTACTGTATATTGTTACTCAGTGGTAATAACTTTTGATTGGTTTGTAGTGAATTTTTCTTACACTTTACCATATTAAATCGTTCGAATCTTAAAAGAGTTAATTATCTCTTAAAACTAAGTTGCAATTAGACACAGAAGGCATGAACTATCATCATCAACAATATGAAAGTCACGAGGTTTCAATTAACATGGATATGAAGCTCGGACACCTCTTCTATACGAGGTGTCATGTGCCTGATATTATTGGATACCAACACATGTATGACACAGTGCCACATGCTTAGGTGAAATGTCTAATTCAAAACAATCTTTTTTATCTCTCCTATCATTTTCTCACAACTTTAATATAATATTAATAACAATAAATACAATAGTTTTAAGAAAATCATAAATTTATTGTATAAGTTCGTATTATAATTATAAAAATAAATAACGAATATATATATATATATATATATTTAAGAATCTAGAAAATAAAGTATTAGAGTAGATCGGTGTATTAAAATAATGAGACGAGCAATTTTATTTTAAAATAATCTTATAATATAAATAGAACTTTTTTGTTCATTATCTAAATACAATTCATCTCTCTAGAACACTATTCCTCAGAGTTCTCTGACATCTCTCTAGAATTTCTCTCAATTGAGTTGTTTGATTGACGATCAGGAGGTGCCAAGACGTTCTATCTGGTAGAGGGCTACACAACTAACCGATCAGTTTCTTGATTCTATCTGGTAAGCTGTTTTCCCCTTTTCACCGCATGTTCTTGAGTCGGGATCATGCAAATTCTTCTGTTGCATGTGTCTTGTAGTTTTCATCTAAAATTCCTAATTCAATTCAAGCTCTAAGAGCTGTTCTCTATCACTAATTGGTGAGTTGTAGGTTTATGTTGAGTTTCCTTGCGGTGTAAGGTATTGTTTGAATGATTCCGTGAGCTGGGCACTTTATCTCTAAGGTAAGGGGAGCTAGATACTTTCTTTAAATTAGTTGTATGACATGTGTGTATGCTGAATTCTGTGTTATTATGTTGTTTGGGTCACATTATAGGTTTTGAGTAGATGTAATTGTATGTACTGGAATGTAAACTGTGAAATTGTGGAATGATGCTTGTGAACTGATTTTGGATGTGATGTACACTACAATTGAGTATGTTAGATGACTGTAATTTGTTATAATAGTCATTTTAGTAAGTTAAGTGAATTGGGTAGTGTTTTGGGTCATTTTAGAGGAAGTGAGGTAGTGAAATTGAGAACTAGAGGTCAAGGGCTCCTTTGGTCTATTGAGGCAGTTTAAGTAAGTTATATGTGACTTGTTTGAGTCATCAAAATGGTCAAAAACAGGTTCAAAGTGGTAGATTGAGATTTGGGTCCCTGGGTTGACGAATTTGATGTTTTAGAGTAGGAATTGGTTCATAAACACTTTAGATTGATGTTAGAAAGGTTTAGAATCACTTAGACAAGTCTAATTAAGTATATAACACAATCTAGGAGTGTTACAAGTTGGGAAAATAGTTAGAATTGGTAATTGGTGGTTGAGTTGCATAATTATGCAGAATTTCATTCTGCAGACTCGTTGAGCGAATGGATTCGCACAGCGAGTCACCCTGGCGAAATGTTCTCTGCCAGGGCATTTGCACAGCGAACTAGTGCGCTATGCGAATGACTGTAGAGAGTTGCTCACTGTTTGGGGCACTCACACAACGAGTTGGTGCGTTGTGCGAGTGATTGAAGAGGGTTGCTCTCTGTCTGATGATTCGCATAGCGAATCTAGCTACTGTGCGACTGGTGGTGGTCTGGGATAAATGCTAGATTAATTCGAATAGTGAATGGGTGCACTTTGCGAGTGTTTGGGGAGTATGAGCCACTGTTTGGGGCTCTCGCATAGCGATTTGGGGCGCTATGCGAGGACTGAAGGTCTGGAACCTCTGCGAGTTTATTCGCACAGCGAGTTTAGTCGTTGTGTGAATGGTTGTGTAGTTTGAGTCTCTGTTTGAGGATTCGCACAACGAGTTTGGGTCACTGTGCGAGACACCTCCATTTTCGCTCGGCGATCTTGCGTAGAGCGAATAGCCTACGTTCTTTGGTCTATTCTTTCTTTCTCTGTTCTTGTGTGATTTAAATCTAGTATTGGACTGAGTGTTTGAGTATGTATGAATGTGTAATGAAGTAATGAATTGACTATGTTATGTATCATGTATCAAGGTGAAAGTAAAGTTCCAAAGTAGAATCTCTTGGTGAGATTTCAAGTGTATTTTAGAATGAAAGCAGGAGCTCAGCCTTGGGGGTTATCCTGAAACTCCAATGGTCTTTCATTCTCACCTAGAGAAGATTGAACCATGTCGTGAGGAGTAGCAGGAAGTCTTAGTCTTGGAGGCTTCCAGTATGCTCCAAGGCATGGTACACACTAACCTCGTGAGTGTGGTAGGGTGAAACCCATTGGCAACGACTTTGCAAAGCAGTAGAATCCACCACGCCAACCTGCCATAGCTCGGCAATCATCCTAAGTTCGAACGGTCTAATTCAATGTAGTGTCATGCATACAGAGTTGGTGATATTTATATATGAGTGGATATGATTGTGTGAACTGTAGTTAATAAATATATGATTGCTCTTTTGTTTAAACTAACTTACATTGTTGCTTGTTATCTGTGTTTTGTATGTGTTGGTGTTTCTTTCTTTGCAATGATCATCTTGTGGGTGTGAGAAAAGGGAGATGAGGTGTCCCTTGAGAAGGCATTGGATGAAGATGACGCGACAGCTTAAACCAGTTGTTTTTAGCATTGTATATAGTTTTGTTGTAGTCGGTTTGTATATAAAGTTTTAAATTCTATGGTTATTTTGGGATAACTGTAAAAGATAATACTTTACATTATAGCGGTTTAATTGATTCGGAGGTCCCCATTTGTGCAGTTTTGCGTCAATTAGGTCCCTGTATTTTGAAGTAGCTCAATTTGGTCCCAATTTATGAAAAATTGAAGCAATACAGTCCCTGTCGTTAAATTTTGTGGACGACATCAAAATTGTTGCCTGGTGGCTAGCTAAGGTGGCATTTCATTTGAAAAGTACGTGACACGTGTCATCCCCTTCCCCACCCAAAATTAGGGTTTGCCAGATTGGGGAAAAAGAACTTGCGCCTTTGTGAATCCGAGAGCTAAACATTGCTCCTTCTCAGCTTAATCCTAACGGTTGGGCATTCGTACAAGCCTTTGTGACGTTGTGCTCTACTAAGGGAATTACCCCTACCGTTCCAGTATTTCTTCATTAATTTAACGTTCTTCCAAGATCGCTACCTGTTCAAACCATACTTAGAGTCATTCAAAACTTCAAGTCGAGATACTTTGAAATAATAATAAGGGAATCGGGTCGGTCCGAGTTCCACGATGAAGCGGGCATCCCTCTCTTCCCCTTTTATTGGACGAGGAACCCTCGTAAAATAAACGCTTAGGCGGTTGGCCGGATGACCCCTGATGAGATGGAAGTCGTGAGGATAATAAACAACCTGCCCCGCCACCTAAATGCCCGCGACTTTGTTGAGTGTTTGAATTATGAGGACTTTGATCAAATAGCGTTCGGTATGGTGTTTTCCATTGGTTTGTTTGGTATTTTGTTGTTTAACTTAACTAAATTTCTGATTTCTTTTCAGGATACATGTCGTTGTCGGAGCCACGTAAGACCAGTTTCATGTCCTCCCAAAAACGTACAAGGGAGACCAGTTCCAGGGCTCGGGATCCCCGATTGGCCTCTTTTAGCCATGCGACTGCCACTGCTAGAAGTCGATCGGTGGTTATGCCAATTTCTAAGGTGACGATGGTCGAGGCTCCTCAGCAAACATTGACTACTAATCTAGAGCAGTCTTTTTGAAGCTGTTGTTGCTGCCACGACCATTCCATTATCAGAGAGGAAAAGGAAAAGCAAAGAGGGGGAGAAATCTTCCTCTAAAAGGAGTCGTAGGGAGAAAGTGTGTCACGTCCTATTCTGGCCGATGTTTTTGACCTTGAGTTCCATATTGGCTCTCGTGTCAATTTTCACATAAGTTCCTCCCAACGAGCAATGGTCGAACTGATATCCGAGGGGGATATTATCAATGCCGCTTTGGAGTTGACCACCCGGGGGGCGATGCTAACATGGTTGGAGGTGTCTTCAGCCTTTACCACCAACTGCCTACTCATGGCGGCACTCTCTGCTGGAGCAGACTTGGCCCCATTCGCCCCAACTTCAAGCTCGGTCGGCTTCCATGTCTCATTCGAGATACCACTGTGTTCGGTTGTTTCCCCCTAGACGGCTTTGTCACGCTCTTCATCAGCCTTCTCTCCCGCTTCGGTGTCCTTCCCCTTAGCAATCCAGGTTGAGCACTCAGCCCGGACAGCTGCCAATTCCGCCTCGTGACGCTACTGCATTTCTTCCATTTTTTGTTGTAACATCTTGATCATCTTGGTTGGGTCCTCAACGCTCATATTCCTCGTGGTCACTGTTGGCTCTTCTAAGTCACTCGGCCCCACGGTGGGTGCCAAAATGTTCCGGGATGGGTTTGAGTCACTTCTAATACCTACACAATTTATGCTCTAGGATTAATTGGTCTTCAATCCAAGCCTTTGTCCTCGCCTGGCCGTTCGGAGGTGTACCTGTTAAAGGTTTTCTGATGCCAAAGTCAGTAAACAGTCCGTTCGACAGTTCAATGTAACAATAATAAATGCACAGTAAATGTGATAACCTACCTCTTACCTTTGACGTGTATTTATATTTTTTGGCGCAGGCCTAGAATTAACGATACCTTAATCCGGTCCAATTATGATCCATTATCCTTAACGATGGTTTGCCCTAATCTATGAAAGTTATTTGTCATCGGCCGGTCGTCCCTAACGGTCGTTAGGAGCCCTCTTTTATTGGTCGTCCGATAATCCAGTACAGTAGTCTTCTTATTTGTAAATATAAAATTCTATTGGTATAAAAGTTAAGTTTAGAATATTATGTATACGAATAACTACTAAACTTGAATGTGAAATGTCAATTTTGGAAACTTGTTGAAAAACTAAGTTTGAGTATTATGAAAATGATGTAAAACTTTAAAAACGAAGAACGTTATTTGTCATAAAAATTCATAAGTTTTTGTATAAGATGATGTTTACTTATATTTAAGTATAACTCGATGTTATGATTGAATGCATAACATAATTGGATGCTTAAACTTGGTAATTAGAATGTACAACATAGTTGGATGCTTATGTTTCATAAGGTGTGAGACGTGTATAAGTATATAAAGAGGATGAATTGCATTTAGAAAATTGCATTTCATGTTTATGCAAATAGGCATTGAGACAAAAATTCAATTTAATAACATGTTAACTTTAGAATACGGAATAAATAGAGTTTGACAATTTTTCTCAAAAAGGACAATAAAAAATCATTTGGTAGAATATCTAATGGATTGGATATTATACTTTAAAAGGACTTTTAATAAAAATAATTTTCATATACTTTAAACAAAAATACTCGTTTTTATATTAGTTCATTTAACTTGAGTCTTCTTTAATGAACTCTTGAAGAGTTATATTATGACCAAGCTTAATTAAAATAAGTAGTTGTCATCTTTATATTTTTTTTATTTCTCATTTTAAACTAATGTTACATAATTTTTTTTCACTTTTCAATTTTAAAATTTTTTGATTATGTAGGAAAATATTACGTACTTCAAATTATCAGGTGATTTTATTATAATTTAAACTACTTCAAACATTAAAAATAACTAACTAAATATTAAAAATATAAAAATAATAAAAACATGTATTATCTATTCTATTATATGAAGAGATTTCCTTGTTGGGACAAAATCGTCTAGGAATCATTTATTTTGAAGTTTAATAAAATTGTATATTGAAATAAATGTTTATAAAAAAGCTTGTCTAGGATAATTTGCTAAATTCTATAATAAATGGACTATCCTATATGCTATAATAAATTGACTATCATAAAAGTTATAGTAAAACACACTATCATAAAACCTATAGTAAACAAATTATCCTAAATGCCATAGTAAATAAACTATCTTAAACAGTGTAAATAAACCGTCTAAGTGTTTAAATCCTATGTACGAATAATCATTTTTGTTTTATATATCTTATTAAGGACAAAGTGTTTTATTCAAAGTTATGTACTGATTCATAAAACATTAAGAGATACAAACATCGTTGTTTTCTGTCTCACCATTCGTACAACAACACAGTTTTTTTGCCTACGAAGCACAATAGCATCTTGCAATGTACAAAAGGATATAACAACTCTATCAAAGTCAATGTTCCCGTGTAATGGATTTTTTTAAGTTCTTTATAAATTGAAGACTACAAGAAGAGAAGAACAACTTCCTCTGATTTTGCATCGTTTAGCTTTAAGAATACTTCTTTATAACAAATTTTTTAGATTTATATTATTTTGATCATATTGTCTCTAAGTGAGTTATTCATTTATACTTATTTTAAAAACGTTTATTTGATTTTGGATAATTAAGAGCGATTCAAAACACTCGGTTTGTTTAATTCAGGGGAGTTAAACATTATTTAGCCAAATGAATTATTATAAACCAAAAGTGCTAAAACTCGTTTGTAACTTCTTAAAATTAGTGGAACCTTTTAAGAATGCTTAAAGGAAAACTGGACATAATTCAGGTTAAATGAATCAATATAAAAAGAATTTTTATCTCTTCTTTCTTTTCACTGTGCTTGTAAACGCTCTTAAAAAGTGTTCAATATTGTCTACATGAGAATTTAATCCCTGCAAACAATGTCTAATACAATTTATTTTACTCATTTTAGTGTTTTTTTTTAAATTTAATAATTTTTTATTTACTATTTGTTTCTCTAAAATCTAACTATTTATAATAAAAAGGTTAACTAAAAAACTAAGAATTTATTTTTATTATCATAAAAAATAGAACCTAGAAATTAAATAAATTATAAATTATATGGTAGAAACTAGCTGAAAATTTATAGTTTGAAACTTAAATTAGAAGTTCCCAATATAAGTTTTCTAGATAAATTTATCCAACACATTTAATAATTAACTTAATAATCTTACCAAATATATTTTTAAAATTATTCAATAGAACTAATGGATAAATTAGTTGATAATATAACATGACATAAAGGAATATAATTATATAATCTTTACTATATAAACAAAATTTGTGTTTCTAGATAAAATATATTATGTGTAATTTTAATTTATCAACATTGAAGAGATGACAAGAGTACTAATATATGAGTGAGAAAAAAGGTATTAATCTCAATAAATTTGAAAATAGATAAAAACAAATAAAAAATAATGAAAAACATATTAAAATATAATGAATTACTTTAATATAATTTATCAAATACTTTTATATTGATCAAGTTAACTTATAAATTAAGTGTATTTTAATATACTTATTAATTGAATAATTTCCTTAAAATAATTTGATTATTTTAATTAATATTTCATAATTTTTGTACTAAGTTACTTTTATTTAATAATAAGAATTAATAAAGTACTAAAAAAGATTTAGCAATGACACATTATTTATAGAAACTAAAATTAAAAAATTACTTGAACTTAAAGTATATTTGAACTAATTATTTTATACTAACTTTAAATTTTATAAGGAAAGGAGAAGAAAATAATAATAGTAATTGTTTCGGTTGTAGGGGTTGAGTCGTCTGATACTTCCACGTTTTCCTCTTCCTGTTTCTCCACCATCCGGTCTTCCTGTTTCTCCACCGTCCGGTCTCGCTTCTATGCGGGTGGGAGACCTGCGAAAGATTCTCCGATGCCAAAGTCAGTTTTAGAACAGTGGCGTTTTCAATAGAACAGTAATGAATGCTCAATAAAACCACTCACCTTTGACCTATATTTATAGTTTTTGTTATGGGCTTGGGATTAATGAAAAGTTAATCACGGCTCAACTTTGGCCCAATAGCTTTTAGCAGCTACTTACCTTAATCTTAATCTTAATCTGGTCAATTGGCAGTAGGGTCGGTCGGCCTTCTGATATTTGGTCTTACAGCCAGCCGGCTCATATGAGTTTTTGTTCGACCGGACGACGAGTGACAAGGTCGCGTGATTGGATAATCATGGTCATACGGACGTCCGGTCTATACACTGCCCGGCCCTCCGGATGACGAGTGGCGAAGTCGCATGATTGGACAATCACGGCCATACAGACGTTCGGTCTGTACGCTGTTCAGTCCCTGGTACATTAATAATATATTTTTATATTAGACGTAATTTTTATATATTGAAATTATTAGTTGGAAAATATAATTATCATATATTGTAATTATCTTTAAAAGAATAACAGAACATGGATTTTTTATTGCTTTTATCTTTAGATGAAATTTCTGTTTATCTATACCTACAAAGGATTTTCTTTTCGGTATCTACATTTATTTTTTAATTAATTTTATTCTTTAAATAAAAGTTTTTTAAAATTAAAATAATTATTATTCTTTTAAATTTAACATAATTATTATTCTTTTAAATTTAACAATTTTTTTATTTGACTATTTTTTTTAATTATAAAACTACCTATAAATAAAAACTTTTACAACAAAATTATAGAAATTATTTAACTTAATTTTATAATTATAATAATAACAATAATATTTTATTATCTTTTACTATCATAAAAGTGGTCGACACATGTCATCAACTAGTAATTATTAAAAAAAGTTTATCTTTTTTATTATTATATCCAAATAAACATGGAGAAAATAACTTATAAGTTATCAGTAAAATATAATTAGTTTTAAATATAATACAATATTAAAAGTGAAATGAAAACGTAAAAATAGCCTATAAAGTTATTCTGTTTATATTAAATAATAAATCTTTTACTAAATTAAAATGTGTGTTGAAAAATTCTTGATTTGAAAAGTTTGTTAAGTTAATTATATTAATTCATATCTTTATTTTAACTTACTATATCAATGATAAAGATTAAGAAAATATTAAGAGATTTAAAATTTGAAATAGTTTGATATAAATTAAAGATATAAGATATTTATATCAGTAAAACATGTTTAAATAATCATGTAATGTATGTCATTTTAGAGAATTTGTCCTTGGACTGAAATTTCAAAGCTGTTAACTTTGTATATTTCGTGTTTTGATTCAAAGCCATCATCAAGCCCGAGAGAGAAGGAAGGAAGTAAGAACACTGACCCTCGGTCACGTTTCCGCCACCAAACCCCACAAATACAGTATTCTTCTCATCTAATTTTTTTATTATTTATACGCAACAACACCAGAAGCCAACATCATTTGACCAAAAACACATTGCTTTTTTGCATTTTCCAATTCGTTGGAAGGTAAGATTCCAAGGAATCATTCCCTTTCCTTTTGTTTTTCTTCTATGCTTTTGAGTTTTGTCTTGAATTTTCTGTTAAAAATCTTTTTTTTTATATTGTAATTATTATTATTCTTGTTATTATTGTTTTGCAGTGTTTTGGTTTGACATAAGTTAGCCTTTCAAGATCTCAGAGGGGCAGAAGATCAAAGCCTGGACACACTCTCATAGATAAAGAGTGTCTCTGATTTGATCTTTGTTTCTTTTCTCCTTGAAAATTTTCAGCACCCCACAGGGTTCTGTCAGAAAAGTTTGAATTTTGAGCCTGCCCTTTACAATGATTTCTTCCTTGAGACAGCCTGTTGTGGGGATCAGTGGTTCTGATCTTCTTTTGAGGCAAAGACATGCAACCCCGGTTAAGGCACGGTCGTTTTTGCCTTGTTTGGCAAGGGAAAAGGGACAGGGATCTCTGGTTTCGGTGCATAAGCCACTGCACATTGCTTCTTCTCTTGGTGGTCGAAATTTTTCTTCAGTGAAGAGTGGTGGAAAGGGTGATTTGGTGAAGTGTGAGGCCTATGAGGCAGACAGATCAGAGGTTGAGGCTACAAACACACCATCAGAGGCTTCAAAGAAGGTGAAGATTGGCATATATTTTGCAACCTGGTGGGCTCTGAATGTGGTGTTTAATATTTATAACAAGAAGGTGTTGAATGCCTACCCCTTCCCGTGGCTGACTTCAACTCTCTCACTTGCATGTGGGTCTCTCATGATGTTGATCTCTTGGGCCACTGGGATTGCAGAAGCCCCCAAGACTGATCCTGAGTTTTGGAAGTCTTTGTTCCCTG
Organism: Vigna angularis; assembly: GCF_016808095.1. Classification (NCBI taxonomy): domain Eukaryota; kingdom Viridiplantae; phylum Streptophyta; class Magnoliopsida; order Fabales; family Fabaceae; genus Vigna; species Vigna angularis. Next base: position 3,612,201 of record NC_068975.1, read on the forward strand.
TAAGTATCGATTTGGTTGTTTGTTTGTTTGTTTGTTTCTTGAGGAAAAAAATTGATGTAAGGAAGTGAAAGCTTTGTTTTGTTTGCTCATGTGTTTTTTGTTCTGGAAAAAAAATGTTTTTCTTTTTGACAATTTTGGATACATGTCTGGATGTCTATGTTGGTTAAATCCAGAAACGTACAAAGTAGAGAAAATTGAGTATGTTCTTATCAAACCTTGCGGCTGAATTGGACTGAATTAATTTTAAGATCTTTGGTTTATCAATTATAACAGTTTTCTAGTTTTGAAAAAGTGATTTTACTTTAGCTGGACAATCAGCAAATTTTCTTCATCCACCCTCCTTTATTTATTTATTTATTAATCATTTTGGAGGGATGGAGACCTTAGTTCTTGTTTTGTTTGTCCTTCAGGTTGCCGTTGCACATACAATAGGACATGTGGCAGCAACTGTTAGTATGTCAAAAGTTGCGGTATCATTTACACATATAATCAAGAGTGGTGAGCCTGCTTTTAGTGTTCTGGTTTCAAGATTTCTCTTGGGTGAGACTTTCCCCGTGCCAGTCTATCTGTCTTTACTTCCGATCATTGGTGGATGTGCACTTGCAGCCGTGACTGAACTCAATTTCAACATGATTGGTAATGAATTTTTCCTTTGAAGGATTTTGTTTATCCTTAAAATTGTTGTTAAGCACGGTAATAAGATGGAGATAAGATGATAAACTGATTTGGAATTTGACTAGAAAAAAGATAACCTGTCTGTGTTTAATTAAATTTGGTTATGTTTTAGCTATTACTTTTGTCTTTTAGTGTTAGTGAAACTGGCCTTTACTACACTTTGTTGTCTATTCTTGCTTGCTTGAGTTATCTCTCAAGCGCAAGGGTAATTTGTTTATGATTAACTTGAGTAATGGTGTAATTAGAGGTCTTCTATTTGAGCTGAAATGACCTTGTTGTAAAGTTTGCTGCAAGTAGCTCTTCACTCTTCTAACTTTATTTTCATCATTCTTTTTCAGGTTTCATGGGTGCTATGATATCGAATTTGGCATTTGTATTCCGTAATATCTTTTCAAAAAAGGGAATGAAGGGAAAGTCTGTCAGTGGAATGAATTACTATGCTTGTTTATCTATTTTGTCCCTTGCAATTCTCACACCCTTTGCAATTGCCGTGGAAGGACCACAGATGTGGATTGCGGGATGGAAAACATCGATCTCTCAGATTGGAAACCAACTCATATGGTAATTTCAAGAAGACTGCATACCGTAATGTTATCCCTTTTGTGTTGTTATCATGTTCACACTCATCTCTATTTCTATTCATCTCTATTTTCCATGCTCTAAGGTAATATGTTGAATTTTTCATAATATATGGTTAGTGTTCAAAGTTCATTTGTTTTTGAGTGAAATATTTAACAACAGTATGGGGGAAGGTGGTGTTCCTGGTCCCAATTCCTGACCATCAATCTGAAGATGACTTGAGTAGTTGGTAGTTATTTTCATCATCTTTATGGTTAATAAAATTGAATGTTTTGTAGCTGTTCGGGGTCAACTTGATAGTTTGTAATTTTGATGTGACTGGGATATTTGGATCTCTCCCAGTGTTGGAGATTCTGCATTAAATGCTTTATGCAGTTGGCTTGCATATTTATACCTTGGTTGAAAATATAAACTAACTTCAGAGATTCAATGTATATATAGAATGCATGAGAACATGTACTCTTGGATAGAAGACACCAATGTCAACTTCCTTAGTCTTCTCTGCCACTAATTGATGATCATGTCCCTATGCTAATTTAAGGCTTGTGGGTTGATAGATCCTCTGTGCTGGGCAATGTACTGATTATCAAATACCTGATTCTTTTTTTTTTGTGTGTTGTTATCTGAAGAACAGCTTACACCTTTTGTAAAGTTTAGTTTTAACATTTTAACGAAACATCTGACTTCAATTTCTTCATTCTGATTGAGCTGTCTCTTGTTTGTGCTCTTTGTCTTGTGATCATAAGCTTCTGCTCTCAATATTATGCCTAAATTTTTGGCTGGTAATTGTACACGACAGGTGGGTAGCAGCTCAAAGTGTATTCTATCACTTATACAATCAAGTGTCATACATGTCTCTAGATGAGATCTCTCCCTTGACATTTAGCATTGGAAACACCATGAAACGTATATCTGTCATAGTGTCTTCGATTATTATCTTCCACACTCCAGTTCAACCTGTTAATGCTCTTGGTGCCGCTATTGCTATCCTTGGAACCTTCTTATATTCACAGGTATTTTCTGTTCTTCACCTTTTAATGTTATGTTTATCATTGTTTATTAGGCAGGCGATATTTTTACCACCAAAAGAAAAATGTTATTTATATTTGAAACATCAAACACACACTGTGTTACCTATTATACTGGACCGAGGGTCCATTAGAGAGATAATGTGTTTAGGTTGATTGTTGATAGTCATTTATGTGAACTGGAACCCTTTGCATTGTTATTTTGTCTGATCTGCAAACTGTCAAATTTTAAAAGGGTTTTTGTGTCTGATTTGGTGAGAGTTTACCATGGAGAAAAAACATGGTTCATAGGGTGGAGTTGGTTATGAATGTTTTTACCTTCCAATCTAATGAATGATATTCTGCTGAAGTTAGGTGATCCAAGTTTTATTGGTGAGTAGCCTCTTAAATTGCCACCTAACTCCTTTGGTTCTTACATTGAACCTACCTATACAACTTCTTTTCAAAGTCAATTTTCAACATAAGTTAGCTTACCTTGTAGACTTACCAAAGTTGTCCACGCCATATACTTTTGCACATGCTTTTTGGTTCATACCTTCACAATGAGGCTTCTAATGAAAGCATCTTTGGCATGTTCCTTGAAAATGTCAGGTGGGTGGGAATCTTAGAAAATTGAGAAAAAAAAAGGTTAAAAACAAAAGAGAATAACAATCAGATTACCAGTTTCTTTAAGATAAACAAACATGTGGTTTTCTTTCTGAAATAATGATTTTGTTTGGTAGGTATACTTATTTCATATTCTTGTGTGTCCTGCAGGCAAAACAATAGATTTGGTGGACTAAGATTCCTCTATGGATTTGTTTGTTACCGTTCTTCATGCTCAACCAGGGGCAAGAAAGTTAAATTTGGAATGTGTCACTGCTGGATTTTTGCAAGACTAGGATGCTCTGGCTGTCAGTCCATCTGTAGATAGATATAATAATAAGGATGATGCTGCTGAGGAAACATTATTATAATACAGATTATTGTTATTATTAGGTAGAGTTTTTTTTTTTTTTTCAATTTCTGACATGCCTACGATTTGAAATAAATGTTTTTGAGAATAATCTCTCAAAACATTGTTTTCTGTAAGGAGCATGCAATAATGTGATGAATCCCATGATGAATTTGAGTGTCAGAATATATAAATGTTTGATGTTGTGAGTGAATATGGTCCTTCCATTTCTATGCCCTTTGACCCTTTCCATGTGATGGTTGTTTGCTTTCTGTAGTGAGAAAGTGACTCTTCACTTTTCTAAAGGACATGTTCTCATTCTTCATGTCTATGTTCATCGTTGATATTTGAAACCTAATTCATAGAATAATTAATCAGAGAATATTCGAGCATTGATTCCTTATGTGGGGTATATTTGGGGTTGTTAGGGATATATAGTGCTTCATTATTTCATCATCAATTATATTTCACAACTATATAATTTTTTTGTTTGTCTTTTTTACTTGTTTTTGATAATGGTGTAATTGGATCTTTTGAAGTTAATTTTTATCTAAAAAGTGAAAGTCGTTAGAATGTTCAATGAACTTAGTTGTTTAATTAATGATAAAGGAAAAATTACAATATGTTTATATATTAGTTTATTCTTTAATTTTTTATAGTTTCTTTTACAAAATTCGTGTTTAAAGGTCAAGTTTTATAAAAAAGTTAAAAAGAAAGTGTAAGGTAAAATAAATAAGGTGAGGTTAGTTAAGGTTTAAATGTTATTATTAAAACAGAATGGTAAGTTTCTTAAGTAGTTAATTAGAAACTGAAATCAGAGCCTAAATGATAAGATTAATGTGTTTTTTCAATTTGATATAACAATTCCACAGAAAGTAAAAAAATTTAGTTTAATAAAAAAATAAAACGTATTTATAATTTAAGTGTACTACAGTATAAGATACTTTTACACTGTAATTCAATAAGAATCAAAATTACTAGAAAATAATTCATATAATAACCTACAATTCATTGAAAATCGTAACGTTTTGTGCATAAATATTAAAATCACGAGACAATATAATTAACACTGTTTTCAGATAATATTTGGATAAAATATGTTTCTGTTGACTCTAAAATTTCTCAAATTCGGTTTTATTTTTCCAAAAGAAGCCTTATCTTATTTTCACTTTATCAAAATTATATAAAATTTAGTTCTTAAAGTGTATTTTTGATAGTTTATAACCATCATTAGAAACATTTTATAATAAAAATAAAGAAATTCCATATTAGAGAAGCAAAAGTAAGAGAGAAAAACTAAGGAGAGTAATGAGAGAGAGAGAAAGAGAGAGAGAGAGAGAGAGAGAGAGAGAGAGAGAGAGAGAGAGAGAGAGAGAGAGAGAGAGAGAGAGAGAGAGAGAGAGAGAGGTGAACCAGTTTAATGAGAGAATCTGTGAGCATACTTCACTGATGAAGTTGAGCTTCCATGTTGTTAATAATAATCTTATTGGAAAGCATTGAAGATAAGAAGAACAAGAAATGATGAACTAAAATACTATTTTGTTTGTTGCTGATAATGCTATTGTCATTGAAGCCTCTAATATAAGGATTTTCTGGATAAGATTTCATTCAATACAAAATTAAACTTGGACAAGAATGTCTTTCACCCTCTCAAATTCAACAACGGCTATTCATTCCTGTACCTCCACAATTAATAACTGCACCTCCACAATAATAGGAAAAATACTCAGAAGAGCTCGTTCTGAAAAATTTGTGGGAAGGAGAAAATGTAAAAAATCTCATTTTGAAAAGCTCTTTTCAAAACGCATTTCATGTACGAAATTTTCCGAAAATATTGTTTCAAAATCTTTTTCGTTATTTTATTTCAAAAAAATTCAGAATGTATAATTCGAAAATCATTTTTAAGATAATAAAATAACCATTTTGAAAATTGATGGCATGTGCGAAGAAATTGTGAGAGTGCAGGAAGTAAAAGCCTTCAGCAACTTAGTCACTGGGCCTTCCTTTTTTAGGTTGGTAATTGAGAAGTGTTATTCTTAACCCCGCTCTCACATCTCGACTTGCTAAATTGTTTTTACAAATTTCGAGAGACTATTGTTTTATAAGAAAACTATTTTAAGTATTATTTTATATCTATATATAGGATAATCACTCTAATCAAATTTATTCAAACGTCTATTACATCTAATAAAAGTTTGTTTCACATTATATTTTATGCTTTAAAAGCATTAAAATCATACTAATCCTTACTAGTTTGGGCAACATTACCTCTTATTACTGTAATTTTATATCTCATCAGTGTAAAGTGACATTTAGTAGTATATGTTATCGTTACATTGTATTAAGTAATAAAATAGCGTGATAAATAGTAAAATTTTACTACGGTGTAAAAAATGGAAAATTTTGAAGCTTAAATTTACATAAAAAGCCATACATATCGAAATGGTTTTGTTTTAATATCAAATACAAAAATATTAATATCACGAAAATTTCATTAGGGACTTATTTTTCAAAGTAAACTGGAAGAATTTACAATGAAGGAACTTAGATACTTACCATTATAATGGTTTTTCATATGGACACTACTCTAAGTTAAGATGTTTTCTTTATTTATATTTTTATATCAATTTTAGAATTCTATGAATAATGATGCATAGTGTTGTATATCATCATTTGTATCAATTAATGCATGATTTTGCATACTCAATTAGAACTGATTGGACGACAAATTGGAGTGGCTTGAATCATAAAAGAAGCATCTTCTATGAATTGAAACTGAAGAAAAATGAAGAACCTGAAACTGAATTGAAGAATAAACAAAATTTTCTTGCATTGGGAGTGAACTGAACCCAGAAGAATAACAAAAATACAACCTCATTTTCACCAATCTTCTACGTACATACATAAAATATAGGAATGCAATTCTCAGCTAAGCTAAGAAATGAGCAGAGAATGGTGATATCAGTAGTGTGAGCCTAAATTCTTGTTACATTTTGTTTGGATAGTAGATCAGAAAAACCTTACTCAACTTCTTTGATAATTCTTCGTCGCCGTAAGGGTTGTGTTGTAATGCTCCCTGGAGCACTGTGAGCTTTCCTCTTATCTTCCTTCCTCTTCTTGGCATCAGTCATAACACGCAATAAAGCAGAAGCTTTGAATATTGGTCTTGGCAAGTGCCTATGTCTGTTGAGCAAATAAGGAAAAGCAAAAAGTGACAATTATGCACAGGGAAAACTTCATTGCGGAAATATATAATATATGACAACTTTTATCAGGTATAGCAAATATGCTTGATCAAATCTTACCTTGCAATCCTGTTAACCTCAGGGAGGTGCTTATAGCGTTTCTTTACAGCCTCGTGATAGTCGTGCTTTTTACGTTCTCTTGGAAGAATCTGTGGCATGATCACAAAGTAATCATCTGTCAATTAAGGGTTTCTAAAAATAGAAATAATCAGGTATAACCAATAGGTAACAAATTGGAAAACAAACAAGCATCCAAATTATGATGATTTAAGGATCTTAATCATTGTTCATCTTTTAATGTGCGACAGACAAGAATGACAGGGAACAATGAAACTCAATTAAACTATAAAATGTATTTGGATCCTCCCAACTCTAGTTCAAGCATGGACCTTAGCATTTTTATAGACCAGCAGGAATTTGGAACAATGAAGAGGCAAAGTGGCCTTCCCTCCCTTCTCTCGTACAAGATGGTGTCTATCTCACTAATAAGATGACAATGACAGCCATGTCGGGATATGAAAGAAGTAGGTTTAAATCCAAATAAATGTAAAGAAAATGTATGTATATAAACGAACAAAACTGAGATTCATCTTTATATGAAATAAACATTGCCACATGATGCTAAGGATATGCTCCGACACATTAATTATTTCACTCAAATCTAAGTAATGTAAGAAGCAAGGAAGATATCTTACTACTCCAAGTTGCTCAGATGCTTTTGCCTTCCAAATCCTAAGGTTAGTATCATCACTTCCTGAAATCACATAACTTCCATCACCACTGAACTTGACACAAAATACCCTGCATAACAAAGAAATAGATCAGCCTACCATACGGATAGAAATCTTTCAGAAGAAAAAATTGGCAAAAGCAGCAATAGCATTTTGTTAGGATATAGAATAAAGGGAAGTATAGCAGCTACTAATTAGAGGGATATCATGTCTATAAATACGAGGATACTATACCAAAGGGGGATTTTCATTTCGTAGTCTGAGCGTCAACCCTTTGTGAAAGGAAAAAGCCTTCGTGAAGGGAAACCCTTGGAGGAGAAAGTGTTCTCCCATTTATTGATATTTTCATATTACTCGATAAAAATCTTTTCAATTCTTGGTTCGTAACATCTTTTGTTGGCTATTTAAAAATATTTTCAATTTTTGGTTCGTAAGATAATTTATAAGTATCTTGTTACACATCCAAGGTTTACATTAGTTGAAAAGTGACATGAGTAATAAAGCAATAAAACGTTCATTTTCAAATATAAATTAAGTAAACCTTTGCATTCTCTTAGTGTGATAAATCTCTTTGCTGTGACCACCGTTATACTGAAAAAGTCTCACCTACAAATGAGAAATCATCAATAGATAGGAAACCATTCTTAGTAAGAACAAACGTCAGATGATTGAAAACAAAAGTCAAGGAACTAACTGTTCTATCGTAAGATCCAGTGACAAATTCTCGCCCAGTTGGTGAATAGTCAATATCCATCCTGTGGAATAGAATATGATCATGCATGCATGATAAAATTCTAGGATTACCAAGAACACAACACTTAAAGAAAAATCATCTTACACTGCAGAAACATGATCTTTATGAACACATTTAGCTTCATCCAACTTCCTAGTATCATAGCTATAGCAGTTTCCATCTTCATTTGCCTGAATAAAATTTGTTGAGAAGAATGTAAAATATCTCTATTGAAGATGTCTCGACCCAATAATATCTCATGTTAGCCTTAACGAAAACCCTAAACAATAGCTTGAGAACCATTGAATACATTCAAATGATCAACTTACAGCTGTAAAATTTATGGGTTCCATTGGATTCCAACATAAAGAATTGGTTTTGGTCTGTCACAATGAAGTAATAGTTAGTGTAATCATGAATATATTTGGAATAAAGCCAAATGATTTGGGGAGTCGGACAACTCAACAGAAATGATGTTGAGAAATGTTGCAATGATATAATACGGTGTGCAATTTAAGAACCACATAAAATAATAGAGACCTCCGTCAACAAAATATGTTGATTAGAAATAACATAATAAAAAACAGCAATTATATGTTATAATTTAAAACAATGAAAAAGGTAATTACCATCATTATCATTTTCCTCACAGGGGAAGCCATACGTAGATCATACAGAATTATGCTTCTGTCACTGAAAAAAGAAAAGAGGTTAAAAAGGCAGGTAATTTACATACAAGAGTAAAGTACGTTAAGCCACCAATATTAGGACTTATAAAGTAGAATAAAGTAAAATCATTCAAAATCGGTAAAACTTGAAAAAAAAAGCATACCAAAAGAAACAAAACCAAGTCCCCTTCTTGATATTCCTTTCCATTCAATGAATGAAATGCCTTTTTCACCAGATAAATGACACTGTTGGAATATATTGCAGATGTCTAAACATTATGGAAATATTATACATAACCCCTGAGGAAAATTTTCATATATCTTTATATTTCTCAATTTGTTTCCTTATATAATTAAGATTATTAGCCTACTATTAGTATATATAGAGCTTAGCATTGTCTATCGAATGACATCCTCATTTCCTCCTTCAAAACTTAAATCCCTGTAACGCCAACATGGCATCCGGGATCCTGTAATGCACCTTGAGAATGCTTTACCCTTCCATTGAGTTGTGTTCAAGGAAATTGATGACACCACTCTAGTTCTTTGTTCATTGTTTGCTCCTAGTCTCTCGCTTTCCAGTTGTTATAATTATAGAAATAAGGAGTAAATCCTAAGTCATCCTTATGACGAGATAATATCAAATTTCCTTTTTTTATTGTATTAATTCTGTTTTCTCAATATAAATAAAACATTCATTCAGTCTCAAAAAAAAACAGTCTCAGCCCAATGTCTCCCTCTTTCCTATGGTTTAACAAGATATCTCGACTAGCACATGCAAGAGCACCTAATGGCCGACCAACCTACACCCAACTCAACTCTACACTCCTACACCCATGGTGGCGATCTACATTTTCCTCTCCTTAGATAATTTTATTATTATGTTCAGATTTAACGAGAAAAATGTCTTCCAACACCCCCTTCAACATCCAGAACAGATTCTCCCATCTTTTCTAGCCATATTGCTAGAATAGAGAAGATGGACAGGTCTAGCTTTTCTTTTCATCTTGAGATTCCGAAATCAGGTTAGGGTTAAGTGGGCAGGGCTATAAATCCAATCTCACTACAGCTGCCAGATACATTCCTAAGGAGCATGAACAATTGATAGAGATTGATGTTCAAATATGTAGTGTAATTAAACCTACCATTCATACTTCACTCAAACCTATGTTTCACTCCCATGAGACGTGTGCTTCAGTCAGGAGTAAGGCCAGTTCCCTTTATACCAACAACACAGCATTAATATGACATGTCTCTTGACACTTCTCGCACCATGACAATTTGAGGACCCTATGTTTGCTTATCTTGGACAGCTTCATGCTGACTTACATGAATTTAATGAGTTTATTTCACCATCTCCAGATGTAGAGAAGGAACTTGAGAACTGCAGTACATTTTTTATGACCTTGGGCTTGTATGGGTTGCCAAAAAAGTATGCTACTACCTGTGATCAGATTTTGGATTGCCAGTCAACCCTACTATGACTTCTCATTACCTATTCTCCTCTGTATTTCTTAAAAAATGGTTATGGAGATATGTACTTCGTGTACGAGGGAAAATACTCAAATTGGATACAATCCATATGGATCCTAAAGTATATTATAAATGCTCATGGCCAAGACCTCATTTATGAAGATAAAGAAAATACTCAAATTGTTAGATATTTTGACAATGACTGAGCAGAGTCACTAAGTAATAACCGTTCCACTACATTGTATTTTGTTCTTATCGGACGTAATTCAATATGGCTGAAAAGTAAGAAAAGAAGATATTGCATTGATGACATTAGTCACTAGTGTGCTCATGTGGCTAAAACAACTTCTTAAAAGAGAATAAATTTGAAGAAAATTCCCAAAAGCACCTTATATGTGACAACTAGCAACATAGCACACTGCCTCTAATCATCCTTTTCATGAGGACCAAATACATTGAAGTAGATTGCCATTTCATAAAAGAAAAGCTAAAGTCTAAAGACATCACCACTAGATTTGTCAACTCTAGTGAACAATTCGTTGAAATATTCGCCAAGTCTCTGAATGGACCAAGGATCAATAATATATTGAAAAAGTTGAGCAAATGTGACTTATAAGCTCCAGCTTGATGGAGAGATATATATATTTAAATATAATTGTAGAAATAAGAAGAAAATCTACAATCAGAAATAATTACACTAGATGTGTTAATAGGAAAACCTTTATTTATTCCTGTATTATATCTTCATTATTAGAGGATATTAAATCTCCTCTATGTATTATATTGATTCCGTTTTCTCTATAAATAAAGCATCTGTGTTGTCTCAAAAACAGTTTCAGCTCAATGTCTCTCTTTCATATAGTTGTAATGAGTTTTGTCCACCATATCCTGGTGTGCGTTATTTAGATCATCCCGGCTTATTTATGTAGAATGACTTTACACCAGTCTATTTTCTGTACATCTAACTTTAACATGCTAAGCCTTACTTTTATGCCCCCCTACTGCGTTTTCTGTCCTTGGCAACTGTATTCAGTAGACTAGCCCGCTAGCTGGAAAGCTTCTTAGAGAAGTTTGCCTTGTATCATATAAATAACAGTACCTAACCTTCACAACTCATCTATAAACACAAATCAGAATAAAGAATTTTCTCCATCTCTCTCTGTACAATTTCTTTGTCTCTTGAAATATCAAAGGATACCTTATAACATTATGATTATATTTTAAAATAGTTTAGAGCACCTACGATCTCAAGGAACTAGCTTCCATATTCTTTCTATTTCATCATTGATGATTTGTTTCTGGATTTAATTAAGGGCACAAGACATGTAACTAAACTAAGTACTTTGCCTTTTGGATTCTACTTACAACATCATTATACACATAATATTATTTTGAATATTTATTTTTTTCATTTCTTTCTTCCCAATAATTTCAACAAAAAACAACGAACTATTAGATTAGTACCAGTTTTCCATCCACAACAAAACATAAAACGGAATTTTCTCATACTCAGGAACCTATTTCAATTACAACTTCAATCAAGTTGACAGTACCAAGGCTTTAATCTCGGAAATGGAACATTAAAATGTGATACCAAACAAGAAGGAAAATATACGCATTAAAACAGTATAAGTACTCATTAATGGAGAAAAAACAAAAATTCAATGAGACCAGCAAAGACCTAACAGGCAACAAATAAAAAAAGGATCAATATATCTATTGGGTGAAAAAACCTGAATTGTATTGTGAGCAATATTGTAGTCCTAAACCTATAGGCAATGTCACGTACCTAGCTGAGGTGGCCAAAATATTTGGTTCTCCAGGATTAAACCGGACAGAAATTACTGTATCTGTCCCCCATTCAAAACTATTAATCGGCTGAGACCTGCAGAAAGAAAGAAACAATTACATGAAATAAACATAAAATTTAGAATGGTCAACTACTATGATTCTAGTAAAACAAGTAGACCAAACAGAAACTGAGCACCTGTTGTGATTCCATATATCTACTTGAGCACCAACTGTTGCAAAAAGCTCACCATCCCACTGGTGATCAACGCCCCTAAATATTGAGAAAGTAAAACAAGGTTCAGTAAGCATAAAAATAACAAACTTCAATATCTTCCTCAAGGACAATTCACTCCAAAACTTACCAAAAAGCATTCTTCCAAACAAAAACACTTGCTGGCTGCACAAGAGAAAAAAAAGGTTCATAAAATTGAGTCAGTAATATACCCACTTAAATTTTTTAAAAAAAAAGGTAAAAGTAAAATATGCTAGCATAAAATTTCACCTCAACAGTGCTCTTGGTTGAGTTATCTGACTCCACAGGAGAAGTATTAGGAACATTCCAGAGTCTGATACTGAATTAAAATTACACGTTACATCATAAAAATAACTACTGAAGGCTAAATATGATAGATAGATATAATAGGGAAAAAGGTTGGTTATTACCAGGCATCAGTTCCACAGGACACAAGAACTTTTCCATCAGTAGATGCTGTCAAACCTCGTACAGCCCCTTGGTGACCAGGAAACTGGCAAACTGTCTGTCTTTTATATCAAATACAAGGGGCACCAAATTAGATACATATAGTAGTTTAAAAAATTGTAGCATTAATTTTCTTCTTCTTCTTATTCATAATTTTCATGCATATTGCTAAATAATTTTATCATGTAAGAACTACCAGTCTTCAGGAAGCCATCATACCCCCTCAACAGAGAAATAATAAGAAAATCTCAAGTCATATTTGATACAGTAAACTACAGCTCATTCATAACTAATAAGAAAAAAATTATGACTTTCCTCTGAGATATACTTATTATCTATTGATAGTCCATACAATGTATTGTTAATTACTACAGCATCCATTTCTTTTCATATAAGCCCTCTAAAGCTCTAACTAAATCTTAAATACACAAAAACTTATCATAGATGACAGAAATAATAGTAAAGATCACTAGGGAGTTAACAACAATTTTAATATAGACAAGAATATTAATTACATTTCTTAATATTTGTGTTATCCTCTAAGCAGACAAATGGAAAGAAATGTACAGAATACAAAGAAATGTTTTTCAATTCAAAAATATTACTAAATATCAACTTGATTCAAATTCCAAATATAAATATTTTCGTTCTGAAGAAACCAAATTATTAAAAAAACTATTACCTTGATGCTAAATCCCAGAGTCGAATATCTGTAAAAACAACAAAGACAAATGTTACCGGCTTCTTTTTTATGTATGCAACTCAACTCATCCACCATTTTACAAAGATAACAATGTACACTGGATTGAGTCTAATCTGCAAAAAGATGGTGTTGTAGTAATCCATAAAACCTATTACCATGTAGAAGAAAAACCATTGGAAAATAACCAATAAAGCAAGGATAAAATTACAAGATTGGGATGAATAGTAAAAGTGAATGGATATGTAAGACATGCCCACACAATTATTCCTTATTTATGATTGATTATTTATACAATATAGTAGGCAAAAAGAACCACACTACTTTAAAGAGCTATGTTTCATAATAGTCCTATACACACACACACACATATTTATGCTCTCCATCTCTAGAGCATTCCCAGTCCTCCTAACAAAATTTAACCACTTCCTGAATTCAAAATTTTTTATCCATCATATAGCAAAAGCAAATTTCTTCCTCTTCTCTATCTCCAAATCAAGATACTTCCTACAGCTAGAACTACACATATAGCTGCAGGTACATAACTAAATAAGGTAAAATGAATTACCTCCATCCATTGAACCAGAGAATATCCCTTTCAACTGGCTAGGGTTCTTCGTCATGCACGAAATAGCATCTATATGTCCATCCAATGCTCCAATAAATGGTCTTGCAAAAATCTAAACCCTCAAAGATTAAAAACACACAATAAGAAACAGAAAAACTTCACATGTAATAAAAACACACTGATCACGAAACTGAAAAAGAAAAGTTATAAGGAAAAGCGGACCTTGTCCAACTTCACTGCATTTAGAGCCCGCACATACTCCACCGCCTTCTCTTGAGGACGAAGGCTGGGGTCGTAATTCCGGAACACCCTCTGTCCAAAATCAAAGGGACAGTTTCAGAAAAAGCAAAAGATTGAAAATTGGATTGAACTGAGTAATTAGAATAAAGCTATTGGTAAAGGGTCGTGTGCATTGAATCACCTGAAGGTCTTGACTTCGTTCTCGGGTGAACTCATCAACGGAGCGTGATATAACTTTGACCTTCATTGGGCGTTATACTGTGTTCTGGTTCTTCAACCTCCGAATTAGAGAGTGGAAAAACCCTAGTATGATTGATGGAGGGAATCAAGGTAAGAGGAAGAAAGGGTTTTAGTGATGTTTTGTTCGCGGGCATATGGATACGGGTCGGGCCCGAAAAATAAATTTATGTGCTAACAAATTTTAAAATAATAACTATAAATTTCATTAAAATATATACAGATATTAAATTTTATATATCGAATTAGTATATATAGAAATTAAAATCAATTTGATAGTGTTTAATTTTCTTGTGTTAATTTAAAATATATAATATTTAGATTTTAGAAATTGTATTTTGTAATTTTTCTTTAGTGTATACATTCTTTCATCATTTTTTTAAATACTATATTATACACATATTGTAAGGACCTAAAAATTTGAACCCAGGGTTATTGGGCCTTAATTGTGGCAGCTAGACCTTTAGCAATTTGGGCTCATGACCTTGGTAAGGGGGCTCTCCTAAAAAGAAAAGGCTGAAGTTCATTTGTCAATTCTCCTTTCTTTCTCTAAAAACCCCCTTTTCCCAAATTCGTTTTTGCTTCTCTCTAGCCTCCACACTGATTTAGCCATTGCATGTTCTGTTAGGTGGTACCCTAGCGACCGTCTCGTAGAAAGCTTCAAAACCATCCGATTGATTTTACGTTCTTCAACCGGTAAGTGGCTTCCTCTTTTCTCCACTATTTTCGAAATTTAGGGCTTATGGTTCTACTGCTTTTGTGCAATTGGAACTGTCCTCTTTTCAATTCCTGTCAAGTTTGAGCTCTAAGGGTTGTTCTCATCACCAATGTGATGGTTGTAGGGCACTGCTTAAGTTCTTCCCGGGGTAGGGTACTGTTGAAAGTTGTGTTGTGTGCTAGACTGCTCAACTTTAAGGTAAGGGGAGCTAGTTCTATTCTTAATTTTACTGTGTGGAGTGAATGCATGATAAAATTTTGAAATGGTATGTTGTGGAAGCATGAACTTGGTTCTAGTAAACTTGAAATGCATGTATGGAAGTGTGTGTTATGTGATTTTTGGTGATTGATGTCTATAAACTGTTTGGAATGACTTAGAATGATGGAATTGTGTATGTTGGAACTGTTTTGGCGTGAAAATTCTGTGGTAGTACTGTTAGAAAGGAAATAAAGTGTCTTTAGGGTCAATTTTAGGCCATTTTAGAGGAAGTGAGGTAGGGATTTTGAGTAAATGAGGGCTGCAGTGTTCCTGGACTGTTTGGGCAGCCTAGACAAGTCCATTGTGACTTGTTAGAGGCATAACAGTAGTCGAAAACAGGTTCCAAGTAGTAGAATCAAATTTGGGTCCCTAAGTTGTTGAAGTTAGTGTTTTGGAGCTGAAAGTGAACTTTAATCACTTAAAAATGGTAGTAGAAATGTTTAGAATCATTTGGATAAGTTTAATTAAGTCTAAAACGAGAATTAAGAGTCTAAGAAGTTGAGAAAAGTGGTTAGAAATGGTCAAGGGAGGTTCTGTTACCATTCTGCAGAATTCTGAGAATTCTGCAGAATTAAATTCTGCAGAATGCGCAAACTAACCGTTCGTCCATGTCGGATTTGAACGCTCGGTCATGCCATGTGCTGAGTAGCGTTCGGTCATAATGTTTAGGCAATTAGCGTTCGTCCTTGTCTGGAGAGCGTTCGCTCAAGTTATGGTTTAGTAACGATCGCTCAGGTGTTGGTTAGTAGCGTTCGTTCATTCGCTGGTTTAGTAGCGTTCGTTCATTCGCTGGTTTAGTAGCGTTCGGTCAGTTGAAGGTTTAATTAGCGTTCGGTCAGGGGTTGAATTAGTAACGAGCGTCCATAGGTAGTAGCGAGCGTTCATATTGGTGGCGTTCGGCCTTGGTTTAGTTGCGATTGTGAGCGTTCGGCCTTAAGTTTGTATTCTTAGGGTGAATCTTAAGCGTCCGGTCTTGATATTGGTTAGTGATCGCTAGCGCTCGGTCTTCATGAGGTTTGATCGTTGAGCGTTCGTCCCAAACAAAGTCCGCCCAAGGGTTTTTGACGTTCGTTCAAACAGTGTCCGTCCAATGGGTTTTGGACGTTCGTCCAAACAGTGTCCGCCCAAGGGCTTTTGGCGCTCGTCCAAGTAATTCGTCCAATGGGTTAGGACGTTCGTCCAAACAGTGTCCGCCCAAGGGCTTTTGGCGCTCGTCCAAATAGTGTTCGTCCAGTGGTGATATTTTCTGTTATGTTTTCTCTCATCCAGTAAGTTATGTTATTTAAATATTTCGGTTACAATTTATGAATGCATCTTCATGTGATCCAGATTGGTTGAAAGTGTATGGTTATATGTGGTTTATGATGTACATTGTTGATCCAAAAGGAATATCATGAGATTTAAAATGGTAGGATTTAATCGGAAATTAAGATCTCTCGGTGGGATCGGTTAGTGTATTGAATGAATGTAAGAGGCTTCCATATGGGGGGTTATCCCTAACACTCCAACGGTCTTTCATTCTCACTTAGAGAGGATTGACGCGTGTGGTGGGAGTAGTGGGAGGTCCTAGGGTAAACGCTATCACTGGAGGTCTATTCCGCGGTAACGGACTAGCCTTGTGTATGGTCGGGTGGAACCCCTCGGCAATGGCTTTGCAAAGCAGTAGAGGCCATCACAAGTGCACAACCCGCCCCAGCTCTACATACATTCTATGTCCGGACGTGTCTAGAGTCTTAACATGCTAGGATGCTTGTCTTGATGAGTTTTATGAAATAAATGCTTATGTTTATGATGACTAAGGTGTTTATATGTGTATGGATATTCTGGTAAATGCTAGATTGATTGAAAATGAATTGTATGATTGTTTGAGACCTAGCTCACCCTTGCATTTGTGTGTGTTGCATGTGTTTGTTTTTCCTCTTGCGATGATCATCCAATCCTTTGGATGTGAGCAGTAGGTGATGATGTACCTTCGCAGCAGAAGCGTTGGAGGTTGAGGAAGACCCAGCTCCTAGTGCTTAGGATTTCTACTAGCTATTATGTTAAATAGCTCTTTATTTTGAAAGACTTCTAGCCTTCATTTTTAGCATGATCTGTGTTTTGGAGAATTGTGAACTTGTACTTAAGTTTTAAAAGTTTTCCAGCCAGACTTGGATAACTGTACTCCTTAATTCAATCTATTGTGTACTCTTAACTGCTTTCTATTATTATAATCGATGCATTCTACGTATATACATTGTTATATATTTTGGGATGTCACACATATTGATTTTTTATTTTTTTCTTTGTAAATATAATTAATTTTATTACTTTGGTGATTTTTAAAAAATTACTCATCATAAATACTAGTCATCACAATAAAAAATAATATACATTATAAAATTATTAAAATCTAATTATCTTATTTATAACTTTTCTATTATTTCAAAATAAAAAGAAAATTAATAACATTTTCTATTTTAATAATCAATTTTGTATTATTATAAGAAAAAATATGAACATATATATATATATATATGAATAAACTATATATATTGTTTATACTTATTTGTTGATAAAATATTACAGATGAAATCAGATATTGTAGTGGTATAATTGTTTCTGTTTGGTATATAATATTGAATTCTCTCAGCTGATCATTTTTGGGGTGAAATTAGGTTTTTGTTTCCTAAATGTGTCAAATGTATTTAGTATAGTGACTCAGGGTGGATTGTGATTACTGTAACTAATAATTAGTTTATTTGCTCTATTTTAATTTATTTTTATTTTGTCTAATGATTTAAGATTTTAGTGTAACAAAATATATTAGTTTTATATTATAGAAGTGGGAAGAAGTTGTGTCTTGATATGTTTAAAACAAAAATTTTATTAATAAATATGGTGATTTGTAGTATGTTATATCGATAAAGTGTGTAATCAGATTTAATATTTGGATTTTTATTATTATCTTTTAATTTTAAAATATAATTAAAGATAAAATAAGAATATAAAATATATATACACAGCTATAAGTTTGTTTTTAATTTAAAAATCTGATAAAAAGTAAAATAGAAACATGATATATTAAATGCCATAATCTATTTAGTTATGTCTTGATATAAATATTTTTCTTCTTTTTAATTTGAAAACATAATTAAGAGTAAAGTAAAATAAAAATATGAAATATTTATATATATAAAAAAATTTGTCTTCCTTTATTTTGTTTCCTCCAAAAGTAAATAATTTTGTGAAATATTTTTGTAAAACTTCAGAAAATGGTAATTTTAGAAGTGATAGTAATATAAAAATAATGAGACTCGGTTATTTTAATATTAAATGATTTATTTATAAATAATTTTATTATAAAAGAATTTTATTATTTTAAAACATAGCATCTCTCTATAAAACACCTTTTTAGAGTTTTCTACTTTCTATTTAAGAGTTTTAACTATTGAGTTATCTCTTTGATGATCAGAAAGTGCCTAATCGACCACGATGACAAGGTCTACATTCCTATATGATTAGTTTCTGCAATAGAGCAAGTAAGTTTCAGCTCATTTTTGCTTTGCACTCTTTAATTGAGTCCATGCATAAAAGTTTCCATTGCATGTGTACTTTGACCTTTTCTATGAGTTTCCTTATCAATCTAAGGTCTTAAGGACTCTTTCTTTTTTTAATTTGATGTTTCGTAGGTGTTTCTAGAATTTCCTTGTATTTCAAGCAATTAGGGAGACTTTCGTAGAGTTTGAACTGTCATAGCTCGATATTCATACTAATTCGAATAGTTAAGTCAAAGTATTGTCATGCATCAAGTGTTTGGTTGTTTAATGTAATATGTTTGTTTTATGTATAATATTTACACTTTCATATATATATATATATATATATATATATATATATAATTAATTATTTTTTATTCTAACTTATCCTTGTTTTTGGCTTTGTTTGTGTGTGTTCTCTCTTATGTGATGATCACCTTAAAAGATGTGAACTTAAGAAAGATGTCCTTTCAATCATTTCGACATGAAACAACAAGATAGATAAAGTGTTGTTATCATCTATATTCTTTAGTAGTTTTATTCTACTAAAATAATGTTACAGTTTTCATAAAATTTATTTTAAAATCGTAACACCAAATTTTAAAAAGTCGCATTATCCGCATGGAATTTTTCCATCAGATCAAAGTTCACGATAGTTTATATATTAGAAAATAAAATTTACAATATCACAACGTTTTTAGGTAAAAACAAGTGTAATAAGCTTTCTACTATTTCAAGAATAAGGTTTAACAATAATGAAAATCCGAAAAGTAATGTTACACATATAAACACCACTTCACATACTTCACATTCATTTATGTTTTTATTCTAACAATCTGTTTTTGTCTCAATCAACATTATCTTATTTATATTCCAGCTACTTTCACTTAAATTGATAGAACATGAATCCAAAAACATCTATACCAAGCATTTTCCATGTTAAAATCACCATTTATTTTTTAACCTCAATTTGAAAAATGTACTAAAATTATATAATCTATGAGCTTCTTGCATATAGAATTTTATTATACTGAGTCACAGCATTTATTATTATAACATAAACCAAGAATATAACTGAGGATTGAACATCAACAGTTTTCTGATGCAAATATACATTGTTATTTAACTTGGTCTAATAATAAATTATATTAATTATGTCTCTATGAGTAAGCTCAGTTCAGCACTCATTCCACATGACATGATGAACATTTCAAATCTTCAAGTACTTGATGGCAGTTTGAACATCCTTATCACCCCTGCCACTGAAGTTAACCACAACCTTGGTTCCATTGGGAAGGTTTGGACACACTTTCTCTAGATATGCCAATGCATGAGATGTTTCCAAAGCTGGAATTATGCCTTCAAGTCTTGAAACTCTCTTGAAAGCTACAAATAACAAAACATCAAAAGTGATACAAGGGAAACATTGTTTTACATTAAACCAAAGAAGTATAAACTTATATGCATCTTGTTAAATGCTGGTATGATGGAAAATGGCAAGATGTTGTGTGGTACAATAGGTTTATCAGCACTTTGCTACTACACACTTACACTAATCAGTAACCATAGATGCATGCAGGAGATGTAAGAGATCAACAATGAGATTACATAAAGGACAGTAATTGTAAGTTTGTGACATTGCCCAAGATTAGTAGAGGTCAAAAGGTTGATATGATAATGAAGTTTCTAAATCTCTTAAATGCTAGGGGACTTAAGGGTTAGAGAACAAAGAGGAAGACACTTGAATGGTTTAGCTGATCGGATTCCTATACCTTTTGGCTAGAACAATTGGTATCAACTAGTACAGACATACAGCAACTAGCTCTAGAAATTTGAAACTCCAAGAAATTACAGTTCTAGCCAACACAATGTTTATTCATTTAGTTCCTACAATTAGCAAATTCATGGTTTTGATCCCTATAAAAAATATTTTGTTAAATGTACGTACTAATTTTTTTTATAGCAAATTAGGAATTAAAACAAACAATCATGATATTTTCAAAGACCACAGACATTTAGATTTGAAGCTGTAGAACAATTGTAAGAAACAAAGAAATTAATAATATATGATATTTAACAGAACGGGAAAACAATTTTAGATCATAGAACACACCATTCTATGTAAAACTTATGCAGAATAAGTGCCAAAGGAAACTTAAGATCCTCAGATCAAGATTAGCAGAATGATACAGTAACATGAGTTTTGAACAAGTGGTTGAGATGAAGGAGGGAGAGAAACAAATAATAAATGAAATTCAAACTCTATGCAATTTCTACTTTATACTAAATTTGTATTCGTGTGCTTTACAAAAAGCAGCAAGCTCAAGGTAACCTAACCTTCCAATGCTTCTTCGTCAGTGATGCTATAATATTCAGCACGTCCTAAATCTTTCAAAAAGCTATGTTCGGGACCCACACCAGGATAGTCCAAGCTGCACACAATTTTTGTTGTTGAAAACATAATTACACAATCAGAACAAGGAGAATTGCAAGAAACACAAAACACTGATATAACAAATTAACAGTAAGATGAATTACCCTGCGCTAATAGAGTGAGGCTCAACTATTTGTCCATCAGCATCCTGCAAAAGATAGCTCATAGCTCCATGTAAAACCCCAACTTCTCCTTTTGTTAAAGTTGCAGCATGCTTGCCACTGTCTAGGCCAAATCCAGCAGCCTCCACACCAATTAGCCTAACATCTTTGTCATCGACAAATTCATGGAAAAGTCCCATGGCATTTGAACCCCCACCAATACATGCAATCAGAACATCTGGCTTCCCTCCCCATTTTTCCAAAGCTTGTTTTCTGGTCTCCTTGCCAATCACAGCATGAAACTCTCTGACCATCATTGGATATGGATGTGGCCCAGCAACAGAACCCAAAATATAATGAGTCGTCTCTACATTAGTCACCCAGTCCCTTATAGCCTCTGATGTAGCATCCTTGAGGGTAGCAGTCCCAGAATGAACTGCTCTAACCTATATCAAGAGAATATATCCTATCAGATAGATCAATAAACAAAGACAGATCTTTTGAATTCAATATATAGCAACTAGATTTGGACACACATGAGGTCACATCACAGCACTTTTTACCATGCAGAAAAAGAGCATATAATTTCCCTCAAAATTGTAATAAATCAATCCTAGTGTTTTTCTTTTCATGTAAAACAATCAACAATTGATCTTTTTGGATCTACAATTAGCCACGTACAACTAATTATAATAATACCATACTGATTTTATTTTATTTTTTTCCATTTGCTTTTGACATTCTCTTGTAAGTGTCACTATCTTGTCCCAAATCTTACAGTCCTGCACTTTTATCATGTGTTTTGGCATGATGCGTTCATGCATGTAAAGTACAAAAAAGCTCTCCAGATAATGGCATATACCAACTATGAAGTGTAAGCCATCGGATCAGAAAAAAATGTTAACGAAAATATTTGTAAACATTGGTGTGTAGAAACAAAACCTTAACAAACCATATACTTACAGAATATTCATAAATTAACCTGAGAATAACATAATACAGGTAATGATTGCAAAATAGAACAAAGCAGAATATTCAATTTATTTTATGCAGAAGTCAACATCCAAAAATAATGAGCATAAAAGACTATGGCGTAGGTCTAACAATAGAGAAACAATGAAAAGCTTGTTCATGGAAGCTTCATGTCCCCTATATGTTAAAAGGATAAGGAAACAAACAACAGACTAAAAGATATTTATGTTCAAAACAACACTGCAAATCCACAGTAAGATAATATTTATATATATCACAACAATAAAAATGACATACCTCAGCACCAAGGAGACGCATTCTAAAAACATTGAGAGATTGTCTTTCCATATCCTGTGCACCCATATAAATGATGCATTCCAAACCAAATCGAGCACATACAGTAGCAGTGGCAACTCCATGCTGACCAGCTCCAGTTTCAGCAATTATGCGTTTTTTTCCCAAGCTCTTTGCAAGCAAAGCTTGAGCAACAGCATTGTTAATTTTGTGAGCACCAGTATGATTGAGATCTTCCCTCTTCAGATAAATGTGAGGCCCTTCACCATTAGGCCTCTTATAACGCTCTGTCAACCTTTCTGCAAAATAAAGAGGACTCTCTCGACCCACATAATCTTTCAGGATCCCAGCCAATTCTGTCTGCAATTTGAAACATCTATCTCAGAAAATTTACATTATTTTTCCCCAAGAAACTACATTGCAAGGCCTCTGAATGTCGTAAGCATACAAGAGAATAAGTGACGGGACAGTGTGTAAAAGAGCTACAGAAACTTATTCTTTGTATTATTAAGTGAAGATCAATATGGAGTTCCAAATTGTTTAATTCTGTCACTTCCGTATGAAATTGAAATGGTAAAGACCAAAAAGTGTGCTGAAGGATAAAATGATACACATTCAAAACTTCACAAAAGTGCATATCTCACAAGCTATGTAGCATGGAAACTGACCCGGACCTGGACACTCTGACATGTGTAGTCTCCAAAATGTAAGACACCAGGACACATATCTATATATTAGATCATTATGAATTATCTAATTTAACAACCACTATTTAAATAGCCAAAATCATCTATAAACAAGACTAGTCAAATATAATAATCTAAACATATAGTCACTTAATACAAAAATGAATCAAATCTATCTATCTAATATCCAAAAAGTGAAAAGTAGTGATCATATAAGATTTGTTCCTTATTATAATCATTGTATTTGTACTTATTAACATTATGTTAGAAGCATGTCAAAGAGAAAAAAACGTCTTTTGACTTGTACTGTACTATTCACCGATACGTGTCGGACTTGGAGTGTCCAACACACGTGTCAGACACTGGACACACCATTTGGGAGGCTTGTCCGAGCTTCATAGTTCACAAGCATCAAAATAAAAGGAACAGCACAAAGGAAAGGAAATAAAACATCAAGGTTTCAAAATAACAATATTGAGTGTATGTAACTCTAGGGCGTTCAACAGAAAAAAAAAAGCTAAGGGTTTTAAATTGCTGTCATAGTTTAGTGGCTAACCCTGATCTTGCAGAAATTTGCTAGATAAATACGGCTGATATAGCCACAACTGCGGTTGCAAATACCCCAAAAACCTCCTCGTTGCAATCGCAGTTGCAGTAGCATATCATTTTTAAAAACTTTGCAAAAACTAAGTCTGGGTTCAGTTTCTGGCTATGCCCCCACTTCCGTCATGCCATGGATAGAGGATTCAATTCAACAAACAAAGCAACAATCCCAAACACCCTAAGCTTTCAAATAATCAAAAACAGTTACAATAATCATCAGTTCCACATTTCAACAACCAATTTGTGAGCAATACCAACAAGCATTATGCACAAGGACTAAAAGACCAACCCACATAGCCATAAAAAACCTTCAGCCTAACCGTACATTGCCTGGGATACCCATTTCCGCCAGAACCCACTAAACCACTTCACACACACTCAAATCCAAAAAAAAAAAAAACAATCCCCATTAACGCAAAAGCTGAAAAAGCTGAGCCTGAGTCACAAAACCTGAAACTGCTCATCTGCAGTGAGGGAATGAAAAGCAGCCTCAAGCTCAGTGAGTGCATGCATCAGAGTCTCAGGGACATACTTCCCCCCAAACTTGCCAAACCTCCCAAACGAATCGGGTCTACTGGGCAAAACTGACCCATTATCCAAATTGCGGTGTTCCTCCAGTGGCACAACATAGGAAGGGTCCCTGGTGGCAGAGCAGGACACAGAAGAAGAATAAGCAGAAGGTGTTCTGAAAGGTGCAAACTTGAGCATGTTTGAGGGGAAATGGGAAGATGGGTGCGGCTGGCTGGTAATGGGAAGCACCCTTGAGGAGTTGAGGCCTGTGAATGTCATGGAAGCAGCCATTGACATGGAAAGTTTTTGTTTTCTTTTGTTGTGAAAGAAATTGATCTGGAGTAGTTCTTGGTGGTGGGGTTTAATTTATACGCCAAAAGATTGCAGAGATTTTGTTTGGAACTTTGCTTTGGTGTTTTTGTATGTATCCAGAAACAGGATTCATAGCTATGATTGGACGATAAGAGAAAGAAGATCACATTTCATGCCCTAAATGGTTTTTGACTAATATTAGATTATTTATTTATTTACTATTTACTTTTTCTTTTACCAAATTTGACATCGGTATGGTGGAATCATGCTCTGTTTGTTATAAGATAGACACCAAAAATGGAAAAGATGTTTTTTATTCGGTGAGAAGTGTAGCTAAATTGAAAAAGAAAAAACATATTATTATTTTCTTATTATTTTTAAATATTTAATTAATTTTTATCTCATTTCCATTTTTAGATTCTTATTATTTTAAACATTAATTGAATAATATATTATACTCGCGATTATTTTAAAATTTACGAATACCCATAAAAAATGAAATAAAAATTTATATTTTTTCAAAATAAAATTTAAATAAAATTACAAAAAATATATATAATATAATATAACTTAAATTAAATATAAATTAAAATTTAATTTTAATTAAATTTAACCTAATAAAATATAATTTTTTAAAATTTAATTTAATTAAAAAATATATAAATTAATTTATGTTTATATCTAGGGATAATAACTATCTAATGCATGACGTTATATGGATTTATGTGTAAGGTTAAGTTTTTTTTTCTTCTTTCGTGGTATATATTATATTAAATGAATGATACGATCATATATTTATATTTATTTGACGTATATAATAAAGATATATTAATTCGATTGTTTTGAATTTATATTATGGTTTTCTTTTTCTTAATCTCAGTTTATAATTGTTAGGTATTTTTCCTTTTCTTAATTTTAACTAACTTTCTTTACTCATTGATCATTCCTTACGATATCATTTTTGTATTATGTGGTTCAGTTGTTGATAAAACTTTTATGTTTTTGTTCTACAGTTAGGAGTATCTACTATGCTGTTCTTTTATTTTATCTTATTTAACTTATTCCACCTTTTATTATTTCCCTATAAACTCATTTTCTTTTACTGATTTAATCATCGTCTATTATGATGAGACCAATTTCTATTAAATGGTTGAGTTGTTGATAAAATGTTTATATTTTTATTTTACATTTAGGGGTTTTTATATTATCAATAATTCAATATTAAAAATATGTTTTCTTTTCTTTAATGTTAGTTATCAATAAAGAAATTATAATTATATATCTAACAATAATTAAATAAAAGTCAAATAATTATAGAAAATAATAAAAATAATTAATCAATACAAAATTAATGACCAAATAAAAGTTAAAATAAATTTTGTATATTAATTAATAAAGATGTTTTAATAATTTGATCATAAAAGATAAATCAACCTCCACTCCTTAATCCCATTGTTGGTAGTGAAAATGATATTTGTTTTCTATATCATTAACAATGAATTATAATGGTTTTACATAAACATCAAACATTAAATTATGTTTAGTTTACAAATATTATTTTAGTCTTTAAAATTATTTATTAATATTTGTTAGGTTCAATTTAAAATATCAAGTATTACACACTCATATTCATACACGTCCTCGTATATTTTTAGGATAATAATATTTCAACAAACTTTTGACTCCGTCCATGTGTTAGCCTGTAATTAGTCCAGGTGGAGAAGATTTTAAAAAACTGAAAATGACGTGGAAATTGAAGTGAGAAGGGATTGCAGGGGTTTTCATTTGGCAAACTTCATTTCGGGTTTAAAAAATTGGAAGTTCATTTGCGCGAGAGAAGCCTCGAGATAACGTCCTCCCACCCACGGACCTCACATTCGTAAAAGTCGCCGTTTACCCACTTTGTACCATTCACCAGACCGTCATCGTTCACCGGAGCCTTATCCACCGTTTCGAAGCCGTTCATTGGAGCCTTGTTCGCCACCTTTCCACGTTCCGCTATTTCGAAGCCGTTCACTAGAGCCTTGTCTGCCGCCGTTCCACCGTTTCGAAGCCGTTCATTATAGCCTTGTCTGCCGCCGTTCATCGGAGCATTGTCCGTCGTCGTTCCGCTGTTTTGAAGCACCAACTTGTGTCGAAAACCACCATTGAAGAGGCATAAACACCGTTTGTAAGTTTGTGTGGTTCATTATCGTTATCTTCTGTTGTTTTTATTCAGTGATTTTGAGTTGTTTGAAATATTTGAACTTTTGATTGATCATTTTGAGATTTTTGTGCTTCTTGGGTGCAAAGTTACAATTTTTTGGACGTGTGGTTGTTGGGTTATTTTAACATATCTTTCTATTGATGTTTGTTGTAAAGATAATTTGATTTTGTTTTCTAACTTTGTTTGTTTCATTACATGGTATACTTATTGGGACTGAAGGGAATCCAGGTTATTTGGCTATTAGTAATAGTACCTGTAAAAAGAAACATTTCTTGAACATTATTTCCTGCAGTAGCCAAGACATGATACTTATATTGGTTTCTTGCATTCTCTTAAATTAAGTTTGGTAGACAAATGATGTATAGATTATAATCCACTTGTATTGTAGACATCACTACTATTAAAATTTTAATTTCTTAGATTTCTTAGAAGATAGATTACAACTATTATAATAATGTCCATGTGGTAAATTAACTTTGCTTAACTAACGTACTAGTCATAGGTGTTTTTATTGGACTAAATGTTTGGCAAAGTTGTTGATTCCATTACGGTTGGATTCATATCTTATTGCTATTGCATCTCTTTTTTGAATCTCTTTCGAAATATCCATTTGTTATTAACTAAACTCTTGTATTCATTCATGGATATGTTGTTTGACCGTGCTTATAAAGAACATCTTTTGGAGTAATTTATTGTACAGAAATACCTGTAGCTGAATAAATATTGAGGTCACCATTATAGAATTTTTTAGAAGCATTAATTATGACTAGTGCAGCAGTATATTGATTTGTCAAATATGTTACTTTAAACAAGAGGTATAATATATTTAAATTACTTTTAAAAGGGTAATGTTATCACTTGAAAATGGTTGAGAGGAAAGAGTATAGGAATCTTGTTTTGCCTTTAATATTTAAAAATTATAGGGTTAAATATGTTTTTCGTCCCTTAAGTATCACACGAATTTGGTTTTAGTCCCTACTCGAAACTTTGATGGTTTTTAGTCCTCATTGTTTTGAAACTCTTACTATTAGTCCTTAAAATATGACGACATTAACTTTTAGTAGATGTGACAAACGGCGAGGCCACGTTTTATGCCAGCTGCCCTGTTCACTATCTGCCACGTTGGTTGTTTAATTTTTGAAATGAGATTAAGTATGTTAACTGTGCATTTGGTTGAAGCGCACTTCGTCATCTCTTATAAATGAGATTTTAAGAAGTTGGGTTCTTCTTCGTCACTCTAGTTGGAGGCAAAGAAAGCTGAGGAGGTACATATGAAGGTTGAAGTTCGTCTTCTTGAGGAGGTAAGTTGAAACATTTTGTTTTGCTCTTCTTCGTGTGAATATAAGGATTGGGGATATAGGGTTTGGGTGGGCACGAAAGTTGATGAAGGGATTTCTTTGTTGTAGTGAAATGAAAGGTGATAGTGGAGGAAATGGTTGGACACGAAGGTCAATTGGTTCGGGAAAGTCGCAAAGCTGTGGATCAACTTCACGATTACCATCTAAATTGTGTGGTTGTGGTGAAACATTGTTGCTTTTGAAGGCAACTACCGTGAAGAACAAAGGAAGACTGTTTTATAGATGTAGAAATTGGGCAGTAAATTATTAAATCTTTCAGTTCATGTGCTGAATTTTGTATTAACCGTGTGTTATTTTGATTGCAGAGTAATTCAAGTTGTAATTACTTTGAATGGCATGATGAAGGAGTTTCTGAAATTGAAGGAAGCTTTGCAAGAAAACGTGAAGAACTCGAAATGTGTTTGGAAAATGAAAAACTTGTACTGGATCTAAGGAAGAACGACAAGATGAAAAGGAAATTAGAACAAGAGAAGAAAGTTGGGAAAATGATGTTGTTGTTGTTTGTTTTGTCATGGGCGTTAACAATTTTCTTTTGTATTATGTTTTTGTTGAAGATGAATTGTAATTAAGAATTATGGTTGAATAAAATGAGGTACCTGAGTTTGTCTCCAAATTCTGCTTGACTAAATTCTCCAAATAATTTACTTGTGTTGCCACTTGATGATTAACTTTTTTTCCCTTTAACATTCCACCACTGTTACTGGACTTTTGTTGTATGTTAATAAAGAAAACATTGGGCAGCATAAGAAACTAGAAGCAGACATTAATCCTTGGAGAATCAAAGATAGTTCTCTAAGTAAATGAAAAAACTAGAAGCAGGCATTAAGAAACTACAGAGCCTTCACGCCTAACTAACATTAGCTGAAAACCTTCAGTAAATTTTCCATGCTTATAGAAGACATTAAGTCATCACTAAACATTTTTAAACAATCAATGGAAGATAGTTAACGCTTAATTTTTTCAGCTGTCTTCCACTTTTTACTTTTAAGAATTAACCAAAGGTAGCATTTTTAGCATTCAACTCATTAAAATTAATCATAAACAGCTGCTCATGGTTCACCCACTTCCATCTCCCGGATCTTTAAATATGAACTAAGTAGAGTTTGCCTGCTAAAATTGACTAAGTAGAGTATCTGTATATCTGAACTTGGAATAAATAAAGTTAACTTGGCATAATGAAAAGATGGAATACAACAAGAAGCAAGATATAATATGAAGTGGTCCCATAGTATTAAATAAGATAAGTAAGTTAAGTGGTCCCTTACCACTGACAAAAAATATTGTAATAGCAGTACTAAAGTAAGTTAAGTGGTCCCTTACAATTACATATGATGGTAGATGTTAAAAGCAACCACTGTACCCAATACTATTGTTCCCTAAGTGGGTGACTGTGACTTACAAAATACATTAAAATAAAGGTTTGGCTATAATAAATCTTCAATTGGTACTAGCTTGGGACCCTAGATGTTGTGCAACCAATAGTCATGAGGATGTTCTTCTTCCACCTTGGTGACTTGATGCAGGTCCTGCTCCACTACCACTTTGAGGTCGTCCTAGTTGAGAAGTCCCCTTTCTTGATGTTCCTCCACCTTGTGACGTTGATGGAGCTGGTTGTGCTTGAGAACCTCCTGCAGTGGAAGTTGCCCTTGTTCTGCCAGATCCTCCTGCACTTGAAGTGCCCCTTGTGTTCTGTAAATGGAAGTAAGCAACATTGCAATTATCATAGTGTAAATAATTATGAATGTGCAAATAAGTGAAGTTGTAAAATAGTGATTTTGTACCTTTTTCTTTCCCCTTTTACATGTTCTTACATTATGACCAAATTCATTGCAGCTGCTACACTTCATAACAAGATTCTTCTTTTGACAACTTTGTATGACTCACATATTCATCAGCCTACCTTCTTCTTAGTTTTTTGGGCCTCCCAGGGGGTGTTTTATAAATTGGAGGCAGTAGTGCACCAGATTCGGAATTAGACCACAGTTGTTGTCCATTGATTGGAACAATTTCAAGGCCATAACAAGTTTCATAAGCGTCTTTCTTGTAATAAGGATGTACATAGTCTTCAGAGTTTTCTACTTTGTAATTTATGGCAGCCACAGCGTGCCTGCAAGGTATTCCTACCAAATCCCAAAAGTAACAACTACATGAATGGTTACTTAGGTCAACTACAAATTTATCCATTGTAAACCCGTGAGTGACTTCAAATTTTGCAGCCCCTGCCCAAGTTGGAATCCAATTTCCACTCTTCTCTACTTCCCTATCAAGCCTATTTCGTGGTTTAGGCATCACAACTCCTGTATATGTCTTTGCTTTTTCTCTAAGTGTTGCAAACCTACTCATAATGTAAGTTCTAATCTATGCCATCATAGTTATGATAGGTTTGTCTCTAGCTAGTAAAATTGTACTATTAAATGACTCAGACAAATTATTTATCAAGACATCGCATCTAGGATAACTACTGAATGCATGTTTACACCAACACTTAGTTGGAATAGCTAGCAACCAATTGTAAGCATCAACGTTAACATTCGACAACTCACCCATTTTCTTTTCCCAGTCCTGTTGAAATGTGGCCTTGGCAGCCCCCATCATAAGATCTCTAATAAGCACTCCTCCACCAAATTTCTTCTTGTAATTGTTATACAAGTGCCTTAAGCACAATCTATGTTCCACTCCATCCAAGATGTCATAAAAAATTGTCATTAGTCCCTGCAAAACACAAAAGGTCTTGGTCAATAGTAAATAATGTCACTGCTACGAAATAAAAATAGGAAAACATTATAATGAAAATACCTTTTGTTGATCAGAAATGAAAACCCAACGTTGACAATCAATGCCACCAATATCATCCAGAAGTAGTGTCAAAAACCATCTCCAACTTTCTTTGCATTCATTTTCAACCACAACAAAAGCTAGTGGGAAGTATTGGTCATTGGGGTCTTTACCCACTGCCACCAAAAATTGACCACCATATGTTGTCTTCAGATGACAACCATCTACCCCTATGAAGGGTCTGCAACTTCCTAAGAAGCCTTGCTTACAGCCCTCTAAACACATATAAAATGACCCAAATCTTGGTGGCAAACTTGGTTGGGGTTGATTCACTTTAATTTTAAAGGTTCCAGACTTCACTCTTAGCAATTCACCCACATTATCATATAGACGACCATATTGTCGTTCTCCATCACCAACCAAAGAATCCAAAGCAATTTGCTTGGCCTTTCCAGCTTTCCAAGCAGTTATTCCAACAATGAATGACTTCTTAATGTCATCAATGATTTGGTTGACTGTCATGTTAGCCACATTTACAAACCTGTCTACTAATACTTGTGCAATCTAGTTTACATTTTCACTTTTGTTTCCAAAAATCCTTCCACAACTGTGTCGTCCAACCAAGGTTTTGACCCTAAATGTTTGTTTGCCTCCTACCTTTCTAGCCATAATAAGAAAATCACATTTGTTTTTACAAACTGCCCTTACTCTGTTCAGGTCATTCTTCACAAACTTAACCTCTTTTCCATTTGATACACTATGCTCCATTAGTGCATTTTTAAATTTCTTTAATGAACAGAACTCCATCCCCAATTCAAATATGAAGTTCTTGTTCATATAATCTTTTCTATACTTTTTAAAGTTTCCCTTTTTCAACTACACATCCTCATCACTATCTACATTTAAATCAAATTCATCACTATTGTATTCTTCATTGATGTCATGATCTCCAACTTCTTCATTCATTATAAATGAACCTTCCCCAACATTGCCTCTTCTAGTCACACGTTTATTCTTTTTTCTTCATTGTATTCCACCTATCCAAAACTGGATTAATGTTTCTACGAACTTGGTCCACCCTATCATGCTCAACACCAAACCCATCATCATCATTAGCCATTTTGTCTTCTTCACTGTCATCTAGACATTCTTCAGCTGAAGCTTCTACTTCCCCCTCAACCACATTCCCCTCTTCCTCTTCTTCACAAAGATAATCATGTTAATCACCACCATCACACTCTTCTTCTTCCTCACCCATTTCAACCTCTTCCTGTTCATCACCACCATCACACTCTTCTTCTTCCTCACCCATTTCAACCTCTTCCTGTTCATCACCACCATCACACTCTTCTTCTTCCTCACTCATTTCAACCTCTTCCTGTTCATGACCACCATCACACTCTTCCCTTTCCTCACCCATTTCAACCTCTTCATGTTCCTCACCACCATCACACTCTTCCTCACCAATTTCAACCTCTACAACCACATTAACATGTGAACCCTGTTGCTCAACACATTCACCCTCTTCTACAGCACTATCACCCTCTTCCAGACCCATTCTACCCTCTTCTACAATCTCAGCCACTTCTTCCTCATGTAAATTAACCTCTTCATCACCCACTTTGGAAACCACTTCCTCCTCTTCCACTTTTCCTTCATCTGCCACTTCACCACAACTAAGAAAGTGAACTTCCACTGCCTCACTAGGAACATGTTGAACATAGATTTCTACCTCTTCCTTATTCTCCTCTACATAGTGAGCCAAGTACAGTGCTTCCCTGTCATCACTCAATAATCTCACATTATTCATCAGCCTTTGTTTCGACCCCTTCCACCATAGTTTGAAGTCTGCATCATACTTAAATTCTTTAACTATTCCAACTGCTTCAAAATACGACCAACGATTCAGATCAAGTCCTTTGATCACGTGTATCTCTCCTCCAACATATTGTAGCCCCTTATTATTAACAAACTTCCCCATGTGATGCAAACAAATGTCGAAAACCATTTCTAGACCTACATTCAGACATCAACGCTTTACGCCATAACCGAAAAAGAAAAATAATAGCTTAGCTTACCATTTTACGCTTGTCTTTCACACCCACTGTTTCTTTCACGAGCACCGCAAGGACCACCACAAGGACCACCTTGATAGAATGCTTTGAGTGGAAGGTTTCGAGTACAATGCTTGGAGTAAAACTACTTTTCCCCAATTGAAAAAATAAACTTTGCCCAATTAAGAACCCTAATTGTTAATTTGATTTCAATCAACAACGTGCCAATCACTTAACCTCATTAAAAAAGTTAAACAACCAACGTGCCAGAGAGTGAACAGGGCAGCTGACATAAAACGTGGCCTCGTCGTTTGCCACATCTACTAAAAGTTAACGCCGTCCAATTTTAAGGACTAATAGTAAGTGTTTCAAAACGATGAGGACTAAAAACCATCAAAGTTTCGAGTAGGGACTAAAACCAAATTCGTGTGATACTTAAGGGACGAAAAAGATATTTAACCCAAAATTATAATACAAGATATATAATAAAAAAACTGATGAAAAAATAATAAAAAATTAAAAGATAGGGGAACAATAAAAATAAACTAATAGATAGGAGAAGTGATTATGATAGATTTAAAAAATTAATTATCTACATATTAATGACGTATAATCATGGATTTTGTATTACTTTAAAAGTTACCTGATGTCTACTGTATATATATATTAAAACTAATATAACGTATAAGTTTTTAAATGTATTAAAATGTTAATAATTTTATCATTTTATTATTATAATTAATTTTAGCTAAATTTAATACAAACTTATAATTAGTAATTGAATGGACAAATTATAAAGTGAATTTACATATTAAGTAAATACCGAGAAAAGTAATTGGTACTTATGATTTTCTTTGTATAAGAAATTAAAATCATTTTAATGACATAAAATATCTACGTTAATCTATTATCACGCTGAAGAAATACGTAATATTTTTATCTAATGAAGTTCTATATTTTCTTCAAATATTACCAATTGTAACTTATTAGTAAAGAATAATATACGACTTTTCTTTAAGAAAAAAAAGTAATATAAGAGTTAAAAACCAATAATTCTGTCTATTCATCTTATTTCCATGACATGTGTTGAAAACGCTGTACAAAATATTAACCTTAAGTTCCGAGTTATTTGGTCTTTGGTGTCTACCCATTTTTTTATAAATGGTTATAAAAAAGTTGGTTCCATAGTGATAGATTTGGATGTAAATGTGGTCATCAAATGAACACGACTTGTATGTCCATTAAGTGTTAAAAATATAAATTAATGTCATGACTTGTGTTAACCTCATTGTACAAATCCTTTGCCTTAGGTCCCTAGTTATTTAGCCTTTGGTACCGATGTAGTTTTACATAAAGAGTTATAGAAAAAATAGTTCCTTGGGGATGAATTTCGATATAAATGTCATAATCATTGTTTGAAGATCATTTGTATGTCCAATAAGTGTTAAAAAAACAATTTTGCACTTAAAAATTAATGAAATTTTCGTTGTTGACTTTACTATGCAAAACCTTTCTCTTAGGTCCCCAATTATTTAGCCTTTGGTCCTGATGTAGTTTTACATGAAGAGTTATGTACAAATTGGTTCCTTGGGGATGAAGTTGGATATAAATGTCGTTATCATTGGCTTAAGATGACTTGTATGTACATTGAGTGTAAAACAAGAAATTATGCACTTAAAAATGAATGACATTTTGTTTGTTGACCTGACTCTGCAATATCTTTGTCTTAGGTCCCCAGTTATTTAGCCTTTGGTATCGATGTAGTTTTGCATAACAAGTTATAGAAAAAATGGTTCCTTAGGGATGATCTTCGACATAATTGTCATAATCATTGTCTGAACATCAATAATATGCCCAATAAGTGTTAAGAAAACAATTCTGCACTTAAAAATTAATGACATTTTCTTTGTTGACCTTGTTGTGCAAAACTTGTGCCTTAGGTCCCTAGTTATTTAGCCTTTGCTCCTGATACAATTTTGCATGAAGAGTTATGCAGAAATTGGTTCCTTAGGGGTGGAGTTGGATATAAATGTCGTTATTATTGGCTTAAGATGACCTGTATGTACATTAAATGTTGAAAACAAAATTTACACTTAAAAATGAATGAATTTTAGTTTGTTGACCTGGTTATGCAAAACATTTGTCTTAGGTCCCTAGTTATTTAGCCTTTGGTACCAATGCAATTTTGCATGAAGAGTTATAGAAAAAAATGGTTCATTGGGAATGAATTTCATGCAAAACTACATCGAGAGCAAAGGCCAAATAATTAGGAACCTAAGGCAAATGTTTTACACAGTGAGATCAACACAGGTCATGACATTAATTTATTTTTTAACAATTAATGGACATACAAGTCATGTTTATCCAATGATGACCACATTTATATCTAAATCTATCATCATTGAACCAACTTTTCTATAACCATTCATCAAAAAATGGGTGGACAACAAAGGCCAAATAACTAGGAACCTAAGTTGGACATTTTTATAAAATAATAAAGTTTTAAATGATGTTGGACGATATGAACCATTTGTAAAAGAAATATTTCAATATACTACAAAGTTTCTTAGGATTTTGTTGAACTTTTTTTGTAAAGAAATATTTATATTTGTATTGATTCATTACAAACTATGTCTACATCCTTTTCATCAATTTATAAAAAGTTCTCTAACTTATATCATTACACACTGTATATTTATATTACTCCATAAAGATTTTCCAAAATCTTTAGAATACTCACCTGTTACTTATCAATAAATAAGAGAGCTCATATAACATTTCAAAAATTATAATTTTAATATTAATAGAAAATTATCACATCTTCAATAAACAAGAAAAGTTAACTAAAGGAAACATATTTTATATGATTATAATTATTCAAAAATATAATGATAATTCAAAACTTTATATACAAGTTATCTTATACAAATAATATCTACAAAAGAACTAAAGGTTCTTCAAAACAATGAAATTAAACCAAACCATTCTTTTCATTCAAACCTTCATCAAACACCTTCAATGCACCAAACTTCCATTGCACTTTCATCAGTCCACTGCTTCTATGGTCCATCGAGATTTCTTCATGCATGATACCTGGAGTTGCTTCCATCAAGTGGTAGTCAGAGCCTTGATCGAGCACACTTTAAGAGCTAAGTGAATTTCCATCCACATCTGTGTTTTTTTTGCTCATTTTAGTGCATTCTATTCTGTTGTGTAATCTGTTTTACATGAGCTAACTATTTTACTTCAATCCTATCTCTTTTCATGCTATGATTCATTGTTTGTTCAATTCCTATTAGCATTTTAATTGGTGAAACATTGTTGTTTGGAGTCATTTTCAGTTTTAAGAAAATTTTGTTTTGTCATGCTCATATGCAATTGTTGTTGCAGTTTTCTCACTGTTTTAGTCCAATTTAATATGATTTTGTTTTTAAATTTCGGTTTTAATGGATTTCAGAAGAAAGTGTAGACATATATCAACGAAATGAGGTAATGAGATCTTATTCTAAACCTTGGTGATATGTGCAAAAGCATTGAAATCATGTTTCGAATTCCAGTTCTGTTAGAATTTTGGTTTTAGTTTAAGCCTTTTTGAATTCATTTTTAGTATTTTAATTCGGTTCTGGTGCATGGTTCACCACTTTTTGATGTTGTATATGGTTGCAACAGGTATGGAAAATTGTAACAAGCAATGAAATGCATCTAGCACAACTTGGTTGCCTTAAAAACCAGAAGCAATTGTTGCTTTACTCTTGATTCTAGCTTATCATTGTGCTATACATCCTTGCTTTATTCAATCTGATTAATCATGCTAAGCTTCATTGTTCCAGCTTAGTTTAATGCATTGATACTTTCTTGAGTCATTTTTATTGTTGTCTCATCATTTGCTTCATTTGAACTTGTTTTTGGTGGTGTGATAGAGTGAATTTCTACATTTTTGGCCATAAGCAAAGTCAAATTTTGAATGCTAGCATTTCTATGTTGTGTGACAGTTTCAATAAGTCTAAAATGATGATTTAAAACTACTAGCAAGGTTCAATTCGTGATTGATTGGCTTACGTGCATAATAGTATACCAAACCCTCAAATTTTAAGTCAACTTGGGAAGTGGCAAGGTGAATTTGAGTTGCAATATGTTTTTAACTCATTTCAGAGTTTAAACACATGTAAAATCACTAAACAAAGTTGCTAAAGTGATCAGTTTTAAGTTTGAGTCACTTCTATGCAAAATTGAGTTTCAAACCACCATTTCAAATCAATTTTCTGTTGCAGAGGTGGAAATCAAGTGTTGTTTTGATATTTTATCAATCAAATTCGATTTTGGATTGTAGAAAAAGTTGGTTCAATGTTTAGATTGAAAATAGATGATCAAAAGAAGTAACATGAAGTGCTAAAAAGCTCTTTCTTGTTTTTCTTTAAGTCTTAGAAGGACTCTAACCATTAAATACTTTTATATTTTTGCTTTATTAAGACTCAATAAAGCTAGGAGATCATAGACTAACCAACCAAGAGCTTCTTTAGTCAAAGAAGCAAAAGAGCAAAGATAGGGAAATATTATGGATGACTTCCGGATTGGAGTCCGGCCTTGCAGATTGAAGTTTACAAAGGGAAGTGCCTTATGGATTAGAATCATGGTAATAGTTGATTTCATCGTTATTTGTGATTCAATTTTGATACTAAATGAGCCCTTTTTTACTTAGAAACTTGCTTGAACTCTTGTTTTTAGTTAAGTTGTGAATAAAGAGAGTTGAGGTTAAAACTTATGATTTTTATCACTGAATTCCTTTGATTTTGTAGGAAATTGGAATGATTTGGAAGAGGAGTTAAAGTACTAAGGATTTGAAATCCAGAAAGGACAAAAAAGCACCAGAAAAGAAAGCTACAGAAGATCGCATGGGCGCCTGGCTGCCCCTTTTTGGGGCCCTCACGCAGGATATCTCGCATGGGCGCCTGACTGCCCTTTTCTAGAACCCTCAGCGCAGGAGGCCTCGCATCCACGCCTGAGCGCCTTTTTAGGGTCACTGAGCGCTAGACTTTGAGTACTGCTTCACACTTGGGCGCCCTTCCTAGGGCGCTTGGCGCCACTTCTCTCGCAAGCTCGCCTAGGCGCCCTAAGTAGGGGCGCTGAGCGTTGGCAACGTTGGCCCATGATCCAATTCAGTTGTATATAAAGACTTGCACGTTCTAGAGGGGGAATCTTTTGACAGAAGGAACACAAATTCAAATTTGTTCGACTCTCTAGAGAAAGAATTGGATGCAGAAGCTCTCCTCTTCGGTTTTTAGGGTTTATCTTTCATTCTCATTTCATTGTACATCTAGTTTCTCCATGACAAGGGGAAACTAAATTCATTTGTTGTTGGGGAAGATGTAACCTCTAAACTCTCATGTATTTGAATTGATTCCGATTTATATATGCTTCTTTCTTTAATTGTTAGGGTTATTCTCCTATGCTCTATGCTTGTTATGTTTAACTCATTCATGGCATGATTTTTGGTTTTCTTTGTTATTGACAAATATCTAGAAACCTAGAACTGGGGAATTTCTCCCAAGGGAACTATTGCCTAGACATAGGGATAAAACACTTGGTTGTCTTAAGCTTCCGTTCGTAATGCAAAATTAATTATTACGGATGCAAGACATTATGATCTAGCAATTAAGGATAGGCTTCTTTCGCCGAGACATCGAGTTCTAAGTAATTTAGAAAGTGACCTTGACATTTAATAAAGAAGAAGAATTCTTATATGCATGAGAGTGATTAGGTGAAATCTAAACCCCAACAACATCTTCATCTCATAGTACAAACATCATCACCCCTTTTGTGTTTCTATTCAATTGATCAAAATTGCATTCATATTTAAAAAAACCAAAATTGTTCTTAAAAGTCTTAATTAGTTGAGTAATTACATGACTGTTTAGTGCCGTGAGTCTCTTGGGAAATGATACTTGGTCTTACCATTTATTATTACTTGATACGATTCAGTACACTTGCCGAGGTCTTAACAAATCGCGAGGAGATTTTCACATGCGTCTTGTTTTCCATGTGCCAATTGTGTGGGACGCGTGACCTAGCCAACTAGACCATCCAATTGGACTTTTTTTTTTGGAATTTTCACAGGGAAATTTGTTAGAATTTGAGGCCTCCTCAAAGCTATAAATAGAAGTGTTTGCTTTATGTAATTTTCCACTTTTAAGTGTAATGAAATGATGCATAAATTTGTTTCAGCTTCTTATATTCTTGGGTCAGACCTTGTGTCCTTATTCTCTCACTCTCTCACTCTCCTCTAGCTTCCTTCCTTGGTAGGAAGCTCGTCTGAGCTTAGAGGCTCCAAACATCAACCATTTCTTTCATTCAAACCTTCATTAAACACCTTCAATGCACCAAACTTCCATTGCACTTTCATCAGTCTGTTGCTTCTCTAGTCCATAGAGATTTCTTCACGCATGATGACTGAAATTACTTCCATCAATACATATATATGTATATATATATATATGTATACATATATATATATATATATATATATTATATTTTCCTTTTTTATCACAAAATAAAAATTTAAAATAAAATAAGTTATTGAGTGGTCTGAAACTATTCTAGTACTTAATAATATATATATATATATATATATATATATATATATATATATATAATATTGAAAATGAGTTTTATCATTTTTCTTATAAATTTAAAAGTTGGATATGTGTCTTTTGAAAAATGGTTGTCTAAATGAAGATCACTTCCCTAAACGCGCTCTCATGTTAAACGAAGATCACCAAAAAAAGCGTCAGTAAGTAAAAATTTGGTAAAGAAGGCTAAACGATATATTGATACAAATGTTATTATTGTTTAAACGATGAAATAATTACAAATCCATACTTGCTATCTTGTCAAAAGTACTTAAAGGATTTATAAAGTTGTTTTGAACATGCAAAGTAATGCATTAAATGCAAAACATTTAAAATAACAAAAGTTATGAGAAAAAACACATATCTGCCAGCATGCATTTCTACTCTACTTTGTGCAAATGTTTGTTACAAGTATCCACCCTTTTCATCATGAACAAGTGAGAAGTGGACGTTAGAAAAAAGAAGATATTCATGGAATGTTTTCTCTATCAAAAGTCGTGTTGAAAAAATTGTACAACTTACTTTGAATAAAATACTGCAAAAAGCATGTCTACTCTGACACATTGACTTTAAAAGGTAGGTCGACTTTGAACAAAAAGGTCAAAACTAATGACCAAATGATGTATTAAACCTTTTCGGAAATGAAACATCACAAGCACCTAGCTTCAGTTATTTGAACTTTAAAGTGTGACAAAACAACAAGTTCTAAGTTGATTACATTATTGGTTAAATTGATTAAAACTCATATGTTTGCGCAAATATTTTTCAAGTGTACTGTGATGAATGTTGAGAAGAAAAGTTTTCAAATATATGCTAAGTGTTTCTACTTAATCGATTGCATGCATCTTGTATTCGACTAAGTCTGTTAAAGTTTTGAAAACTGTTTAAATGCTTGACATAACTGTCACAACGGTCATATTTTTAAATATGTTGACCAAACATTTATTGCAAATTGATTACATTAATTGCGATTTTAATTAATGCATTTGACTGTTGTTAATCTGTTATAACTGTAAATTGTATTCGACCATATTAATAGCGTAATCGATTAAAACACGTATGATTTGTCTTATACTATATATAGATGCATGATTTGATTTCTGTAAGAAGAATTGATCTTGACACTTTCATATCTTTTTCAGTGTATACTTTGAAATCTTACAAAAGAGAGAAAAGCTCCAAGAATCAAGAATTACCGTGGTGATAAAGTCTTGAGGATTTCTTGTGAAGCAAGTGGCTGATAAGAAAAGACTGATCAATCTGCAGAGGAAGGTGCTTTCTACGTGATCAGGAAAAGCTTTGGAAAACACTGAGTGTTGCTGGTGTTCCCTGTGGTGTATACAGGAAGAAGAACGTGGTTCTTGACTTTGAGGGGTATCTCAAAGGGGTTGACAGCAGAAGAGGATTGTTCTTTCTGCTTGTCTGTTTTGTGTACTGCCTATACTTAGATTAGTGAGTTAGAGAGGTGATTTACATTTTGACGTGAGGTCGCTGTAAAGCCTTTGGTGTAAAAACTTAGATCTTTATAGTGCATTGGCTTCTATCTCGGATTGAGTGGAAGGACACTAGATGTAGGCATGGCCGAACCAGTATAAACTGTAGTGTTTGAATTTTCTTATCCCTTCTCTCTACATTAAGTCAATTATACTGTCATTGCATTCAAATACGCTTATTGTTTCATTGCATACAAGTTTAGTTACGATTCAAGAAAAGTTTAAAGACTTCCTACTTTGCGAAAAAGTTTTTAAAAACAATCATTTTTACACATCACCAATTCACCCTCCTCTTGGTGTGAGAAACGAAACACTTCTTTTTTAACACCCTCTAATAGGTCATAGAGGAGAACTGGACGTAGCTCAATTAAGTGAACCAATATAAAACAATTACGTGTTTATTGCAGTTTCTTGCAAAATTAATTATTGATAAGCACGATTGTTATTAAATGTCACTTTCTTCAAAGATTGTTTTTCTTCAAACACTACAGTACATTTGCTAAAATGCTTGAAAAACACTTCATCTTTAAACGTGTAGTTTAAACAATGATTTACAAATCAAGCATCTAACAACCTGTGTAGATCGTCTAACCATTACTAAAGTTGTTAAGCATCTTTTGACAAAAAGTTTTCCACAACATTATTCAAACCACCCCCTTCTAGTGTTTTCCAGTTATTTCACATAGGTTCAATTACCTCCTTTAACTCTGTTCTAAGGCCATTTTCAAACTTTTTGCTTCTTCATACATCATTCTACCTCATACATAGATTCTCTTGCCAATTGTAGAAACTACACTTCTTTGGCGTGCCTTATGTTGTCATGAAAGTACTATCCTAAGAACTTTTCTTTCAAATTGCTCTGTGAAACACCTTCATTCCTTTCATCCACTATCATCTTAGTGCTCACCCATCAATGTTCAACCTCACTAGATAACACGTAGATAGCAAAGGAAAGTCTACTTTCATTAGGGCAATTCTTGGCATCAAATACTCCTTCCAAATCCTTCAACCATTTGTCTACTTCATGATTCCCATTCCCATTGAACGTCAAAGGACTATATTTAAGGAAGTATTCCAAACTCTGTATATTTGTAGGCTTCCTAGGTTGAGAGGCTTTTGTTGATGCTCTTGAAAACTCTTGTTGTTGGATGATTGTTATCTCTTTAGCAATCGTAAGATCAAATATCATTTCCCAAAAGAATTGGATTGGTTGGTTAATTTGTGCTTAATTACTAATTGCGATGAGTAAAAATATGGATTGGTTTGAATTTGATTATCAATGAAATAAACTTGTAAGGATAAAAAACTGTATTGCATAAAAATTACCAATACAATAGTAACATATATGAAAGAAGTTCAATGAAAAAGACTAGGATTGAATGTCATCTATCTCCCTCAAACTTATTATGGGTTAACACAAGCATATACTCTCGAATTTAATTATATTGATCCACATACAAAAGTCATTCATACAAATTCCTCTAGCATAAAATTCATAAGATAATTCTATCAAATATTGATTCCTCGTACATCTAACAGGTTGTTCAACATTAAGATAAAATGTTTACATGCAATTGATAAGATGTAATATATTCCTAATATCACAACATATAAGTATTCTCATATAATTGAGAATCTTTGAAATACTTTCTAGTTGAATCTCCATATCAAAATCAATAAATAACATAAATTATAGAATGAAAATACCAATATCAATTGAAATAAAATTCAGTATGTACAAACATCGCTAGAATACATCCGAGTTCGAGTTAATTACATTCAATCCCAAAGGAAGGAGATTAGCTACTCATGGTAGCCATTACAATGCAAAGAAGTGACAAAGAAAGGCAAAGAAGAAGGTTTCCATTTCTATGAAATCCCTCTACTCCACATCTTCCTTCTGACGTAGTACCTAACACACCTTTATTGACAATGGACTCTAACACATATAATCTTTAAGTAATCTCATCCATTAGTTAAGT
This sequence comes from Vigna angularis, assembly GCF_016808095.1. Taxonomy (NCBI): domain Eukaryota; kingdom Viridiplantae; phylum Streptophyta; class Magnoliopsida; order Fabales; family Fabaceae; genus Vigna; species Vigna angularis. The sequence continues at coordinate 3,655,403 of NC_068975.1, forward strand.
CTCTCCCAAGCCACTAAATTCTCACCCAAGCGACATCAATTCTTGCACAAATGACAAAATTCTCACTTGAGCAACATCAAAATGGCCCTATTTGTTTAACATTTGCCTAAGCAACATGTTTCTGGCTTGGGTGACACATTCTTACTTGGACGAGAATGCTTCAAAGGTCCCTCTTCAATTCTACACAATTTCACTTGGGCAACAGAAGTCTCGTTTGAGCGATAATTATCTTTGTTTGGGTGAGAAAAGGTTGATTCATTATCTCCATCATTGCATATCTCATGTAGGTGAGATATCCCTTACTTGAGTGATACTTGGGAACTTTTTCATGTTATTTTCTCCTTCAAACCACCCACCATCACAAGACTCAAAATCAATTATTCAAATTCAATACATCTTCGATAAGGGTATATTATTGTCATCATTCACACAATTAAGCTATTAAGAGTATTTTCATACGAAAATTTATTAAATTTTGACACTCATCAATGACAACGAAGTGTTGTTGTTGAGAAGCCTTAGGATAACCTAATAGGCTTCGTTTGTTGTAATGCAGTTTGGTGATGTTGAGTCATTGACCCACTTTATTGTTGTAAGGCTACAACCATCACTTCTATAGCTTTTGCCAAACTAGGCATATCATGCATAAGAGAAGGTGGAGAGGTTAGAGGCCTACGCGTCATACATTTGTGGTCACAAATAAAATAAGTTAGCTACACTACTCCTCAAACAACAAAGTTATTTCTCATCACACAACATAAACCTAACATTGCCCTACCCATAGATTTATAAACCATGCTTTGATATTAAAATGTAACATCCAAAAATAAAAGTTCAAAGTTGACTATCTAGTAGAATTTACAATATTTTATGAAAGTATAATTCACAAAATATAATTCATAATATTAAATATAGTCCTCTTTTAATATAAAGACTTGACATTCAAAGAGTATTCAAAATAAGACTTAGTAGGAGTGACTTGTACAAAATATTACAATTATAGATATGAAAAGCTTAAATTGGTTCTCAACTTCAGCACCCCTAAAATCTTAGTGTTGCTCATCTTTTGATCCTACATTATCTTCTACTCTTGTGAAATTCATGGTCAAAGCAAATAAATAACACCGAAAGAAAAGAAATAACTAGGGTAAGTTACAAATGATTTAAAACTTATAAGTTTTGAATGAAAAGAGAATATTTAAACAATTTGATTATAATAGCATATCATAAAGACATATCATCCAACATCTCACCAAAGATCATCATGTACAAACATACATTCATAACTATAAACCTGATCTCCGGAGGACACATTCATAACTATAAACTCGATCATCGGAGGACTGGTATATTGACTAGTGCTATGAGATCTTGCACGTTTATGCTCTCTTACTATTGCATCTCAAGAGCCATAGTTATATTGTGTATGAGCAATTTCCCCAATTCACTAATCATGATAGGGTAAATTCAGTATCTCTTCTGAGTGTGAGTAATGTCATCCATTTGACTCAAATTATTAGTAGAGTCAAGATAATCTCACATTTGCACCTATCATCAATACACCCTCACAATGAACAAACACATGGTAGAATTCCCTTCTTAGGAATAACTACCTTTATCATTCCAATCACATACAACATCAATTTAAATCATCATATACTAGAATAATTAGTTAAATTATATGAAAACAACAAAACACAAAAGAAAACACATAGTAGGAGGTAGCGCCCGATAGTACAGGAAGGGTGAGCCACGCTCACAACTTAGGGGCTCATTGTCAAGTGTGCGTCCAACGATGACCAGGTGGTGCCCAACGTTATGGAATCTTGGAGCTCATTGTTTAATGAATGTCCAAGGGTGAACCTGTACCAACTGTCCAACACTATCTTAGGAAAAATCAAGGACTACGAGTGTCTCAACTTGCTCAATTGGCTCTAATTGCACTCCTACACCTTTACATATTTAGTTCTTGACGTCAAATAATTTTTTTATTGTACCAACAAAACTCAATTGTTCAAACCCCAATTCTCATGTGAAATTCCCTAAATTCAAACAACAATCCATTATTCATACCCACGTCTAACTAAAACTTATTCAAATATATTTTCATCCACAAAATTTCACACATATGATCAATTCAACAACTCAATCAAGCATCATCTAATTAAATAATTCAAAGTTACAATTCCTAACAACTATCACAATTAAGAAATCAAGACCCTTACCTTTTTTCTAGTGCTTTACTTAAATTGTTCTTACTCTGTACCTCTCAAAAGATGTGATAAAATACAAAGAGAGCTTAGATTAATGATCTGATCTCATTTCTAGAATCACAACCAAACAAGAAAAATAATGAATCACAACCACATGTAAGGAGAAGATTCATACAAGCATGAAGATCAAATTTGATTCAAGAATAGGAAAGAAAATGAACTTACTATGATAAACTGGTCGGTTAGGAACATTGCTATGGAGAAATAAAAAGGTATGCTTGAATCTTGAAAAAGATGAAAGGTTGAGTTTGATTTTTAGAGTGTAAGAAAATTTTAGAGAAAAGTTCTCGAGATAGATTATCTTTTTTATTTCTAATAGAATTCTATTTATATCTAACTTCTTTTAATAATAAAATATTTAATAGTTCATATTATAAAATCTCTTCTGCTTGATCAATTTTCACATATTCCATTTAATGCATTTAAGTGAAAATAATTATTTCATAAATAGTTTTCAATAATTTTATTAAAAGAGTGATTTAAATTTTTATAATTGATTATACTTACAAATCTATTTTTGAGAAGCACACCATCACACCTATTGTTATAGTTCAAGAAAATGTAACAACTCCTTACATAACTTTTCAAATGTTTTGTTCAAAAATTTAATTTAAATTGAATGTATACTCTAAAATCTATATTGTTTAATTTGAATGACTAGAATTTAGATTTATGAGAATTTAAATTAATTAACTTGTTTAAGAGGAATCTTAATTGTCTCAAGACTACTCGAAGTGAATTTTAGTAAAATGTATAAAATTACTATTTTTTTAATGAAAACTTTCTTATTCTTTTTTTATTTCTAAATATAAAAACATCTTTATACATTTTTTTATTCTATGGAAAATGTAACAATTATTTACCTAAATTTTGAACTTTAGTTTTTGAAAACTCGTTTTTTGAAAGCATATAGGATGGATGGGTAGTTTTTTCGTAAGAGGTTGTAATAAAAACATATTTTTGTTAAAATTTCAAATATGGGTTGAAAGTCTTTGAAGAAAAATAAAAAAAATTGAGTGAAATATAAGAAAACAAGACCTATAAACTTTAAGTCTTAAAATTTTATGTTGAAATTGATGTCACCTCTTTTAAATGAACAATTTATACATTAAAGATAATCAATCACTTCAATTTATCTCAGAAAAAAATCAATATTTTATTTAATCCATGGTTCAAAATATTATCTAAATTTGAAACAGTTGTTAATGGATGAAGGCTTTTTCTGATATGATATAATGTTGTATGTTGGTAAGATGTAAATTGTTTAATTTTTCACCATTTATTTTATTTTATTAGTAAAAAAATTATGTTGTCTTCCAAACCAACTATGTGGTGTTTAATTAGACGTGTAAGAGAGAAAAAGGTTAATAATTAGTGAAGCATGGCAATGACATTGTATTCACATTTCATATAAATTGAAACTTATCATGTTACCTCCATAGTCAATGCGGTGCAATAAATGCCGCTATGGTTACGTTTTCAAATACATTCGTCAGACTAATATTAAATTTAATTTGTTTTATCTTGGTTTTTATTTCAGGAATATTAGATTTAATTTTTAAGTTTAATGTTTTTGTAGATCTCTAATTTCGTCTAGAATTTTAAATAAGTTATCTTTTTTTTCGACATTTCAATTGGGTCTTTATTTTTATAAAATTAAAACAATTAGAGACTTGTTGTCAAATTGAACAAACGACGTTTAAAATGGTCTTACGTGGCATGGTCATGGTATTGGTATTGTTTAATCTGATATGACATTAAAAACGTGTGGTCATCGTATTGTTTAATTTCACGTGACATTAAAAACGTGTGTGAAGTATATTTTGTATTAAAAAATAGAGTGCAAAAGGGGGAAATCAGATTTACTTAAAAGGGAAAAGTAGGCAAAACAAATTAAATTAAGTACAGCCCTTTCTCTGTAAAATTGAGAAATCGAAATCAGATTATCGAAATCAGATTGGGGGAAAGAAAATTGGGGCTTTGTATTAGGGTTTATTGGAGACAAAAAAAATCATTTTTTGTTTGATTGGAAGAGATGGTATTTGTCCACGTGACTACAAACCCTGGGAACAAGCATCTGATTCTGTTAGGAGCTGGAAGGTTTAAGAAAGAAGGAAGAAAAAAAGTACCGACCGGTAAACGGTTAAGGGAATGGGGTGAAGGAGCGAACGATTAAGGGAATGGGTGAAGGACTGAACGGTGAAGGGAATAGGGTGAATGAGCGAATCAGTTGAACAGTCAGGATAAGCCCAAAGTTGTTTAGCATAATCAATCTTTGCCGAATGTCTTGAATATCATCTACAAATGATGTCTCTGAAGTGAAATTCAGAACCAGCTTACCCAATGACTTCGACATTTTAGGAAAGAAGTCGATCAAAATATCTGACAAATAGCTCCTAATTGTTATGGTGGTATTGACAAAACTTAATAAACCAATCGTTAGTTCCTCGCAAACCTTATCGAAGGAAACATCCGCAACGATAGAAAACCATGTAAAGAGACAATCGCAGAGTTTCCTTTCATTCTACCTTACACGTGTCTAACCAGTTCATAATCTTTCATTTGTTAGACTCTTCAAACAATCGAACAAAAAACGATTTCTTTTTTCTCTCACGAACCCTAATACAAAGTCCCAATTTTCTTCTCCCAATCTGATTTCAAATTGGCAATTGCAGAGAAAGGGGGCTGCTGCACTTAATTTAGATTCTTTTTACCACTTTGCCCTTATTTAAATTTTATTTTCCTTGCACTCCATTTTCTAATTCACAAATTAAAAATTACACTTCACACAAGTTTTTAATGCCACGTTATTTAAAAAAACATTGTCAGCATGCCACATAACACCCTCGGTGTCTTTTCAATTTGACGGTAAGTCTCTTGATTCAATTTTACAAAAATAAAGACCCCAATTGAAACGCCAAAAAAGAAAAAAACCTATATTTGAGATTTTGAACGAAAATAGGGACCTATCGAAACATTAAATCTTATTTAATTAACCTTGGATTGATTAATTGATAAAATCAAAATTTTCATAATTGTATCTTATTGCCATTACGAAATCAGTTTGTAACTTGCGTGTTTTCTATTCTTTTTCCTTTAATAGAGAGTTGGAATCTTTCTATTCAAGGTTCCTTCGTTTATCTATCATCTTTGTGTTATTAAGGCATGATTAAGACTGTGTTTCTTGTTAGAATCAGGATTCAAAGTGCGATATAAACAATATAACAGTGATTCAAGAACACAAACGAGTTTTACTATCATTCTATCGTGGATATTATGAATTATATAGTATCATATATTATGAATTGTATATCGTGCTGTGGAATTAACAAGCTCGTTGCAACGGACAAATAATTGAATTCTGTTTTTCAAATATTTATGTTTGAAAGAAATTAAATTTCAACTATTATTTGGACATACCTTTTATGAAAAAAAATATATACTCTGCAAGTTTGCAAGAGAATTTTAAGTTATATTTTGAGTTCTAATGATTTAATGCTTTAACTATTATCCTTATACTTTAGTAATTAAAATTAAATAATTTTAAAAGAATTTAATACGATGCACAAAAAAGTTGTGAAGTGTTTATTTTTCTCTTCTAATTATACCATTTAATTATTGAATTTTATGGCCCACTCTGCAACTCACCGACGTGCACATAACTCACTATTTTTGTTTTTTTTAATATTTATTAATTTAACTTGCACAAAACAGTATAATTTTATTAATTACTATTCAACTTATTTAGTCTTGAAAGAAGTCCAAATTCCAAGTATGAGATATATTCAACCTTTAAAAATTTATGTAAAACTCAGAAGCAGCAAACATGGATGACAAATTGTACTAGAACCTAAAACTACAGTTAACCGCTGTTTCTTGATAGGTTAAGCTTCGTTATTATATAATAAGTTAAAATTAGATGAGATGGTAAATTTATCACATAATATACTCTCTTTTTTTACAATGATAAGCATAGAAATTAAAATCAATTTTATTGAGACATTAGAATAAAAATTAGATTTTCTTATGACCAATGAAGGAATGAGGGAGGAAGAGAAATGTTTGAACTCTATCCTAAACTAACAAGCAAATGTTTCAATCAAGCAAAGTTCACAGGGCAAATTTATCAGCTTATAAAGATCAATTTTGCTCAAGTAGGGAACTGAAGATTGAATTTAGCCAATGTGTTTTGCAGTAATAACAAGAAACTTGTACATAACCTGAACTACAAACTTCTGAAAGGAGAGAGATACACATAAGTTGAACTCTGATTACAAGAACTTCTGATGAAACGCTTTGATCAGTTCTGATGGGCAGACCGGAGCCAAGCTAGAAAGTTTGAAGTTCATTACCCCATGGAATTTTCATGTAATAGTACATATTCTCGACTGCAGTAGAAGAAAACTTGTTAATAATAATCATTATATAGAAAATGTACAAAATCCATTACTAGGAAATTAAAGAGGTGAAGAGGCATAAGAACTATATAGACATACTATGAGTAGTGGTCAGAGACTTGCATTTATACCAACAAAAAGGAAAACACAAGAATATTCATTGCATTAACATGCCTCCGACAAACTAGTCCTCAACCAGTACAATTTTCAGTCAAATACTTTAAATCATCCTGGAAAATGTCTCAATATCCTTAAAAAAAATTCCCCCTTCATGAAAAGTAAACAAATTGTTTTTCAGCCTCTTGTAAACTGGCGTCAGAACAGAAATGCCTGAACTTGGCACTACTAACAACAATTTAACAATAACTCGTAGCTCAACTGGAGGTCACAAAACACAAGACTTAACTCCATATATTCAAATAGTGTTACTAACAAAATTTGTCCCTCCCTTTCCAGTCAAAGATCTCAATTTCCCTCTAATACATGTATGAAATCTTTTTCCATTACAGATTACTTCTTCAATTAAAAACCTTGTTACAAAAAACAATTTAGGTTCAAAGTAATGAATGATAAATAGTACATGTTAATAAGCTACAAAATATAATATATGTCATCGGAAGGTGGCAAAGTTACTAAGTTCGTAAAAAATGTAAAACAATAGCCGCTTTAGGGACTTAAAACGTCCGTCTGCACATTCAAATGCAAACAATGGAGAAGCAATAGCTCTAATGGATTGGGAAAAACATCAGTAACCTTTAATTGCAGTCACCCAAAACACTATAAATATATTCACAGATGAAAGCAGAGATACAACTTTTGACTAAAATTTTCCACTCGGACAAAAGAAACATGTATTTTGATCATGAAAAACAATGAATATCTACATCTCACTTACCTACTATTACCAAATTTAATGGTGTCCTTTTCTCTAAGTTCGTAATATCGTTGAGGTTCAATGGGACTATCCTGCAAAAGCAGAAAGTATCACACGTACTCATTATACATCTAACTTCAGCCCATTCATTCTACCGGAACAAATAAACATAAAGAAACTAACTAAACTATCAAAGGCATTCAACGAACACTCACATTTATTAAAGTTTTGTTTGTGCTTCCCAGGTCCATAATGTAAGGCCTAGTGTGCAGAAAATATGCATATTAGGTTAACATACGCAGAAACTTTTAGCGGTACATGAGTGCATATAAGTAAGAATCAGACATTACCTTATTTGTTTCAATAATGTACCATCAGGTTGCTCTTTTTCAACTTGCCTAATAAGATAAGGAATTTTAGAAAGTTCATAAAATCCAATCACCATAATTAAAATACTGATAACCAAAGGAACCCCTGCGGGGTTGCTTAAATTGATGAAATACCGGAATTGAATAACAGCATGTTGCTTGCTGCAAGATGGATGATCTGTGGGGATGTCAGCAACCCTTCGTTCCCTTCCAAAAAGATAACAACTTTGACGATGTATATAAAGGGGCTCTGTCAATCAATCACATACAACTTTTTAAGCACAGATAGGTAGAAAGCAAAAAGAAAGTGCTCTCTGGAAGTCCAGAAAATTACATCACAGAAGATTTTTAATTAAACTAAACTGCAAAATTGATCTTTTTTTTTAAATTAACTGATGAAAATTTATGAGAAAAGAAAGGAAATTGCAGACACGAGCATAACATTAAACAAGAATATCACCAAATGTGGCAATAGAAAAAGAATTCAGACATAGAGCTCATCTAACTATGGGAGGCTCACCCAAATGCATAAGGCGTTGGAAACTGAGTAAAACAAAATGATGAGCACCGAGCAACCAGAGCTTACATTTATCAGTAGGAACACTTCTTACGTACCCAACAGGCAGAAGTGTCCAGGGCTCAGGGGTATGATTATAACAAAAGTAAGAAAAAAGAAAAGTGAACAATAAAACCAGAAAAATTCACAGGCATAATGCAAGGCAAAACAATAAAAAAAAATAACAAATTGTAATTGAAAACACCAGAAAGTACAGAAAAAAACCTAAGGTCTATCACGTGTGAGAAAAGCTTTCATAAAATATTGACATGGGGCATACAAGTTGGCCAGTTTGTTATTATAACATATTTTATATGCAGAAGCCATGAAGACTAACCATTTAGCACTTCACCACCCTTGAAAACATAAAGCCGCCATTTAATATCTGGTTTTCTAGCCTCTGGTGGTTCATTGAATAACAAAGTAACGCCTGAAAAGAAACATTATTTAGCATATAATTAAAAGTGAACAATAAAAAAACAATATGCTTAACAATAGTTAGTTCCACCTCTGACTCGATTTGTTTCAGCTGCGAGATTTCCAGATAGCTCAAATGAAGGTTTTTGCTGCAAAAAGTGCAAATGACAGGATTTCAGAAAGCCACGAGGAGTAAATCACTCAGAAATATCCTTATTTATACACAAAAATAGCAATATCAGCTTTTAATTTATAAACCATATTATTTTCACTAATTTTCCATGGATTGCAACTAAATTTGAGTTAATAGATACAAATGAAGCACTGGATACACAACCAACTTCGAATTCAATTTACATAGGTATTCAACATAAACAATACTTAAATATTTACTCTCTATGTCATAGAGCAGCAGTAACCTGGGTTAGATATGATTCTTTCACAAACATCTACTGAACATAAGTGGGCAATTAAACATTGTTGTTGCATGTACACTATCCAACCCAACCAATTACCAATAGAAGCCTCCAAAAGATTAAAGCAAGACAGAACAGAATAAAGCTTAGGAATAAAGTATAAGGAGTAAACAAGTTAATTACTTGAAAGGGGTATCAACTCCTACCCTACCAGTATAAAAAGATCACGGAGAACTACATAATATTCTGACACAAGATTCTCACAAAAAAACCCATTATTATACCTTCTGTTTTTCTTCCAAAGCGTCCTCAGCAGCCTTCATTTTCCTAATGGAATCATTCTCCTCATCCCTGCCAAAGCAGCAATCAGACTGTTATCAACAAAAGCAATACCAACTAATTCTAAATTATTCATAAACATGGAATCCAAAAGTTCAACATTTTTAAGGATAAAGGAGAAGGAAATACAAGAAGCGAGCTAATTATGCAGTTACATTACCACTATTTTTACAATGCAACTTTATTAAAATGAGGATGCTGGGACCCTTATATTCCATAACTGAGGTTAGACCATTAATTTCCTCTTAAAATAGAGACATCATCTCTTTTCATGCATAGACGTAAAATTGTAACCTACTACATTCAATTCATAGAGAATAATATGTAGCTCTGTACAATAGTCCAAATGTTCATATTCAACATGATGTTCAGCACAAAAATTCTACAGTATGTTCAAGCTCAAGGCTGCCTAAAAACATTATTTACAAAAAAATAATTTATCATTTTGATGATCACAAATCTAACCACAATTGAGACCACACCAAGGCCTAGTAAGATTACATACATGAGATCATGCCATTATTCATCCAATCAAGATGAGCAAAGATGGGGGGAGAGAGTCCAAGAATGTTGTAAATTGAAAAGTTTAAGAAGAAAAAGATGCAGCATTCCTATTAATAGATATGGCTTAAATCAAACAAAAACCAACAAACAAACAATATGGTAAATAAAATTCAGAGTTCAAACAGAAACTTACATTTCTTCAGCTCCGCTGGAGTTGATCATCTTCAAAAGTTAAACAGCAATCCATATAAGCATTAATTCTAGAAAATAATTAAACCTTAAAATAGAAAGAAGTTCAAAACAGGAATAAAGAGAACACAGAGATGGGAGAAAACAAGGGAAAATGAAAATTAAATGCCAAAAATAAAGAATAATAAACAAATCAAAATTTTGGAATCAAGAGATTACCATTACCAGTCCACAAATCACTAATCACTCATGTATCATGCTTATAATGTTTATCATCCCCACACTCATGACTTGTCAAATGAAACTGCTAAATAGTACTAAAACTAAAAGCGTCCCATGATAAAGGCACCATTTTAGTCTATGAAAACCTCCATAAGTTCCAAGGTGATATCACCTTTTCCCTTACTTATTCTTCAAAGCCACAATATCTAAAAGAGCATATGAGACAAAACCAGTAAGCGACATGAAATAAGCAGGTACTCAAAAAGAAAAGCAATACATGATGAGCCAATTTTCTTTAATTAAAGAAAAATATAAATGTCAAATACAAAGTACCAGTATAACTTCTGTCAACGTTTCCTTTTTCTTGATGTAAATTGTAAATAGAAAAAAATACCCTTCAACTGGAAACTAACTTATAATAGGTTGTCAACACACAAGCCAACAGAATCAGAGCTCTCAAAACTTCTACAGTTGGAGCCACTACCTTAATCACATAACTAGAGTATAAACCCTAATTCCAATAACAATCGCATGTTTGTCTCTTTTTTTCCACATATTTCCATAGTACTAATATTCAACTTAAATCCACCTTAAGAAAATCGTCAGAGAGATCCTCTAAGCCAACCTAAGGAAAAACCCAACCTAACCTAATTTTTTTTACCCTCGTTCCTAAATCTCCCAATCACACAATCATTTCTTTTGCCAAACTCTCTGATCCACTCGTACATATGAAGAAGCTTCGCATTTTCTCAAATTACCTCCAGAAATATACATTCCACAAATTCAATGAACATCCAGAAATGCTTAAATTCCCACACCATACTCATGCAAGAACACCCCTGTCCAGCAAAAAGTCACAACAAATGTTCAACAGGGTTCCAACCATAAAACCATCTCCAAACCACATCTTCAACCTTTGATTCCAACATCAGCATTAAAAATAAACTTCAGATTCTTCAATTCAGCAAAGCAACACACATACCATAAGAAAAAACAACTTAAATTACAAAAATAAAGAAGAACTCGAAGAATTGATATGAACAAGGGTTGGATATCACCGGACACCTCATCACGAGGCTTTGCATTCCCGGAGGAGGCGTGACGATGCGGCGGAGACTGAGACCTATGTCGGCTCCTTCCATTGTGCTCGCGCTCCGGCGACCTCTCGTGCCTCGACCGCGACGATTTGTTACTTCTCCCGCCACTGTCTTCGTTCTCCGTTCTCTTCTCCGATTTGCTACTCCTTCCACTACCACTGCCACCTCCGTCGTTTTCCGTCCTCCTCTTCTCCCTCCGCTCAGCCCCTTCCCTCTCCGAACCTCTCCCTCTGCTACTACCACGGCTCCTCTCACTCTCACGAGGCTCACGGTCCGTCTGAGCTCTCTTCAACCGCTTCGTTCGCGGAGACGGAGAGCGCGAGCGAGAGGGAGAATCCGGAGAACCGGAATCCGTCCGAATCGACCTAGCCGCGGTGCGGGCGGAACGCTCATGCTTTTCTCGCAGCTGCGGAGAGATGCTGCGGTGGCTCCGGTGACGGCGGGATGAGGGAGAGTGGTTGCCAGAAGAGTGACGACCCATGGTTACTATGGTTATCCTGAGTGAAAGAAAATCCAAAATTCTACAACAATGTTAAGACTTGTTGCATTGTTTGCTAGTTATTTCTGCTATGGGATTCAGATTCTCTGTTGTGTGGTGAGTTCAGGGTTCCCCAGTTTAGGGTTTATCAAATTTCATTTCAGTGAGAGAACAATTTCTTCTTTTCTCAGTAAATTTTCTTTTATCAATCCTCATATTGTCATTTCCCTGGTACAAACTAACATTTCAACATAAAATTAATATTTACTATATAACTATAAGTTATAATAGATAATAAATTATAAATTACAATATAATTCATTTTATATTATAAATAAATTATAACACACGTTTTTATTAATTATAAATTTAATATATAGTTTATATTTAATTATTTACTATTTTTAATTTAAAATGTTTAATCAATAATTATTTTTTAAATTATAATAATTTTTATTTATTTTGTAATTAATATTTTATTACAAATGGTCAAATTTAAACAAGGACACATATGCAGGCATGGGAATTATGCACAGTACCAAGGCTTGTTTGAGCACTTGAATTGTGACACATGTTTTAGCTTTGTGTTTTTCTTTAAAAAAAATTATTTTCAAAGAGTTTAATGGTTTGGATGCAGATATCCAAATGAATTTGGGACCTATAGTGTTAGTTGGCTGTGGTGATTCCTTAATAATCCACTTGAATTTTTCCTCCAACATTCTTTTAATAGCAAAATTTTGATGTATGACCAATATGATTGCAATAAAAACAAGCTGTAGACAAAGGTTTGCTAATGTTAGTGAATTTCCTAGCATTCATTTTACTGCTTTTTCTTGTATAGTTTATTCCTTGATTATTAAGTATACTGTTTTGTGATCTTATCAAGACTTCAAAATTAGAACTACTTAAAGTGAATTTTGACACTATGCTCACTAGGTACTTGATTCTCTCTAATTGTGTTGGACAATTTTTACACTGTTGAACATTTATTTTACTTTATTTTTGTGCTCTGCCTAGTTGCATTTTTCAAGCTTTCTAATTCAGATTTTAAGTTTTCATTTTCTTTGTGCAGATTTTCTATTTTATCTTCTAGGCATCTCTTTTCACTCTTAAACCTATTTATTTGGTACTGTATTTTCATAGCTTCACCATGTAATTCGTGAAAAACATCAAGTAATTGATAATACTTGTCTTCAATGGATTCATCTTCAAAACTGCTAGCACTACTTTTAGAACAAATTGATCCTGCCATCAAGCACAAATTGGTTTCCTCTTCAATGCTATCATCTGCGTCACTTGAGGAGGAACTTGAAGCATTGTCTTCCCAAGCTATATAGGCCTTTTTCTTCCTATGATTTTTGTTGTCTTGACTGGTTTTTTTCTTCTAGCTTATGTTCCATTTTAACCACTAGACACTCAGGTTTAATATGTCCAATCTTGCCACATTCATAGCAAGTTGGTGCAGTAGTTCTTTTCCCTTTTCTCCTTTTTGTCCTTGCATTACCTGCAAAATCAGAATCAGTTTTTTTTTTAACTTCATGAATTTAGAGAACCTTTTTACCATAAAGTTCATTGCTTCCAGATCTGAATTGTCAGCTTCAAGATCATCTTCTGCATCATTTCTCCTTGAGCTTGCCTTGCTTGTTGTTTTTGCAACTGTCTTAAGAGTAATTGTGCGTAACACCCTATTTTGGGATGCCACGATTACGATTGAAAATTAAAATCTTTAAAATCATAATGCCATTGCGGAAATCCAAATTCAATAAGTCTTTACAATTCAAGAAAAATGAACCAGAATTCCAAATTAATTATAAAATAAAACTCCATATAAAATATTTTATTCAAACAACCATAAATTTTCCAACTCTCTCAATCCACTCATCGCGCTATACAATATTCGAACTAACTGCATGATCATCTGCTCTCGTATAAAAACGATCATGTTAGGTGGAAACAACAATCACAACATGCAAGGGTGAGCTAACAGGAACAATTCATATAAACATACATATTAATTATATCAACCATAATCAAACACATCATACACATAAGTATTTACAACATGATTCCTAATCCTTTAAATGCAACAAATAAACATATCTGAATACTCAGTTCGTGAACCTCAATACTCTATCCTTGATTATTACTAACATCACACACTTAGCCTAACAGTCTATTCTCAGAGTAGCACCTATGCCAACTATTCCACCTGATATCATTACTACCAACCTAGTATTCTGTTGATGCTCCATCATCACAATACTCATCAACATGTGTACTACCATCATAGTTAACCTCATTATGATTACCACCATGAGCCTCCTCCAATACCATAACACCATAGTGGAAAGAATTAGTCATACTCTTGTACCCTACCTCACCGACAACCCAATCTATAGCCTCCCCTATAGATATGTTCGAGTAGTCCCGCAATTAAGCTAAGGAACATGCCTTCCTACCACATAAGGACAAGGAAACCACCATCACCCTCACACAATGAAGGTTCAATACTCAAACAACCAATACCTATACGTAGATAAAAGCAAAATTTACTAGGCACAATAAGTAGACCTATCCCCCACTCATATGCTCATGAACCACACATTCTGGTACAACCCAACACTCACCCATGCTCCAACCTCCATCCCAAGTCAAACCTAACCCTAAACATAACCACTAATCCCATGCAGAAACACCCATCATACATATATTTACGCTTACCCAACAATAACAACAGATAATCATAATTTGTAATCACGTACACATGCATTAAAAGAAGGATTACCGATCAAGATAATCAAGAACATATAATGTACAACAAACAAACAAACAAACAATGTAAGCTTCCTCATACCCCTCAAGAAAATCAAGAATGTAAACAATTATGAATCTAAGAAGTCAAGAATGTAAACAATCATGCATCTAAGAAATCAAAAATGCAATCAAGAACATAACAAATCAAGAACGTAACAAATCAAGAACGTAACAAATCAAGAATGTAACAAATCAAGAATGTAAGTTCCTCTTACCTTGGTCAATACTAAGGATTTATCTACACCCACAGATCACAACAAATCTCCCTTTGCACTAACATTTTCTACAATTAATACTTGTCTTCTCTCTAAGAACGTTTCTCTCTCTCTTTCTCTTTCTCTCTCTTTTTATATTCCTAATGGCCAGAGTTTCTATATAGATAAGAGATGTCTAATATAGTGACAATTATGTGTGGAATTAATTTTCTTTGTGTGGGATATACACAAGGAGTAAGAACAACCAACTAAGATAAAAGATATAGATATGATAAAATAAAGTTATCTTTAACTTAATTAATTATGATAAGTTCCTAATATCTTCTATCTTAATATTTTTATTCTAATTAATTATGATAAGTCTATCAATAATAATTTTTATTATTATCAAGCCATAATATATAATTATATATAATAATATTTCAATATATCTTCTAATTAACTATATAATAATATCCAAGAATATCCTTTAAAATATCTAATAATATCATTTTCTAATAATAATATCTCCTTTAATCTCAAGATTATATCTCCTATTTTCTTTCAACTACTTTTTAAGATAACAACAGCTAAATCTTCAAAAGGATTTATATAATATCTTTATATTAAATTCCCACATTATTTAATTTGTATTCTTTTCCTTTCTACACCCCCTTATTTTAATTTCTTGCACCTAATTAATAAAAGACCATTTTTACCCCTAAGCCAACATATTTATAGAATAACATAATAATTATGTTCTAAAAAAATGTACACTTAAAAATACTAATTTCCAAACAAGAACCCAAAGTCTTAAAACTACTTTGTTTCTAAGACCCCTATTTTTCTCGAATCTTACATTGTGTGCTCTTGCTCTCCTTCTTCTTCTTCTTTCAATCGTCCCAATTCAAGCTCATGTTCTCTTAATTTTCCAAATAAGGTGGTCATATTCATGGTAGTTAAATCTCTAGATTCAGATATTGTAGTGACCTTTGGTTGCCAACTCCTATTCAAACTCTTTAGAATCTTGATGTTTAGCGCTTCCTTATCAAATGTTTTCCCAAGAGCAAGAAGATGGTTTACAATGTGAGTGAATCTTTTTTGCACATCATACATTGTCTCACCACTCTTCATTCTAAACATTTCATATTCTTGGATTAAAGAATTCTTTCTAGCTCTCTTCACCTCATTTGTACCTTCATGTGTTACCTCTAACACATCCCATATATCTTTTGCAGTTGCACACATAGATATTCTATAAAACTCATCAATAGTAAGTGTAGAAGAAATAATGTTTTTAGCTCTAACATCATAGTGAGCTCTTCTATTTTCATCAACAGTCCATTCAGAAAAATCCTTAATCTTGGTTTTTCCATTCTCAACTTTGGTTGGTTCAAATTGACCATTTATTACGGCATCTCATACTCCTTTGTCTGTCGATTCCAAGAAGATTTTCATTCTGATTTTCCAAAAGGGATAATTCTCACTTGCAAATAGTGGTGGTCTATTTGTAGATGCACCTTCTCTAAAGGTTTGAGATGTAGAGGTCATCAGGATCAATTTAATCTATTAAACTACAAATGCAATCGATTAAATTTTGAATTCTCAACTCTGATACCAATTGTTAGAAATGAGAATCCTTATATCACAAGCCTACATACAGTTTTCCTTCAACAACCTTAGTTGAAGGGAATCCACTATAATGATTGAGTTTACAATAATACAGTGACAACCCTTAATTGCACTCGTCTCACCACTTAAAATAAAAATAGCAATACAAGAGATGAACACACTTAATCTCTACAAACACAAGAGCAATCTCAGCTCTCAAACTTGGCTATCCAAAGTGCACAAATTGTTGATGAACCTGATCTTTAACACACTCTCCAAAGTGCAGATTGAATCAGAACCAATGAAGTCGAAAGTCTTGAATGAGTTCTTGATGTGTAATCACCAAATGAAGCTTAGACTCTCCAAGAATGTTTCTTGAGATCACCTATAATCAAAGCTCAACAAAATCATTAGTATTTAAAAATTGTAATGCTTCAAGTCACACACACACACACACACACACACACATATATATATATATATATATAAGATTTTCAAATCTTGTTGCAGAATAATCGATTATGTTAATTGCATAATCTGTTATGTTTGTCTTTCTGTTTTAACAGATTATCTCATGTGTGTAATCGATCATTTAAACTCTTAAGCCCCTATTACTGTTTTTGTTAACAGTCTTAACAGATTAGGCTATTTGTGTAATGGATTAGAATATTCTTTCTGTTTTAATCGATTATCAAACTTATGTCATTGATTATATTAACACTTATTCATATTAGTCAGCAAGGTTAGTTTCTCGGTCTCACTCATCTATACCGAAACATTCATCATATATTAAACCTTTATAGATCAACATTTATCCACTAATTTCTTATGAAACTTCATCATATATTAAACATTTACATTACCAAACCCCAAATATTTCTAACATCATTTTGCACAGAAAACTTTACGTTTGTTTATGCCTAAATAAATTGCAACAAAATTTTTGAGCCATAAACCCCATAACATTTACCCATAGCGACTTGACAACACAAATATTAACATAATTGGTTAATGTGAAACAAAATCATATACCTCAAAAATTGTTTCATGTAATCAAACCACAATTTTAAGAACTGAAAAGAATTGTATAACATGATAACCATGTCATCTTGATCCCAAGAAAAAAAATATCAAGACCTAAGAATTAATAGGTTTACTTTCAAAAGCATAAAAGAGCCCTTGCATACTTTCATTCATAGACCAACCACGCATCAATCCTAAAACCAATCACAAACCTTAGAAAGCCATAGTACACAACAACCAACACCTAACACAATGGTCATCAAAAAATCATAAATCACATTCACAACAACAAAAACAATAGTCTAATCATAACATCAACACAACAGAAACCAAGAAAAAGGCAAATGAGTAAAAAGAATAGCTTCCAATACTTTGGTTTACACTACTTTCTTTTCTTGATCAGAAAACACCCTTCTATTGGATCCCTAATCTCTCATAGAATCTTTAACACGAACGTCATTTTTCTCTCACGACACACTCACGTTTCTGCCTCTTTTTCTTGTTGTGCAGGGTTTTTATCTTAACCTAATTTAATAAGGACGCATGTCTAACCTTATATCCAGAGTGTCTAGGTTCATCCGTAATTAAATTATGATTATCAACCCTTAACATACACTTAACACACGTAAAACCCTAAAAAAAATACTTTTACTCTAGCTAAGTTCAAACTCACCACCTTCAAGTTCCAAACAAACACACCAAACCAAACAAACTATCAAATTTATCTTGTCATACACATGTACAACAAATAATACAAACAATATCACACAGAACATGTTCAAATAATATAAAAAGAAATAATATGTTTGATGCACACAACAAGAATCAAACACATGACCTCCAACCTATAATAAGGAGTTCTAACCAACTATGTTGTGACTTTACTTTTATATAACTTATCTTTTTTTATTTAAATTAATGACATTCACGCTCATACCACCTTTCTAGATATTTTTTTTCCTAGGTCTTACACACATCCTGTGTCAGAACTAACAGCACATAACATAAGGCACCACAACTCTTCATTCCAACGTAACTTTTTCAAATACATTTGATCATAGGTCATCGAGCTATACTACCAAATTACTTCCAAAGCTTTCATCCCATCATAACCAATCCTCTACTACTCAAGCTTGGATGGCAATGTGTATATCATGAGTCTGACTGGTTCAATTTCAATTGATCGGGTTAACCCCAACATAGGGTTATCAAACCGATCCATCAGAATAATTGATGAGACAAATAAAGTCGCACCATCTTATAAAAGATGTCAATCGGTCATTTGAGTTACTGATCAAATGTACACCTAACATGACTAAAAACATCTACAAGAATTAGTACAAATCAGCCTGGTAATCGCCAGTAAGAGGTGACTAAGCCATAATTAAGTCAGTGGTAAGTAAAAGTCCATTACAATTTGTATATAAAAGGGTCTATGGGTTGTAGTTATGATAATTGATTATTGTATTTAATACTAGTGTGACCAAATTCTTTCTAACTTAAGCATTAGGGTACTTTTCACAAGTATTATTTGAGCGATTGTGGATCGAATGAAGACGACATCAAACCGAACAGAGTAGAGAATTTAAATGGTGAAGAGAAAGAAGAAAATTGGAAACCAAATCACTTGGGAATGATTAGTACTCCAGTGAAAACATAGGTTTTGTTTTCACATTTTAAGTGTCTTCATTCATTCGTAATCATGTCCCTAAAATTCTTGTTGAATATATCTCATTAAAAAAGTGTTTTCAAGTGTCATTTCTTGTAGATGAGAAAACAATATATGGTGAAAATAGCAATGAAAAAGATATGATTAATACTTTGCAATGTCCTCCAAAATATGTTTAAGAGGTGATAAAGAATTAAACGTGACAAACACGTGAAGAAATATATATTATGACAACATATTCGTAATTCACCCCGTGTTCTATTTAGGAGAATATGGAAATGATTTCTAAGTTTGAAGAAAGACCAATTAGACCAATAATATAATACGAAATGAATCCAATATTTCCCTTAAAGTATATTTTAATTTGGCAACATTTAATTTCTTAAAACTTTACTTGATATGCATTTAAATTTATAAATTTAGTACAATTTAGTTTTGAATTTAATTTATTATAATAGTATAAAATTAATTAACCTAATTTTCATTGAGAAATAATTATGTTTTTTTTTCAACAAGATATGTATATATATTTACATGAGGAGAAACTACAAATATTCCAACCCTTATACAAAATCTGAATTGATTGTCCTATTTTTGTGCTTAAGCTTAAATAACTTACCATACACAAAAGTCGTCTCTTCTTATTATGATAATTATGTACTTATGCAATTTTTTAAATTTATTAGAAACTCATCTTAATTAGATATCTTTTTGAGAAAAAAAGTATAAGTAAAAAAGGGAGGTTTAAAATAATACAATTTAGAATTAATGTTTCTAAATTATAAGTTTCTCTCACATGATAAATATAACTTAAGAGACTATATTTTGATTAATCAGATAGTAGTTTTGATATAATTTTTTATTCTTTAATGTCTCGTTTTTTTTATTGGAATTGAAATTATTTATAAATGAGTTAAGAAACTTGATAAGAAAATTACGATATAGATAATGAACCAATTTAAATTATAGAAAATCTAATAGGAATAGGTTAAAGAAAGTTAATATTAAATTCTTTAAATGAAAGACTTCTAAAATATGAGTTATAGAGGGTTTTTTTTTTCATGTGAGAAGGTTGAGTAATGTTTAATTTCGTAATATAACGAAGAATTTGCTTTTTCTAAATATATGAAATTCAAAATATATAATGACTTTTTTGTAAAGAAAATCATGAGACATTTTTAGTTTATTTGTAATAGTTTTTTTTTCTTATGTCATGTATAATTATTGTTTTCTTTTTTATTTTCAAATAAAATTTCCATGTAATGATAACATTGTCTAAAATAAACATGAGACTATGTTTTTGATAATAATGATTAAAATGTGTGTCTAAAATATCACTCTAAAAAAACTAATATAGAAATAAATGAAGTATATTCATGAGAAGAAAACAATAACAATAAAGAAAACTCAACATAATTAAAATAAAAAGAACATATAGATATATACATGCATTTAACTTTCAAGAATGTTCTGTAGTAATAACAAAAGCTCTTCAACATAATAAATATATACTTTGCCAAAAAAAATTAATGCTAAATCTAGGGCTTCAGAGTATTATAGTTAGAAAAATGATGGTTGAAATCCAAGTTCTAGATCCAATCTATGCATCTATTTATATATATCTTTCTCTTTCTCTGTCAGTATATAGATACTTTTTGGCTTATAAAGACATTTTAAGGTGTTAGATACATAACGTTTTCCATTAGGACCATGATTTCTTTTTCAGATGATTCTGTTCCTTCTTATATATGCAAAACTTTTGTTTAGAATAAAAAACAGATACTAAAAATATTTTAAAGTAGTTATTATCAAATTAGAAATATATAGAGAGAGAGAGGAAAAAGGGTACTCTATGACAAACAAAAAACATTGGAAAACATTGATAATATAACAAGGAATAGAGCATGTGAACAAAAATTGTTCAGATGTTATATCAGATAGAAGAAAATTAAGAGCTAAGTTGAAAGTTATCAACATAGAAAGTCAAGATTAAATGCATCAGAATCATGATTTGGTTTCTGAAAAGTCCTTTTTTCCCAGATAGATCAAGGGTTGTTGAACATGTGAAGCTGATTGTAATGAGCTTCTGCAAGAAACTCTTCAACAATCCCTCTCATACTTTCTGCTTCTTCTCTTCTTTTAGCAACAATCGCTTCCTGGAAAATTCAAACCAAACCATGAAATATGTTTATTGGTGCACACTCTACTCATGAATTAAAATATATCCTAAAAGTATAAACTTAACCAAAAAAGAATTCAAATTATGATTCTATGTTCACCAGCAAATATTTCTTATTGTTTCTTCAATGTTTAAGAAGAAAAAACATTTAAGGAAATGATCACACTCACCTCAGTTTCTGCTTCTTTGTTCTTGTCGTTATACAGGACCATTTCCTACATATTTTAGCAACATTTCAATACTACTGTTATCAATTTCCAAAATGCCCTAGCAGTAAAACTAATGGAATATGTTAAACCTGAATGGGAAATATCATATTTGAAATGTAACACCCTATATTATTATTTCTAATTAGGGATTGACAAAAATAATCCTGTCTTTGTAGATATCTTATGAGTAAAATTATTTAACTTATAATTTAAAGTACTAATATTATTATGATTATTATAATTATTTATTTTAATAATATTTAATATAGCATTTTAATTTAAATTCACACTGTAACAATTATATAAATATCTACTTTTAGTAAATTTTGTATATTTTTTAATATAGAGTTATCATATTGTATTTTATTATTTTGAAATTAAAGGTATTGTTGCATCATAGATACATATATTGGATACATGATAGATTTGTGAATGTAGTATTTTGAGAAGAAGCATATATATACTCACTTTGGTTTGAGTTTTAGATTTTTTGCTACGTTCTTCTTTTTCTTGTTTTTTCACTCTGCGATGCTTAGGACGAATACCATGCTTCTCATATCTCTCACACTCTAGCAAAGATCGACACAAAAACCCTTCTTCCTTATGACGATAAGTCTGCAAAAGGACCAAAATCAGTTATCATCACAACACAAACCAAATATTAAATAACCACTCTACATATAAACTGTTGGGGAGGTTCGATATACACATATTTCCACGCTAATAAGATATTGTCTATTTTGAACTAAACCCTCATAAATTTGCTTTTGATACCATTCTAAAAAACCTCTTACCAATAGAGGTATCTTGTGTGTATATAAATTCATATTCATCTCTTATTTTATCCGATGTGTGACTTTATTTGTACCCACATAAACAACAAATAAATCTCTATGACTAAATATATAGTATTAATCTATCATCTCAAATATATATATATATATATATATATATATATATATATATATATATAAACAACTATGTTATAAATTTTCCATATGGATTAAGAAACTATACTAATAATTAGCCTTCCTATTTTGAGTCTGACAATGAAGAAAGTAAGTAATATATTTCATATTAAACTGGATTATTTGAGATAGGCATAACTAGAAGGGTTTCTTCAATAATATTTTGCCATGTCCATGAACAGTGTTAATTTTCTTTAATGTTTATATGTTATAACATAGAAAAAACCATTCGAAGAAGATTACATATACCTTATCAAACCTGTCACTATGTGGTCGTTTTTTGCTATCAACATCCCAATTTCCAATCCATTCAGGTGTTGGCTTAGGGCGTCTTCCTCTCTTTGAACTTGAATTTTGAGTTGCAGATTGAGTTTCAGGCTAATAATACACACCATATATAAGGTTACTGATGAAAACAAAAACAAAAAATCATAAAAAATTATGCAAGTAATAAATTAACGTACCATTGTTTCATCAGTGGAGACTTTTGGATTTTCTTTTCCCTGATACAAAAAGTGTGTATATTTATCGATAGATGATAATAAGTCTTAGGTATATATGTTTGCAAAGAAATATTTCTTTTTATCAGAAAAAATTATAAATGTCAAAGTATTTAGAATACTCCAATTCGTTTACAGACAATATAAATCTGTAAATTATAAAATATAAGAGCTAATAGAAATACAATGAATATAGATCATACAACAATTTACATTAGTGTTGTTCTCACTAGTACAAAATGTATTTTTAAACTCGCACATTAGACCTCTGTTTACACCAAACCGCTGCCTATTCAGACGCGGTGGCAGTTTCGTAATTAAAGAGACCTTATAGGCCTCGGTTAAAAAAAACCAGTGCAGAACAACTCTATTACCTCGGTTTCAAAGGCAACCGGTGCCTAAACATGGTCAGAAAAAATAATACTGCTTCGGTTGCACGCAGAACCGAAGCATAAAAATCTGCAACTCGTCAAATCAGTCAAATCAATATCAATAGGCACCGGTTAAATTAAAGAACCGAGGCCGTATAGGTATGCGGTATTACCAAGTGGCCTAGACCTAATTAAGGGTGAAACTTCTTTCCCTTAACGCGCACCGCACCAGATCCCTTTCTTTCCCTCGCACCGCACTAGATCCCTTTACCAAGTGGCCTCAGATCCTCCTCTTTCTCTTCAACGCTCCCCAGCAGCCACGCTTCTTCCCTTTCTCTTCTTCCCTTGAACGTGGACGAGCAGAGTGTTGTGATGGAGGTGAGTGGCCAGCGAAGACGTGGAGAGACGCGGCGAGGCGCGACGATGCGAGGCGCGGCGATGCGAGGCGCGGCGAGGAAGGCGGTGGCGCGTTGCGAGGAAGGCGGCAGCGGAGTGAATCGATTTGGCATTTTAGGGTTTCTGAAATTTCATTTTCAGATTTGGGATTTTGTTCTTGTTTTTGCAATTTAGGGTTTCTGAAATTTCATTTTCAGATTTGGGATTTTGTTGTTGTTTTTGCAATTTAGGGTTTCAGTTATTCATCTAATTTTGGGGTTCCATTGTGTTATCTGAGTTTGTTGAGTTTGTGAAACAGTGTGGTGGTTATCTTTCTCTGATTATTCATTTTCTTATCTGAGTTCTTGGTCATTTTTAACGTTTTTCAGTTCATTTTTCAGTTCGGGGTTTGAAATTAAAGTTTGAAATTGAAATCTGAAATTGAAATCAGAAACGAAACAAGTTAAAAAAAATATCCTACTACCTCGGTTTAGGTTCTAACCGAGGCCGTAGAGACAAACAAAATGACACGGTTCAGAACCGAGGCAAAATGGCTATCACTTTTTGCCTCGTCTGAATATGCCTCGGTTCAAAAACCGAAGCCTATCAGTGAAATTAACCGGTGCCGTATCCTCTTTCTGCACTAGTGTCTATAATAATATTCTGTATCTACTTCAGTCCAAATAAAACACTAATATATACTTCCTAATAAATGAGCAGAACAAAAGTGCAGAATGCTCACAATTTTAACCTGAACATGTCCATATAAACTAGTAAAAATAAATTAAAGGTTAGATGATTTGACATGTGAAATACACTTTTTCTTCTGGATAAAGTGTGGGAAAATATCAGTAAATGATATATACACGAATTCTGTGATTGAAAATTTTGATTATTTTTGACAGAAAAAAAACATTTAATTCAAAGATTAAATATTCATATATATACCTTATTTGTTGGCATGTCAACCATATCATGGCAGTCCACAGGATGGTGATCAGGAATGTAAATTGATATTGGGTTTGCAGCAATAGGTCCATCACTTGTTCTTGAATGAGTAGTCTTTGTTGGAGGTGTTTCGCATTCCTCCTATATTAAGCTCAAAGAGATAGTTAAAGTGTACTTAGTCAAGATTTAATATGTATCCAATACAACATTAAACAACAAAGCAAAAGTAGAACTTGTAAAGCAAAATTTGGGTTGTAAATTTTAAAATTCCAACATAAGATTATTGTCCATTTTAAAATTTAAAGTTTGTCACGATTTTATTATAAAAAAGTGTCTTGAAGAGTTCAGAAAAAATGTATTTGAATTTCTAACTTTCAAGTAATATAAGACTGTAAGATATCCATAGAATATTTCGCTCCCATAATCTTCAATATGGAAAAGTAGTTTCAAAGTCAAACTCTCATTTTCTTCATATATAGACTTAAGAGTTTGTTCTAATACATTCATTAGTTTTATATACATCCTTCCCTCTCAAAGTTCTCACACTCTACTTTCCTTCTACATCCATTTCTCCTATATATAGGTTGGAAATTATTTGAGAACAAGTAGTTACAAATAAGTGAAGTTATCCTTAATATTTTCTAATCATAAATTTGAAATAAGGTTTGGTTTAGTGTTGAGGCTTTTGTGTAATAGCTATTATGTTGCGTACTTAAGATTTGGATTTTGTAATTTAAAATTCTAAAGTGTTTCATGTTGAATTCTCACCTTCGAGTTAGCTTGGAAGTAAAAGTAAAATAGATTTATTGATTGTATTTTGTAAGAAGTAATATCATGCCTTAGAGTAAGAATGTTGTTTTGAGTTAAAAATTGTGAAATTGAGTTTTGAAGTTATAGACAGTTGAATTGGAGTAGTTTGAAGTTATTAATATTATTGGAATGTTGATATGATGAAAAATTATGCATGTTAATATATTGAGTTGAGGCATGCGTTAAATTGAGTTTTGAACATAGATTACATAAGAAAAGCTAGTTTCTCCAAAGTAAGATAAGTATTGATATAAGAATTCAATGTTAATGAATGTTGTATTGAGCTTTAATGATCCAAATTGAGTTGGAATAAGTGAAGTATAATAATAGAACAATTTATACTTGTGTTTCACTATCTTAAGTTTCTTTAAAATTGTGCATATGTTATAATGGAAGAGGTAAACTTCTTTTATTTGCTCCATAAGTGTTTTAAAATTGATATTTTTCTCAAGTGAGATTTTGATTGCTCAAGAAAAATTTAGCTACAAAAATAAAATGAAAAAAAAAACTTTCTTAATTTGATTTTTGCTTACTTAAATAAATTCTTGCTCTAGTTAAAATTCTTAAATCATATTGTATAGGAAATGTATTTGAGAATGATATGATGTGTTCCAAATTTCGAAGACCTTAAACTTATCTAAATTAAAGTATACTTAATGGTAAGTTATTGATTAATGTGTCTCTATTTTTTAGTGTGATCTCTCTCTTTTTTAGTATGGTCAATATATTCATACCCATGTATTTGATGAAAAGATAATTAATTGTGTTTAAAAAATAAGTTTAAGTGTACTTCATTCTTATAAAAAATTCACAAGGTGAAGTTTAGGATTTATGATTTATGTTTATATTCACTTACAAAGTGTAAAATGGTCTTATATTTAAAGATAATAGTATTTTTAGGGTAAACAACTCAAAAAGACACTATAATATATTTAATACTATATTATTTAAAGGGAAATTACTAAACAAACCAGAACAAAATCTTTTGGAGCCCTATGATGTTCATACATGAACTACAATTCACATAATTATTGTTATGTGTGGTAATAATAAAACAAAAACATTCTTTCTATATCTAGCAATGAAAAACTAGGCAAATTGGAACAAATGAAATTTCACTTCACAATTATATAATCCCTGTAATAATTTTATCCCAAAATGTGAGTGCCACCAAAATTTAACTAAACAATGATTCATGGAAACTATCAAAGCTTTTTTTTTTGTTAATTTCAAAGTATACTAGCATTCTGATCAGTAATCAACGATTGTAAAAACATTTACGGTATGTTTAGATGTGAAATTTTAAAATGGGTTAAATATGTTTTTAGTCCCTGAACTATCAGACGATTTTGTTTTTAGTCCCTGCTCAGAACTTTGATGGTTTTTAGTCCTTATAGTTTTGAAACTCTGAGTATTAGTCCTTAAAAATGGACGGTGTTAAGTTTTTGTGGATGTGGCAAACGGCGATGCCACGTGAGCTGTGATCTCTGCCTTCACTCTCTGCCACGTGGAATGTTTAACTGTTGAACTGAGATTAAGTCAGTTAATTACGTTGTTGATTGAAATTAGATATAGGGTTCAGAATTTGTCAAAAGTAAATATTTCAATTGGGGGGAAAACGTAGTTTTACTGGAAGCATTGTAGTGGAAAGCTTTGACAGGAAGCATTGTATCTTAGTTGTCCTTGCGGTGGTGGTTGCGGTGGTCGTTCCGGTGGTCATCAAAGACAAGCGTAATACTTGTGCAATCCAGTTCACACTTGCAGTCATGTTAGCCACATTTACTGCAAGTGTGAACTGGATTGCACAAGTATTACGCTTGTCTTTGATGACCACCGGAACGACCACCGCAACCACCACCGCAAGGACAACTAAGATACAATGCTTCCTGTCAAAGCTTTCCACTACAATGCTTCCAGTAAAACTACGTTTTCCCCCCAATTGAAATATTTACTTTTGACAAATTCTGAACCCTATATCTAATTTCAATCAACAACGTAATTAACTGACTTAATCTCAGTTCAACAGTTAAACATTCCACGTGGCAGAGAGTGAAGGCAGAGATCACAGCTCACGTGGCATCGCCGTTTGCCACATCCACAAAAACTTAACACCGTCCATTTTTAAGGACTAATACTCAGAGTTTCAAAACTATAAGGACTAAAAACCATCAAAGTTCTGAGCAGGGACTAAAAACAAAATCGTCTGATAGTTCAGGGACTAAAAACATATTTAACCCTTTTAAAATATATATTCCTGAAATTTGAAATTCTTTATATTTGATTTTTTTTATTATTAAAGTTCGATTTTTTTAAAAAAATATTTCATATGTATAAATCAATTCAAATTCCTTGTTTAAACTGAACCATTTAAGTTAGTCCATATTCAAAATTTACTTTTAGATATTTATTTTAAAATTTGAAATTTAACATTTAACCTTCTCAAAATAACTATTAGTCCTCTTGGTAAGAAAGGGGTGAAAGAGAGTTTAAAAACACTGAGAAAAGAGAGATAAGTATCCATTCTAAAAGAACTTTTATCTAAATAATATATTTTATTGTAAAATATTTAATTTCCACTAAAAAAAATCACCCTTTCATTCATCATCCAAACATGATTCTAGGGTTTTTAATACAAATATATTTGAATCATACATAAATCACATCCAACCAAACAATGTTAACAAAAATTCACATCCTACACAAGAAATTAGAGCACCTTCAAGAAAAAATAAATGAATAACGAAACATTTGAAGTGTTCCAACCAACATATATACAAGAATCTAAAACATACATACAAAGGAAAATTATATAAATATAAAAAAAAAAAACATTTCATAATCTTTTTCCTACCAAAACATATAATTTAAGAAAAAAAGAATGAATATTTGAAATTGTTACCTCCTTTGGGGAAATGAGAACATTTGAATTGTTGTCAATGGCAGCCATGAAATTGTGGTGAGACGATGATGAATGAGAGGTTTTGAGTAAAAGCAAGACACTTCACACAGTGGGTTGTGCCTTTTAACAAGGGTTAAGTAACTCTCTTAAATTAAACATATTAATTACATAAACATAGTTTATTGTTTATACATTTAATATGGATGATTATCTTATTAAATGGTTTGAAAAATAAAATATTAATTGTAATAAATGTGTTGACTTTTGAATACAAAAATATTGAATGTGAAAAAGTTAAAAAAGTCCATGTGCAGGATTAAATATTTAAATAACCATTTTAAGTGACTGTATTGTAATATTAAAAATATGTTACCTTTAAGATCTTAAAATAAAATTTTATTTATTTATCTCGAAATTAATATTGCCAACTAAAAAATCCATTCAAATTTTGAAGAAAGGAAAATAAAATAAAATATTTATAATTCATAATTTTACAATAATAAAAAGAGTAGTTTAGATTTTGAAAAAATGAAAAATAAATAAATTATTTTATGTTGCATATATAGACTAAAAACATATTTAAGAAAAACATGCATTGTAAAACCTTTTGTATTTTTAATAAAGTAATTAATGTCTGTATAATAATAATAACAATTAAACATTTAGACATTAACATTGAAGAAAATTTCCTTAACTGATATTACTGACAGAAAATATATTGTCTGTTGTCATTACCTTCTCTGTTTCTTCTTTAAAGCATTAAATATTTTCTTTAATATGCATTTAATTGCTATCCCGTTACTTTTAAGTGTTATTTATTCTTTTTTTGATAATTCAATGTAATTGGTTTTTTAACTTCAATAAAATATTTGTCTACTGTATACACTTATCGATCGTATCTCGGTCGGTCAACCACTTAGAGCATTTGTAATTTTCAAAACAATGTTAACGATGTTAAGTATTTTATATATTAAAAATATCAATTTGATTAATAAAGTAAAAATATGTTTATGAGATATTTGACGGGTGGACCAATCTTAATCAAAAGTTCATTTGGAAACTTATAAATAGAGAGATAAAAAGAAAGTAGTGATGAGATTTTTTAAACATTTGAGAATTAATTGTAATAACCAATCACTATAATTGAAAACTAACTTGGGCATTAGAGTACCTTCAACTGGAGAAGATAAATAAAAGAGGTGATAAAAAGTGTGAAGGTATAATTCTCTTTGCACTAGTACAAAAATTGCGTATAACGTTGAATATTTTGGGCTTTTAACGACGAATTCGTGAATGACGTTGTATTAGGAGACGTTAAATTGACGTCGAATTTTGTCAATATACGAGGTCGAATTTTGTCAATATACGAGGTCGAATTTTGTTAATATACGATGTTAATCACCTTTTTTTGGTTTTTTTTAATTAATTGTTATATTTTTTTACAACTCTCCCATACCTGAAAAACAGAAAAACAACAAACTTCAATTTTTTGTATTTTATAAAGCAAGAACTATGAACGTAGTATTAAGAACAAACAACAATAACCAACAACAAACAAGTTCAATCAAACAACAACAACAACAACAAACAAGTTCAACCAAACAATAACAAACAAGTTCAACAAATAAGTTTTTCAAAACGAAAATGAAAACTAACCTTCAAAAGGTGAGTTCGTTGGAATAAAGTGTCGTCACCAGTGACAGAGAAAGCAGAATGCGCCTATAAAGGACAAAAGCACGAAAATAATCGGTCAAAACAAACGAAAATCATACATAAAATGCATTTGTATCAAATGAAAGAAAGATTACATGTGACAGTCATCAAACTTCGTTCGAGAAAAGTTTGAGAAGAGAGGAGGGTCTCGCGCGCTAAGATAAAGTGAATGAATTTTCAATCTCCCGCTCAAATTTTTATTGAATTCACTAACCTTTTGACGTCTAACGTTGGGACATTTGACCTTTTATATCATTTTACCGTCGAATTACAATTTTAAACGACGTTTAATAATTGCATTTATTTACAAAAATGCCACCGGTCATTTTTAACGTTAGCTTTTCAGTGGTTGGACGTTAAAAGCGTGACATTATACGCTGTTTTTGTACTAGTGAGAGTGAAACAATTTGTATATCATAACAATTTACTCTTTTCATTTCTATATCATAATATATAAATTAATTTAAGATTATGTTAAAAATAAGTATATAAATAAAAATAATAATTTATATTATATTAACCTTTAACAAAAAAAAATTCAATAAATTTTAATTTTCAAAAAAACGACAATTATAACAATTACGATAAATGCGTAACAATTTATAAATATAGAAAATTATTTATAAATGGTTAAATATTTAAAATGTAAAATTCTAGAAAATGATTTTTTAGAAGTGATAATAGTTTAAAAATAGTGAGACTAAATTATTGTGATATTAAATGGTTTATTTATAAATAATTTTGTTATAAATGAGTTTCATTATTTTAAAACCTATCATCTCTCTAGAAAACACTTTTCTAGAGTTTTGTACCTTCTCTCTAAGAGTTATAACTCTTGAGTCATCTCTTTGACGATCAGGAGGTATCTAATCGACCATGGCGACAAGGTTTACATTCCTATCTAATCAGTTTCAGCTACTTTTTGCTCTTCACTCTTTAATCCAGTCAATGCATGAACGTTTCCATTGCATGTGTGTCATGTGTTGTTCTTTGAGCTTATTGGTAAATCTAAGGTCTTAAGGATTTTTTACTTTTTTAATTTGGTATTTCATAGGTGTTTCTAGAAATTCCTTGTGTTAGATGTAATCAGGGTGTTCTTATAGCGTTGTATCGTCGGTGTAAGGTAAGAGAAGCGAGGTTTACTTGATTTGTTTGATAAACGAGTTCTAATTAATGTTTGTATGGTGAATTATTGATTGAATTGTGAAATTGTATTGGATTGAGAAATTTAGTATGTTGAGTTGCTTGTATATATTGTGGATTGATGTGAAAACTGATGAATGATGAGGTGAAGTGTGATTTCTGATGTAAATGTTGTGTGTGATGAATTTGAGATACTAAATTGGATGAAATATGAGTTATCAAATTGTCTTTGTTTTGGATAAGTCTTTGTTTTGTATTCAGTAGAAGAAATAAGTAGTTTTTGGGCTAAAAAGGGGTTTTGACAGGTGAAAAGTTAAGATAAAGGTTACCTTGAAAATATAGTGTTTTAGGATTGGTCTAAGGGGTGATTAAGACTTGTTTGAGTCATTTGTTAACAAATTTCTGATGTGGAACTAGTTGTTAGCCTTTTGAGTGTGTTTTGTATGTTTTTGGGTTCATTTTCAAGGGTTTTCACTAGTGAGATTCTAAATTAGATGGTCTGGAATAAATGTGATGGTTTGGGGAATGTTGTTAAGTCTATTAAGACTTGTTCAAGCTGTTAGTTGCAGAAAATTTGTGTTGAAAGATATATAGAAATGAGTTTGAGTGGTTTAAAGTAGTTAAGTTGGCTTGAGATAGTAAATTTGAGTTAGGAAAGTGTTTTTCAATGCTGCTTAATGCATAAGAGGTCTTAAGGAACATTAGAATGTGTGGGGAAAGTGTCTAAGTTGAGATTTAAAGTGTATCTACAAGAGGTTAGTAACTACTCTGAAAAATTTCACTACTCATGGAAAAATCCACAATCTACTTGTGTTCTTCTCTGTTTTCAATTTCACACTTCCAAAAGTAAATCCACAAGCTGTAGTAAAAGTCACAACTTAGTTGTTGAACTTGCTGGTTTTCAATTTGTTTATCTTGAGACAAATCCACAGGTTGTGGAAGCATTCACAACTAAGTTGTGGAACTCTCTGGTTTCAACTTTGCGTCTTGCACATCAATTGTTTTATGTGTTCTATGATGACTTGTTGGGTTGTTTCTAGTTATTTGAAGTATGTTCAATGTTTTCATATGTTGGTATGCATTGTAAAAGTAAAGTGATACATATATGGTTTCAAAGTTATGAAAGTTAGTTCCAAGGTGGAACATTGTGGTGTGGTTTCAAGTATCATTAGTTTGAATGTACGGAGCTTAGTCTTGAGGTTATCCTAATACTCTAATGGTCATTCATTCTCAAATAAAGAGGATTGACACATGTGATGAGAGTAGCAGGAGGTCTTAGTCTTAGGTGCTTCCAATATGATCCAAGGCGTGAAACACACTAACCTTGGGAGTGTAGTCGGGTGAAACTCATTAGCAATGTCTTTGCAAAGCAATAGAAGCCACCACAAGTGCATAACCCGCCATAGCTCGACATTCATTCTAAGTCTGGACAGTCCAATCAAAGGGTGGTCATGTATAAAGTGTTTGGTTGGTTTTGTGTGATATTTGTATCATGTGTAGAATGTTTAAAATGTTTAGATATATTATGAATTGTTTTTGTATTCTAGTTTACCCTTATTTTTGTGTTTGTCTGCCTGTGTGTTGTTTTCTTTTTTGCAATGATCACTTTAACCGGTGTGAGCTTAGAAAGGAGACATCTTTTCAGTTGAACCAGCTATTGGTTGAGAGTGAAGCAACAAGATAGAGAATTTTTCTCTTCAAAGATAAAATTTTCTGTTCTAATAGTCTTAGATTTCTTGTAAGTTATTATATATGTACATTTTATTTTAGTAATTTTACACTATTAAAATGGGATGTTATATAAAATATAATATTTTTTAACAAATTATTTAAATGTATTTATTATAACTATATATATCCATCTGAATTTTTGTAATAAATCTTGCAAAGTCTTTTAATATATTTTGTGAAAAGTAAAGTATGAATATTAATAATTTTTTTTAACAATTTCTTTTATATATAAGGTCATAATGATCAATGAATATAAATAATGTTATGAGATGTATAGAGGTTGGAATTAGCCAACTTGGCCCAGAATGTGATTGCATATAGAAAACATAACCTATAATTAATTAAATTAAATATGTATACATATGAACTTTATTAACTATGCATTTGATACATTCGCTTTTTTCTATAACTATTAAAACATAAATTCGAATATTTTTGTGTTTATCCGAAACAACACAATGGTTCAAAACAAGTTGTAAATTATTATTTGTTAGCCTTCTTTGGAGAAAATGCTATAATTGTTTATGAATTCTTTGTATTTGGATACTTTAATTATTTAAATGTAAATTAATAAATATATGTTTTGTTTTACGAGATAGTGGTACAATGTTTTTCAAAACTTATCAGAACAAATAAATTTTAAAGAACAGGATTGATGACAAAAAGAGGGATTATTTTGATATTCATTTTGGGCATAGAGGCATTTTCAATAAATATTTTAAGAGTGATAAAACTCTTTTATAGAAATATGAATTTTTTTAGAATGTTAAATATATAAAATATACTAAAAATTTAAAAAACTTTAAATAATATATTAATTTATATATAAAAAGAAATTGAGGAGACAAGGCCCCTTTTTTTCTAACTAAGCACCGTCACTGACTTTGGATAAGGACATTAAGGTCCAATCAATAAAGATAGGAACGTGAGTTATGAATGACTTGATTTTATAACTCTTGGACTTCATAAAGAGGATATTATTATTATTATTTTTCAAAATTCATATCTATTTCAAGTATAATATTTGGTACTTGTAATTAAAAATATAATAAAAATTATAAAAGAAACTCAATTTTTCACTCTAAATTATATTATTCCAATTAAAGAAAGGACATTTCTTCTAATATTTATTTGGTGCAGTAGGAACCCCTCCATTGTAATATACCATGTTTAATCTCTCAGTAGGTTATTATTTTCGGCGTGAATCTCAAATAGGTCTATTTTTCTTCAGCGTCTCAATTGAGTTTTTTTTTGTAAAATTGAAGCAATTAGAGGTCTATCGTCAAATTAATCAAACGTCCGTTAAGAGAGTGTTATGTGGCATGCTGACAGTGTAATTTTAAATTATGTGACATTAAAAACGTGTCTTAATTGTATTTATTTTATTTTTAATTAAAAATGAAGTGTACATAGTGGAAATATAATATAAGTAAGGGCAAAATTGGGAAATCAATTAAAAGTAAGTGTTGAAAGCTCTATTCTCTTCTGCGAAATCAATCGAAATCAAAATCGAATTGGGAGAAGTTGAGGTCTAGGGTTCCTTGATACTACGACATGATATTCAAAGGGACATTGTAACGCTTACAATAGTTAGCAAGACGGTGACCCGTCTCCTCAATCCTTTCAGAGGGACGAAATCCTGGTTGGGAAAACTTTATCCCTGTGATCCTTAACTTG
Organism: Vigna angularis; assembly: GCF_016808095.1. Classification (NCBI taxonomy): domain Eukaryota; kingdom Viridiplantae; phylum Streptophyta; class Magnoliopsida; order Fabales; family Fabaceae; genus Vigna; species Vigna angularis. Next base: position 3,690,367 of record NC_068975.1, read on the forward strand.
GGAGGACCACCCTCTCTGTTTGATAAAAACTTTATAAGAATTGGCCATAGGAAACCATATAGGATGCCAAAATCAATGATATGGCCGGTTTCTGATTTTGCAGTAGCTTCCATAATCATTGTGTTTGCAAAGAAATATGTAAAGTTTTTGAAAGGGGTGGAAGATAGAAACACTTCATATGCCTTCACGTACTCTGCAGCAGTAATCCTCTGAGAGTTCAAGAAAGAAAATTGTTCATGACTGGCATAACCAACCCCAACCAAGCATGCATGAAGAACATTGGCGAAGTAGTGAGCTACCTTCTGCGATGCATCTCCAAAGGGAGAAGAGTGTTGCCGAATTTGCGTTAGTAATTTGGTGGCAGCTCTAATGTCATTGGCATACATCAGTAGAAGATTCCTCAAATCTACAGTTTCCTTCTTCCTCCCTTTTTTCTTTGATCAGTCCTTCCCTCCATCTCGCTCCTCACCTTTCACTACTCCACTCTGCAAGGAGTTGTGTTCACTACCCAGGTTTTCCACACTCAGAAACACCCGATCTATAGCATTTGTTCACTACCCACGATTTCCAAAATTACTTTTTTGTTCTTCACCGTTTGAATGGAGACCAGTTACAAGCTTAGGGCCAAAAGGAAGAAGCTTGGTAGTTTCCTCTAATCCTCTCCTGAATTGGGAAACAGAATCAACATCATTGAACATATTTTGTGTCAATAGTTTGGCGATAGAAGAATCCAAACATGTGATCCATGACTAACAGTAAATGAAGGTGGCTGAGAAAAGACAACGATATTTCCAGTTGCACATGCACAGTTATTTCAAGTCGATGTTCTTCACCCACCAACACTCGCGCTTCCAATTGAACAACAAGGATTTTGTGGATGAGTGACGAGCCCTAAAATTCAAATTTCCCCAATTTCATTTCGATTTCGCAATTGCAGAGAGAGTGGGGCTTTCAGCAGAAAGTAGAATATGAATTCCCAACTTTGCCCTTTCTTTAAATAAATTTTCACTCTGTTTACTTAATTTTTTAATTCAAAATTTAAAATAAAAGAATTGACACACTTTTTAATGACATGTATGTTAAAACTACAATGTCAGCATGTCAGGTGACAGAATCCTTAACGTCGTTTGATTAATTTGACAAAAAGTCTTTATTTACATCAATTTTACAAAAATAAAGAATCAATTAAGACGCCAAAAAAGAAAGAGACATATTTGAGATTCTGAACAAAAATAGAGACTTAGTGATACACTAAACCTAATATACCACTTCCAATTACAAGTACTATTGTTCTTATGCAATCATGCTTCCAATGTCTTTGATGACTCAATGTTCTTAAGCAATGGATAGGACAGACAGTTCTTTTTTCATTCTGAAATTTATATTTTAAAAAATATAATCTTGTCGTTATAACGCAGACAAGGAGCTTAATTAACATCCACTTTTTTGAAATTTTATTTCATTACCACTAGTTTTTAATAATATCACAATAATAGAGTTAATTCTTAGTTTTCTTTTCTAAAATGTAAGGTGTAGGTAAAGATACTTCAAGAAAATCATGTTAAATAATAAATTAGTAAAGTAATTTAGTTAAATATAAAATATACTTAAGTTAAAAGTGAAACAAACCCAAGTCTCCTTAATCCATCAAATGGAAATTCGTTTTAAAAGAAACAAGTCAAATGCATGTTTAAATATGATTCATGTTTCTCGACCTAAAAAAGTATATGATTGGTACGTACCAAGGAGTGTTCAAAACAAAAGCTAAGAAATCAAAAGAATAAAACTACCTTGTTATGTTTAAAATTAGTCTTTGCATTTACATCAGTAAATAAACAACAATAGCCATGACTCAATCTCCCATGTCATCCATTGTTTGGCCACTTCAATCTCTCATGAAGTTGAAGAATATCTTAACATCAATAGTTCATGACTCAATTTGGCCATATTTCCACGTCATCGAGCAACAAATATTATACAGAAGCTATGAATTCTTGCTTCAGCCCAAACATGATCCAAGTGTTGGTAACGTGCAACAGCTAGCAAACAGACACTAAGATGTGGGTCGAGTTAATGTAAGATCCTTGATGGAGACAAATGCCACCTTCTTTGGCATAGAATGGAGTTTATCATTGGTAGAAGACCTTGATGATGTATGCAAAACAGCTTGCTGTGAAGATTCGTTGATGGAGGTTTTTGTGGTGTCTTCATTTTCTCCTTCCTCACGGTACACAGTCATCTTAGTGTCAAATTGTGATGAGTCAGTCGACAAATCAGTATTCATATTATCTACATGACAGAGATCTTCTTTGGCAGCAACAGCTTCCACTCCCTCAAGCTGATCATCTACACAACACAATTTACTAAAATTTGGTTAAAACAAAGGTATCGACCATAAACAATCTCTTTGCGTATATGCCAAGATAAATTTACGTACAATGACTTTCCCTCATACCTTAACATAGATAAGAGCTTTCTGAAACAAGGGAACATTACCACAAACAAAGGGGAGAGAAAAGTAATTATTTTATTTGTGATTTGTATACAATTTCATGCATGTAATCACTAGCAGAAACTATTAACAATTGAGATGCCATTTTCTAAGCCCAATAGAAAGAAATCTATAGAGTATACGAAAACAAGCAAAGATGACAAGAACAATGCAACAGCAATAGTCTTATTCTAGTAGGTAAGTTTGGTCACATTGACCAGGCAATGTAATTGGGTTTGGCTAAAAACTAAGTTCTCAATTATATTATTCATCATGAGATCCCTTTTAAAAATTTCTGCTAATATTCTTCTCTGGTGACATGATCAATTCAATCGAATTATGTTAGGGGCTGACAAGTATATGAGAGAAGGAGGTAAAGGAGAGAAAGAGAAGGGGACCGAACGGTAGAAAGGGAGAGCAGGAGGGCCAAACGGTTGGAAGCATCCTCACTGCTGTGGCAGTTAGGATGGGCGGGAAATTAATTAGAGTAACAAGAGAGATATTCAACAAAGGATAATTAGAGTAATAAAGTCATATCTCAGTATATTATTACATATAAGTTAAATATAGTAAATAAGGCTAAAGATATTCGTATAAGATAATTATAATAAATAGGGTTATTTTCAATTATTCATTACCTTTTTGGGAGGGAATTAATTAGTATAAATAAAGGGGAAACCTAGGGTTAAAGGTATGTTTTGATTTGTGAGTTTTGTAAGAGAGGTTATGCTCTCAAGTAACTGACGGAGATCCTCCAGTTATTGTTTGCTTTCTTTGATTCAGTTGTTTCCATTCAATAAAAGAGGTTTATTAAGTGTTGAAGCGACAGAGAAGAGTAAGAAACGTCATGGAGGGGAGGATGAGTGCAGTCGAAGTCAAATTGGAGCACGAGGGGTTAAATTAGGAAAGCATGCAGGTGTCCATAGGCGTAATGGAGACGAAGATGGAAGCAATCTGCAAGAATTTACAAGAGTTGATGAGAATGATGACAGTACGAACCCATCACCTAGATGGGAAGTCAGACGGAAGTCAGGGGTCCGTTAATGGGAAAGTCAACAAGGAGAGGGCGAGAAGGATGAAGGACCTTTGAATTGGAGAAGGGTAGAGTTACCCGTTATCGAAGGGAGTGATCCATTGAACTGGATCAATAGGACAAATAAATTCTTCAAGTTACAAGGGGTGTCTGAGGAGGAAAAGTTGCATCTGGCGTACATCAGCATGGAAGGTAGTGCAGGATTCTCGTTCAGATTCTGGAGGGAACAAACCGACGACCCAAACGTGGACGGGAATGAAGGAGGCAATAGTGGTACTATTCGGAGGCAGTTAGGGACTAGTCTTTGAGAGACTAGCAGCCATTAAGCAAACAGGCTCGGTGGAGGAATACATCCAGGAATTTGAAATTCTGGTGGGACAGACAAAAGGAGTGACCAAAGCATAGCTGATGGGATACTTCATGGCAGGTTTACAGGATGGAATTCGAAAGCAAGTGCGATTGCTTGATCCGAGAGAGTTGATGATAGCTATGAGGATGGCGAGGGACGTGGAGGACGTCCAAGGGGGCGTGAAGGTTGGGAGTGGAAGTATGAGCAGAAATCAATCCTGGGGAAGACTGACCGGTTTTGGCACGCGTTTGGAGCCCAGTCGACCCAACCAAAACCGATCGGGAGTGACTGTAGGAAACCGAGCGGGAACCAGGAGAACAGGGGCGCAAGAGGAAGAGATGGATCACACAGGAGTGCAATAGACCGATCGGTCGCCAACAACAGAGAAAGAACCATAAGGAATGCGAGGGTATTTCACGAGCCTAGAGGACTACCTCTAGACAGGGGCATGGTTCATCATATTCCATTAAAAGAAGGTACGAATCCAGTGAACGTAAGGCCATACCGTTATCCCCATGTGATGAAGGGGGAGATTGAGAAGCAGGTGGCCGAGATGCTAAAGACTGGGGTCATAAGGCCGAGCACCAGTCCATATTCGAGTTCGGTAATACTAGTGAAGAAGAAGGATGGCAGCTGGAGATTTTGTGTGGATTATAGAGCCCTTAACCGGGCAACACCAGATAAATTTTCTATCCCACTGATAGAGGAATTGTTAGATGAATTGAGAGGGACCAAGTACTTTTCGAAGGTGGATTTGAAGTCTGATTACCACCAAATTCGGATGGGAGAAGGGAACATAGAGAAAACGGCCTTTCGGACTCACCAGGGTCATTACGAATTCATGGTGATGTCGTTCGGTCTCACCAATGCGCCAGCTACCTTCCAAAGTGCGATGAACAACCTGATGCAGCCTTACCTGAGGAAATTCGTACTCGTGTTCTTTGATGCTATATTGGTATATAGCTGATCCTGGGAGAAGCACTTAGATCATGTCGGTTTAGTGCTAGGGAGTCTCGAGGAGAACAGATGGGTGGCCAATAGAAAAAAATGAGTTTGGCAAAACTCAGATAAGCTATTTGGGTCATCGAATATCAGAGAGGGGTGTAGAGATGGATCAGGACAAAGTAAGGGCTGTGGTAGATTGGGAGAAGCCCAAGACGGTGAAAGCTTTGAGGGGGTTTCTGGGCCTGACAGGGTACTATAGGCGGTTTGTGAAGGATTATGGGAAAACTACTAAACCTTTGACTGATCTTCTTAAAAAATGGCAGTTTACATGGACAGAGCAAGCGGAGGAAGCCATGTCAAGATTAAAGAAGGTCGTTACCACTGCACCCGTGCTGGTTTTGCCTGACTTTGACCAATCGTTCCATATTAAGTGTGATGCATCGGGAAGAGGGATAGGAGCGGTTCTCACACAAGGGAAGAGGCCTATTGCTTTCTTCAGCAAGGCATTATCGAAGGGATCGTTGAGTAAGTCGATCTATGAGAAGAAATTGATGGCGTTGGTCCTGGCCATACAACACTGAAGGCCCTATCTATTGGGTCAAAATTTTGTGGTTCACACTGATCAAAGAAGCCTGAAGTACCTTTTGGAGCAGCACATCACCACTCAGAATCAACAAAATTGGATAGCGAAACTCCTGGGTATGACTTTGAGATTTTGTACAAGTCGGGGGTCACCAACAGAGTAGCAGACGCCCTATCTCGAAAGAAGGAGGAGGACACAGAGGAGGAAAAGGAGTTGAGCACTGTGGCCAGACCTTATTGGCAAGATTTCAGGGAGATTCTGGAGGAGGTTGAAGCAGATGAAGCGTTAAAGAAGGTGATAGAAGACTTAAGAAAGGACCCCAACTCGTCCCTCGTTTACTCTAGAACATGATCGATTACACTATAAGGGGAGGCTTGTGATTTCAGCTCACTCGGCCTGGGTGCCTAAGTTGATAGCAGAGTTTCATACGACTTAAACAGGAGGGCATTCAGGGGTCTATCGGACTTATCGCAAGGTAGCACAATCACTTTACTGGATAGGAATGAAGAAAGCAGTGACTGACTTTGTTGCAAGCTGCCTGGTATGCCAACAGCATAAATATTTGTCATCCTCTCTGTAGGGGTTGCTGCAACCGTTACCCATACCCAACGCCATTTGGGAGGAGATAAGTATGGATTTTATCATGAAGTTGCCTAAGTCCCACGGGTATGATGTTGTGCTGGTAGTAGTAGATCGCCTCAGCAAATATGGACATTTCATACCACTGAAACACCCCTATTCCGCCCGTACCATAGCTAAAGTGTTTGTAAAGGAGATTGTCCGATTGCATGGGGTACCCATATCTATCGTGAGTGATAGGGATCCACTGTTTCTGAGTATTTTTTGGAAGGAGTTGTTTAAACTGCAGAGAACTCAACTGAAGATGAGCATAGCCTATCATCCTGAATCCGATGGGCATACCGAGGTAGTGAACAGGGTGTTGGAGGGTTATCTCAGATGCTTTTGCTCAGAACAACCAAAGGGATGGAGCATAGTACTACCCTGGGCGGAATATTGATACAATACCAGCTATCAGGAGGCGGTGGGATGTACTCCATTTGAAATAGTTATGGGAGATCTACCCCTTCTTTGCACAAGTTCATACCAGGGGAGACCTTAATGGAAGCAGTCGGCCAAGAGTTACAAACAAGGGACGAAGCACTAAAACAACTAAAGTTCCATCTAGCAAGGGCCCAGGAACTGATGGTGAAGCAGGCTGACAAAGCAAGGAGACCAACAGATGTGGAGGTGAGAGATTGGGTGTACTTGAAGATCAGACCACACCGACAGACCTCGATGTCGTCCAGACTGCATCCTAAACTAGCCGCTCGGTATTTTGGACCTTTCCAGGTCATACAGAGATAGGAGAAGTGGCTTTTAACCTTCAACTTCCAGATACCGCACGAATACATCCAGTTTTCCATGTATCGCAATTGAAGAAGGTCGTGGGGGAGAGGAGTGTGGAGAAGGAGTTGCCAATAGATTTGCAGGTGGAGGGACCGTCTTTTTGGCCAATCAGAGTTTTGGATAGAAGACAAGTATAGCAAGGAGAGGACGAGGGGCAACAAGTGTTAATAGAATGGCAGGAGGGAGGACTGGATGGGGCGACATGGGAAGATGCCATGACCATCAGAGATCAATATCCAGACTTCAACCTTGAGGACAAGGTTGATCTTCAGGCGGTGGGTAATGTTAGAGACTGGCAAGTATATGAGAGAAGGAGGTATAGGAGAGAAAGAGAAGGGGACCGAACAGTAGAGGACCAGGGTCGAACAGTTGAAAGCAGCGAGGAAGCATCCTAACTACTGTGGCAGTTAGGATGGGCGGGAAATTAATTAGAGTAACAAGAGAGATATTCAGAGAAGATATTCAGCAAAAGATAATTAGAGTAATAAAGCCACATCTTAGTATATTATTACGTATAAGTTAAATATAGTAAATAAGACTAAAGATATTCGTATCAGATAATTATAATAAATAGGGTTATTTTCTATTATTCATTACTTTTTGGGAGGGAATTAATTAGTATAAATAAAGGGGAAACCTAGGGTTAAAGGTATGTTTTGATTTGTGAGTTTTGTAAGAGAAGTTATGCTCTCAAGTAACTGACGGAGATCTTGCTCCCAGTTATTGTTTGCTTTCTTTGATTCAGTTGTTTCCATTTAGTAAAAGAGGTTTATTCAACTATTTTTCATTGTTCCTTATCTGTGAGAATGTGTGAGTGAGCGTTCTAGTTACGTCCTATACTCGGGTACGTAACAAATTACTTAGTATTGTGTCATTTAATAGCACTCGACTGTAGCCCAACGTTGACAATAATAACTAAATAAACAGAACATTGGCTCACAATTATTCTGAACAGAAAAAGAGAAGCTACAGAATATAAGTCATATCAACAAGATACAAATTCCGTGCTTTCTTATATAAAATGCTTGACTGCCGTAATATAGTAATATGAAAAGGAAAAAATTGTTTCAAACAACAGAAAGACGTTCAATATAAAACAGTTAAACTGCCATGAACTGAACTAACACAATTAAATAGTAAAATAGACTTCGAGAATACGCAACAGCAGAAACAAGCACATCATGGTTCTTACCCCCGAGAAAAGAGTCAATACTATTATAATTCACATTTGAAGTTTGGACAGAGGCATGTTCATTAGAGTCCTCGGCTTGACTTTCATTTTTCCTTTTATGCATCCTCTCGTGTAATATAAACTTGTCTGAATTCCAAACACAATCTAATGTAATATAATCATCACTAAGAGGATAGAAATCTCTAAAAACCTGCATCAATAGGATATATCAATAAGGGAGAAGAAAATACATCAGCCTATCATTTTACATTCATATGTGGAAAACTTAGAGGAACAAACTAACCTCAATTCCATTAAGAGTTATTTTTGTTGACTGTTTGGTTATAGAGAGAGAAGAAACCATGTTGAACAATGAAACAACATCAAGTAATATCTGTGCAAGGAGTATAAAAGAGGTTCAAGTCAATTCGATCAATAATGCTATATGATAAATGCATGATCATAGTGAGTAAAATCTACGTTTTACGGTATCTAATATCAATCTAATAATGTCTTTTACTTACCAGCTAATTAGAAAAAAAGTACCTCTGCATTAGCTTACATTAGATAAATTGCAACTTAATAAATGATATAGCCAAGATTAAATACATAAACTTGGAAAACTTACTTGTTGAACCAAGACTCGAAGACGTGCAAGCAAAGCCATTATTGTAAGAGAAAATCCCATAAAAAAGGATTGTGCAAACAATACCGATACCTCACTATTAAATAGTCAAGGAAACAACTTTTATTTTGCAATTTTAACAGATTCTCATAAAATGATAAAAAGGAATACTAAAGGGCCTCTAGTTCTCTGACATTAATTGTGATAAAAACTTTCAAGGGTTTGTGTATTCTACTTCTCCAAAGTATAGAGCAGAATGATGATTCATGGATAAAATAAAAGACCAAAATCTCACATTAGATAACCATAACCAATCAAAATCAGAAATGTAACACTTCAAAATCAACATAATATGGGACTGTTGAAGGGAAGAGGAGATGAAATCAACACTGGCAAGTACGAATTAAGAAGTCCATGTTTCAATGAAAATCTAGATCAACCAACAAACACGGTGGGAAAAAAATCAGCATAAACAAAGAAACAAAAAGATAGAACACCAAAAAAAGTCCAGCATTAAGTTAGTGCATATAATCAAAGTAAATGTAAGTAAGCTCCTTATGTTTTACAAATAGCATTGTAGTTAAACGGGGGAAAGATAATGAAAAAATAACACCACAATCCTATTGGGAGCATGTTATAAGAAATAAGAAAAAATATTAGCATCATGCCATGATCGTAGTATGGCCAATTTATTAAATTATGAGCATGAGCCAAGTATTAAAATACAAATCACAATATGACAGTAGCAGATGGATACGAAGCAGCCTTGAGTATTGGTTCAACCATCTGCATAAGAAAACAAAACATAAATTGAAATAAGGGAGCAGGTTCCATAAATATAAACAATCCCATTATGATGCATAGGGAAAATTATTTCAATTAGAATCATACAATTTGTACCAAATCCTCATTATAATTATAGTGCATTGTATACATGGAAAGAGGACAGCTACTGACCTACGACAGTATATATATATGTTGATCTTAGGGTACTAAGTAAGGAAAACATTTAGAATTTAGAGCAACAATATTATTGATCAGCAATTTCACCTCAGCTAATAAGCGTGCAGCTCCTAACAATCGCTCCATAAAATTGTGCTTTTCACCATCACATTTTCTCCTTTTTAAGCTGTTAAAGAACAGTATGTCAAACACTATCATCATCAACATGACAGGAGTTATAAATTATAATATCATCATATGTAAGAATACCGCTGCATGATCCATATTCACACATTTAATATGTGTACAGCACACAGATCTATATAATGGTTTAAAAATAGTCATTTCCTATTTTTATGAGATCATGTAAATGAGAATTTCAAAGTTTTCCGTTTCTTATTTTTTTTCTCTTTGCCTTGTGTTAGGAATAAAAAAAAGGAGAGTAGAGACCGAACAGTAAGGCAATGGGGGAGTTTAGACCGAACGACATCAAGAAGGGAGGAGGGAAGTTAAAGACCGAACGGCAAGGCAATGGGGGAGCACAGACCGAACGACATCAAGAAGGGAGGATGGGAAGTAGAGACCGAACGGTAAGGCAAAGGGGGAGCATAGACCGAACGGTAAGGCAAAGGGGGAGCATAGACCGAACGACATCAAGAAGGGAGGATGGGAAGTAGAGACCGAACAGTAAGGCAAAGGGGGAGCATAGACCGAACGGCATCAAGAAGGGAGGATGGGAAGTAGAGGCCGAACGGTAAGGCAAAGGGGGAGCATAGACCGAATGACATCAGGAAGGGAGGATGTGGTCAAAGACCGAACGGTAGATATACGCTAGTACCGAACGATATTCAGTAGAAGTAGTTTAGGGTTAGCAGAAGGGTAGGGCGCGGGAAGACGACACTATAAATAGTCTTCCTGTAACCTAATTCCAGGAGGTTATTATCCTTTGGGTAAAGACTGGGCATATTTGCCATTGGAGGAAGATAGGCTTCCTTGGGGGAGATTACACTTGTAATTTTCTTTACATTACAGAATCAATAATACATACTTACATACTTTTATTTCTATTGTTCTAGTGTTTGCGTGAGAAGAGAGCGTAGATTTAGGTTACTCGTATAAAGTAACCTAACACCTTGCACAAACTACACATAAGGAAAAGGCAAAAAAAAATTCAACATCTTAGAAACAAATAATCCTCGTGACAAAGTGCTAAGCACCAGAGACTAATTGCCTGATATATCGTCACAATATAAATATAAATACAACATATTTTAAACATCCAATCATACTTCCTTGCCATTAGCACAATTGTATAGCTAAATTAATTCTTCGAACACGATTTGGGAAACACCAAGAAAAATAATTGTTAGCAATAATATAGAGCTACCTCTCTAAAAGAATAACTTTCTGCCTTGGTTTATCTCCTTTGATAACATGGAGGCATGATGTTACAAGCTCCTCCAAGTTTGCTGATTGCAGGAGTTTTAAATCCCTTCTCACCTACATTCAATACAGAACAAACAAAGCCCCAAGAGATGTAAATACAATTTTCCTCAAAAATGAACTCGATTTTAAAAATTGTATGTTACAAAGAAAAAGAAACTTTCATGATATTTGCGAAACATTATGCAATTACATATTGAATGTTGACTGTGCAGAAACTGTAAAGCATAACATGCAGAGAACCTTCAAAAGACGCTGGAAATAGGAAGAGCGTCGGTGCTGGTTCTTATTTTTGTACACTATTCTCTGTAGAATGCCACACTCAGATTGGAGTTGGGGAAGCATAGATGTTATTCTAGCCTCAATTGTTTCAAATTTGGTATCCATTGTGTCCCTGCCAAGCAGCAATCAGACTGTCATCTTCAAAAGCAATACCAACTAATTCTAAATTATTTAAAAACAAAGTTCCACTCTTCTAAGGATAGTGGAGAAGGAAGTAAATGAAACGAGTTAATAATCCATTTTCATAACCACTATTTTGACAATTCAACTTTATTAAAATGAGGATGCAGAGATCTTTGTATTCCTCTGTTGAATTGGTTTGATTATGTGATACATGGAAAGAATCTTGTTGTTTATGACTTTTGTCCACCATGATCAATCATTTTAATTCATATAAGGATTATGACTTGATAATTCTAATGAATGATACATACTTAAAGTTTAGTACTTAGATTTTCTAGTCATCACATGAATCAAGTGGCATAATGTTAAATTATATTAATTTAATATTTGATTCATATAATTTAAAGAATAACTTTAATACAAAGATTCTAATATGATGATTATTAGAATATAAATGTATTAAAGTTATAGGATTATTTTAGAGTTATTAAAATTAATCCCTCTTCTCACTTCAAAAAAGCATTTTCGATATTTTATTAATGTTTTTAAAATACTAGAAGTTAATATAGTTACTTCTATAAAAAGTGAAAAAGGGTTATGTTGAACGGAAAGATAACAGTGTTTTTTACCGAAGAAGACTTCTTATTTGGGTAATTCTATATCATCAAGAAGCCACTAAAGAAAAGTGAGAGAAAGGAAAACATCAATTAAGAGAACTTTGCAATAGATCGAGATAAGTTCTTTTTCTTCATAATTATGTATGAGAATTTGTGAGAATCATAAAATTCAAGATCCTGTATGATTTAAAAATTTTGAAATATAAAATTGCTTCCATGTGGTATCAAAACCCGGTTTCTGGATTCATGTAAGCAATTTTATATTTTAAATTTCTGAAAATCATACAAGATCTTGAATTCTATGGTTCTCATAAATTCTTATATACATAATTATGAAGGTAAAGAACTTACCTAAATCCATTGCAAAGTTCTCTTAATGTTTTCCTTCTCTTTAATGGCTTCTCGATGATATAGAATTACCCAGATAAGAAGTCATTAACGGAAGAACATAACCCTTTTTCTACTTAACTATCATTAACTTCTAGTATTTTAAAAACAGTAATAAAATACTCAAAATGACCTCCTTGAAGTGAGAAGTGGGATTACTTTTAATGACTAAAATAATTCATAACTTTAATACATTTATATTCTAATAATCATCACTTTACAATCTCTATATTAAAGTTATTCTTTAAATTACATGAACTAAATATTAAATTAATATAATTTAATATTCTCCCACTTGATTCATGTGATGAATTTTAATACTAAACTTTAAGTGCACACCATACATTACAATTATCAAGTCATCATTCTTATATAAATTGAAATGATCGGATCATGGTGGACAAAAGTCATAAATGACAAAATTCCTTCCATGTATCACATAATCAAACTAATTCAACATAACTTTAATCAATTTTATAACTTTCATGTCTCTAAAATAAACATAACATGTTACCACAATCAATAATAAATGTATATAACTTAATATGAATAACAATAAAATAAAGAGAAACATAACTTTAATTGAATTCACAAATGTCATGACAGTACAAGCATATAACTATACATATGAATATAGATAGATAGCATCTTCATGTTAATATTGACTTATCAATAATGTCCATACTTTCAACATGGCCAATAAAAGTTTTGGGCAGTAGTCCTTTAGGTAATGGGTTATAATCAAATCAGTACCAATATGCTGAATCTGTTTTTGCACTTCTTTGACTGGCAAATACTTCAAAACCATGTGTTTTGCACCCTTTGAGTACTCACCAATTTTAGAGAAGAAGACAGCTGTAAAATTATCACAATAAATCCTTATCGACCTAGCTATATTATCAATAATACCAAGCCTCGATACAAAGTTCCGCAACCATAATGCATGAATAGTGGCCTCAAAACATGCCACAAATTTATCCTCCATAGTGGAAGTAACAATGACGGATTGTTTTGCACTTTTCCAAGAAATTGCTCCTCTAGTCAATAGATAGACATATCCAAATGTGGATTTTCTTGAATCCACACATCCAACATAGTCTGAATCCGAGTAGCCAATCATTTCAAGATGATCTGATCTTCTGTAGGTGAGCATGTAGTCTTTGGTACCTTGTTAAGAACTTTCTTTGTAGCTTTCCAGTTATCCATTTCGAGATTACTTTGATATCGGCCTAACATTCAAACAGCAAAATTGATATCTAGCCGAGTACAAGTTTGAGTATACATCAAAGTCCATGAACGCATAAGGAATGGACTCCATGACCTTTCGTTTCAAATCATTCTTGGGACATTGCATTTGACTAAACTTGTCCCCTTTCTGAATTGGAACTATTACAAGAGAGCATTTTTCCATTCTGAATCTCTCTAACACTTTGTTAATATATCCTTTTTGAGACAAACTTAACAATCCTTGTGATCTATCATGAAATATTTCTATTCCTATCACATAAGATGCCTCATTTATATGTTTCATTACAAAGTTGCGAGAGAGAAACTTCTTTACATCATGTAACATACCTATAATATTAGCAGCAAGAAGAATGTTGTCAACATATAAAACCAAAATAACAAACTTGCTCCCACTGGTCTTTATGTATATACACTAGTCAACGATGTTCTCTACAAAACCATATGATGTTATGGTATCATTAAATTTTAGATACCATTGTTGGGAAGCTTGTTTCAATCCATATATTGATTTCTTCAATTTACACACCAAATTTTCTTTTCCTATTATTGGGAAACCTTCTGATTGATCCATATACACTTCCTCTTCTAAGTCATCATTTAGAAATGCGGTCTTTACATCTATTTGGTGAAGCTCTAAATCATAATGAGTCACCATAGCCAAAACAATTCTCCAAGAGTCCTTAGAAACAAGAGAGAAAGTCTCTTTGTAGTCGATGCCATCCTTTTGAATGAAACCTTTGGCGACTAATTTAGCTTTATACCTTTCAATATTGCCTTTTGAGTCATGTTTGGTCTTAAGTCACATTCATGTTCAACCGAGCAAACCACATAGTCATTCGAAATAGCCAGTCTTTTCTGCCTTACAAACCTTCTTAATACTGCTTCTTGTGGTTCCTCTTCAATTGTTCATTTGTGACTTGCTCATTGCTAGCTGGCTCAACATTTATATGTTCATTTTGTGGGATTGGAGCATTAACAGAGATAACAACTTGAGAAGATACATTAGGTGTAGAAACACGACTAGTATTCTCTTGAATGTCCACTTTCGTGATTCCTCACTCCCACTAAATTGTCTATTTTCAATGAACCAAGCACTACCAGACTCAACTATTCTTGTACTATGGTTAAGACAATAAAACCTATATCAACTATTCTTGTACTATGGTTAGGACAATAAAACCTATATCCACAACCGAGGTTTGAACATTAATTTCCTATTAAAAAAGAGACATCATCTATTTTCATGTATAGACATAAAATTATTTGGAACCTACTACAGTCGATTAATAGAAAATAATATGTAGCTCTGCACGATATTCCAAGTTTTAATATTCAACCTAATGTTCTGCACAAAAACTCTATAATATGTTCAAGCTCAAGGAGTCCTAAAAGCATTATTTTACAAAAATGCAATTTATCATTTTGATTATAACAATTTGGTAAGTTACATACATCAGATCATACCATTATTCATCCAATCAAGATGAGTAAAGATGGGGAGAGAATCAAGGAATGTTAAAATTGACCAGTTTAAGGACAAAATGATGCAGCATTCCTATTAACAGATATGGCTTAAATCAAACAAAAACCAACAATCAAACACTATGGTAAATAAAATTCAGAGTTCAAACAGAAACTTACATTTCTTCAGCTTCGCTTGAGTTTATCATCTTCAAAAGTTAAACAGCAACCCAGATAAGCATTAATTCTAGAAAATAGTTAAACCTTAAAATAGAAAGAAGTTCGAAACAGAATAAAGAGACTACAAAGATGGGAGAAAACAAGGGAAAATGAAAATTATTATTATTATTATTCAACCAAATGATCAACTGATCACCACCATTTGACGTCAACAATAGAGGAAAGGAGTATCAAAACAACGTATGAACAAATATCAATGCACAAAAGAACAGAACAACAAAATTACTCAACGTAAGGACATCAAAATTAACCTAAGTTAGCTTCCCATACCTTGTTCGAAGCCTTCCCACAATTAAACCCTCGACCCAAAACCCATAATCGCCTTTCGTTTTTCCATTGGATCACGCCCCCACGCCTATCGCTAATTGACTCCTAGGGTTTGCGTTTTTGGAAGAAGAGGATTTAAAACAGAGAGAAGAGAGAGGACTCTCAAATGGTAACGGGAACGAGGTAGGGTTCTAAGAAAACATAAGACACGAATTTTGGTTCCCGCCGCGTTCAAGAGCACGTCTACACACCATACACAACGGCACATACCACTAATCCTAGCCTAATTATATAACCATTTTATATCTTTATAACTTATTCTTATTTCCCATATGTTATATTTATATATTTTTAATACAAACTATTTATATATACTTATAGTATTTATATACATGATTGATAAGTGTGAAAAAACAGATGTTTTGACACTTACAAAGGATCTCAATTTTGTAATTATTCATGTTATTAGTCAGTGAAAAGTCGTAATAGGAAGTAGATTGTGTTGTAAATTATTGTACAGGAAAGGATGTATAATTGGAACTCTGTCAGCCAGTTCTCGCATAGCGCACGCCAAAACTCGCACTGCCAGGATATATAAATTCGCATAGCGCACCATCACATGTGCGCTAACGTCAGTTGAGAGGCAGCAGTTACGTGAAATTCGCATAGCGCACACACACATGTGCGCTGTGCGAATTAATGAAGTTATTGGTTTTTAAAGACGTGACAGAAAGGCAAAAGGGGGTCACACGAAAATAGGGAGAAAAGACTGGAGAACTGCTCTGGAGAACGGGGAGACCTCTCTGAAGACATCAAGACTGCACATCATGCAAGGAATTGCGGAAATGAGTATGTCTGTGATGTCTAGGATAGGCTAAACTTTCATTCGTTGGAATTGACTGTAATGGCTGACATTTGATGTAAATTTTCCTGTTCAATATAAATTGTGTTCATATGCTTTTCTTGTTTACTTTTTATTTTATTTTACGGAAGTAAAACATACTTGTTTTTATATTCAAATTGTACTGGGAAGTAAATTTGAGTATTAACGCAAGAAAAGCAACCAGAAGGAAAGATGCTAGGAATAGTTTCAATTCTCCTGGTCATCAATAACATCAGTTCTTAATGCAAAGTTTATGTTTAATTACTTAAGGAATTAATAATTAAACATAATTCTTTAGAACTTGTTTTAAGGAATTAAACCAAGATACTGTGATGTTGATGTTTGAACGCAAGTTATATGGCTCAGAATAGTTACTGTAATGTGGTCATGAAGTCAATTCCAATGAAGTTTTTTTTTTAAATTTTAATTTCAATTTTAAATTGTCATCTAGTTTGAAACTATTAATTCACTTATATTTTGTTGTTCAATTGATTTTGATAAATAAATTTTAATTGAATAACGTAACATAAATTCCCTGAGGAGAACGATACTTTACTTATCACTGTATTACTTGTAACGATTTGGTATACTTGCCAAAAAGTTAACAATGATTTTTATCTCATCTTCGTAGATTCTAACTAATTAACCATATAATAATACCAAATATAAATTTTATCTAAAAAATATTTTAATAACTGACTTATACGTAAAATAGTATTAATTTATCAGATCTTACACTTTTAATATATTTTAAAATTAAATTTCCTATTATTGATTTTTTTTAAAGTATTATAATAGAAAATATTTACAATCAATAATAATAAAAATAATGACAATAATGCTGTAAATTTTTAAACTTATCTTCTATTCCTCGTCCATAACTTTTTTTACAAACCATTATAATAATAACAAATTTTATTCCAAATTATATTACAAATTTAAGGGTAGAAAAAGAATCTACATATTTTAATAATACATAGGTAACTATAGAGTATGTAATGTTTAGCTCTATGCAGCCTTTACAACAACACAAGAAACCAGCCTTTACAACAACACAAAAAATTACTTAACATGTTGAAAGTCTTACTTCAACTAGAAATAAGATTAAATTATAATATATAAGTTAGTGTAAATTTCACCATCCAAACTGATTTTGTGGGGTTGAGTTAGACTTAAAATTCAGTTTTTAATATGGTATCAGAGTCATGTTTAAAGTCTATCTTAACGAGATTTATGTGTGCATTCTGTTTCACCTGCTATCGAGTCGTTATCGAATTACAGGATCTTGAATTTTCATGATACTCACAATTCCCACAATACACAGTAAAAGAGAACTAACCTGGATCCATTGTGCACTTCTTCCTGTCTCTTCCTGTCAAATGTTCTCTCCCCTCTTACTCCTCTTTAATGCCTTCTGGATGATATAGAAGTTGTAGGATGGTTTTCTCTGTCAGTTTCTCTTCTTTCCTGAGAAAGTTATCAGTTTCTCTTCTTTCCTGAGAACGTTACGTTCTCTATATCTCTTCAAAAACTTAATGTATCAACCGAAGTAAAACTTTTTTCTCTTTTATGATATTTTAATTAACTTTAATAAAATACCAAAAATGCCCTTTTAGAGTGAGAAGAGAGGGATTAACTTTAATAACTCTAAAATAATCCCAATAACTTTAATACTTTAATATTCTAATAATCATCACATTAGAATCCTTACATTAAAGTTATACTTTAAATTACATGAACCAATGTAAATTATTAATATAATTTAACATTCTCCCACTTGGTTCATGTGATGACTTGAAGATCTAAAATAAACTTTAAGTGCGCACCATTCATTAGAATTATCAAGTCATCATCCTTATATGAATTGAAATAATCGGATCATGGCGGGCAAAAGTCATGATCGACAAGATTCCTTCCATGTATCACATAATCAAAACAACTCAACATAACTTTAATCAATCTTATAACTTTCATGTCTCTAAAGGAGACCTATCATGTCACCACAATCAAGAATACATGTATATAATTTAATGTGGATAACAATAGAATAAAGAGAAACATAACTTTAATTGAATTCACAAGTGTCATGACAGTACAAGCATATAACTATACATATCTATATAGATAGATAACAATATCATGTTAACATTGACTTATCCATAATGCCCATACTTTCAACATGGCCAATAAAGGTTTTGGGCGGTAGTCCTTTAGTTAACGGATCTGCTATCATCAAATCCGTACTAATATGCTCAATCAACACTCTATGTTTCTGCACTTCTTCTTTGACCGACAAGTACTTCAAATCCATGTGTTTAGCACCCTTTGAGTACTTATCATTTTTAGAGAAGAAGACAGCTACGGAATTATCACAATAAATCCTTATCGGCCTAGCTATACTGTCAATAATGCCAAGCCTCGATACAAAGTTCCGCAACCACAAAGCATGAACTGTGGCCTCAAAGCATGCCACGAATTCAGCCTCCATGGTGGAAGTAGCAATAACTGATTGTTTTGCACTTTTCCAAGAAATTGCTCCTCCAGCCAAAAGATAGACATACCCAAATGTGGATTTTCTTGAATCCACACATCCAGCATAGTCTGAATCCGAATAACCAATCACTTCGAGATGATCTGACTTTTTATAAGTGAGCATGTATTCTTTGGTACCTTGTAAGTACCTAAGAACTTTCTTTGCAGCTTTCCAGTGATCCATTCCGGGATTACTTTGATATCGGCCTAACATTCCAACAGCAAAACTGATATCTGGCCGAGTACAAGTTTGAGCATACATCAAACTCCCAACCACTGACGCATAAGGAATAGACTCCATGGCCTTTCGTTCCAAATCATTCTTGGGACATTGCATTTGACTAAACTTGTCTCCTTTCTGAATTGGAACTATTCCAAGAGAACATTTTTCCATTCTGAATCTCTCTAACACTTTATTAATATAGCCTTTTTGAGACAAACTTAACAATCTTTGTGATCTATCACGGAATATTTCTATTCCTATCACATAAGATGCCTCATTTATATCTTTTATTTCAAAGTTGTTAGAGAGAAACTTCTTTACATCATGTAACATACCAATATCATTAGCAACAAGAAGAATGTCATCAACATATAGAACCAATATTACAAACTTACTCCCACTGATCTTCATATATATACACCGGTCAATGGTGTTCTCTACAAAACCATATGAAGTTATGATATCATTAAATTTTAGATACCATTGACGGGAAGCTTGTTTTAGTCCATATATTGATTTCTTTAATTTACACACTAGATTTTCTTTTCCTGTTATGGTGAAACCTTCTGGTTGGTCCATATAAACTTCCTCTTCTAAGTCACCATTCAGAAAGGCGGTCTTTACATCCATTTGGTGAAGCTCTAAATCATAATGAGCCACCAAAGCCAAAACAATTCTCAAAGAGTCCTTCTTAGAAACAGGAGAGAAGGTCTCTTTGTAGTCAATGCCTTCCTTTTGAGTGAAACCTTTGGCGACTAATCTAGTTTTATACCTTTCAATATTGCCTTTTGAGTCATGTTTAGTCTTAAAGACCCATTTACAACCGACTCTTTTTGAACCCTTAGGCAATTCAACTAGATCCCATACTTTATTGTCATCCATTGATTTCAACTCTTCTTTCATAGCATTCAACCAATTCTCTGAATTATTACTTTCCATGGCTTGTCTGAAAGAGACTGGATCCTCATCAATGCTTAAGTCACATTCATGTTCAACAGAGTAAACCACATAATCATTCGAAATAGCAGGTCTTTTCTCCCTTACAGACCTTCTTAATGTTGCTTCTTGTGGTTCCTTTATCAATTGCTCATTTATGACTTGCTCATTGTCAACTGGCTCAACATTTATATGTTCATTTTGTGGGATTGGAACATTAATTTGTTGTCTCTGCTTGTTGTGTGACTGTGATACAACAAGAGGGATAACAACTTCAGAAGAAACACTATCAGTATGCTCTTGAATGTCCACTATTCGTGATTCCTCACTCCCACTAAATTGACCATTTTCAATGAACCGAGCATTTCCAGACTCAACTATTCTTGTACTATGGTTAGGGCAATAAAATCTATATCCCTTTGACTTTCCAGGATAACCGATAAAGTAACCACTAATGGTTCTTGCATCAAGTTTCTTTTCATGTGGATTGTATAACCTTACTTCTGCTGGACAACCCCAAACATGAAGATGTCTTAAACTGGGTTTCCTTCCGGTCCATAGTTCATAAGGAGTTTTAGAAACTGCTTTGCTAGGAACCCTGTTAACCAGATATACAGCAGTCTTTAATGAATACATCCACAAAGATAAAGGGATATTACTATGACTTAACATACTCCTAACCATATCCATAAGAGTACGATTTCGTCTTTCTGCTACACCATTTTGTTGTGGTGTACCGGGCATTGTATATTGTGCACATATACCCCGACTTTCAAGGTACTTTGCAAATGGACCTGGACATTGTCCACTCTCATCCGTTTTACCATAATATTCACCACCTCTATTAGATCTCACCACTTTTACTTTTCTATCTAATTGTCTTTCCACCTCATTTATGAACACCTCAAGGGCATTCACTGATTGAGATTTTTCATGCAATAGATATATATAACAATAACGTGAGAAATCATCAATAAAGGAGATAAAATATTTTTCACCACTCCAAGATTTAATGTCAAAAGGACCACAAATATCAGTGTGTATTAACTCAAGAAGTTGACTGCTTCTTGTGGCAGAATATTTTGATATGTGCTTTGTTTGTTTACCCTTAATACAATCAATACATACATCCCAGTCATCAAAATCCAATTGAGGTAAAATTTCACTTTTTACTAACCTCAACATCCTTTCTTTGGATATGTGACCCAATCTTTTATTCCATAAGAAAGCAGAACATTCCTTTCCTGCACTAGAATTTCTATCAACAACATGTTCAACATTAAACAGGGATTCAGAAAAATTAACATCAAGATTTAAACGGTATAAACCATCCAATAATGTACCAGAACCATAATAGTACGAAAGTTTATACAAATGAAAAATACCATTTTCAATCCTAAAGTTAAAACCTAAACAGTCCAACTTTGCAACAGAAATCAAATTCCTAGCTCAACCAGGAACATAGAGACACTTTTCAAGATTCAGACAATAGCCAGTGTCTAGAATCAATCTGTAAGTCCCAATTCCTTCTATTCGTGCCTTCATTCTGTTCCCCATATATAAATACTTTTCAGTTCCTTTTATGGGCTGGATTGAAAGGAATCCCTGCATAATATTAGAAACATGAGTAGTAGCTCCAGAATCCAACCACCAGGTATTATTAGGCACTTCAACTATATTTGCTTCAAAACTTACAGAAACATAAAAAGTACCTTTCCTTTCGAACCAAGATTTTCTTTTCGGACAATCTTTCTTGAAGTGACCTACTTTCTTGCAAAAGAAACATTTCTGGTCCTTCTGGATACCGCCCTTATTCACTTTCATTGGGGCTTTGTCCTTCTTGTTCTTCTTTCCTGATTTACCTTTACTGAAGCTAGCACCTTCATGAGTTGTGAGATGGATAGAATGATCTCTCATTTTCTTTAATCTCCCTTCCTCTTGAACCAACATGGCTTTGATTTCTTGGAAGTTCCACTTATCCTTAATAGTGTTATAATTCACTTGGAACTGGCCAAATTCAGGAGGAAGAGAGTTCATGATGAACTGTACTAGAAAAGACTCATTCACCTCCATTCTCATTGACTTCAATCTTGCTGCTATATTTGCCATTCCAGTTACATGTTCATGTATGGGCTGTGACTAGTCAAACTTTTTGGTAGTCAGCTCACTCATAAGAGTTCCCACAATAGACTTGTCAGTTATGTCTGATTGTGAATACTCCTTGATCATTTTCATGAATTCCTTTGCGTTTTCCGTTTTGGGCATGGAAGGCTTTACGTTCTCTGCCATAGACATGCGCATCAAGTTTAATGACAACCTGTTAGACCTATGCCAAGCCTCATAAAGAGACTTTTCATCACTTGTACTGGTCTCTGTAATGGCTGCGGGCATTTCATCCATCATAATAGCCATATCCAAGTCTAGAACACCCAGTTGGACTGGATTTGTTCTGACCAATCGGCATAATTGAGCCCATTAAACTTGACGACATTGTTGCTCAAACCTGCTAAATTCATGTAAGCTGGAAATAATACAGAAGCTCATACATTAATGCTTTGATAAAATTAATGGATTCAAACAAATTACTACACTAGTCATACATTCAAGTTCACCTTTGGGTAACACTTAAACTGATAGGTAGTCAATAAAGTCATTCATTTAAGTTCACCTTTTGGTGATTCTTAAACTGACAAATTCCATATATATACTTTAATAAACAATCAATCATACTTAAGATTATATGTATGCTATCTTTGGATATACAAACATATACTAAGTACATGAAATGTTTCACTTTAATGTCATCAATTATAAACCATGGTTCACCTTTGAGTAATCCATAACATCCTTACATCAATGACTAATTACTCTCCGAAATTCAACATAATTGAATTTCCTTCTTCCAAAAACATATAATTTATAAAACAAAATTATATCATGCATGTCAGTAAATGCACTTTTCTGATTAAAAGCATTTAAAACATTTGAACTTTTAATTCACGCATGGTTTCCATTTAATGGACAACAATGTTAAAACTTTTTAACACGCAACAGTAAAAGTTCTTTAGTGTGAGAACATGGGAACAACCATAAAGTTGCTTTTATGCTTTAACAATCAAATTAAAACATTTATATGCACGGCTTTAAGTGGTCTTTGCTATAAGAACAATGCCGCAAACCAATAAAGTTATTTTAGTGAATTAAAATTCACGTAACAAAGCAAATTGAAATCTAGGAATAAAAGTTTTCAATTCACGTAACAGAGAAGTTACTTTGGCTTCTTGAATGAATGAAAATTCACGTTCCAAGGAATTTAATTTTCTTTCATCAATAGACCAATTAAAAACAAAAAAAAACCGTATGGCTTCCGAGATTCACACAGTACAGCGAATTTAATTCTTTCATGCCAACAAATATAAAATCCCTAAATTTTATAATTCAAAAAATTAGGGTTTTAAAATTTGGGAATATTACCATTTAAGGAGAATCATAAAATTGAGAACCTGCTCTGATACCACTTGTAAGCAAATCTTTAATTTTCAATTAAATGAAAATAACACACAGGATCTTGAATTTTCATGATACTCACAATTCCCACAATACACAGTAAAAGAGAACTAACCTGGATCCATTGTGCACTTCTTCCTGTCTCTTCCTGTCAAATGTTCTCTCCCCTCTTACTCCTCTTTAATGCCTTCTGGATGATATAGAAGTTGTAGGATGGTTTTCTCTGTCAGTTTCTCTTCTTTCCTGAGAACGTTACGTTCTCTATATCTCTTCAAAAACTTAATGTATCAACCGAAGTAAAACTTTTTCCTCTTTTATGATATTTTAATTAACTTTAATAACCAAAAATGCCCTTTTAGAGTGAGAAGAGAGGGATTAACTTTAATAACTCTAAAATAATCCCAATAACTTTAATACTTTAATATTCTAATAATCATCACATTAGAATCCTTACATTAAAGTTATACTTTAAATTACATGAACCAATGTAAATTATTAATATAATTTAACACAAACTTTCTTTTACAAGCCGATTTTTTTGGAATTGAGTTACATTTAAATGAACTTTTCTAGAGTAGCCTTTATCATCATGGATTATTTGGAAAATGTACAACAATGTTATATAATTCAATATGCTTATTGTGGATAAAAATTGTACTGTGGCAGGTAATTTTTCTAAGGGATACATGGCAAATGACAAAATAATTTTGTACTTTAATGCATTTCAACCTCAAAATTCATCCGACAAAACATATAACTATTAATGAAGGCTATCAATAGTGGGAATGATCAAATGCAATATAAATGGTGTAGCAATAGGAACACTCGGACCAACTACTTATGCAGGCATCTATACATATGAGGATTTTCGACCTTTATTCGCAATGCTCTGGCAATTAGAACCATTTTAGTAGAACCTTGGGCCACTAACTCATTTTAGTAATTAAGGTTTTTTTTTTTAATTTGAACGTCGTACCTTTGAAATGAAAATATCTACTTAATATATTTTTTGTTTAAAACAGTTTTAGAAATCTTTCAGTTCTAGAAATAATTTTTTATTTTAAAAATTAGTAATTATTTAAATTTAAGAAATTAATATTAAGATATGGTAAATATTTGATAATTAATATTATATTACATTTTGCTTTATATATATATATATATATATATATATATATATATATATATATATATATATATATATATATATAAGAGTATACACATAAAATAAAGTTTTTTCATATATAATATCTCTTATATCTCTCATATCTTCAAAAACACAAAAAGTTTTCATAAATGGTATCAAGAGTCCTTGTTCTTACAAAATATATAAAATGAGAGAATAATGATGATAAGTTGCCAAAAAAATCTCATCATAACTCAAATCAAAATGCAAACAGAAAAAAAAGACAAATAAGGCAAAATACATGTCTGTTAGCGTTCGACAAATGAACATTACTAGGAACATGACTCTAAAGACATCCAGAAAAATTTGAGAATATTTGAAATGAGAATACGAAGGAAAAAAGAATATTCAAGAAAATTTTAAACATGTTAAGGAAGTTTGAGATGTGTGAGATAATTAAAGAATACTCAAATAAATTGTTGGGAAGAGTTTCCAGATTCATTGAGAAAATTTTGGCAAGAGTGTTGAAAAGATATAAAAGATCTATTGTTTTCTTAGAAAAAACAAAAGGTTTGTCTTCAAATTTGACAAAGGTGATACATGCATTAATTATTAAGACAAGATAAATTAAGAAAACTTTATTTTGAAGTTTAACAAAAGCATTTAACGAAATAGTGTTTGATTATATTGTCTAGTATAAGTCTGATAAACGTTGCATGCATAAAATATATCCTAAACGTTGAATGTTTGATAAGTTGTCGTTGAAGCTATCAAATTAATACTACTTTTCAAGGCAACTTCATTATTTCCAAGTAGTATCTAATAAAGTAGATAGGGCTAAAGTAACCCTGAGTCGTCTCCCAATGAATACAGAATTGTCTTTCAATATTTTATCTTATGAATGCAATGCAATGCTCAAGAATAAAAGTAATGTTTGGAGAATGTTTAAAGAACAAATAAGAAACTTAAAAACAATTATGATGAAATAGACTAATTCCACTGTTTTTCCAAGATAGATTCATCATCGGTTATTCACAGATAATTGTTCAATTGATTATTATTTAAGTTTCAAATTAATTAAAGTACATTCTTAATTAATTTGAGGGCGATCATGCAATTAACCAAAGTAAATTCTCAATCAAATGCAAAACTTTTCTAGATTATTCACAATAAATTCAACCAAAGTACATTCTCAATCAAATTCTATTGTGTTTAATCATGTATATTCTTAAATCTCCTAACCAAGTTAAAAGCTAATCAATCAAAGTAAATTCTCAATTGATTATAGTTGAAATTATTACTACCAATCAAAGTACATTCTCAATTGATAGTAAAACCATTTAATCATATGAAAGTTCCTAAATTAAATCAAAGTAGAGTCTCAATTAAACCTAGAAACCTTAGAACTCATATAATCAATATGCATGTAGATTCAAACACATTATGATACAATAAATCTCTATATAATTTAAAATGTCTACAATATTTAATAATGATATCTCTTTTAAATATCTAAACCCACGAAAATTAGATCTCCTATTTTCCCGGATCTTATACATAATTAAGTTTATGCTGAAGGTGCTTCCATGAACAGACCACCACATTTATTGGTGATAATTATGCTCTCTAGAAATTGAGAATGTAAATTTTTATGGGGCATGTTAACAAAGACATATGGGAAAATGTGGAAAATGGTCCTTTTATTTCAACCCAAATTGTTGATGGTATTGAAAAAGAAAAACCATACTTGTCTTGGACTACTGAGGAAAATAGAAGAGCCCAATTTGACAAGGCTATAAATATTATTTCTTCTACTGTTGTGCTTGATGAATTCTACCCGATACCTGTTACACGCTCCATTATCCATCGGATATCCATTTAAAAAATATTTGCGGGTATTTTAAAATCCATAGATACCATGGATACTTGCAAATATTAAAAAAAAATATTTTATAAATTCTTAAAATAAAATATAAATAAAATTACAAATAAAAAATAAAAAATATAATATAAGTTAAATTAAATATAAATTAAAATTTAATTTTAATTAAATTTAACCTAATAAATATAATTAATTTTAATTTTAATTAAATTTAACTTAATAAAATATTAATTAGTTTAAATTTAAATTTTTGCAAGTAATGTATACTGCAAATATGGAAAACATGATATTCGCACCCAACCCATTTATAAGCAAATATTAAAATTCTCATTACCCACCACTCATAGATAATAAATACAAGAGAATACCTACTATCAGTAGTAGATTTTATCTACGAATATATGTCGTACATGTTTTTTTTCCATCCCTATCCCTATTCATACCCATAATCATTTTTTATGGTTTCAATATCAATTAATTATTTTTTATAAAAAAATGTAAAAAAACATAAAAAAAACATAATAATATTAAATATTCAATATTAAAAAGACATATTCCCATATTCCTCAAATCTTTAGAAAGAAATTATAATGGTATAAATTTTAGCATTATACCAAATAAAAACTCAATAAAAGTGAAATAATTATATAAAATAATTTCATAATTAACATAAATAAAATTTCACAACTAAAACATCTATAAATTTTTTAAACATTAATGAAAAAAATTAATAAAGTTAAAAAGTTTTTCTAAAAAAACTATAAAAAAATATTCATGTTTAAAAGTATTTCAAATCTCTCATTACTCGTCTCTTTTCTTATATATATATATATATCGACAAATATATTGAATGAAATTGCACAGAAAAAAAAAATAAGTATATGAAAAATTTTCGTGCAATTGTAGTGATAAAATTATATTTATGAAAAAAATTTAAAATTTAAAAAAAATTAAAAACAATATTTTACATAATAAAAATAAACCGTAAAAAATATATTTAAAAAAGTAAACAAATAAAACGATTTGATACATCATCGAATAAAATCACACAAAATTAAAAAATTATACTTAAGAATATAATAAAATAAAAAATATCTTGAAGAAGATTTGAGAAATTTTCAATTATTGAAATAGTCAAAATCTTTGAAAGATAATCAAATTTGTTTTAACAAAACAAAAAGTTTTCATTTAAAAAAGGAATAAAAAAAATAAAAACAAAATAAATTTCTATGTTACCTAATAAATGAAGGACTTATACTATTAACACTTGAAATTAAGAATCAATTTTTTTTATGTGAAAAATATAAACAATAAATAAAAATATTAAGAATAAGTAAAAATAATGGAATGTAAGACTTAAAAAATTTATTTTGTTCATAATACCATTTGAACATAATGATAAAAGAAATATAATTGAGATTATGATAAGAAAAAAATATCTTAAAGATATATATAAATTTTGTAATATGAAATCAACTAAACAATTAAAAGAAAAGAGGAAAAAAATTATATATATATATATATATATATATATATTTATATATTAGCAAAGGAATAAGAAGTGAGATGAGTTGTGTATATATCCACCTATCCTATCCTCATACCAAAAAAAATAAAATATTATCTAATCCCTTCATATGAACTTAATCAATATGAAAATTCTATGTCAAAACGCAAATGAATTCGAACAATACCCATTTAAACGGATTTATTTGTCATACATAATTTTGCAATCTTCATTTATAAATAAGGAAATAGATACGCTAAAATAAAATATTATAATATAAAATATTTATGATCAATATTAATACAATTATAATAATGTTTTAAAATTTTGAATTTATCTTTTATTTCTCATTTATATTTTTCTATAACAAATTTTATCACAAAATTAATATTACTAAACTAAAAGTTATTCACTCTTAAATTATTTTTTAGTTTTTCTTCTCTCAAAATAATTAAAATTTAGTCTCAACATTTTAAATTTATTTTCTATCATTTGAATATTAATTTGTTTATTTTTTTAATTTTATCTTTCTAATTTAAAAAAAACAAAACAAAAATCCTCTAAAAATTCGATTCAAGGAGAACTGAAATTCCGAAAAGAATTTCTGACCAAACATAGAAAATTAGTTAAATTTGGCTCCCCTTAAAGAAATATTAAAAAAATAAAAAATTAGTTTTTTAACAATATTTTTATAATTTATGGTGATTGGTCTATTTCAAATATACATATTGTGAAAAAGTTGTTAAAAAAAAAGTTATTAACTTAGTTGTCCAAAGAAATAATATTCTATATTAAATCCATTCGAAGAACGTGTCTCAAAATATATTATTTAGGAAAGAATTTGACGACATTAATTATTCAAAATAATTTGAACTAAATATTACTATTAATATAATGGTTTGTAAAAAAGATGACTGAAAATTAAAAGATAAATTTAAAATTTTACAACACTATTATCATTGATCATAAATAACTTTTTTATTATACTTTTATTTTTCATGAAATCAATAATAACAAATTTAATTTGGAAATTAAATTAAAAAAATCATAAATTATTCTTTATGTCAATCCTTTCACAAAGTAATTAAAATTCAAATCAAGTTTTTTAATTAATTATTTTAATTATTTTTCCTCTCTCATTAAAAATAAAAAAAAGTAAATAGGTTGATTTGGAGAAATAATAGTCCAGTAAATCTATTTAAGAAAATTCTCTTTAAAAGAAAATATTATGATGGGAAAAAAGTTATTGATTGTAAGTCTTAATTAAAATGCATTAATGCTATTTTTTCTTCTCTCATATATGCCCAAGCGGCATAGTTGATTCTTTGACAGAAAACAGCACAAACAAAGTTTTGAAACTGCTTTCTTCCATCGTACCAATTCAATCAATAATCTTGCGTCATATTTACAAAACTCAAATTCCAAACATCACCATCCTCCATCGATATTCATTATAAATACTCCTTCTGAGCACACCTTCAAGCACACTTCTTCTTCCATGGGGTCGTCTTTCTCCATATCTGTTGTGCTGTTTCTTACCCTTCTCATTCAGATACATGGAAGTGGTATAAGATCTGCAGAGAATGGTTGCAACTTGTTCGAAGGAAGTTGGGTTTATGATGATTCATACTCTCTCTATCATAGCTCAATGTGTCCCTTTATAGAGCCGGCATTTGATTGTGAAAAAAATGGCAGACCAGATAAGTTCTATCTCAACTATAGATGGCAACCAACGGGGTGTAACATAACCAGGTACATGTCTTCATTCTTCTCTCTTTCTGTCTCTGGTTTTTCTCACTACTCATTCTGGTGGACATAGATTCACCAGTGCATGTTTTTTGCTTCAGATTCATCGTTTTCTTTCATGTTTTTTCTGCTTCAAGAATTATGTCTTTTCAGTTAAATGATATGTTGACTTTTACACTTCATCCACCATCATAGAGAGGAGTGCCACTTTCAAGTTTATATGTTCTTTTGCTGATAAAAACAACCCATCCATTTAAGAGAAATTCTTTCTCACATATTCAATTAAAAGAATGTATATATTCAAACCAAAAGATAAGAGAAATTGTTAAACCTAGTATATTGATGAATACTGTAACAACAACATTAAATATTACTTAAATTAAAATTTCTCAAATTATTTATATTATATATACATTTCAAACCGTTTTTCTTTTATTATTTATTAAACGCATTTGGGTATAATAAATGTTATAACTTTATGAAAATTTTATAGTTGGATATTTTAAAAGGTTTAATTAATAATTTTGTCATATATTTCTTTTTTATTCAATTAATATTTGTGAAATACATTTAAGTCAAATTGACGTTAATAATTTCCTTTTAAAAATATTATATGTTAAAATTTGGACCTTCTTTTATATTGAAATTCTCTATTTCCATTTTTCATCATTTTTTGGAATCAATTATATTAACAAGTACGGCAAATCAATTAAGTATAGTGTGTGTGTGAGTGAGAATAAATTATATATATATATATATATATGCATATACACAAGTGTATTTTATTATAATTAATTGTTAATATTTATTAAGAAATAAAAAATATATTAAAAATAGATGTATTAATATTTTTGAGTAAAGGTACAGAGGAATGAGAGAAGAATAGAGGCATACTACTTAATATTAATCATAAGAATTATAATAAATAACATTACTTTTAGTAATTACAGAATTAATGTATTCTACATAAGAAAGTTAGAAAGTAATAGGAACTCTCTATTAGAGAAAGAGAAAAATAAAATTATTTAATAAATAAATTACACTGATCAGAGAGAAAATAGGGGTTATTTCCAATATTTTGTTTCACAGTTTTTAATAATAATTTTACTTTCCATCTCTTTGTATCATAAAGTTAGATTAGAATTTTCTGTTTTAGTTTTAAATGGAAGAAGACAATAGAGAAATACAAGAGTCCTCAGTAGCCAGTAAGTTTTTTTCTCTGGTGAGGTTCAAGCGTAGATAAAATAACAAGTATTAATTAAAATATCAAGTTAATTTTTTTTATTAAATATCTTTACATTTCACAAGTAATAGTGATATTGGTTCAAAACTAAAAGGTGTCAATTTTTTTATATTCCACCCTCTAAAGTGCACTTAGAATGTCTGGAAAATGTTTAGCACATAATTCCCCCAGATTTCTCTTCTTTTGAAACTTGACTGTTTATTGTGAAACTGTGTGATTTTTCCTTAATAATTTCTGAATGAATGATCTCTATTAGGGTCACTTGTACTTGCTTTCTTCATTACAATTCATATTTTGTTGGTAATTTTGACCTATAACAAAGCTTTCTTGTTACTAAACTTTTTGCTATGTTAGAACCAGAAAACAATTACAGTCACAAGAGAAAAATTATAGAAATTTTCATTTTTTGGCATGTATATATAGATAGAAAACCTCTGGACATTGAATTACAAGGGAAATTAGAAAATTAGGGTAGTATCTTTAACCAGTACTCTTTCTTTAAGTAATGAAATTCCCTTTGTTTATGGAAATATATGAAGAGTACAGATTAACAACTAATTCATATAAGTGAACCTTATATTGGTAAAAGACCTTTGTCAAATACTGACTTTATGATGCAAAAATAAAAATCAAGAACAATGAAATTAAAATCAGATGGTTGTTATCTCAAAAAACACTATGTGAGAACTTAAAAGGAAAATATTTGAACCATGAAAGGACCTTTTACTTGTTTTTTATGACAAATGCAGAGCTAGTGATACGTGGTAGCAAATCACATTTACAAGTAAGCTGTATGACTCAGTTTTGTTTGTGATTTTAGAAATCTTGAACAAGATTTTAGCCTTCTAAATATAAGTTCAATTTGGACAAATTTCCATTTCATTGCTACCATTTCATAAATACTTTTATTGATTTAAAATGTTTCTTATTAAAAAATGAGAAGGGAAGAAAAAAAAACAATATACTAAACCAATGGTTAGTGTTATTCATGTCAGAAGCAGCCATCTCCAGTCATTAAACTGTTCAGATTTTTCTTCTAAACCATTATTCATATCTGATCCATTAAGGAATAATAGTATATTATGTTTCTGATTTCTGATACTTTAACCAACAGAACAGTTGCTTCTATCTTTAATTTATATCATCTAATCTTTCATTATGTAAAACATGACTGTCACAATTTCTTTTTATTTTGTATCCTTTAACTTGTTTTTTTCTTTTTATGTTTGAAATTTTAGAAGACTCCAATTGTTTTTGGTTTTATATATCCTTTCTTATCGATAAAAGAAAAATTAGGTAATAAGGTTGAAATTAGGTAATAAGGTTATATATACTTCATAAATTTAGTGCTTGAATCTCCTCCATTAAGAGAATGCTGCTGTGAGGTTGCTTTCAAACATTTTAGGTCGAAACAAAAATCATTTGAAACCCACTTATCATCACTCTGAATGAAACTTGTTCTGCAGATTCAACGGTGAAGATTTCTTAACAAGACTGAGAGGGAAGAGTGTGATGTTTGTGGGTGACTCTTTGAGTTTGAATCAATGGCAGTCACTCACTTGCATGCTTCACGTAGCTCTGCCATCTGCTCCATACTCACTAGTCAGGAATGGTGGTGTCTCCATTTTCACCTTCACGGTTAGATCACTTTTTATATATAACTTTTATCTCATGATTTTTTTTTCTCAACTCGTATTAAAAATATACTCATATTTTTATATATTAAAATTCTTTTCAATGTATTTTAAAACATTTAAATAAATATTTGTCAGTCTATTTTAAAAGCATAACTGAAAAACAACATAAAAATGATTGATTTAATTCTTTGGTGTGGTTTCTCCATCATTCAACAATGATGACATATGTTGTTAATTATTCAGATACATAACAGAAGAAAAAAAAAATAATAGTTGAAAACACACAGACATATAAAGAAGGAGAAAGAAACAAATTGTGTTTGAGTTATACTCATAATTTCTTTATAGCATAATTATATTAAATAGTTAAATATACTCTTACTTTTTATATTTGAATAAAACATTAAAATTTATTTTTATTCCAAATTTTATTACATTTTAGTTACTAATTTTAAAAATAAATAGATATAATCATTTTAATATAATATTATTAGTTTTTTAGATTTGTTAAATTAAAAAGCTGATATTTATTTTCTTTTAAAATTTATAGATTTCAATATGTCAAAATTTAAAACAAAAATAATTTTAATTTAATATCGAAATTTAAAGTTTAAAAACATATTTAATTCTTACATTTTTCCTCAATTAAAAAGAGAAGTAATACCTATTTATTGATTTAATAGGTACTGTGAAATAATATCTTCATGTGTGATTTGATACGGTTGAAGCAATCAGAATATATATTATTTTAGGTTTTCAATTTTTAAAATAAAAATTATATATATATGTATATAGTCTCTCAAATTAAGTAAAAAGGCACGTTTAATCATTAAATATTAAAGTTCAGACAATGATATTCAAAGTCATGTTTAGTTTCTAAATAATTAATTTGACGAACTAAAATTTCATTTTAACTTTAAAAATATGAATGGGTAAGTTTATTAAAATTTTTATAACCAGAACCGGATTCATTTAACAGAGAATAAAAATAATTTAATAATGGTTAGTCCCTTTTTAAATTTTTCCAACCGGATTCAGTTGGAAAAGGGCTCTGGCAAAGGTCTACTACATACATATTTCCTCATAATTCTTTCAACTTAATAATAAGCACAAAAAAATCGAAGATTAACCACAAATAATAAATTAACAATTGGTCATCAGTAAACAAATCAGTAAAAAATTTTAGGTTTTTGGTTCTGTTATTTAAAAAGATTTAAAAACACACAAGAGAACAACATAAAAAACACATACATGTGTGGTATATTGGTAAGTATTATTATACAAAAACATGTCTACAACAGTGTCTGACATAGAGTTGATCAATGTAATTTTGAAACTTGAAACTGTTTATGTGGCAATCTAACTTCAAGTTGAATTCTTGGGTAATACCTCTCATAACTTTAATAATGTATGAGATAATTTGCAGACCTATAATGTGAAGTTGATGTTCTCACGCAATGCATTTCTGGTGGACATTGTTGGAGAAAAAATTGGTCGAGTTCTAAAACTAGATTCAATTGGAGCTGGTCAAACGTGGAAAGGAGTAGATGTACTGATATTTGACTCTTGGCATTGGTGGCTTCACACAGGAAGAAAACAACCGTATGAAAAACCACTCGAGCTTCTTTCACTATCTTCATCATCTTTATCACTTTCTCTCATAATTTTGCAGATGGGATTTCATTCAAGATGGGAATCAAACAGTTAGAGACATGGATCGATTGGTCGCTTATGAGAAAGCAATGAAAACATGGGCCAAATGGGTTGACGACAATGTTAACCCTGCACAAACAAGGGTTTTCTTCCAAGGGGTCTCTCCAGATCATGATAAGTAAGTTCTTCTGCCATTAAATTCATCTTTCAGAACATTACAAACCTTGTTTAACTTGTAATTTTTATAATATTGTTGCAGTGCAGAAAAGTGGGGTGAACAAGCAGGACAGACATGTTTGAGGGAAAGTAGGCCAGTTTTGGGATCCAAGTATCCTGGAGGAGCAGTTCCAGCAGAGTTGAGCTTACAGAAAGTTATAAGATCCATGAAAAAGACAGTGGAATTGTTGGACCTTACTACACTTTCACAGCTGAGGAAAGATGGCCACCCTTCTATTTATGGTAATGGAGGGCATAGGGGTTTGGATTGCAGCCATTGGTGTCTTCCTGGCGTTCCTGATACTTGGAATATTCTTCTCTATGCTGCTCTCATGCAAAAATGACTTCCTATTCTTCGTTAAAACTAAAATGTCTTCCAGAATAAATATATTTACACAAATAAAATTACTTCAGCTTCCTTTGATTTTAAAATGGTATTATTAATTCGGATTTTAAGTTGATTCCTGTCACTATACAAACTTGGGCTAGTAGCTCTAATAAGGGAAACTATAAATATAAGTTAAATTATTTAATTAATTAATTATGAAGCATATAAAAATTTAAAATACTTATAATTACGTGATAATTAAAAAATAGAAATGTGACATGAAAGAGTTCATAATTTACTTATATCTGAATAAAATTGTAAATGGAAGTAAATTTTAATTCATTTTAATAGATAAATTTCTTTTAGTCCTAGCATTCACAACTTTAAGTACAAATTTATTTAATTTTTGAAAAAAAACATTTAATTCAGTTTAATTTGAATTCTTTTAATTTCTAATCAAATTAAGTTAATGAAAACATAAATTAATTTAATTTGAGTAATTAAGTTTTAAAATAGGAATGTTATTCGATAGACTAAGATAGGCAAATTTAATTTCAAAAATTAGTAATTTGCACAATAATTATTTCAAAAATATGAAAAAGCCACCCGATGGTCATAAAAGGAATAACTCTACGCCACACCTGAATTTCACAAATAATCAAATTAAACACAAAATGTGCCTTAATTATTTGAATTATTACAATGTATGTTAAAAGTATATTTTTTAATTAAGATAGGTTTATAAATAGATAAAAACTTCTACTTTTAACACTAAATTTCCAGTGTATTAGTTATTCTTTCCTTCTTTTAAACAATAGTTTTTTACATTACTTTTTATTACATTTATTTAAAAAACTAATTTCATTTATTTAGAAAAGTATTTCTAAACACAGGATTTTGATATAAAAAATTAATTATTATTATAATATCTTAAACTACATTTGGACTACGAATATGTATCATGCAATTTTTGCAGGATTTCAGATTCTACCGATTAAATGAGAAATAAGTCAAACAAAAATATATTAAGAAGAGAAATGTTTCTGCAAAGAAACACAATATATGCTCAGAGTGCAGATCATATATTAGAAAAGGAACAAACATAGAATTTGATTATTGATTCATGAATGTCTAATGACATTGTTATTCAGTTATACTTTCAAACCCCTTCAAGGATCTACTGATAATGGTGGTGGTGGTGGTGAATGAACAGCCTCATCACAATATCCCTCCAACACATCAGTTTCTTCAGAGGTAAACCCTAGAGAACCAACAATGTTAGGCCAGCAATCATGTCCAATAACCCTAATAGCTTCACAGCAACTTCGCCCTAGGTAGGTCTCACCATTCAGAAAAAACGTTATGATTTCTCCACTACATGCTTGCATACGCCACAGTGATTCCCAACAGTTCGAGGGTTCACCCTCCACCTTCAACCTAAGAGCAAGGCTTAGAGGGGTAGCTGGGTCGGAGAGTGCTCTAGAATCACCAACAGATGCATTTAAGACCATTGCAGTAATCACAAGAACAGTCAGAACAAAGGGTATGCCAGACAAAGCCATTAGCTTTAGCAGAAAACAAGGTGAGTTTTTTGCTTAGTGTGGATGGTTTTTGGAGAAAACTTGTGTGCGATTTATATAGTGGGGGGAGTGTTAGTAACGGCTGATTTTTGGGGAGATGAAGAGGGTGGAAATAACTATGCTGTGGTTACATAAGGAGAAAGAATAAGGATTTTTCATCTGGTGGATATTAATGTGGGATATGAAGATTCTGTTGAATTTAAATGGAAACTGATTCTGTATTATGCAAGTGTGTCTATTTGTGTTCTTCATATTGGATGGTCACTTGTTAGAGACTATTCAACTCAAATATTCTTTGATGTTAAGAAGACGAAAAGTTAAAAATAAACGAGTCTGCATAAAGAAGGTGAAGAACTCAAAAGTTAATCATTATACGTTACGAGGTGATCAAATTTTAAGACTTATATGAAGGTAATTTATGACATTTAGATAACTTCACTTTTTTCAGTAAAATTTGCATAGATACGTAACACTATCAAAACTTGAGATAAAACTAAAATTTTGCATGTCCAATAATTCTATACATAGATGAAAAAAGATAATTTAAAGTAGTGTTATCACTACCAGCTGGCCGTGATTGATTGCCATGTACTTGGAATAGTGTATTTTGTTGGGGTGCCAGCACTTAGGTTACATTAAGTTTCTTTTGTTCATAAGAGGTAGTGTGCATCCATTTTAGAGGGGATTCCTGTGTAAAACTAAAACTTGGGGTTACGTTTCATGGAAGGGGTTTTCTTATTTTGAAAAAGCTAGGGGTTTGTTTTCTTTAAAAGCAAAAGTTTGTTTTGGAAATTCTCTTGAACTCAATCAATGATTAAAGTCAAGGTTTTGAGGTCGCAGATTAGTGGTGCGCTGCATTTCTTTTAATTATTTATAAATAATTAGATGTTTCAATATTACATTTTAAGTTTAGGAACTATTTTATGTATAATTATGTTAGGTAAATTTATTTATGAACTATCAAAATTTATTTACATTTTGATGTGTTAATAGAAACAATATTGATTATTTTGCTTGATATTGATTATTTAGACTGTATTATGTATATGATTGAATTTTATGCAGGTCTGGATATAGATAGTAGTTCATACAAATCAAATTTTAAAAAAAAAACATCCCGGCTATAACCTCATCAGGTATAAAAGTGAGACTCCTTTATACCTGTGTCCAACACTAGCAGGTATAAAAAAGTGATCTTTTTTTAACAAATGAGACTTTTTATACTTGGTCTCATAATATCAGGTGTAAAAAAATCAGACTTTTACACCTGTTACAAACAGAACCGGTGTAAAAGTTAGATTTTTTATGCCGGTTCTAGAACAGGCGTAAAAAAGTGTAAACTTTCTATATCCTCTGCTTGAGAATCGGTGTAAAAAGCCCTTTTTAACAGGTATAAAAAATATTTTTTGCACTAGTGAATGATAACTAATAATATTGAAACACAAAATAATAATTAATTAAATTAAATTTGGTGGGTTGGTGAGCCAACATTGCCCACCACGGGTTCAACCAGGTGAGCCGGGTTCTAAATGAGTCGAGTTCTAAATGAACCGGGTTGAAAACTAGCCTGCACAAAAAAAATAAACTTTTTTCAAACTAAATTCGGCTCAAACCCGTGGTGAGCTGGGTTGGTTCGCGGGTTACAATCCATTTTGACAACACTACTTCTGAAGTCTCTTTATCCTTTCTTACTTCGGTAAGGTTTTCTTAATTAAATTTTGGTAAAGTTTCCTACTCCGTTGATGGTTTCACTAGTAAAAAAAGTAGATTTAACTTCGCCCATTACGCTTCGGTTTTGTCAAAACCGAAGCGTATTCCAACGCGGTGGCATTTCTGTAATTCTGAATGATCTTATATGCCTCGGTTCGAACATAACCGAAGCCTACTCCACATACTGCCTCGGTTCGTAGAGGCAACCGAAGCATATACGTTTAAAAAAATTACTCATTCAGACGTTTCAACTGCTCACTTTTTTAGGACAAAGATACTGCCTCGGTTAGCACTTCCAACCGAGGCAGTATGCCCTGCTTTTCCTGCCACGTTGCCCTGCTTCCACTGACAACCTTTTCGAAACAGTGCTATGGCCTCGGTTAGTACTAAGAACCGAGGTCGTATCGATGTCTGATCATCTGACACTGTGAACTGCTTCTTCTGACCACTGTGAACTGCTTCTTCTGAACATGGACAGTTTATCAGGCTACTGCCTCGGTTGCTAGAAACCGAAGCCGTAGAGGACTTTCCGCCTCGGGTTGGCGGAAAACCGAGGCATATAGCCAAATTTATTTTCAAAAATTGAATTTACTGGAATGTTTATGCCGCGGTCTGGCATATAACTGAAGCCGTAGAGTCCTTTCTGACTCGGTTTTTTGGTTAACCGAGGTAAATTCCGTTTTATATTTTCCCAGGCAACGCTTCTTCTTCTTCACGCGAGTTTCGTTCTTCACTCACTGTTCCTCTTCCACTGCGATTTCGTTGCCGCCACTCCCCCTCCGCGGTCTTGCTTTCGTTTGCTCTCGTTCTCCGGCCTCAACCGTCCACGACAGTGTCCTCTCGCTGTGCGCTACCTCCGACAACGCTGCCACCTCCGAGAACGCTGCTGCCTCCGACGACGTTGCCGCCTCTGACGACGCTGCTGCCTCCGACGACGCTGCTGCCTGCGCCGGTCACACTCCGTCACTGCAGCCGCCACCGGTCACAGTTTGCCTCCGTGCCTCAATCGTCCACTTGCATTTCTTACGCGCATTTCACGGTTAGTTGAATATATTCGACTTTGGTAGTAAATTTACTGTTTGATTGATAATAATGGATGAGAGATTGATATATTGGCCATAGTAGCAATTATAGAATTATTTGATAATAAAATTTTGGTATTTGTTTGATAATAATTGTTGTGAGATGTTATAGTGGTGATGAATAGAATTAGAAATAGAATTATTAATAAAATTAGAAATAGAATTATATAGTTATTTGATTATAAAGTTTTGATATTTGTTTGATAATTGTTGTTGGGATATTGATATATTTGTTATTGTTATTTGATGATTACATTGGTATAATGGTTATTGTATTAAATTGGTTGATTTGTTGATTAGATAAAGTTTAAGGTTGGAAATCATGAGTTGTTTGCTTCAATATATTGTTTGTTGTTGTAATTTAGCCTTAGTTTCCCGTTTGAGATTCAATACAAAAATTATTTACTATCTCCAGACTTTTTGAACAAATGTACTTTTTTTACAAATGTACTTTTGGATGACGACCCTCTAATTGATGATATACAAGCAATACGAGAAGATCACAATGAGGGAATATATATATGACCAATCCATATGATTATGTATGAATTTCATGTTTGTTTAAATTTTTATGGCTTTTGTTAAGTAATATATGTAAGTCTTTTATTTATATTTCATCTTATTTATTGTGACAGATATATGGCTGAGTCACCTCATTTGTCGGGCGATGAAGTCCCCACCACTTCTAGACGGACGAGAGGAGCAACGAGGTTACGACAGCTTCTACTTAGAAGAAATGCAGGTGAGAGGACACCTGTCATTATTGACGTGGTCACTGGAGTTGCATCTGGCCCAAATGCAGATGTATTTAGGTCTTACCTTGGAGTATTGACACGTGATCGTATCTCTATACTTACTCCATCGTTTGACCATGTTTCTGAGGCTGATCGGAATCTCATCTGGCAAGATCTATTGGTAAGTTAAGCAATATTGCTCAATCTTCTATATTCAGTATATTGATAAATCTGTAGATATATGAGGTTATTACTTTCTTTATTGCAGATAACATTTGATATGCCAAACGTCGAGAGCTTAAGGAATAGGTGTTTATCTGCAATTGCAGAATGCTTTCGAGGGTTTAAGACAAAATTGACGTCTAGATATATATTTGGACCAAAAAGTGATGAAAATCCATGTTCCAAATATTCAGCAATTGACGAAGAAACATGGCGTCAGTTTGTAGAGCTTCGTTCTTCTGAGGCGTGGCAGGTAACTGTAGTAAAATCATTCAATTTTTCCTTCGTAATTATTTACCATGACAACTGTTAAATTTTGTCACAGGAAAAAAGGTCAAAAGCACAAGGAATAAGCGCTCAGAATAAAAATCCACACCTCCTGTCTCGTGGTGGATATAGGAAGCTTGAAGAGAAAATAATGAAGCAGAAGTCAGATAGTAGACTTCCACTTTCTGAGGGTGATGACCCTCTTCCTCCTCCTTCACCACCATCTCGGCACGACAAGTGGAAGTTAGCCCGTATGAGACCATCGGGCTCCTACACTTCCGAGTCTGCTAGAGAAATATCTGAAAGAATTGTAAGATGTCATTTCTTATTATATTACATTAATTTTGTTATATATCTAACATGTATATTAAAAATCCATTGAACTGTTGTTATGTGACAGGACTCCTTGGTTGAGAAGAGCTCCCAAGGTCAATTCACACAAGAAGGTCGTCAAGATATTCTTACCACAGCTATTGGACGACCTGAGCACCCAGGACGGGTGCGTGCTGCTGGGACTGGCATAGGCATACGACATTTTTTTGGGTCTTCCTCGCGTCCATATTCATATGAAAAGATGAAGGACGAAATAAGAAAAGAGATGACGCAGGAGATCACAAAGAAGGTTCGAGCAGAGTTATATGATGAAGTTGCTGAAATGGTTGCGCGCCAGTTCCAGCAGCATTATGAGGATTATGGCAATCGTCCTCCACCATCTCCTATAGCGGAACATGCTGTGCCCCCTACAGGTAAGGTTATTTATTTTTGCTTACTAATTTACTTTATGCATAAACTAACATTTAATTTGACAGGTAGAAGCGGTAAAGGAAGTTGCTCAGCTGCCGGTGCCCCAGGGGACGACTTGGATGACACTCGTCCATGTGAGTTATATATTCTCTCTGATACTGGGACCATGCTAGTGGCTCGTGGTACAGTGTATGAGACAGCCACTGTAGTGCATGGGGTACAGCTTGCAGAAGATGAGGTCAAGGTCACGGTCGATGAAGTTGTCATAGCGGATGCCGTTCTTCCTGTGCCTACAGATGAGTTCTTCACTGTGGAAGAAGCATTTAGGTCCTTTGTCGCCTGGCCTAGACATTTGGTTGGTCATGTATCTAATCCCCCGGTAAACACTCGTACTATATACTTCTTAATTTTAATATTTACTTCTAATTGACGTTATAACAACCAATTTTGCATTTAACAGCAGATAGGTCAAGAGGGAAGTCCTAGACCGAAGAAGACTCATTTATCTGAGGATGACCCTCTTGGTGCGTTAGATGACCTTGCTAAACTCATTTCAGAAGTGCCGATGAATGTACATTGGGATCCTACTACATTTGGAAGAGAATCTCATATCCCATTGTACTTGCATCAGCAAGATGTTAGGGAGCTTGCGTCGGGGAGAGATGAAATTAATATTACACTCATTCAGCTGTGGATGATGTAAGTTTATGAAAACTTTTATATATATTGGTATTTTATGAACTTACTTACATCATATTATTTCTTCATTTTAGGTATCTGTTTGATGTTAGTAACAAGAAGGGGTTCAACGATGTATATGGGTTCATTGACCCTTCTATGACTCATGAGAGAAATAAATTTGATGATATCCAGACATACATCACCACCTGCTTTGGAACGGGGAAGGAGATATATTTTCTCCCTTATATACATGGGTAAGTGAAGTTTGTTAACTTCAACACATTCATTTATTAATTTTGGTATATCATTCATAAGTTATTACCAATTTCAGGTGTCATTGGCAGCTACTTGTGATCTCCGTACCGGAGAACACGGCTGTTTGGTTTTGTTCGTTGCATAAGTCTCCTCCCAGCCCTCTTAGACATGCAGTAGATTGGTAAGAATCTCAATGTCTGGTCCTTTTTTTATATAAATGTATGCTAAAAGAATTTCTTTTGATAGTTCCCTTGCAGCACATATGATGTTATCTGGGAGATCTACTGCTACAGCTAAAAAGCTTGCATGGGTTTCTCTTAAGGTTTGGTATTTTAGTCCATACTTTGTTACATTTGCTTCCATTCAAATGATGTTACTTAACATTTTATAATTATGATGATATATTGTAGTGTAATAGACAAATGGGGTCATACGAATGTGATTACTACGTTATGTTTTGGATGATGACCATCATTCGTGCACATTACACCACTGGATGGGAAACGGTAATATTTAGGTTTGAATTTTATGTTCTCTATATTTGGATTTCATATACACTAATTGAAATCATTGTACTTTATGCAGAGATTTAATAGGACTGCTCCAATTCCAGAGAAGTCAAGCCAACTTGTGAGGAAAACACTTGCAAGATATGTAATTCGTTTATATAATAGTATGTAGTAGTAGATATTAGAATATACTAAGTTTTAAGTTTATGTTTCTAAGTTGTTTTATGCTTTTCTACGTTACTATAAATTGAACATGTACATTGCATTGATTTATGCTTGGTCCCTTGATTTATGATTGCATTGGATTTATTTATGCTTCTAAGAATTTGATTTATGATTTGATTCAATATATTTATGTTTTAATATAGATTTCATTTAAAATATATATTTCTGCAACATTATGGACTGTTCTGGTTATTG
Organism: Vigna angularis; assembly: GCF_016808095.1. NCBI lineage: Eukaryota > Viridiplantae > Streptophyta > Magnoliopsida > Fabales > Fabaceae > Vigna > Vigna angularis. Next base: position 3,733,604 of record NC_068975.1, read on the forward strand.
AAAAATATGCAGGTCTGTTTTTGTGAATGGGAATGTTGCAGAAACTGACACCATTTTAAAAAAAAAACGTACTTATATGCCTCGGTTCTGGTCAAAACCGATGTCGAAAGACCACTTACGGCCTCGGTTGTGGTCAAACCCGAAGCAGAATGTGTAGCGAAGGAGGAAAAAAAAACTGGAATCTACTGCCTCGGTTCAGGACACACCCGAGGCAGTAAAGTGGAAGTTACGGCCTCGGTTGAGACGAACCGAGGCCTAATGTGCTACGAACAAATAAAATTAAAAAAACGTAAATCTTTTATGCCTCGGGTGGGGCTCAACCGAGGCCGTATAGGGGGACGTTATGCCTCGGTTGACAACCGAGACCAAAAGTGTCTGACTTTTTACCTCGCCTGAATATGCCTCGGTTCATAAACCGCTGCCTATAGCCAAAAATAACCGCTGTCGTTTCTCCTTATTGTACTAGTGTTTGAAGAGAATAGTTGAAGTTATCTTAAATTAAATTAAACTATAAGTGATTAATAAATTAATTATTAAAATAATTAACAAGACACAATACTATAAACTTTTTTTTTCTATAAATAAATTTTTAACATTTTTAGTTTAGATATACCACGCATTTATATTAACAGTAGATAAATCTATAAATATATATTAGACATACATTGATTAAATGAGTCTAACATACATTAGATAAATATAACAAAAAACATTAGATTAGTCTAGCAATATAAACATTAGATGAGTTTGTTCATATAATGATTAAATGAATATAACAAAAAATATTACACAAGTCATTCCATACATTGATAAGGTGAGTCTAAGAATACACTGATTAAACGAATATAATAAAAAATATTAAACGAGATTGTCTATCCACTGATTATATAAGTTTAATAATACACATTATAGGAGTCTCTTCATATAATCACTAGACAAGTATAACAAAAACAATAAACAAATTGTAAGACCCTAGGAAATTATGGTAATTAAGAAATAATGTGGCTATGAGACTTGGACATTATTGTTTGAAAATTGGTGTTTGATGATTAATTATTTTCTAAAATTATAATTATTACGTTTATTATTTAATGTTATTATTGATTAAGTGAAACACACTAGTACAAAAAGAAGATTTAAACTCGCACAATAGGCTTCGGTTTAGGAGCAACCGAAGCCTATCAAAACGCGGTGAAATTTTCGTAGTTTAGTCAAACTTTTTTGCCTCGGTTCAAGGGGAACCGAGGCATATACATCATATGACCTCGGTTAAAATTTCAACTGATGCCTAACACCCTAAAAAATTTCTACAGATTTGACTTTTGGCCTGACAGCTTTTTGAATCCTGATCTACTGCCTCGGTTCACTGGGAACCCGAGACATATATATCTTATGACCTCGATTAAAATTCCAACCAACGCCTTAACACTTGAAAAATTGTTTTTTGAATCCTGATATTTTGCCTTCTAAGGACCCGAAGCACATTAATTGGATAATTTAGAAGCATGGGGAGAGATGGGCTCCGCCTTCAAACTACTTCAGATTCAGAAGCAACACAACATAATCAACCGTGGCGCCACCGTTCTCGACCTCGACTGAGCTTTCGGAGGGTGCCTCCAAGTGCCTTGTCAGAGCTTGGGACCCTTCCACGGCGGAGGCTCTGTCCTCGGCGTCGACACCAAAAAAGTCAAGGTTCCCCCTCTTCACTATGATTCTAGGGTTCAGACCATCTCTGCAGGTTTCGATTTCTGTATGGTGCTATTCTCGTTGGAGGTTGAAGCTTTATGGTTTCAGTCATGGAGGCGCAACTTGGGATTTAGGATTTATCTATTTTTGGGTTTGGTTTGATTTTGCAGGTTCATGTTGTCTGATGATGATGAATGGAGATTAACAGGGTTGCATCATGGAGACGAACATGGAGGTTGGCAGCGACGCTAGGTGGTGATGAACGGAGCTTCGTGATGGTGCGTCAATGGAGGTTTTTGGTGAAGAAGATGAGTGCAGCGACTTTCGATTAGGGTTTTTCTGATTGTAGGTCTGTGTTGATGATGGTGGTGCAAATTAGGGTTTGATGGCGACGACATTGACGGTGAAGATGATTAACGATGGTGCTAGGTTGCGGTGATGGATGCCGGCGGCACATGATAGGTTCGTTGTGGATGGTTGCCGTTTGGCTATGATCATCAGGCACAATGAGAATCTTAAGAAACAGGAGATGAACGAATATATGCTTTTGGTGATTCAAAAGGGGATTTTCAAAACAGAGAAAAAATGCGAGTGGAAAAGGCACTTCGGCAGCTTTATGGTCGTTTCTTCTACAGATTTCCAAGTGGAGAATCCACGACTTATGTGTATGATAGAATAACTGGTAATATTAATACATATATGTTGTTCAAGAATCAAAGTTACGAAGTTAAGTACTGATGTAGAGTTTTATACTTGTGGTTGAGAACAAATATTAATATTTTGGAAGGTATCAACCACTTGAGGAGAGGAAAACAAAGATGAACTTGGTCATCGTGTCTCACGGTCAAATGGAAATATGCTCGTCAATGGAAATATTCTTGTCAATGGAAATATTCATTTTGTTTACTTTATTGAATTAAAAATAGGTTATTGAAATCTAAGAGGAATGTGCATGAACATGATCGGTAAGAATCATGATCTTTTCACTTTTTACTATGGATATATATTTCTTGTAATCTTCATCAGCTTTTTAATTTTTGATGAAGTATTGATTAGTTGCTATTTATTTTTGCAGGCTACTCAAAGATCTGGAAGACCTATCAAATCAAATCAATATGTAGCAGGCTCAAGACCCAATACATCATTTGAGATGATGGACAAAGGCTTGATCTTAGATATTCAAAGAAAAGTAAAAAAGGGCTTGATCATCATTTAAAGCTAAGATATAGAAAGCGAAAAAGTAAAAAAAAAAAGCTCTACTGCCTCGGTTTAGATGGAACCGAGGCGAAAAGTACTTAAAAAAAAAAAGAAGAAAAAAGCCTACTACTTTGGTTACCTGTGAACCAAGGAAAAATCCTACCCCTTTTTGCCTCGGTTCTGAAACGAGGCAAAAAGCCTAACCCTTTTTGCCTCGCCCGTATATGCCTCGGTTCAAGAACCGATGCCTATGGGCGAAAATAATTGTTGTCGTTTCCCTTGACTGCACTAGTGACATATGATAGGTATATTGCTATTGGAATGATTTGGGTGGTGTGTTGTTACCAATATGATGTGTTGGATTGATGATAGGAGGGTGATTTAGGACTGAATAGGTGTGAACCAATTTCTAGAAAGAAAGAGAGTTAAAGTAAACTTTTGGGTTTTAATTTGTATTTTGGACCGAAGGGTAAAAAGATCATTTTACCCTCATTAATTAGTGTAGAAATTAAGTTATGAGGGTGTAGAAAGTAAAAGAAAGAAAAATAAATCTGAAATTAAAAGATTCTATGGTGGTTGATATTATTTTAATTAAAAAGATAAAAATAGAATAAGAAAAGATAAAAAGGAGAAATGGAAACTAGGGTTTCATAATTAACCTACATCTAAAATGAAAAAGAGAGAGATAGGGAGAGAGAGAAAGAGAGGCGGTTTTGTGAGAGAGAGAAAGAGAGGCAGTTTTGGGAGAGAAGAGGAAGAACTACAGAAATCTTAGAGATTGATGGTGTTTTAAAGTGTATACAAAGCCCTATGATTGGTCAAGGTATGGGAAAGTCTACCTTTGTTTGTTAATTATTGTATATTATATGTGTTCTTGGTTATTTTGATTAATAATTCTTGTTGATATATGTTTATATGATTATGAATATGGTTGTATGTTGCTCTTGTTGGGCAAAGGTTTATGTAAGCATGGGCATAGGGTTTATGTAATATTTGTGTTAGGTTTTTCGTATAAATGTATGTATGGTTGTTGGGTTATCCTAACAAAGGGTTTGATGCTAAGGGAAAATAAAGTTATGAGGCTTGGGGGTTTTCCATGCAAATGTATATGTAAGGGTGTGGTAATAATCATATGCATTACAATTGTGTTGTTTGAGTTATAATATGTATAATGATTGAATTTGGATGATTCAAGTGTTGTGATGTATGTATTCGAGTATGTTCACAAGGATATGTGATGCTTGAACATGAATGATGTTTTGGGGGACTTCCTTCGTGATTTAGGGTTGTTGGATGTGTGTTTGCAAACTTGATTTATATCCAAGATGTGTTTCGTTTTGCAGAAAATCGATCGATTATTGCGCGTCGACATTGAGTCTGGTTGCGGGAATAATCGATTATTACTTATGATAACCAATCATCCATTCTTGTGTGATGTTTCTGGGTGATTTTCACTGAAATAATCGATTATCAAAAGTGATAATGGATTACCACAGTGTATTTGTGTGGAAAATGGCGAATTTGATGAAAAATGAACGTGGTTCAAGCCCATGAAGCAGTGGAATGCGTTGATACTCAAGGAATGAAAGTAAGGGATGAAGGTGTCTTCCTTGTCCTTGTGTGGCAGGATTACATGTTCCTTAGTTGGATTGCTGGACTACTCAGATGTATATGTGTGGGAAATCTATAGATGGGGCTGTAGGAGCGGCTACAAGCGGTGAGGTAGGGTACAAGAGTGTGACTGATTCTTTCCATGGTGGTGTTTATGGTGTGGTGATGCTCATTGTGTTGTTCATGATTGGGATAATCATGATGGTGTTAACTCTTTATTTTTTCCCATTTTGTTGTGTTTAGAAGTCATTTTTAGTTCATATTTGTTCTTAATTGTATAGAATTAGATTAATTTTAGGTTTTTCTATTAAATCTTTGGATTTGTAGATATTTAGTTAAAAATAGGTTTTTAGGAGTATTTTTAGTATTTTTGTAAATAAGTAGAAAATTTAATCTTTCTCTGAATTTTTTTAATAAAAGTTTTTTTTCTTTATTTTGTTTTTAATCTTTTTAATTGCTGAAATGCCTTTTATAATTGTAGATTGGGCCTTGGTTCGGCTGCATATGAATTAATAATGCTAACACTTGGATAGCAGGTCTGAGGGAGTTACTTCCTCTACCGTCACATAGTGCTTCCTGCACCTCCTCATTCCTCTTTTACCCTTTAGTGATATTTAAACGAATATGAATATGCGTTGTATTTTTAAACGGATGTCAATATCCGTAAACGGATATCGACATCCGTTAAAGGATAAACGGATGGTTAAAGGATGTTGTAGTGGAATTGGATTCATGCGTGAGTGTGGAGTGAAGATTGGTAACTGAAAAAGAAAAGAGAGTGTTGAATGGAGAAGAAGCTTACTCTCGTTCAGACCATTGCTACTTCAGGCGTGTTTTCCGCCATTTCTTTCTGGTAATCCGATTCAAATTCATTCTCACTCACTGCTAATACTATTATATTCACTTTTATCACATTCCTCGTTGTCCTTTTCTTAGGTATGGCTTCATGATTGGCAGAGAATCATCTCGGAAAGAGCTCTCTCACCTAATCGAAGATCTCCGTTGCGGAACCCCTCCATCTCCGTCTTCCACCTCCTCTTCTTCACATTCTTGATTCGATTCAGCTATCTCTTTTTTTCCAATTCGGTTTCATTACCTACGCTTTGTCTCTTATCTTATAAACTCACCATTTTTCCCTAACAATCCTCTAATCTAGTGGTTTAGGTTGGGGTTGCTTCTCCATCCTTTAATTTGCACAAAATGTTGTTACTTTCCTTATACATTACTCTGTTCAATCATCTCTGTATTATTTCAAAGAATCATGTAAAAAGGTGCCTGGATTAGTTCGTTTTATAATTTTAGTGAATCCCTTCGCTTACTAATAATTTTATAATACTTCAACTAATTCCTTACGTTGTTAGTTTCATGTTTTCTATTTTATTGTTGTTGTGTAAGAGAGAAAGAAATGTTGATTTATTACTAATGGATTTCTTATTGTTAGTTATATTAGAAAAATGTTTCTTTGTTTTTAGGAGGACCATATTCTCTTCCTTAAGAACGTCGAAGGATCTAAATCTCATCAAAATATGCATATCTCCAATTAAACCTTAGATTACTTAATGTTTTAGACAGTAAATTCCTTTACAACATTGGTTGGTGTAGTTAAAAGATTGTCTTCTTTGTTTTATGAATGTTAAATACACAATGCCGGCTAAAATTTAGGAGAGAGAATATTTGTAAAAAAGATAAATAAAGTTAAATGATAAAAATTAAATTAATGTAGGGTATTTTTGGATTTAAAAAAATAAGGGAGAGGTATAGGAAGCATCTAGGGTGGTGGAGGGAACAACTCCCCAGGTCTGATGTTTTTAAAAGTAATTGGGCTAGCTGTTCTACACTACTGGATTTGGGCCGCTGCTACCACACTTGGAATTGGGCCGTAAGAATTTGTTGAGCTGCACATTACAATTGGGGGTGTTGCTCCCTCCACCACCACACCATGCTTCCTCTACCTCCCCAAATTGTTTTAAATTCAATTTTATCCTCAGGTTAAAACCACTTTATTTTTACCATTTAATTATTTTAAATTAATTTAAAAATTCTATTTCTACTAATTTATTTTTACTAGGCAGCTACACCTCCACCCATCTCTCACGGATTCTACTCTCTTTCCCCATTTTCGTTTCACTTCCTCTCCTTCCCCATTTTTGTTTCTCACCCATTTCCGTTTCACTTATTCCTTTCCTGAACCCTACCCTTTCCCATGTCACTGTCTTCTTTTTTGCTTTAATTATATCTTTATTCTCATCAGTTATGGGATTAAAAAATATACAAGTAATATAAGCCAGTGAGGATCATAAATCACCGAGAATCTTCAGCTCCATTCATGAATGGAATATAATATAGAAATTCTTCTCTAAGGTAAATTACTTGAATTACAGAAATATTGCTTTCCTTCTTAAGGAAGCTAAACAAAAGTAATAACGACTCTCATGGGAAAAATTACATTAACAAAATCTCAGAGATTACATATGCTCTATCATATACAGAAGAAAAAATACGATCCAGTGAAGCACAACAACAAACTATATGAAAACTTCATCTCTGTGCATGGAAAGAAATAAGGGGAGCATTGCAATTCACACCTCAAAAAGGGAGAAACAAACAAAAATAGTAATAATAATAACAGCAAAATCAACAGCATTAACAGTAAATCAGAAAAATTAACAGAGAATTTCCAAGAACTTGTTAGAAATTATTAAAAAGAAAAGTCAAAAAATTTCAAGAATCTCCAAAATGAAAATGTTGCAGAGTGGGCAATTCCTCGTACTAACCATAAGCTCCCTTGAACACATCTTGCAGAAAGTGTGGCCACATGGTATAAAAGAAGCAGTCTTATGCGTGACCATGCAAATACAGCAAGTGTGCTCCATGGAACCCCCTCCATCTCCATCTTCACCACCATCATCATCTGCATCCTCATCAAAATCCTCATCATCACTCAATATATACCTTGATCCTTCAAGGCCCATTTCCCTATCAGTCTCCTCTAACAAGTCCATCAACGACATCATCACCGACACCTGCTCCTCCTCCTCCTGCGCCTCCTGTGCCGCCGCTTCCGATGCCTCCTGCGCTACCAGTCCCAAATATGATTAAAGCAAAAAAGAATACTATAACATGGGAAGGGTAGGGTTCAGGAAAGGAAGAAGTGAAATGAAAATGGGGGAGAAACGGAAATGGGTGAGAAACAAAAATGGAGAAGGAGAGGAAGTGAAACGGAAATGGAGAAAGATAGTAGAATCCGTGAGAGATGGGTGGGGGTGTAGCTACCCAATAAAAATAAATGAGTAAAAATATAATTTTTAAATTAATTAAAAAAATTTAAATAATAAAAGTAAAATGGTTTTAACCTGAGTATAAAATTGAAATTAAAATAATTTGAGGAGGTGGAGGAAGCATGATGTGGTGCTAGAGGGAGCAACACCCTACAATTGGACTGGTTTTGGTTTGGACCTGCGGATAAGTAGAACACTATCGTTTAGGTCCTACTACCTTAGGGGGTTTTGGTTTTGGATGATCATTTGGCAGAAGCAACCCTCGAGTTAGGACTCCTATGCAGAAGAGAGCAAGGAGACAGCCTAGAGCTCGTGTCACTGACCATTTACTGAGAGGATGACTGGAGGCACGTGTGGAATCAGAATCGGCAAAGATGTTCAAGTTGATCGAAGGGTAGAAATGAGAGCAGTGCGAGGAAGAAAAGGAGAAGCGTCCGATTAGGAGAATTACGAAGCGCGAAACGTCGAGGTTTTTTTCCCCTTCCCCATTTTTTTCCTTTTTTTTGTTTTCTCTATAAAAAGAGACTTGTACAGAGAGTTAGTGTGTGTGATCGAGTGAAGGGTGACAGACTCCGCTCTAGAGTGTTAAAGCGGAGGGTGACAGACTCCGTGAGCGAGCGAGTGAATGGTGGAGGGTGATAGACACCGTGAACATGTTCTAGGGTTCTTTGTTTCCTTTTCTGATTTCATGCTCTTAGTTTTAGGTTTTCAAGCTTTTCGTACAGTAGCTTTCTGCTGTAATTCTGGACTTGGATTGAGCAATCACAGTGGTGACAAGCCGTGGTGGTCTCGATCATGCTTTTCTCAGTGACTTTACATTGTATTTCCATTTCTATCTCAATAAATTTTACTTTTGTGCACTGATTCTGTTCTGTTATACTTTCAATTCTGGTTTTGTTTTCAATTCAACGATTCTTTATGCTTTCTATTAATTCAGTTGTAATTTGAGATTGTTAATGCTTTGGATAGATATAGTTGTAATATGTTTTGGTATCTGTCGCTTTGGAAGTTAGCTTTGTGCCTTTGTTGTCTTGTGATTTAGTATCAATTTTCAATTCTGCATTTAGGTTTTAGGTGTTTACTTCAATTTTAGTTTGTGTACATTGCTTTTACATTTACTTAGATTAGGATAGGATCAAATGCGTTGGTTGATTTAGTTTAGGTGTATTTTGAATTGAAATTAGGGATTTGTCTTTGACTCTGTTATGGATAATTGTAGTCTAGATTTCTTTTTCTTATTCTTTTGTTCCACTTTATTTTCTTTCTTTCCTTAAACTGATTCAATTTTTAATTCTTTCCTTTTAAAATTCATTTCTTTTCCCCACCTTGCATTAGTAGTTAGATAATAAATAAAAAGCAAGAATAACTTTACATTTTCTAAACTTAACTTTGTCGCGACTACGGATTGATATCTTGGCCAACCCTATATTGCATTAGTGGGGACCAATTTTGTTCTTTTTTTGTGCGATCGAAGCGATCGAAAGAAGTTTAACAAATGGCGCCATTGCCCGGGACTTTGGCGACATAAGATTTAGATTGTAGAGTTAGCCTTGTAGGTTTTTGTTTTTGTTTTTCTATTTGCATTTTGAGTATTTAGCTTCTGTTTCTGCAATTTTTTTCTTAAATTTGTAAATAATTGGTTTTGTTCAATTTTATTCCACGTGTTCATGATATAATCTCCTTTTGAAGTGATACCCAGGTTTAGACTGGCTCTGTACCAGAGTTAAGGAGATGGCCAATTCTCAGAATTGGTTGTACAAACTTGTCAAAAGGCTGCCTAAGTATCATGGATTGGTTGGAGAAGATCCACTCATGCATCTGAAGGAGTTTTGAGTGGTCTGCCTCATGTTTAAACCAGTAGATGTCTCTGAAGAATGGGTCAAGTTGAATGTGTTCCCTTTTTCTCTTCAAGATACAACAAAGGACGAGTTTTATTACAAGACTTATTCAACACCATTCACTGCTTGGGCTGAGATGCAAAGAATCTTTCTGGAGAAGTTCTTCCCAGCCTCAACAATAGTCTCTAAACGGAGGGAAATTAGCTCCATGGTGCAACTACAAGGAGAGCCATTGAGGAAGTATTGGGACATATTCAACAGTTGTGTGCCTCATGTCTAGATCATCAAATCAGTGAGCAGCTTCTCATCCTATACTTTTGTGATGGACTAAGCATGAAGGAGAGATTCTGTGTTGATGTTGCTACTGGAGGGTCTATTATGGATAAGCCAATTTCTGAAGCCAGGACTTTGATAGCCAAGTTAAGTGGGTTTCATGATGAAGCTAGTGAATTTGCTGAGAGCACAGGTTCTAAGTTGCAATGTTAGGGATTCTGAAAGGAATTCCTAACCAGCTCTCTCTCTAACTCAAACACCACAGTCAAGGATTGGAAAAGAAAGAATAATATCATTGGTATTCACAATAATGAATCAAGATTACACTGTATCTTAGGAGCTTAAGCTCCTCCACCTGGTGCTAAGACCCGTCTACACATACAACTACTCAACCAACTAACTGAAACACTAAGGGTCCTAATATATAGGCCCTTTTCCCGCCCCCTCACTTAACTGATTAGCAGTTAAGTAGTTACGTGTTCTGCTTCCCCTTCCTCCTCTCATAGACTCGCCACGTCCTAACATCACTTCCCCCCTGGAGATTAACCTTGTCCCCAAGGTTAAAATCTGGGAACTGCTCCTGCATCACCACCCGATCCTCCCAAGTAGCGTTCTCCACTCCTCCATTCTGCCACTCAATTAATACTTGCTCGCGTGGGTTTCCTTCATGTTGCTGAACCCGTCTAGTGATCACCCTGCTTGGCCAACATGTGGGTCCATTTACTTGCAAGTCAGCTTGCAATTCTTTCTCCACTTGCTTCGTTCCTATTGCTAGTTTCAGTTGGGACACGTGGAACATAGGATGTATTCTCGCATTCTCGGGTAACTGTAGCTTAAATGCCACCTCTCCTATCTTCTGAATTACCTTAAATGGTCCGTAGTACCGTGCTGCCAACTTTGGGTGTAATCTTACCGGCATAGAAGTTTGTCGGTGTGGCCTGATTTTTAAATGCACCCAATCGTCAACCTTGATGGATACTGGTCTCCTCTTACGATTGGCTTGCTTCACCATCATGTCTTGCGCCCTTGCTAAATGGAAACGGAGTTGCTGCAAGGCTTCATCCCTCGTCTGCATCTCTTGCGCAACTGCCTCCACCATGGTCTCCCCGGGGATGAATCTGGTTAGTGTCGGTGGCGCCCTGCCATAAACTACTTCAAACGGTGTACACTTGGCTGGTCCTTGATAGTTGGTGTTATACCAGTACTCGGCCCAGGGAAGGATGGTACACCAGCTCTTTGGCTGCTCCGAACAGAAGCAACGTAAATACCCTTCTAGTACGTGGTTAAGTGCCTCGGTCTGCCCATTGGTCTCGGGGTGGTATGCGGTACTCATCTGGAGACGGTCCCCTGCATCTTGAACATTTCTTTCCAAAAGATGCTGAGGAATAAAGGGTCGCGATCACTTACTATCGTTTTTGGCACCCCGTGCAACTTAACAACCTCCTTTACAAATGCTTCAGCTACGGTTCGCGCAGTGTATGGGTGTTTGAGAGGAAGGAAATGACCGTATTTGCTTAAACGGTCCACTACCACGAGTATGGCGTCATTCCCTCTTGACTTCGGTAGTCTCACAATAAAGTCCATACTGATGTCTTCCCAAATTTCTTGGGGAATCGGTAATGGTTGTAGCAGATTTTGTGGAGAAGCTGCAAGGTACTTGTACTGCTAGCACACTAGGCATCTAGCCACATACTCCGTTACGCTCCTCTTCATCCCAAGCCAGAATAACGATTGGGCCATCCTCCTATACATTCGGTACACCCCCGAATGCCTGCCTGTCGGTGTAATATGAAATTCAGCGAGCAGTTTTGGGATCCACTCCGACTTAGCTACTAGGACCAGTCGGTCTTTGTAATGTAACCGCCCATGTTCCATCATATACGCGGGTGCGTGTTCGGGTCCCGGGAAATGTCCTCCTTGATCTTCTGTAACTCGGTGTCTTCCTCTACTTCCCGTATCACCTCTTGGAAATCTCGCCAGTATAGTCACACTACTCCCATTAATTCGGCCTCCCCCTTTTCTTTTTTCGGGTCACCCTCTTCAACCAGCTCTTCCCTTTCACTTGGTGATAACGCATCTGCTAGAGCCTCCCCCTCTTCTGCGTTTGGGTCACCCTCTTCAACCAGCAAGAACCGTAAGCTCTTCTGGTCTGTATACACCACGAACTTCCGCCCCAGCAAATAGGGTCGCCAGTGTTGCACTGCCATCGCCACCGCCATGAGCTCTTTTTCGTATATTGATTTCCCCATATTCGCACCTGATAAAGCTTTGTTGTAATACGCTATCGGTCTCCTCCCTTGTGACAGCACCGCCCCAAGTCCTCTGCCGACGCGTCACACTCCACCAAGATCGGCTGCGTGAAGTCCGACAATGCCAGCACCGGTGCCGTCGTCACCGCATTCTTCAGCCTCTCCATTGCTTCCCTGGCTGCCTCGGTCCACACAAAGTTTCCCTTTTTCAACATCTCTGTGAGGGGTTTCGTTATTTTCCTGTAGTCCCGAACGAACCTTCGATAATAGCCTGTCAACCCTAAAAACCCCCGTAATGCCTTCAGTGTTTTGGGTTTGGCCCATGCGACGACCACCCCGACCTTTTCTTTATCCATCTTGACTCCTTCCTCCGTAATGACGTGCCCCAGATAGCGGATTGACCTCTTCCCAAACTCACTCTTCTTCCGATTGGCCACCCAGTTCTGTTGTTGTAGTCGGTCCATCACTTGCTTCACATGTTCCAGATGTGCCGCCCACGTCGTGCTGTAGATAAGAATGTCGTCAAAGAAGACGAGCATGAACCTCTGGAGGTATGGCCTGAATAGGTCATTCATGGAGTTTTGGAAAGTGGCGGGGGCATTGGTGAGGCCGAACGGCATCACCAAAAATTCGTAGTGCCCCGAGTGCCTTCGAAACGCTGTTTTCTGAACGTCCGCTTCGCCCATCCGAATCTAGTGGTAACCGGCCTTGAGGTCCACCTTCGAGAAATAACGTGCGCCTTGGAGCTCGTCCAGCAATTCTTCAATCACTGGAATCGAAAACTTGTTAGGGACGGTGGCCCTGTTCAACTCTCGGTAATCTATACAAAACCGCCAGCTACCATCTTTTTTTTTAACGAGGATGACCGGGCTGGAGTAAGGGCTCACGCTCGGCCTTATAACTCCTGCATGCAGCATGTCCGACACTTGTCGTTCAATGTCTGCCTTCATGACGTGGGGATAGCGCTAAGGCGTACGTTTACGGGGTCTGTGCCTTCTTTTAAGATGATCTGATGCTCCTCCTTTCTATTAGGTGGCAAGCCCTGGGGTTCCCGAAATACCCCTGTATAATGCCTCATAATTCCCTAAAACTCCTCCTGTTGTTCCTTTCTGGTCTCTTCTTCCTCTCCCAGCTCACTCTCTACACTCCACACCAAGGCCCACGCGTCTATCTCGCTCAACTTCAACAATTTCTCCGGTTCGACTACCCTCCTCTCCAATGCCGGATCGCCCTTAACGACCACCTTTTCTCCGGCATGCTTGAACGCCATGGTTGAGTCTCGCCAGTTGAGTGTGATTTCACCAAGCTTGGCCAGCCATTCGACTCCTAGGATCATGTCAACCCCTCCTAACTCGAAAAGATAAAATCTCTCTTCGATTTCAACGCCCCCCATGCCTACTTTCACCTTTGGACAACACCCTCGTGTTCCCTTCTTATGGTCGTCTCCCAAGCTCACCTGGTAGGGTAGGGTGTCCTCCTGTTCGAGCTTCAACTCTCCACCAACCGCTTGCTTACGAAATTATGACTGGCACCGTTGTCAACCAGTACTAAGACATTCCTTCCCTTGACTCTGCCCTGCAGTTTTAGCGTCTTCGGTTGCGTCAGCCCTCCGGCCGAAAACGCTGAAAGCTCCATGCATGGGCCCTCTGTTTCAGCCTTGATCCCTTTCGTATCTTCTTCTTCATCTTCGGCGAGCAGCACCACTCTCAAACTCTTTTCCGGGCACTGATGGCCCGAACTGAAAGGCCCACCACAGCGGAAACATCTCCCCTCCTCTCTTCGCTTTAAAAACTCTGGGTAGGGCAGGTTGCGAAAGTTTCATACCCGGTTGTCTCCTCTGCCGAACCCGCCCCTTCTCTCCAGTTCAGTCCTCGACGCTCCGTCCGGTCTTGCCGACCCCACACTCTCTACCATAACGGCCCTCCTCGGCATGCTCCTTGGCGTCTCGGCTCTTGCCACCACTGCTCCGCCGTTGGTGGATTGCCCCAATGACGGCGGGTTCTTGGCCCCAGACCACCCCAGCAAACCTAACCCGCGTAGCGCCTCCTCCACGCCGCGCGCAATTCTCACTGCCGTCATCAGATCCCGTGTGTCATGGGGCCTCAATTGACACCTCAACTCCTCGTGCAATCCTGCCAAAAAGTAACCCAACAGCTGCTTATCGGAAAACTCCTTCGTTTGTCCAGCTAACGCTTCAAACTCCCTCACATACTCCTCTACCGTGGACGTTTTTCTGATCATCGCCATTCTTTCAAAAATTCTGCCTCGGTGCCGACTCTGGAAACGGATTAACAACGCCTCCTTGAGGCCCTCCCACGTTCTGTTACTCGCCTTATCCTTCCAGAACTTGAACCAATATTCGACGCTTCCCTCCATGCTAATGTGCGCCAGTTCAACCCTCTCCTCCTCTGCTACCTTTTGAATCTCGAAAAATTTCTCCGCTCTACTGATCTGGTTCAAGGGGTCGGTACCCTCGAAAATGGGTAATTCCACCCGTCGTCTCCAATTGGGTAAACTCCCTGATCTCTCCCCCTCACCATTTCTGTCCCTCTGATCAACGCGTTGGTTTCCACCATTATGGTTTACGGACCCTTGACTTCCATCGGAGCTTTCCTCGGTTTGCTTGTTGCGCACCCCCATCACCCTTATCAGTTCTTGAATGTCTTTGCGCATTGCCATAGATTCTTGCCGATTCATCGCTGATTCCGCTTTCATCCCATCCACCGCCATCTCAATGTGTTCCAATCGTCCCTCAACAACGTTCATCCTTCCCTCAATAGCACCCTATCTCCTTCGCACAGATCCGGCAGGTCGGACCACTTTGTTAGGGATTCTGAAAGGAATTCCTAACCAGCTCTCTCTCTAACTCAAACACCACAGTCAAGGATTGGAAAAGAAAGAATGGTATGATTGGTATTCACAATAATGAATCAAGATTACACTGTATCTTAGGAGCTTAACCTCCTCCACCTGGTGCTAAGACCCATCTACACATACAACTACTCAACTAACTAACTGAAACACTAAGGGTCCTAATATATAGGCCCTTTTCCCGCCCCCTCACTTAACTGATTAGTAGTTAAGTAGTTACGTGTTCTGTTTCCCCTTCCTTCTCTCATAGACTCTCCACGTCCTAACATGCAACCAGTCCAGGTTTTCTCTGAACTTAGCATTCCTATTAATTTGCCTGAAATTCAAACTTGTTTTGATGTTTTTGATATGTTAAAGATTGAACCTGTAAAGTCTGCTTTGGATTCTGTTATTGATATGCCTGTGCACACTCATGTTTTAGATTCATTATGTTCTATAGAGCACATTGACATACCTGATGTTCACCATCCTTGCACTGATTTTGATTTCTGTGATAGCCTTGATGATGCAGCTACTAACTTGGAGATTGGTAAGATAATTTTCAATGAGCCAACACATGTCTATTCTGAACTTGAGATTCCAGTTGTTTTACCTGTGCATTTAAATGCCTTTGATCTGCTGCACATTAATTCTGAAGAGTTTTTAGCTGAAACTGATGTAGTTTTGAATGATCATGCTAAAATTCTTGATTTAGTTTCAGCTATTGAACCTATTGATATAAATGTTGTTATTTTTAAATCAAATGTGGATGATTGCCTTGATTAAATTTTTAATGATAGTAGCCTTGAATTGACCTTTGATTCTGTTGATGATGCATATGTCAGTATTACTTTTGAGATAGAAACTGTGCAATCTGATAACTTGACAGAGTTAGGGCTAAACTTTGATCTAACACAGTTTTATGAGAATTTCAAATGTGATTGTCAATCTGGTTCTTGCTCCATTTGTACTGAAAAAATTTTAATGATACAACCAGATTCCAAAGTCCTAAAAGATGCTACTAACTGTGAACTTGATCTTTGTGCAGAATTAAAGGAAGCAAGGAATGCTGAAATCACTAAGGCAGTTATTTGGGAAGAGGAAAGTGCAGAAAGGCTTGGAAAGGTCTCTAGTTTAGTACCACATACCCAAGAGCTGTCTATGAAAGGAGAACTGCTAGTGCTGCAGCAGTTTGCTTGGAAAAGTGAGAAGCAGAACTTTGCACCTGAGAGGGAAGTGCTGCTCCAACCAAGTCCTCTGTAGAAGCAGATTGATGCAGCCAGGAAGTTATTGCAAGCAGTGGTTGAGAACATAAGGATAAAACTGATAAACTCTTTCCTTTCTTTCCTTTTGCATAATTTTAAATATTTTCTAGTAGATATAGTAGTTATAGATAGCATAATAAATAGTAGAGTAGAAAATATGCTATTTTTCATAAAGCTAAAAAGAATTAATTTTGATCTTTGGCCAATTTGAAATTTTCTTTTTCTTGTAGCTTTGTAGATTTAATTTAGTTTTTCTTTTCCAGTTTTGTTCATGTATATTTTTGTGTTCTATTGTGTTCAATTCTTTTATTCTATTTTGTACATACTTCTGGTTCAATTTGTGTTCTTTTTGAATTCTGTTTGTGTACATATTTGTTGTTGTCGGATCTGTATATATGTTATGTGTTGTTAGAAAACCTTACTCACTCACACATTGAGGGCAATGTGCCTCTTAAGTGTGGGGGTGAGAAGGTATAGGTTTAATTTTTTTGTTTGTTTTTCCTTTGATATATAATATGTGCTTTTTTAGTAAAAATAGGTGTAAATTTTTTGAGTTGATTTTTGTTTAGTTTTAGTCTGTTTGAATTGGTAAATACTTAGCTTGTAGGTAGTGTAAATATTCATACTTTGTTTCAGCTTCTAAATACCTAGTTTTAGCTTGTAAATACTTAGTCTTTGGTACTGTTATAATATGTTCTAGTTTGTAGGAGTAAGCTTTAATTTTGTTTTGAATTCATAGTTGCTTGTAGAAATTTTTTTCTTATATTCTTGCCTTCTATTTCAAGTATTGGATATTCTTTAATTTCTATTTTAGCATTAGCAATTGTCTTAGGTGTTTTTCATTTTCATGTTCTGGTTTAGTTTATGTAAATAGGCATTTGTTTTAGGATTTTTTCCTTATAGGTTCTGTTATGAGATTTTAGTCTTTGGGTTCTGTTTTAGTTTTTAGAAAAAGCTTCCTAGGTTTTCTTTCATTGCTACTGTTAGGATTTTCTTAGGTTCTCTTTCTTTTAAATTTGAGTCTATTTTAGGTTCATAGTTACTTCTTCATCTTCTTTTCTTTTTACTGTCTTTATCTCGTAGAAGCTTTAGATGGGAGTTGTTTAGGTTATGTTTCATTTTATTTTAGTTGTTTTAGTTTAGTTTACGTTTTCTTAGTTACATGTTGTCCAGTTTTAGCTTTTATAGGTTGTATATGGTTTTAAGTCATACTGTTAGGTTTTGTTTCATGCTTTTGCTCATTTCTTGCTGATTTATTTCATTTTACAGTTTCATTTCCTTAGTTAGAACTGTTAATTGTGTTTTGTGCTTTAAATTCAAGTAGAAGTAGTCCTAACTTTGGTTTTTGCATCTGGGTACAGTCCAATGAAGCAATTTTTTTCATAAAAGAGGGTAGCAAGTCAATTTTAGCAATTAATTAACCCTGGAGAGATTTTGGGCCCAATTGTTTTCTTTCTAGTGTGATTTCATGCATGTTTGACTTAAATTTTGATTTTGCATTGATTCTTTGTGATAAGCTTGCTCTTGGTAGATTTTAGACATGATTTAGGCATTCTTTCTTACCATCCATAGCCAAATTATATTACTCATTTCAGTTTCTTACCATTGTACCTTATTTGAGCTTTAGCCATTTTCTTTGTTTCCATTCATTACAAGCCCTTTCCCACCAAATACCTAACCTGTAGAGACCTATGAGAGTAGGGGGAGCTGGAACTTGGTGAGTACAATATAAAAGAAAGGCCATGTGTGAAAAAGAAAAAAAATGAGCTGAGAAATCTAGTTGTGTGAAAAAGAAAAGAGTAGGTCTGGAAAAGAGCAAAAATAGTAAAAGAATTGAAAAAAATAAGACCTGACAATGTAAAAACCAGAGAAAAAAAGAAAAAAAATGGATTGGCCAAAGTTAGACAAAGAGTGCACTGAGTTCTAGGTTCTTTCCTCTTCTTCACAATTTCTCTACTTCCATATAGCCTTGTGTTTTCTGACCTTTCATACCATTTACATTACAAGCCATTAAGACCTTTTGATCTAGATGAAAACATGACCTGAGAACTATCACTTAGAGTCTTTTCAAAGTTAAGAATGGAGGTTGACATGACATGAGTAAGTGAAACAGGACAACCTTAAACACTTGAGTGAAAATGAGTGCAAACACTTGTTCCTGTGAGACTGAAACTGACTTCTATTTTTCTGATTGTGTTCATTGCTGAAATTGGTTGAATTTGGTTGTTTATCACCTGTTGGACTGTTGATACTGAGGTTTAAAGCTGAGAAATATTGTTATGCAGTTCTGAACGAATGAAATGGCTGGGAAATGATTAATTGGCAGGATTGAATATGCTGTGAATAGGTCTCGTGTTTCCGAGTTTTGTTTTAAGTCTTATCTCTTTAGTTTGAGTCTTTGTTTTCCTTTTTCATTTTAGTTCCTTAAGTGTGGGGGTGTGTTAACTCTATTTTTCCCCATTTTTCTGTGTTTAGAAGTAATTTTTAGTTCATCTTTATTCTTAATTGTATAAAATTATATTAATTTTAGGTTTTTCTATTAAATCTTTAGATTTGTAGAATTTTAGTTAAAAATAGGTTTTTAGGTGTACTTTTAGTATTTTTGTAAATAAGTAGAAAATTTAATATTTCTCTGATTTTTTTTAATAAAAGTCTTTTTCTTTATTTTGTTTTTAATCTTTTTAATTGTTGAAATGCCTTTTATAATTGTAGATTGGGCCTTGGTTCGACTGCACCTAAATTAATAATGCTAACACTTGGATAGCAGGTCTGATGCTTTTACAAGTAATTGGGCTGGCTGTTTTACACTACTGGATTTGGGCCGCTACTGCCACACTTGGAATTGGGTCATAATAATTGGTTGAGCTTCACATTACAATTGGACCGATTTTTGTTTGGACCTGCGGATAAGTGGAACACTGTTGTTTAGCTGCTACTATCTTAGGGGTTTTGGTTTTGGATGATCATTTGGCAAAAGCAACCCTCGAGCTAGGGCTTCAATGTAGAAGAGAGCGAGAGAGATGGAGACAGGCTGAAGCTCGTGTCACTGACCATTTACTCATTGGATGACCAGAGGCATGTGTGGAATCAGAATCGACAAAGATGTTCAAGTTGATCGGAGGGTAGAGATGAGAGCAGTGCTAGGAAGAAAAGAAGAAGCGTTCGATTAGGAGAATTACGGAGCGTGAAAGGTCTTTTTCCCCTTCCCCATTTTTTCCCTTTTTTAGTTTTCTCTATAAAAAGAGGCTTGTATAGAGACTTAGTGTGTGTGATCGAGTGTAGGGTGACAGACTCCGCTCTAGAGTGTGAAAGCGGAGGGTGACAGACTCCGTGAGCGAGTGAGTGAATGGTGGAGGGTGACAGACTCCACCCCTGAGAGACTATTCGAGAGTGCAAGTGTTGAGTAATGGTAGGTGACAGACACCGTGAACAGGTTCTAGGGTTCTTTGTTTTCTTTTCTGATTTCATGCTCTTAGTTTTAGGTTGTTAGGATATTTATCCTATTTTATCATCATTATAGTGTGTCAAGGGTTACCCTATTTATCATGATTATATTGTGTCTAGGATTATCCTATTTATCATGATTATATTGTGTTTAGGGTTACCCTATTTATTATGTACTTGTGTATCAATTTATTCTTATAAATAGAAGATTGTGAGATAGATCAATTAAGCCCTCTAGTATTATTTTACAGTTTCAATCTTAAGTTGGTATCAGAGCAGGTCGATCCCGCTCTAATTTTTGTCTCGTAATATATATATCTGTCCGACGCCACAGTTCTTCGTCGCTCGCCATCGTCTGCCGCTGCCCGCCACCGGCCACCGCCCGCCGTTGTCGGCCACTGTCGTCCATCACTGTCACAATTTCCTTCGTCTATACCCTTAGGGTTTTCTTGTTCCTCGCTAGTACGATTCGTCTTCTTTAGAAATAGCGTCTGACAGTCTCTTTCCTTCTCCGGAAGTCCATCAATTACCTTCGAGAAGCTAAATGGAAAAAATTATCTATCATGGTCTGCTGCCGTTGAAATGTGGTTCCTTGGCCAAGGGCATTATGACCACCTTGAGCGAGATGGAAGCCATGTGCCTACTGAAAAAGCTGATAAGTGGAAACAAGCAGATTTCCAGTTGTGTGTCCTGTTATGGCAATCAATGGAACCCAAACTTCTTGTATATTTTAGGGCTTTCAAAACTTGTCATTCCTTTTGGAAGAAAACCCAAAGCATTTATGCCAACGATATTCAACGTCCTCAAGGCACATACTGTAAAAGGATGGGTCATACTCAAGAGAATTGCTACTCCTTACATGGTTTCCCTTCCAAAACCGCCAATATTTTGAAGACTGAAACTTTCACTTCGAAGACTGAAAATTCCACTTCTATGTTTTCTGAGGATGAATATCAAGAGTATTTAAGGTTAAAGTCTAACAGCTTGGCACAACCATCTCAATCTCCCAATACATCAACCACTTGCGTTTCTCAATCTATGGAAGGTCAAAATTCATGGGTAATTGACTCAGGTGCTTCTGATCACATTTCTGGTAATACCTCTTTGTTCTCATCTATTTCCTTTCGAGAAAAACCTCATTTCATAACCCTTGCAAATGGATCTAAAAATTCTTCCAAAGGAGTCGGTCATGTTTCTTTGTCTCCCTCCCTCAATCTCAACTCAGTCCTTTTTGTCCCTAATTGTCCTTTTAATTTAATTTCCTTAAGCCAGTTGACTAAAATGTTAAATTGTTCAATAACCTTTGATCATAAATCTTTTGTTATACAGGAGCGTGGTTCGGGGAGACAGATTGGAGAAGGATATGAAGTTGGCGGATTATACCAATTTGGATCTCGTCCAAGGGTGTCCTGTGTCGCTGCTCCTAATCCTAAAGTGCTACATGATCGACTTGGCCATCCTCATTTTTCCAAATTAAAAAAGATGTGTCCTGAACTTAGTGGTCTCCAAACCGTAGAATGTGAGTCATTTCAATTAGGAAAACATGTTAGATCTTCCTTTCCTAAAAGGTCTCAATCAATATGTAATTCTACTTTTTCCATCATCCATTCTGATTTATGGGGACCTAGTCGTATCTCCTCCTTTGGTTTTTGATA
This sequence comes from Vigna angularis, assembly GCF_016808095.1. NCBI lineage: Eukaryota > Viridiplantae > Streptophyta > Magnoliopsida > Fabales > Fabaceae > Vigna > Vigna angularis. The sequence goes on from NC_068975.1 coordinate 3,754,950, forward strand.
TTTTGTTACCTTTATTGATGAATATTCAAGATGTACTTGGGTTTATCTTATGAAAAATCGTTCTGAATTCTTAGCTATCTTTACATCCTTTTTGAATGAAATGAAGAATCAATTTGGTCAAGTAATCAAAATATTAAGAAGTGATAATGCAAAAGAGTATTTCTCATCCTCCTTTTCTGCCATCTTGAGTTCCCATGGTATCTTACATCAGTCTACTTGTCCTCATACACCACAGCAAAATGGTATAGCAGAACAAAAAAATAGACACTTGGTTGAAACTGCTCGTACCCTTTTGCTTGGTGCCCATATTCCTGTCCATCACTAGGGGATGCCATCTTAACTGCATGTTATCTTATTAATAAGATACCCTCCTCCTCTGTTGATAATTGTGAGAAATAGAGAAGATTGGGAGAAAATATCCCTTGTGTGTTTAGCATACACATAGGGTAATTTATTTATATTGTAAGATATGGGCCAATGCCCTTAATACAGAATAGGCTGAGCCCAAATAACAGAAACACACATCTTAACATCTAACAATAATAAAGTCCCTTTCTCCATTTTGTTTCCTAATGATCCTCTCTTTCATACATCTCCCCGAGTGTTTGGCTGTGTATGTTTTGTTCATGACATGTCTCCAGGTCTAGACAAACTCTCCGCTCGCGCTCTCAAATGTGTCTTCTTAGGCTATTCTCGACTTCAAAGAGGATACCAGTGTTACTCTCCTGAAACTAAGAAGTATTACATGTCTGCCAATGTCACATTCTTTGAACAGACTCCTTACTTCTCTCCATCTGTTCAGGATGTTTCTATCCTCCAGCAGGTCCTTCCTATTCCAATGGCTGAGTCAAATAGCTCTACTGTCTCTGTCATTCCAAGTCTTGATCACAATCCTTCTACACATGTTTCTCCACATACTGAGATCATACCACACAGGGCCCCAATGGATAGTCCACCTCCCCAAGACAATGGTGAATCTCCTACTTCAGATTCTTCTCCCTCGTGACCTCCCACGCTCCACTCGAAACCCTTATCCCATTTATAATTTTCTAAGCTATAATCGATTATCGCCCTCCTATTTTTCTCTTTTATCCTCAGTGTCCTCTGTTGTTATACCCAAGAATGTGAAAGAAGCACTTGATCATCCTGGATGACGACAAGCTATGATTGCAGAAATACAGGCTCTTGACCACAGTAATACTTGGGAGCTGGTGCCCCTTCCCCCAGGAAAAAAGGTGGTTGGTTGTCGATGGGTCTATGCAGTTAAAGTTGGCCCTGATGGTGAAATTGATCGGCTCAAAGCTCGGCTTGTTGCAAAAGGTTACACTCAGGTTCATGGTCTTGATTATTGTGACACTTTCTCTCCTGTAGCCAAGATGACTACTATTCGTCTCTTCTTTGCCATGGCAGCCATTTGTCATTGGCCACTTCATCAATTGGATATCAAGAATGCCTTTCTACATGGTGATCTTGAGGAAGAAGTTTATATGGAGCAACCTCCTGAGTTTGTTGCTCAAGGGGAGTCTGGTATGGTATGCAAATTGCATCGATCTCTATATGGCCTCAAGCAATCCCCACGTGCTTGGTTTGGAAAGTTTAGCTCCATTGTTCAAAAATTTGGGCTAAAACGCAGTGAAGCAGACCATTCAGTTTTTTATTGTCATTCTTCTCTCGAAAAATGTGTTTACTTAATAGTATATGTTGATGATATTGTCATTACAGGAAATGATGTTGTTTCTCAACTAAAAGAGTACTTGTGTAGACATTTTCAAACCAAGGATCTTGGAAGTCTCAAATACTTCTTAGGCATTGAAGTAGCGCAATCAAAAGATGGAGTTGTAATCTCCCAAATGAAGTATGATCTTGATATATTACAAGAAACAAACATGATTGATTGTAGGCCGGTAGACAGTCCCATGGACCCAAACCAGAAATTAAGGACAAAAGAAGGTGAATTATTCTCCGATCCAGAGAGGTATATGAGGCTGGTTGGAAAACTGATTTATCTCACTATTTTAAGGCCAGATCTATCCTTTGCAGTTGGAGTGGTTAGTCAGTTCATGCAGGCTCCATGTTTTGACCATTGGAATGCTCTCATTCGCATTCTAAGGTATGTAAAGAAGGCTCTCGCACAAGGATTGTTATATGAAGATAAAGGAAGCATTCAGGTCTCTGGGTATTGTGATGTAGATTGGGCAGGTTCACCTATTGATAGACAGTCTACTACATGATATTGTGTTTTTTCTGGGAGGAAACATTATTTCATGGAAAAGTAGGAAACATAATATAGTAGCTCGATCCACCGCGGAAGCCAAGTATAGGGCAATGGAATCACTAACATGTGAACTTATATGGGTGAAACAGTTCCTTCAAGAGGTTAAATTTTGTTACATCCATACTATGAAGATGTATTGCGACAATCAAGCTGCTCTCCACATTGCATCAAATCCAGTGTTTCACGAGAGGACTAAACATATAGAAATTGATTGTCATTTTGTTCGTGAAAAGTTGTTGACCAAAGAAATATGTACTGAGTTTATTGGGTCAAACGATCAACTCGCAGATGTATTAACCAAGTCATTAAGGGGTCCTCGGATTGAGTTTATTTGTTCCAAGCTTGGTACATACAATTTGTATGCTCTAGCTTGAGGGGGAGTGTTAGGATATTTATCCTATTTTATCATCATTATAGTGTGTCAAGGGTTACCCTATTTATCATGATTATATTGTGTCTAGGGTTACCCTATTTATCATGATTATATTGTGTCTAGAATTACCCTATTTATCATGTACTTGTGTATCAATTTATTCTTATAAATAAAAGATTGTGAGAGGGATCAATTAAGCGCTCTAGAATTATTTTACAGTTTCAATCTTAAGTTAGGTTTTCAAGCTTTTCGTAGAGTAGCTTTTTTCTGTAATTCTAGACTTGGATTATGCAATCACAGTGGTGACAGCCCGTGGTGGTCTCGATCATGCTTTTCTTGGTGACTTTACATTGTATTTCCATTTCTATCTCAATAAATTTTACTTTTGTGCACTGATTCTGTTATGTTATTCTTGCAATTCTGGTTTTGCTTTCATTTCAACGATTCTTTACTCTTTCTATTAATTCGGTTGTAATTTTAGATTGTTAAAGCTTTGGATAAAGATAGTTGTAATCTGTTTTGGTATCTGTCGCTTTGGAAGTTAGCTTTGTGCCTCTGTTGTCTTGTGATTTAGTATTAATTTTCAATTATGCATTTAGGTTTTAGGTGTTTACTTCAATTTCAGTTTATATACATTGCTTTTACATTTACTTAGATTAGGATAGGATCAGATGCGTTGGTTGATTTAGTTTAGGTGTATTTTGAATTGAAATTAGGGATTTGTCTTTGATTCTGTTATGGATAGTTGTAGTTTAGATTTCTTTTTCTTATTCTTTTATTCCACTTTATTTTCTTTCTTTCCTTAAACTGATTGAATTTTTAATTCTTTTCTCTTAAAATTCATTTCTTTTCCCCACCTTGCATTAGTAGTTAGATAATAAATAAAAAGCAAGAATAACTTTACATTTTCTAAACTTAACTTTGTCGAGTCTACAGATTGATATCTTGGTCAGCTCTATATTATATTAGTGGGGACCAATTTTGTTCTACTTTAGGTGGCTAAAAAGTAGTTTAACAGTGGTGTATCTATGATGGTGATCATAGTGGTTTAGATGCTTCAGGTGATGCTATGTGATAATGATGTTACTATAATAGTTATAGTAAGTAGTTAGCATATGTGCTAATGAATGGATAAACCAAGGGTGTATGTGTGAGGTGCTAGTGAGTACATCAAGTATTAGAGATCAAGGATCGAGGATTGAGAATCGAGGACCGAGGACCGAGTAATTCATTTTGATTTGATTGTTATGTTAGAGGATTGGGAATCCTATTGTTATTACGAATATGTATGAGGTGTTTGATTATTGTTGATTTAATCAATATGTTTATATTATGTTATTATGATTGTTTTATCAGTAGCTTACCCCATACGTGTTTGTGAATGAAATTATCGATGATGTATGTATAATGAGTTATATGTTAGCAGATGATGTTACAGATGGTGCTAAGACATGATAGATTCGAGAGATGACAAAACTTGGAGTTTTTATTCAAAGTTATTGCATTTGAATTTTATACAAAGTAATTGAAATTGTTTTATTTCCTTCGTTATTTCTATTGGACAAATGTTTTTAGAACTATTATGTTTTGAAATAAATTATGATGTTAAATGTTGATATTTTTGAAAATACGTTTCTGGACAAAGTTAAAGTTTAAATTTTTAGTTGTTTATGAGTAACCTATGACACCGTGAAAATTTGGGGCGTTACATAAATTATTTCACACATTTATCATGAGTCTAGGAATACCCACTAGATGAGTTTGTCTATACATTAATTAGATGACTCTAGTAACAAACACAACACAAGTCTCTTCGTACACTCATAAGACAAGTTTGGCAATATACATTGCATATATTTGTCCATACACAAATTATATGAGTCTATTAATACACATTAAATGAGTTTGTTCATACTTTGATTAAGCGAGTATGTAAATATATTAATTAGACGACTCTATTCATACACTAACTAAATAAGTTTAGCAATAAATATTAAACGATTATGTATATAGACTATCTAGACAAGACTAGCAATATATATTTGACAAGTTTTAATACCAACAAAATAAGCTTCATAAGAATACATATTAATTCTTTAATCACCTCCTTCTTATAATTACACGAGGAAGAAAACATATTATCAATTTTTTTTTTACCAAATTGATGTAATATTACTTGATTTTGTTCAAACAAATAAATTAAAAAAAAAACTATAGGTAAATCTTGAAAAAGATTAAGAAATGGTACTCTTAAACACAATTCTGAGGTGAATTGAAAATTTTTGTATTAAAATCATGCTTCAAAGTTGTTTTCATATTCTTTTTTAATTTTTTTAATAGAAATTAATTATATGTAGAAATATCATTTTTCGGTTTAAGGGGTTGGTCTTAAGTCTATTTATTACTGTGGTCTTCAAATTCCAAGTTTGAATCAAGACTCTTCCTTCACTTCACGCTAATTGTCGTTCGGTCGAATCAGGTTACTATACGCAGAAGGAACTTTGATAGTGAATGTTTGACCGTGTTAGTAATAAATGTGCAATCAATGTAACCAACTACCTCAATACCATAAACATGTATTTATAGATTTCAAAATGAACTTCTGATTAGTACTGACCTAATTATGATCTAAATAATAATGATCTAACTTATGATTAATATAACTATACTTATTGTTAACTTCACTTTTAATTTGACTATTTGGTTTCCCAACTGGCTGTTATGGGACTTTAAATTGATCGATTGTTGATCCCTGATTGACCAGACGATCGTATTATACAATTTCTATTTTTTAGTATATACTTTTTCTAAAAGCTTGCATATAATATAAGCATGAAAAAGAATTGAGATTTCATTAAATTCCTAAATTCGAACAGGATGTCTTCTTCGAATAGGATGTCGAAGGATTATTTTTTACTCGACTTCTCCACCTTCAATCACTACCTCACCCTTACCCACCTCGCTGACAAGGTAAACCGCCGCTAGACCATCATCATGCTCGCCATCGGAAATGGCGCCATGAACGCCCTCCTTGACTAGCACCTCACCCTCCCCACGCTAAAAAACATCCTCTCCCTCCACGTCCTCGTTGACTACTTTTCACCCAATAATTATGGTTTTATTCATCATTCATATAACTATTCACCATTACTTTTAATCGTCCAATTAGGCATGCCAACAACATTTTCAGTGATTGTTTAATTCCTTTTAAGAAGGGCACGAGAGAACTGAGGGAAGGGGAAGCAAATTTCGATTCCAATCAAACTACTCCCTCAATATTTCATTTGCAATCTATCAACACCCAATTTTACAAAGGAAAAGCTTGGGAAACGCGGGGCAAAGGATTCAAATATTTACTATCCCCAATTTTTTCCTTGAACCCAGCATCATTCACTTCATTTCCTTACACCCCCATCACAAGAAAAAAAACAAAATCCATTTTCCATGACTATCAGACAAACCTATCCCAGACTAATACTCAAACAAATTCACCATTATCCATTTTCTAGAAGTCATTATTATCTACACTAAACTCATTAACTAACAAACTCTAATTCATAATTCATCATCTTTCACCCGCAAGTTTAATTAAATAAAAAAAGAAGAAGAAAGAAGATCTCCAAGACCCATGAAATTTACCATTACCAAGGTTTGGACACAAAGAACTTTTCTTTTATAACAGGCAATCAGGTATACAAAGAAGAAGTTGAAGAAGAAGCAAGAGCATTGGAAGGTGGCGTCAACGACACAAGAGTGAGATCCATGGTGTCACGGTGGCTCTCTGTGTGTGTAACAGATGATGGAGAAATTGAGTTACCATGAAGAATGATGGCGCTTCCGACGTGGGTAAGGTCGTCGACAATCTTCATGGTTCTGATCAATGGCAAGGGTGGTAGTTGGCCGGAAACTTGCTAGCCCTAGCGATGGCCATGAAGTATCTATCCAGGAAGGGTTTGAGAAGCTGCCTTTCTCTTTTGATTGTGTATGAGGAACCCTAAAAGATTTGGGCTTGGATCTTTTTGCTTGTTCTGTTTCTATTTTCTTTTGTTTTATTTATTTATTTTATTTAGGTTTAATCTTTTTCTTTTCATTTGTACATTACACGTAATGCGAGCTTTCTCTACCACGTGGTTAACATTTGTGCAGTCACTATACCACGAGATAGAAATTTTAACGCCATCTAGTCCAATTAACTCCAAGGTTCCAATTTATTCAATTTTACAGAAATAGGGACTTAATTGAGATAAAAAATAATACAAGGACCTATTTGAGACGATTCTGCATAAAAAGGGACATAAAAAAATATTAAACCTAAAAGAAATTGGTAGAAATTAGTTAAACATTAAACTACATACTTTGTTCGAATTATGGATTGGGAAAAAAGAAGTTTGATTTTAGGATTCATACAAATTGGGAATTAATTTCAGAAATTGTTCTCAATGATGCTTCTGCCTTCCACTCAGCTTCTGATGTTGGTTCAGACAAGATCATCTTTTCCTTTTCTTCTTCAAAGGAAGATGATGCAGGAGTTATATCTGAAATCATAATACAAAGTTGAAAGAATTAACACATACAATGAAATCGTAACAACTGGAATTGCTTCTGAAATTATTTTCTTAAAGAAGATATAAAGAAAGACATTTTTTGATTGATTTTTTTACCAATAAGAAGCATTGGTGTTGTGAATATAATGATTTTGATGATGTTACAAAGTGAAGAATATGAAGACCCTTGTTGTATTAAGTTTAAAAGCATTTCTGTATGTTGGTCCGCGAGGAAAGGGAACAAGAGCCCAGATGCAACGTAGAGAAAAAGAAAACCGAACACAACAGCTAAAAGGCCGAACGACATGTAGTAGTTGAAAGCCGAACAAAACAGATAAACACAACACATGTACAAGACCAAACTGTCACTAATAAATGAAGGTCGAACAAAGTTAAAGACCAAAAGGCGTTGAACACAAGCCGAATAATATTGAGTCCAACCATTCCTGTAGAATAAAATGTTAAGAGTTGGAAGGAGAGAAAGAATAAGAGGTTAGGCCGAACGGTGGAAGGCTGTGAGGAATCAGGCCGAACGGTGGAAACCTGTGAGGAATCACGCCGAATGATGGAAAGTTGTAATAAGTTGAGTCGAATGATGGAAAACAATAAGGGCTCAAGCCGAACGATGAAAAGCTGAAAAGAGTCAAGCCAAACGGTAGAAAGTAGTAAAGGCTCAAAGCGAACGATGGAAGGCGGTAAGGAATCGAGTTGAACGGTGGAAAGCTGTGAGGAATCAGGCCTAACGGTGGAAAGCTGTGAGGAATCAGGCCGAACGGTGGAAAGCTGTGAGGAATCGGGTCGAATGATAGAAAGCTATAAGGAGTTGAGCCGAACGATGAAAAGCAGTGAGGGCTCAAGCTGAACAGTGAAAAGCGGTAAGGAATCAAGCCGAACGGTAGAAGGCGGCGAAGGCTCGAGCTGAATGGTGGAAGGAGGTGAAAAACTAGAGCCGGCCGTTTGAAGAAGTTAATATCCTAACTGTTCCAAAGTCTCGCAGATAATCGATTATCACTTAGAATAATCGATCATCACCGGTAGTTGTAAAATTTCTTTTCAGTTTCTAACACTACACGAACCTGGACTTATAAATAGAGGTCTTCACAGCTCTTAGAAAGTAACTTTTCATTTGAGAGTGTTAGAGTTGTGTGCCCAAGGGAAGCTCTCTGTTAGTGAAAAGGAATCTATGTCACTTTTGAGAATACAATTTGTCTGAGGAAGTTCTCAAGTGATAGTGTGCTATTGTCAAGTCTTGTGAATAGGAGAAGCTCGCGCTTAGTGTGTCTAAGGTCAAAGCGGTTCTCTTCAAGTTCGCTGAGCAGTTTTACTTCCGGTTCGTTTGTCGAAGGAAGGTTCTTTCTGTTCTTATTTGTATTTCATCTTATTGTAATATGTGAACAATATTTTAGTGAAAAGTTTAATCACTATTTATAGTGATTAACGACTGAATGTAGAATCTTTTGATTCGAACTAGGATAAAAATCATTTGAGTGATTTTTCTACTCCATACACTCTTTATATTTTCTGCTCATCAACTGTTCGATAATATTTTTGTAAGAAAATTAAAGGAACCATTTTAATTGACCAAACACGCTTTACGCTCTTTAACAATCGCAAAATCGATTACTCTTTTATTTCGCTGCGCAAAATCGATACTGGTTGTTCCAACAGATTTTGCATGGAATCGTTGAAATTAGTTCCTAAAAAGTGGATGTATGACTAAAACATAAGGTTCATAACCTGCATAAAGGATAAAGTATATGCTAGAATTTCTTTTGTTAGAGGTAAGAGATTTGTTTTTCTCTACGATGACAAAAGTTCCATGAAGAACCACGAATTATGCTCAAGTTGCGAGACTACGCGAAGCCAACATCAATTCTCGTCTTCTACTCGTGATGCAGAAAACCAAAATGCAGACCAGCAGAAACCCTAAAATCTCAAATCATGCCACCATCACGATTTAACCTATGAAACCCTTGTGTGTCCAAAATCCTAAAATCAAATCCGCAATTTTTTTTATTGATTCCCAAATTTTTGTTGTGATTGAACCCTAAAACCAAATTTATAATTTCTCTAATTAATTCTGAATGAACCTTAAAACCACATTTCCAATTTCTCTTGATTTCCAAATATGTGTAATTAACTTTTTTCAATTTTTAAAATTAAAAAAAAATAAAATTTCACGTCAGAATTTTCTATTAGTAAATAACATGAACACCTCATTTAAAAACGAAGATCAACATGTCACGTTAACCTTACATTAACGCCGTTGGATTGATTAACGCAATTAAGTCCAATTTAAAGACAAAGATGTAATTATTGTAATTCCAAACGGACTAATCCTATGCTGACTAATGACATTGTAAAAAAGTTGACAAAGCAAAATTGTTAATATGTGGGATCCTTGCAATAAATGTGCAATTAATACTACCAACTTAAATATCATAAACTTCTTATTTATAAATTTGGAAATGAGATTAGAATGGACTTAAGACCCAAATAATAATAATAGTCTAAGTTAATATAACTATTCTTATTGATAATTCCATTTTTAATTCGATTCCCAACTACTTTTTCTTAATTGATTGACCTTCTTATCTCTTAATTGACCAAACGGTCATACTATACTTTTTCTATTTTTTTAATTTATATTTTTCATAAAAAAATTTACATATAATATAAGCATGATTTGAGGTATTTTAAATTGATTTTTTGTTTTCTAATAGTAGAAAATATTTTACAATGAAATCAATCTCACGAACAATCGCTCCTTCCAATTTTTTGACAGGTCAATCAGGAATCTACTTAATTCCTTTTGCCACTCTTATAATAACAAAATCAGATCACTCATTAATATAAATATTTTAAAATATAAATTAATTAAAAAATAAAAAATTAAACATGTAATAAAACAAAAAATTTAACAGAAACTTATATCATTCAAATTTAGAGTAACTTTTAACATAATTAATCCAAATTATATATGGCAAATAACTTGAAAGAGGTAAAGCGTTTGAAAATTTTCGAACAATGATCTTTTCACATCAATAGTTCTTTTCCACACTAATTTGACACTACTCTTCGTTATTCTTAAATTTTTGTTTTTAAATATAAAAGTTTACTTATTTTATAATCATCTCTTTTTTTTTCTAAAAAGATTTGTATATAATATATTTGAATGGTCGATTGTTAGGCCGAACAGTGAATCACCATATCAGATTGTCTAAACATTATGAAAATTGATTGATCGAATTGAAACAAATTACCAATCAAAACTATTTCGTTAAAAGTTGAATCATGATTAATTATATTTGGGGTGTAATTACGCCAACCTCAATCGAAAACCTATCACAAAATTTAAATAGCTTTTAAACTAATTTAATTTTAATCATATATAGAAAATAAGGAGACAAGTTACCATTTTTACTTTCTAACATAAAAAAAATTCACAAATACCTACCAAGTACCTCTACTCAAGAAGATAACTTGACTTGAGTTAATCAATCAATTTAAGACCGTCCTTTTTTTTCCCTAAATTTTCAGATAAAAACATCATCCTGTGTGAAGAAGAAAGAAGAATCGAAAGTAAACTGAAGCCACAGAAAACATTATCATAATTACGTATAAAAGTTGGCAGTGCCAAAGCTGAATATAGTTTTGGTGATGCGGGTCAATTTCACAAACTCTGGTAGAACAATTTCTTGAAAAGCTCCAAATGTGATTCTTGGAAGTGCATGGAGACAATAATGGATCCATCACCATCTGGACTCAGAAGAATCACAGCCCTATCTTGCGGAGCAACATATGCCAATCCGAAAAACACAGGCTTTCCCAATCCAAAATCTGCTCCATACACTGGCATGCTCATCCAGCTTGTGATTTGAAGATTCGGATTCCCTGCAAAAGGAACATTTCTACGCTCTCCTTCTCCCAAGAACAAACCCCTTATGCAATCCAATTGCTCCTCTCCTAACACAATCCTCAGTTGTGACCTTATGTACTCATTACTAAGCTTTTCAATCGCTTCTCTTACCTTTTCTGCAGCATACCTCAAAGGCTTTGACACTATTTCTCCAACATAGCATTTCGGTGACACTGTTGCTGCCAAAGCATTCCCAAAGTAATTCCTAGGAAGAGGAGGAATCAGTCTGCTACGGATATCAGCATTGAACCGAACCACCGTTTCTTGCTTCTCTTCAAGTTCACGAGCCTTGCTTGCACATCTCCATATATGACCGGAAATAGCTTCAAATCTGCTATAAGCTCTCACCCCTTCTTGCAAGGGTTCTTCGTTCGCCTCATTCTTCAGCTTCTGCACCTGTTCTTGCGTCAGTTTCAGTAGCACAGCCCTTGTCTTCTTGCTTTCCTCAGCGTTGATGTCAGAGCTTCCTAGTTTTAGTGGTAGAGGCTTCAACTCGGGGTGATGAAAGCACGGTGATGTTGATGAGTGTTGGAGTTTGAGTATTGTTCTATCAAGGTAGGGCAATTCATGTGGCTCAAGTGTCTCTCCGCGAGCCAGTTTTGCCCAGGAATTGATGAACTGAATGCCACCAAACCCATCAGCCAAAGGGTGACAGAAAGCCACTCCAATGACAAAACCTTCACCACCATGGAATCTTGTGGATTGCACAAGCAACAAAGGAATTTCCTTTACGGGTCGAGTGTAATCAATCTTTGGAACAAGCTCCCTGACAGAATCAGAAGGTGAAAAGTCTCCATAATCAGCCAATGATTTTGTGGTTTCGGCTTCAATAAAAGTGACTCCTTTGGCATTGCAATCCACTTGAATTCGACCAGTTTCTGCTAAGCTCAACCTGCCAGCAAGTGGGTAGTAGGGCACTAAAATCTGAGCAAGAGAGTTTATCAACCTCTGGGTGGTGCCATCATCGTGTTTTGCTTGGTATACATAGATAGTGGGTGTGTGACCTGAACGCACGACTTGGTCACTATCTGATAACCATAATTGAACTTTGGGAGTTTCTTTACTCGGAAAGACACTGTAAGAAGCAACAATGGCTACCATTTTAAGCTGGTGCGTGTTATTAGAATTGCATGTAGATGCTTATATTATATATGACTGTGTGTGAGAGAGAGAGAAAGAGAGTGTGACACGATTCTACAGCAGTTACCGACAAATAAATGCTTGGCTCACATAACCACACGTTTCAAGTCTCTTTAATACGCAAACTTATGGATAAAAAGAAAATAAATGCGAGAAATGGAGCAAATTTCTAGCTTCAGGATTAAATGTGAGGAAAGTAACAGACTGTCAAAATAAATGTAGGGACAGGTTGTGATATGATATGACGAAATTAATAAGCTATTTATTAGATTACTTTATTGCTGTTGACAGGAAAGATGCATTGATTGTTTGTTTATCCCTGCACTTCTAGTTGATAAATACTCATATATATATATATATATATATATATATATATATATATATATATATATATATATATGTTTTTTCTTATTCTTGTTTTAAATAGAAAAATTATATTTGAACAACCTCTTTTGATAACATTTAGATATTGGATACGTGTTTAAATATTATTGACGTACGTGAAATTTTTTTTTTAAATTAAAAAATGACGTGGCAATGGTAGAATTGGGGGCAGATTCAAATTTTTAGGATTGTTTTGAAAATTTTAGATTCAAATGTTTTGAGAGAGAGAAAACGGAGAACATTTGATAGAGCACTTTCTCTCCTTCTTTCCTTCGAACCAGCCACTATAGCTCTCGCCGGATACCCAAGCCAGTAGACGTTGCCGTTTTCGCTTCATCCAGTGCCACAAGTGTCCGTCGTCTTCCACCCAGCCACGCAGTTCGATTTGCGGGTCGCTGCATTGTCGGTGTTAGCAGATGAACCCAAGACGGCATCTTCTTCCCTCCGGCTCAGCCAACCAAGTTTGCGTTTTGAGTATCGATTCCTCCCACCCGCTTCCTTCCCTGTGCCGGACCCTTGCGGTGGTCGTCGGACTGCTGTCGGAGCGTCATCGCAGTGTCGCCGGACCAAAAACAGTCCCACTTGGTCCCTTCCCTTGATGATATTTTATGGACTTGCAAATCTCTTTTTCCAGTAAACCAACTTCCTTAAATTCTACTGATTCATTGGATGGTAGAAATACATAAATTTGTTGCAATATATGCTGTCTTTTTGGACGAATTTCTCATAAACTATGCTTAGAATATATGTTCATTAGATTTGATAGAGTATTGAGATCAAGTATTTTAATTGCTTGAATAGACCCAAAACTATTTTTTTCGTTCTTGGATTTATTTTTGTCGTTCTTGGATTTATTTTGTTAATTTGAGTTGATAAATCATGATACAATGATAATTTTGTTTCGGTTCTTACATGTTTTAATCACATCTATTGGTTTGAAATTCCACAGGAGACTAGAAATGAACAAATTATCTAAGGATGTGTCTTCGTTTGTAAATTCCCTTAGTCTTTCTTTGATGTAAGTTCTATCTTTTTTATTTTACTTTTGGAACAATTTAGCATTATAGTTCTCTGGAAAGATCATATAACTTTTACCTAACAGATTGGTTATTGACTTAAAAATCTGTACTAATGTATCTTACAAAAATTTAGTTGGTGTTATTACCACAAGCAACAAATTTTCAAGGTTTTCTCCTTGTAGGTTAGGCCATTTCCTGGTGAATCTTTTATCTCTATTGCTTCTAATTTTCAACTCAATGTAGCTTTCCATTAGTATGTTCTTCTGGATTCATTGATTGTTTGACGTCACATTTTATTTGCAGTTTCATTGGAAACCCTGGTCTATGTAGCTATTGGCTGGATTCATCTTGTTAAGGGTCTCACCCTACCGAGCAAGGTCAGTTGAACTTTCTAACATAATACCATGTTGCTCCTTCACATTTTTGTTTTATGGTTATATAATAATTAGAAAATCTCTAGTCCTCAAAAGATCTTCCCATGTTAATTTTGGTTGTTATTCTTGTGAGAATATGTTGGGTAATGTAAGGGATTGATAATGTTGGAACTCTAAGATGGGAGAATATGTCCCCTTCCATCTATGTTTTGTTGTATGGTTCTATTGTATAGTTCTATAAGCACCTAAAAGTCGCTAGTTGCTCCCCTAAAAGATATTACCATCAATGTTTTGTTTCTATAGTTTTGTGTTGTCTAGGTTGCTAATCCGATTCTTCTACATTTCCTATGTAAGTAAAAGATTTACAACGTCTTAGTTCCTATCTTCATTGAGATTGAAAATCATGGGCATTTTCCTACAATGTTGTTATTTATATTTTTTTGAAGATTGAAAATCATGGGCATTTTCCTACAATGTTGTTATTTATATTTTTTTTCCAAATTTCTCTCAGTTGCTCTATCTGTCGGCATGCTTAGTAGCATCCGTTAATTAACTCTCCATCCATCCATTTATATAGCAGTAATAGATCATGTAACTGTAATCTATATTTGGAAGTTGGTATTGTTGCTTCTCCACCCATGTTGGTATCTATAAATTTTGTGCACACTTACGAAAATTTGAAAAATTAATCATAATTAGCTCAATGCTTTAAAATTTATGAATTTATAGTCATTAGAGATATCTTTGAGTCTACTGTCCAACCCAAAAAGAATTAACTCATTTGGAGTTATATGGAGAGAGTTATAAGAAAATCAATCAGCAAAGGTCATAGCTGAAAATACAGAAAAACGTGATTAAAATGTTGATCTTAAACTTTTTACTGCAGCTAACTCTGTGATCTAAAATTTACGAGTCTTGTCTCTGTAGAAAGATATTTGAGTCTAGATTCCAACAAAACAAGAATCATCGGATTTGGAATTCTGTGAAGAGAGTAATGAGTAAAATAGTGAGTAAAGGTCATAGCTGAAAATACTGAAAAACGTAATTAAAATGTCGATCTTAAAATTTGTACTGCAGTGGACTCTGTGATCTAAAATTTACGAGTCTTGTCTCCATAGAAAGATCATTGAGTCTAGATTGCAAAAAAACAAGAATCATTGCATTTGGAATTTTGTGGAAAGAGTAATGAGTAAAATAGTGAGTAGAGGTCATAGCTGAAAATACTTAAAAACGTAATTAAAATTTCGATCTTAAAATTTGTACTGCAGTTGATTCTGTTGTCTAAAAGTTACGAGTCTAGTATCCATAGAAAGATATTTGAGTCTGGAATCCAATAAAACAAGAATCAATTCATTCGAAATTATGTGGAAAGAGTAATGAGTAAAATAGCGAGTAAAGGACATAACTGAAAATAATTAGATTTATTGTTTCAGGCAAGAGAAGGTCAAACGCAAGAGAGTACAAGCAACAAAAGAATCTAGTAGCAAACCGCAAGATGCTATTAAGGAGAACCAACAATAGCCAGATATGACTGAACTCGCCAAGGGTCTCCCAAGTAATTGGCAGGTGTGTTTTCATTAACCTTTTTAATGTGCTCTTTACAACCATCATTGATGACAATCAAAATTTAACATTTTAAGTTCATGTAATTGAATTGTTCACCACAAAATACAATTGCGCTTTGTTTGCTCTTATGGGACATTGTTTACGTTGAACATCATTTTCATCCACCTTACCTTCTTTTGGTTTCAGCATTTCCAATTGGATCCATCAGACGTCCTTCATCTGAAACAAATTGAGCTCAATGCATTTCTAGAAGGCTTGTATGCAACGCCAACAAACCGAATAAACACTTCGTCCATACCGGTCATTCCACCGAACCCCATTGAAGACAACAAAATAGAGGACATACTAAGGAAGCTTGTCAATTCCTCATGCCAACGTTATCTTTCTCAACATTGTAACTCATCCATTGCTCCATGTTAAGGTGTAAAGAAAGACTAATGTCTAAAGACAAACTTCCTATATCAATGGAAATTTTCTTTATTTAGTATAGTTGTTAAAATATCTTTATGTAAGTCCTTTAATATTTTAATGAAATATTAAATTATAATGTCACATTAATGGAACAAAATTATTATTTCTGATGAAAAAATTATTTAAAGTATTAGAGTTAATCCTTAAATTGTGGAAGAAAATGTATAACGAAATTCAATGGTAGAAAAGACAAAATAAGTGGTTAATTCAGGCAAATGTTTTTCACATGCAAGTCAACTAGGAAGATGACACTCATTTTGGAGTGTCTAATTTATTTCTCATCCTTTTTTTTTAAACTTAAAAGTGTTGTGAAACCAATTATTATGCCATTCATATACAATTCCATGACCAAGGAATCATATCTAGTAAAATTCATGGTCCAGAAACAACAATGGTAGCAAAGGCAAATTAAGTGGGTACTTTAGGCAAAAGTTTTACACAGACAGGTCAACTATGAATATGACACTTATTTTGGAGTGACTAATTTATTTGACATCATTTTTTCAACTAAAAAGTGATGTGAAACCAATTATTATTTCAGACAAAGGTTTTTTCTTCAAACTTAATGGACATCTAACTCATGTTGGTGCATTCATTGGCAGTTACCCAATTTATTTTAATCATTATTTCTACATAGAACCTTGTACATACAAGATTTCATAAATAATCACATCCAAATTTAGTGGGGACTACAGTGCAAACATTTAAAACATTGATCATTATGATCTTCAAATTTCATTAACAATAAATGTAATCACTACTTTTCTTTGAACACTTTTAACAACAAATATGTACATTCAGTCATCATCAATACATATTGAAAAAGTTATAAACAAATCATCAATAACATTGTAAAAATCCCTTTTCAACAAAATCTACACAATGCCTAAATCTGGCAACACTTCAGCCCTCCGCACATTGTCCACATCCAAAATCCAATCACAAACATGCTTCTTCCTAACCTGTTGTAGTTCCTCATGCGAAGACAAAAATGCACAACATATCAATAAAATGCACCATTTTTATCAAAGCTCCAGAACTTGAAAATTTTAACAACTTACTGTTGTGTAACTGGCATTGTGTTGCCTTTGTATTTCTCGATGTCATCCCACAACTCCATAATTTTCAAAACAATTACTCCACAATCAAATCTACAATAAACAAAGTCCAACAACAAAATAATATTATTTAACATATTAGTTGGTCTCCCAATTCTTCAGAGACAGGGACATTTTTATCCTGAACTTCATCATGTGAAGATTTACCAGTTTCAAGCAAATCATCATTAATTAAGCTTTCAAGCAATTTTATCTTTCTGTCAGGATGCACCCAGAAAGGAAGCAAAGATGATCTGTGTGAAGCAAGAAACCTAATATCAAAGAGCCTAATCTCAAGTTAATTTGATGTCAACCCTGACCTTTGTTCAGTGTTATACTTGTAACTCTCTTTACAGAATTCCGAATGAATTGATTCTTGTTTTATTGGATTCCAGACTCAAAGATCTTTCTTTGGAAATCAGACTCGTAACTTTTAGACAACAGAGTCAACTGCAGTACAAATTTTAAGATCGACAATTTAATTACGTTTTAAAGTATTTTCAGCTATGATCTTTACTCACTATTTTACTCATTACTCTTTCCACAAAATTCCAAATGCGATGATTCTTGTTTTTTTGGAATTTAGACTCAAAGATCTTTCTTTGGACACCAGACTCGTAACTTTTAGACAATAGAGTCAACTGAAGTACAAATTTTAAGATCGACATTTTAATTACGTTTTTCAGTATTTTCAACTATGACTTTTACTCACTATTTTACTCATTACTCTCTTCACAGAATTCCAAATCAGATGATTCTTGTTTTGTTGGAATCTGGACTCAAATATCTTTCTATGGAGACAAGACTCGTAAATTTTAGATCACAGAGTCAACTGCAGTACAAATTTTAAGATCGACATTTTAATTACGTTTTTCAGTACTTTCAGCTATGACCTTTTTACTCACTAGTTTACTCATTACTCTCTTCACAGAATTCCAAATCAGATGATTCTTGTTTGTTGGAATCTAGACTCAAATATCTTTCTATGGAGACAAGACTTGTCAATTTTAGATCACAGATGATTCTTGTTTTGTAATGTACATTAGTACAGATTTTTAAGTCAATAACCAATCTGTTAGGTAAAAGTTATATGATCTTTCCAGAGAATTATAATGCTAAATTGTTCCAAAAGTAAAATAAAAAAAGATAGAACTTACATCAAAGAAAGACTAAGGCAATTTACAAACGAAGACACATCCTCAAATAATTTGTTCATTTCTAGTCTCCTGTGGAATTTTAAACCAATAGATGTGATTAAAACATATAAGAACCGAAACAAAATTATCATTGTATCATGATTTGTCAACTCAAATTAACAAAATAAATCCAAGAACGACAAAAATAGTTTTGGGTCTATTCAAGCAATTAAAGAACTTGATCTCAATACTCTATCAAATCTAATGAACATATATTCTAAGCATAGTTTATGAGAAATTCGTCCAAAAAGACAGCATATATTGCAATAAATTTATGTATTTCTACCATCCAATGAATCAATAGAATTTAAGGAAGTTGGTTTACTGGCAAAAGAGATTTGCAAGTCCATAAAATATCATCAAGGGAAGGGAAGGGACCAAGTGGGACTGTTTTTGGTCCTGCGACACTCCGGCGACGCTCCGACGGCAGTCCGGCGACCACCGCATGGGTCCGGCAAAGGGAAGGAAGTGGGTGGGAGGAATCGATACTCAAAACGCAAACTTGGTTGGCTGGGCCGGAGGGAAGACGATGCCGTCTTCGGTTCGTCTGCCAACACCGGCAATGCGGCGACCAGCAAACCAAACTGCGTGGTTGGGTGGAAGACGACGGACACCGGTGGCACTGGATGGAGCAAAAACGGCAACGTCTAATGGCTTGGGTATCCAGCGAGAGCTGTGGTGGCTGGTTCGAAGGAAAGAAGGAGAGAAGGTGCTCCATCAAATGTTCTCCGTTTTCTCTCTCTCAAAACATTTGAATCTGAAATTTTCGAAACAACCCTAAAAATTTGAATCTCCTCCCAATTCTGCCATTGCCACGTCATTCTTTGATTTTTAAAAAAAATTCCACGTGCACCAGTAACATTTAAAACAACCCTAAATGTTGTCAAAAGAGGTTGTTCAAATATCATTTTCCTTTAGAATATTAGATGGAAAGTATAGATCAATATTTAATAAATATTTTAACAAAATTGTATGAAGTTTTTTTTTCCGCTTTTTTACCAATATTAATTATGCTAAGTTTATATTGAAAAAACTTGAATTTTATTTGATTAGAGAGTAGTTCTCATGATAATGTGTTCCGTAATTAATTTATTAGCTCAAATAATAATTAATTATCTTAATAAAAATATTTTGGTTAGTTTCTCAAAAAATTGATTATTAAAAAAAAGTTACTTTTATATATTATATGAGCGCATGACCAGATTTACATAAGAAACATGGTCATCTATCAGTGATGTATTGAATGATTTTACTATTATAAAATTACCATTAACATTAATTAACTTAAAACAAATTATGGTTACCAATAATTGGATTATGATTACATTCACTACAAGAAAAAAACGCTCTAACATACAATCGAAATCTGTATATAATCTCAAAAATCTATATATAATGTGTTACATATAGATGGGTCAAGCATGAAGAGTTTTAATAGTAACAACAAACATAAAAAGAAATAGTATAGGTTTTTTTAGACTTGTATTTTGTTGATTCTAGTTTCAGTTTCTTTCTCTTTGTTTGGTTGTAAAGAAGTTTATATATTCTTCTTTTCTTTAAGGTGCAAGCAATGTGAGACTTCTCATAGCTTAGACTTAAAAGAAAGAAGAATAAATAAGTCTCTTCTTCACTTAGTTGCTTGTAATGCAAGTTAGCTCATGTATAGTTGTAGTTTTCATTTCTAGACTAATTAGGAAGCTTATAAACCCTTAAGAAGTGGAAGAATTGGGAGATATGGGACTTAGAAACACTCTTAGGTGTTGCTGTCTCGACTTGAAGGCATTTCAAGTCCCACATCCTTTAGTTCTCTCCATCTACTTCCTCTCTTAGGGCTATATAAGCAACCTATAAGTCTCCTTTTAAACACACCTTTGATTGAATAAAACAAGAGTGATTTGCATTTATTTGCTTATCTTCTTTGAGAGAAAGTTTTGTATCTTAGTTGTCTTTTGGGTCTTATCTTGTGAGAGCATGTGGCGATCCAACCTTGGCACTTATCTTGGATCATTTCAAGTGACGTGTCTTCAATTTCCTAAGTTTTCCTATCCTTTATCTCTTCCATTTTAATCTTTTTAATTTCATTGCTTAATTGTCATGATTAGTCTTAGGCTTATCTCTTTCTAAGCATGCTATTCCATATCATATAAGGACAAAAATCCGTATATAATGTGGTCATAGGTAACATTACATATGGATAATCCATATCTAAGTTACATACGGATATTCCATATGTAAGTTAGATACAAATTGTTCGTATGTAAGTTATATACAAACAATCCGTATGTAACTTACAGACGGATTATGCGTATGTAACTTACATACGGATTATGCGTATGTAACTTACATACGTATTATCTGTATGTAACTTACATACGGATTATGCGTATGTAACTTACATACGTATTATCTGTATGTAACTTATAGATGGGGCAAGCATGAAGAGTTTTAATAGTAACAACAAACATAAAAAGAAATAGTATAGGTTTTTTTAGACTTGTATTTTGTCGATTCTAGTTTCAGTTTCTTTCTCTTTGTTTTGTTGTAAAGAAGTTTATATATTCTTCTTTTCTTTAAGGTGCAAGCAATGTGAGACTTCTCATAGCTTAGACTTAAAAGAAAGAAGAATAAATAAGTCTCTTCTTCACTTAGTTGCTTGTAATGCAAGTTAGCTCATGTATAGTTGTAGTTTTCATTTCTAGACTAATTAGGAAGCTTATAAACCCTTAAGAAGTGGAAGAATTGGGAGATATGGGACTTAGAAACACTCTTAGGTGTTGCTGTCTCGACTTGAAGGCATTTCAAGTCCCACATCCTTTAGTTCTCTCCATCTACTTCCTCTCTTAGGGCTATATAAGCAACCTATAAGTCTCCTTTTAAACACACCTTTGATTGAATAAAACAAGAGTGATTTGCATTTATTTGCTTATCTTCTTTGAGAGAAAGTTTTGTATCTTAGTTGTCTTTTGGGTCTTATCTTGTGAGAGCATGTGGCGATCCAACCTTGGCACTTATCTTGGATCATTTCAAGTGACGTGTCTTCAATTTCCTAAGTTTTCCTATCCTTTATCTCTTCCATTTTAATCTTTTTAATTTCATTGCTTAATTGTCATGATTAGTCTTAGGCTTATCTCTTTCTAAGCATGCTATTCCATATCATATAAGGACAAAAATCCGTATATAATGTGGTCATAGGTAACATTACATATGGATAATCCATATCTAAGTTACATACGGATATTCCATATGTAAGTTAGATACAAATTGTTCGTATGTAAGTTATATACAAACAATCCGTATGTAACTTACAGACGGATTATGCGTATGTAACTTACATACGGATTATGCGTATGTAACTTACATACGTATTATCTGTATGTAACTTACATACGGATTATGCGTATGTAACTTACATACGTATTATCTGTATGTAACTTATAGATGGGGCAAGCATGAAGAGTTTTAATAGTAACAACAAACATAAAAAGAAATAGTATAGGTTTTTTTAGACTTGTATTTTGTCGATTCTAGTTTCAGTTTCTTTCTCTTTGTTTTGTTGTAAAGAAGTTTATATATTCTTCTTTTCTTTAAGGTGCAAGCAATGTGAGACTTCTCATAGCTTAGACTTAAAAGAAAGAAGAATAAATAAGTCTCTTCTTCACTTAGTTGCTTGTAATGCAAGTTAGCTCATGTATAGTTGTAGTTTTCATTTCTAGACTAATTAGGAAGCTTATAAACCCTTAAGAAGTGGAAGAATTGGGAGATATGGGACTTAGAAACACTCTTAGGTGTTGCTGTCTCGACTTGAAGGCATTTCAAGTCCCACATCCTTTAGTTCTCTCCATCTACTTCCTCTCTTAGGGCTATATAAGCAACCTATAAGTCTCCTTTTAAACACACCTTTGATTGAATAAAACAAGAGTGATTTGCATTTATTTGCTTATCTTCTTTGAGAGAAAGTTTTGTATCTTAGTTGTCTTTTGGGTCTTATCTTGTGAGAGCATGTGGCGATCCAACCTTGGCACTTATCTTGGATCATTTCAAGTGACGTGTCTTCAATTTCCTAAGTTTTCCTATCCTTTATCTCTTCCATTTTAATCTTTTTAATTTCATTGCTTAATTGTCATGATTAGTCTTAGGCTTATCTCTTTCTAAGCATGCTATTCCATATCATATAAGGACAAAAATCCGTATATAATGTGGTCATAGGTAACATTACATATGGATAATCCATATCTAAGTTACATACGGATATTCCATATGTAAGTTAGATACAAATTGTTCGTATGTAAGTTATATACAAACAATCCGTATGTAACTTACAGACGGATTATGCGTATGTAACTTACATACGGATTATGCGTATGTAACTTACATACGTATTATCTGTATGTAACTTACATACGGATTATGCGTATGTAACTTACATACGTATTATCTGTATGTAACTTATAGATGGGGCAAGCATGAAGAGTTTTAATAGTAACAACAAACATAAAAAGAAATAGTATAGGTTTTTTTAGACTTGTATTTTGTCGATTCTAGTTTCAGTTTCTTTCTCTTTGTTTTGTTGTAAAGAAGTTTATATATTCTTCTTTTCTTTAAGGTGCAAGCAATGTGAGACTTCTCATAGCTTAGACTTAAAAGAAAGAAGAATAAATAAGTCTCTTCTTCACTTAGTTGCTTGTAATGCAAGTTAGCTCATGTATAGTTGTAGTTTTCATTTCTAGACTAATTAGGAAGCTTATAAACCCTTAAGAAGTGGAAGAATTGGGAGATATGGGACTTAGAAACACTCTTAGGTGTTGCTGTCTCGACTTGAAGGCATTTCAAGTCCCACATCCTTTAGTTCTCTCCATCTACTTCCTCTCTTAGGGCTATATAAGCAACCTATAAGTCTCCTTTTAAACACACCTTTGATTGAATAAAACAAGAGTGATTTGCATTTATTTGCTTATCTTCTTTGAGAGAAAGTTTTGTATCTTAGTTGTCTTTTGGGTCTTATCTTGTGAGAGCATGTGGCGATCCAACCTTGGCACTTATCTTGGATCATTTCAAGTGACGTGTCTTCAATTTCCTAAGTTTTCCTATCCTTTATCTCTTCCATTTTAATCTTTTTAATTTCATTGCTTAATTGTCATGATTAGTCTTAGGCTTATCTCTTTCTAAGCATGCTATTCCATATCATATAAGGACAAAAATCCGTATATAATGTGGTCATAGGTAACATTACATATGGATAATCCATATCTAAGTTACATACGGATATTCCATATGTAAGTTAGATACAAATTGTTCGTATGTAAGTTATATACAAACAATCCGTATGTAACTTACAGACGGATTATGCGTATGTAACTTACATACGGATTATGCGTATGTAACTTACATACGTATTATCTGTATGTAACTTACATACGGATTATGCGTATGTAACTTACATACGTATTATCTGTATGTAACTTATAGATGGGGCAAGCATGAAGAGTTTTAATAGTAACAACAAACATAAAAAGAAATAGTATAGGTTTTTTTAGACTTGTATTTTGTCGATTCTAGTTTCAGTTTCTTTCTCTTTGTTTTGTTGTAAAGAAGTTTATATATTCTTCTTTTCTTTAAGGTGCAAGCAATGTGAGACTTCTCATAGCTTAGACTTAAAAGAAAGAAGAATAAATAAGTCTCTTCTTCACTTAGTTGCTTGTAATGCAAGTTAGCTCATGTATAGTTGTAGTTTTCATTTCTAGACTAATTAGGAAGCTTATAAACCCTTAAGAAGTGGAAGAATTGGGAGATATGGGACTTAGAAACACTCTTAGGTGTTGCTGTCTCGACTTGAAGGCATTTCAAGTCCCACATCCTTTAGTTCTCTCCATCTACTTCCTCTCTTAGGGCTATATAAGCAACCTATAAGTCTCCTTTTAAACACACCTTTGATTGAATAAAACAAGAGTGATTTGCATTTATTTGCTTATCTTCTTTGAGAGAAAGTTTTGTATCTTAGTTGTCTTTTGGGTCTTATCTTGTGAGAGCATGTGGCGATCCAACCTTGGCACTTATCTTGGATCATTTCAAGTGACGTGTCTTCAATTTCCTAAGTTTTCCTATCCTTTATCTCTTCCATTTTAATCTTTTTAATTTCATTGCTTAATTGTCATGATTAGTCTTAGGCTTATCTCTTTCTAAGCATGCTATTCCATATCATATAAGGACAAAAATCCGTATATAATGTGGTCATAGGTAACATTACATATGGATAATCCATATCTAAGTTACATACGGATATTCCATATGTAAGTTAGATACAAATTGTTCGTATGTAAGTTATATACAAACAATCCGTATGTAACTTACAGACGGATTATGCGTATGTAACTTACATACGGATTATGCGTATGTAACTTACATACGTATTATCTGTATGTAACTTATATACGGATTATGCGTATGTAACTTACATACGTATTATCTGTATGTAACTTATAGATGGGGCAAGCATGAAGAGTTTTAATAGTAACAACAAACATAAAAAGAAATAGTATAGGTTTTTTTAGACTTGTTTTTTGTCGATTCTAGTTTCAGTTTCTTTCTCTTTGTTTTGTTGTAAAGAAGTTTATATATTCTTCTTTTCTTTAAGGTGCAAGCAATGTGAGACTTCTCATAGCTTAGACTTAAAAGAAAGAAGAATAAATAAGTCTCTTCTTCACTTAGTTACTTGTAATGCAAGTTAGCTCATGTATAGTTGTAGTTTTCATTTCTAGACTAATTAGGAAGCTTATAAACCCTTAAGAAGTGGAAGAATTGGGAGATATGGGACTTAGAAACACTCTTAGGTGTTGCTGTCTCGACTTGAAGGCATTTCAAGTCCCACATCCTTTAGTTCTCTCCATCTACTTCCTCTCTTAGGGCTATATAAGCAACCTATAAGTCTCCTTTTAAACACACCTTTGATTGAATAAAACAAGAGTGATTTGCATTTATTTGCTTATCTTCTTTGAGAGAAAGTTTTGTATCTTAGTTGTCTTTTGGGTCTTATCTTGTGAGAGCATGTGGCGATCCAACCTTGGCACTTATCTTGGATCATTTCAAGTGACGTGTCTTCAATTTCCTAAGTTTTCCTATCCTTTATCTCTTCCATTTTAATCTTTTTAATTTCATTGCTTAATTGTCATGATTAGTCTTAGGCTTATCTCTTTCTAAGCATGCTATTCCATATCATATAAGGACAAAAATCCGTATATAATGTGGTCATAGGTAACATTACATATGGATA
This sequence comes from Vigna angularis, assembly GCF_016808095.1. Classification (NCBI taxonomy): domain Eukaryota; kingdom Viridiplantae; phylum Streptophyta; class Magnoliopsida; order Fabales; family Fabaceae; genus Vigna; species Vigna angularis. Next base: position 3,780,575 of record NC_068975.1, read on the forward strand.
ATCCATATCTAAGTTACATACGGATATTCCATATGTAAGTTAGATACAAATTGTTCGTATGTAAGTTATATACAAACAATCCGTATGTAACTTACATACGGATTATGCGTATGTAACTTACATACGGATTATCTGTATGTAACTTACATACGGAGTATTTGTATGTAACTTAGATACAAATTATCTGTATGTAATTACATACTGATATGTCTGTATGTAATCCTCCAAGCTTACAATCAAGCCGAATTATATAAGGGCGCGAACAACAATGATTCAATCAGGCCCAATTTAAATTTTCAAATACAGAAAGTCCATAACAGAGATTTTTAATCGGTTTAATTAAGTCCAAAGTTGATTACATGTATCAATAATGATTAAGAAACAGTGACATACATACTTCAAACATATTCGACTTTATACTTAATATAATCAGTTAAAACTTGAGCGAGTTGTTTTTTACAGAATACAATCACTCAATCAATCATTCAACAAACATGCATTCATCAATCAATCATACAAACAATTATTATGCATGATGCAATGAAAATACAATAGTTACCACTTTCAGAATCTCAAGAATTTTTTATTTCATCATGGTAATTCATCCTTGAGTTGAATACTGCTTCAGCAGCAACTACTACCCTGCAAAACAATTAAACATTTTTTACGCTGGTACCCATTTGAATTTGGATCCTGTCTTGTTAGTTTCAGAGAGTTGTTCCTTAGGGATCCACCTGTACTTTCCTTTTGGAACACCAACTTTTCTATAGTAATAATTTCTAACATTATGACCAATATTGTTACAATAAAAGCATGCATGAGTAAAAGGTTTACTAAGATCAACAAATTTCTTTGAATTAGACCTATTACTTTGAGCCTTATAACCAATTCCTTGTCTATAGATAGCTCTACCAGAAGCTCTTAGAAATGATCTAAAAGAAAGAAAACAACAAATTGTGGTGTGTACGTCAAGGGCCTTACAGAGGATTCTTATGATGATTTCTACGGCAACATTCATAAAATATATGGGCTAGAGTACAACAACAATACCTCTCCAAATAGAGTAGTACTTTTTTATTGTGAATGATTTAATCCTTCTAGAGCTGGTACTAGAGTGGATCCTAGGTTTAACATTGTCGAACTACAAATGAGATTAAGATATCGGCCGTTTGATCCTTTCATTCTACCAACTAATGTCAGATAGGTTTATTATGTGCCATATCCACCATTCCGCAATATTCACAAATGTGGTTAGGCTGTTGCAATACAAACCAAGCCTAGAGGTCGCATTGACTCAAATGAGGTTGAAGATCATGTCACCTACAAACTTGACCAAATGTCAGAAGCACAAGAAATTATTGAAGTTGAACGTATAACTGCATTGCACGACTCTGATGGTGAAGGAGATGAATTACAAGCACCAATACAAGGAGGACAAGAAGAAGAAGAAGACCAAAAGGAACAAGAAGAAGAAGAAGATGATGAAGAAGAAGAAGATGATGATGATGATGATGAAGAAGAAGAAGAAGATGATGATGATGATTGAATCTTGGACATCTATTGTAGCAAATTTAACTAGCATTTCAAAAACATTCCAATTGAGTTATGCAAAATACCATCTTAAAAGTTGTATGCAATTATTTTACATTCACTTTGATTTGTATTGATCCTTCCTTAGTCCTTTCTATTGCTTTACTTTATTTGTAACCATTTCAATGCAATAATGACAGGAGAAGGTTCAGAACGTCGTGATAAAGGAAAAGGGGGTAGCAAGGCCTAAAAAGAGGCAACGACAGGCACCACGGTATCTACTTAGGGTGCCTACTACACTACCTACCACTGTTGCCCCCAGGCCATCATCTATGGGACCATCACATACAGCAAACCCCCCTTTTAGTTGTACCAGACATTCCTCCTATCCCTCTAGTACACCCTCCTACTCCCCCTGCAGCAGACCCTCGTCCTCCCCCTACAACAAACATTCTTCCTCCGCCTGTGGTTATTACCTCCACTCCTCTCCTTGACCCTACTTTTAGACCTTCTTCATCTTCTATATAGGCTTTTGAGACTGCCACAACATCTGTTGATCCAGAATAAGCTGGTGATGCTCTTGACCTCCCTCTCCATGATCGACCATGGATTGAGCTTTTTGGTCGAGGGTAAGACTTTAATCCCTTTTTTAATTATTTTGATGTTTTAAGTTTGCCTTAATGCGATTAACTTTTATTTCTTTATATGCATGTTTGTTCCATCCAGTGTTACTTCCCAGGCCATCACACGATCAATTAAGCAACAATATTTGAGTCCATGGCCTACTTGGGGAGCTATACCTATATCCGACAAAGAGCCATTCTGGCAGCATTTTAAGGTGAACAACCCATTAAAGTAATTGTCATTCTTATTTTAGTATGTTCATTATTCAATGTTTCTTTTGTTTATTTTAATAGATAAAGGTGTAGTGGAAACCTGAACATGAAACTCAAATACAAAGAAATTTCTATAGTAAAGCATCTCATCGGCTATCCGAGATGTTTAGGGATGCCTACAATGCAGGAAAGCGGCCTTATTGGCTGGGCGAGCACATTTGGACCTCTTTACTCACTCATTGGAATTCAGCAAAGTTTCGCAATAAGTATGCTACAACCTAGAAGAACAAAGCTTCTGAAAAGGGTGGCACCCTACATACCGGTGGGTTGATCATGGTTCATGAGCATGTCATTCGTATGGTAAACCTTCATTACTTTTATGTTTCTTTCATATATAACGTATGTATTTTCCATTTCATGTACACTTCTAACTCTAAATTATGTTACAAGCATAAGCTTTGGGATGGGGCGGTCCATGTTGATGAGGTATTTTCACATACTCATGTTCGAAAGGGAACTACTGAATTCGTTGATGAAAGGTCTCGCAAGACTCATATAAGCAAATAACACTGCTACTACTAGTAATTTTTATTTATGTTACTATATCAATCCCTAACTTTTAATGTTTGAACAAGAAGAATTTTCTATGAGACATTCACAGGTTAAATTCGAACATGGGTCAGCTCCTACACCGGATGCTGTGAGTAAGGAAGACAACGACATTCGTAGGACACAGTGCTGGGTAGATGTCGTTGGTGGGAAGAAAAAGGGACGAGTGTACGGTGCATGACATCTTGTTGTAAACTACACAACAACAAGAGGAGGTACTCTGAAGCACCAACCTTCTTCTTCAACCACCATTGTGGATGAGGTCGTCGAGCGCCTGACATAGCTACTACAACAACGTGACTAGGAATGTCGTGATTTGAGAGACAAATATAGTGAATTGAGAGACGAGTTTACAAACTTTATGCCCCTGGTCATGAGAGCGCTGCCTGAAGCTTCACACCTTCATTCCACCGTTCCTCCGACCCAACCACGACCCTCCCCGTCAGCCGCCGTCCTTCAATAGCCCACATCAGTCCAGCACACACCAGTCCAGCCCACACCAGTCCAGCCTACACCAGTTCAGCCATCTATAGAGTAGCAGGATGATGAAGATCATTCTCATGATGACTATGTAGATTATTAGTTTTATTTTGTTATTGAACTTAGTTGTTACATTATGATTCTACTACATTACAATTTGCTCATGTCTTTCAAATATATACATTATTTCTCTAGATGAACATATTGATTTATGTTTTATGTTTCATGTTTCATTTACAAATACAAGTTCTTAAATTTGAACAATACAAATGATGTTATATTGTTGTTTACTCCATCAATGATTGAATGATTTTGGGATGTATATTATGGAGGTCTGTCTGTGGTTTGAAAATGTTATGCAGGTCTTTTTGTGCTGTGAACATGTTATGCAGGTTTGTGTAGTTGGATAACAAATACAAATGTAACTTGATTCTGCCTTGTTCTTACCGAAGGACTTACCGAACGCCTTTGCCCTTCTGTAATTACCAAAGGGCAAAGGCCGTCATCGACAAAGGATTTACCATCCAATATATGTCCTATTACCGACATATTTTGGCTGTTTTCGACGGACTGAGATTGTCAGTAAGGCTAATCCTTTTTATAGTTAACTCACAAATCTAATATAGGAATAACCACAGTACAAAAAGAACAATCCTCTCTTTGCAATACCCCTTTGAGACCTTTCTTAAAGTCACAAGAACAACACGTTCTCTTCCTAGCAACACTCATAGGGAAACCATAATCTATGGATTGTAAAAAAGGTACTGATTTGGAGAGAAAACACCTTAATGTGAAAATGATTGATCAACCAATGATAGTCCAAAGCAATCCTTCAAGAATCCTTCAAAGTTGCAAATCTTTCGTAACTTGATTCTTAGAGAACTAGCGCACCTACAAAATCTCTTCTTGACTCTCTTATGTCAGATTTAAAAGTTCAAATGATCAAAAGTTGTTAATGTAGAGTGCTACATGCAATATATAGATTTCCTCATGTTCGACGCTTTTTAATCGATTACCAAAATAATGTAATCGGTTACACATTTAACAGAGTTACACCAAAATTATATTAAAACAGATTTAATTGATTAAGCAATTAATGTAATCGATTGCACATAACTTGTAAGTCAAAACATTTGAAAATCTGACCGTTATAACAGTTAAGACTTATCATGAAAACAATTTTCAATGTGTACCAGCTTTAACCAATTAAGGAAATTGTGTAATCGGTTAAGTATTACAGTTAGTCAATTTTGAAAACTTTTTCTTCTCAAAAATCATCACAACACATTGCAAAAAGGTGTTAGCAAAGACACGAGTTTTAATCGATTATACATATAATGTAATTGGTTAAAACTTGTAGTTTGCTACAGTTTAAGCATTAGCTAATCTGATGAACTTAATTGATTACATAACCATTGTAATCAATTACTTCATACAGATATGCTTTGTGTAAGTGGTTTTAATAATTGAAAACATGATTATGCATACTATAGATGTAAACACATGTATGACCATAATAAGTATGCAAACCAAACATTTCAGGCAATACATGTTTTAAACATAAAGAAACATTTCTATTGTTGTCATGGAAACATATATGTTGTTGTCATGATAAAAAATCAAACACATAAGGGATGGGTTTAGCATTCACATTGCTCCCCCTATCAACATGTAGAAAGAATTGTGCATACTTTCTTTCTCCTCATTGACCATGATTGTCGAATGTAGCATTCCTAAAGTATTTTCAATCTTCACATTAAAATGTTAAACCATAGTAGTTGTCAGTGTGAACTTGTTACTCTTAGCCAATGTTGAGATGCAAACTAATGATTTACATTTGGGGAATGGCCAATTAAAGAAAGGATATTGTTCATTGTAGATCTCCATGATGTAGTGATAGCATACATTAGAAGGACGAATTGTACATAATATGTTACACAAACAACAAGATAAACAATGATGAAAGAATAAGGTTCATCAATAGATCTCCATGACGCAGTGATAGCATACATTAGAAGGATGAACTATACATGATATACTACACAAACAACAAGATAAAACAATGATGAAAGAATAAGGTTCATCAATAGATCCCCAAAAACTATAAATAACTTCCCTATTTACATTCTAGTTGATTACAACAGTTATGTTTAAGACTTTGTTAACTTCCAATATAGTCTACACATTTAGGAGTGGCACATTCAAGTCTACATTACAATAGTTGTGTAATGTTAGTTACATGAATTTGAGTGTAATCTAACTTTTTAATATTTAAATGAAATCCATGTGTACCTTAAAACGCTTGAAGAAAACCCCTTTGTCTCCATTCGGGATTTGTCCCAATGTTAACCATGGCTCGTCAAACTGTTGCTCGATGATGGTTGTGATTGTTTTTTATGTAGTTTTTGAAGTATAAAACCGAAATCAAAATAAAACTCAAACATTACAATAATATAATATATCAAACAAAGGATAACATTAAATTCTTTGTATACACGAATTTATAATAATTTTCGTCACCCTCGTCCAACGGGTGTAATCATTGGACGTTCGCTTGAAATGTCTTCTATGTCATTGACAGTTGAACTTGAATGGGGACCTTCATCCTATGTACCAGATGATGGTGCAATGATTGTGGGAGTTGATGGGTTTGAACCAACATGTGGAGAGTTAGTTAGGAACTTACAATCTGATGAATGTGTATGCACAGATGAGACGACGCAGAAGTTGAATAACTTCCAAGTCTTGCTTTGTCTTCAAGACTTGTTATTGCTAATCTATAATTCAGGCATTCATTCTTTTGGATTTGTACCAAGAGCCCCATAAACCAAGCAACATCAAAGGCAAACATATAAAGCATACATTCAATAACAACATCACCATTAAAACCTTAGGCACACAGTTTTACCAGAATTGGATACCAATTGTTACATTCACTTCATTCATTAATCATATCAAAACCATTAAACTACACAAATTAGCTATTTACTCATTAAACAAAACATAATAGCTACTTATCCTTTTGTGGTGATTTCAAAAGCTTCCTCAACTTATCAATCTTACCGTTCGAATACTTTGCAGTCCTGTATCAGACAAATTCCACCAAAGAAAACCATATAAATTGCACATATATATACAATTAATAATATACACTATATGTTATATGTTATAGTCCTTAAAGAATGAGTAAACATACCTTAATACGCCTCTGAATGTACACTCAACGTCTTAACAATGCACCAAAGTATTCCACAACAAACGAACCAAACTACACCCTATTTTGTGCCCAAAAAAAAACAACAAAAGGGTTTAGGATTATCACATTTTACAAATTAAATTAGTTAGGAATGAACAAAATTTACTTACTAGAACAATCACCAATTGAGCAAACTTCTGCTTCTTTGTGAAGTACGCCGGCATTGACCTCATTCATCCACCACTCCCCTCACTTTTATTTTTCCATGTATTTTAATCCATCCATGGAGGGCTAAGCTTCTAGAACTATTCCACTATAATTTCATTATGGATTTTGAGGTTAAGTTGAATTAATGCAATTGTTTCTTTTGATTATTGATTTGAGTTTCTCTCTTTATATGTCTTTCATCTCTCAATCATATTAAAAGCAATGATTTTTGCAACATAAGGTGTTTGAATCTACATGCATATTAATCATGACTTCAAGGATTTCTAGGTTTGGTTGAGAATCTACTTTGATTAAATTTAGGAACTTTCATATGATTAAACGGGTTTTTGCTATCAATTGAGAATGTACTTTGATTGGTGGTAATAATTTCAACTATAATTAATTGAGAATTTACTTTGATTAATTAACTTTTAATTTGGTTATAAGTTTAAGAATAGACATGATTAAACACAATAGAATTTGATTGAGAATGTACTTTGGTTGAATTCATTGTGAATAATCTAGAATGGTCTTGCATTTGATTGAGAATCTACTTTGGTTAACTGCATGATCGCCCTTAAATTAATTAAGAATGTACTTTAATTAATTTGAAACTTGAATAAAAATCAATTAAACAATGATCTGTGGATAATCGATGATGAATCTATCTTGGGAAAGTAGTGGAATTAGCCTATTTCATCATAATTGTTTCTACGTTTCCTTTTGTTCTTCAAACATTCTTCAAACATTAATTCTATTAGCATAGTTTCTCACTTTTATTCTTGAGCATTGCATAACATTCATAAGATTCAAATATTGAAAAGCAATTTTGTATTCGTTGGGAGATGAATCAAGGTTACTAGACAAAAAGAAAAAAAAAATCTAACTAAGGATACTAGACAAAACAGTAACTAAAACTAACCTATACATGTTATGATTTAATGATGCAAGAAAACCAAAAGTAAAACTGAATAAGAAAACTAAGGATGCATAAAAGAAGTGGTATATACATGTATTAGAACAAAAAGAGTGGACAATTCAACATCTAAGCTACTGAAATTAATCTTTATTCATAGGAAAACCAAGATCAAAGAATCATAGTAAGAAGTACTGGTTAGAACAAAAAATAGAGTCAAATTCATATAGAATTGGTGCACAGAGTACTTGATCATGTTTCAGGAAGACATCCTGTAAAAATAAACCCATTTCAGGGACTTAAAGTTCATTTTCAGAACTTAAGAATCAATGATCATCACTCAATTTACCAAAATCACAATGAATCCAAATCCAAATTTCCATTTTTAACCAATATCAGATCTGGAAACCTATTCTACTATCATCATATCAACATGAATCATTTCAAACATAAGATAATAAATCCTAAATCTATAACATTTCCACATTCCTAAAAGAAACTAAACTAAGACGAAACAATATTGTTAAAATAGAATAGATCAATTTCTCACACCAAGAGGGGGTGAATTGGTGAAGTGTAAAAATAAAAGCTTTTAAAATCTTTTCACAAAATGTGATGCCTTTATACTTTTCTTGAATCACAAGGTAAATGATTAGCAATGCAGTAGAAACTTAATCGAATATGCAAAGAACTTAACCGAATGAATAAAAGAGAGTAGGGATCAGAAAATTCAAACACTGTGTTTTTATACTGGTTCGGAGAAGCCTACATCCAGTGTCCTTCCAACCACAGGAAGCAAATGCACTATAAAGATCAAGGTTTTTACAATAAGGTTTTTATAGAGACATCACATAAAAAATATAAAACACCTCTCTAACCCTCTAATCTAATATAGGCAGTAAACAACAAGACCAGTAGCAAGAACACCTTATTCTGTTGTCTAACCCTTTGAGGCACTCTCAAAGTCAAGAACACCACTATTCTTCTTCCTGTAACCACAAAAGGGAAACCAAGCCGATCTTCAAAAGATTGCAAATCCTGATCACACAATAAACACCCAAAATGTGTTGATTGATCAAACGTTTGAAACACAACATGTCTTGCTCCTCAAGAATCCTTGATCACCACAGTCAATCTTGATTCTTGAAGCTTTTCCCTTCTCTGTAAGATCACAAAGCTTTTTGTCAAGAATATGAAAATGTTAGAATCACAAAAGTTCTTACAGAATTCAAATCAGCGTCAATTTATAGTTAAACACATATTAGACGCATTTTAATCTACTTTTCTACTAACGTAATCGAATACACCATTCAGTTATAATAGTTTAGCAGCAATCACAACAATTAATTGAATGTACAATTAATGCAATCGACTATCATTTAATGCTTGGTCAACACAATTAAAAATATGACTGTTATGTTAGTTATGACAAGCATTTAATAGTTTTTCAAAACATTAACCAACTTAGTCGAATACAAATCACATGCAATCGATTAAGCAACAATACTTAGCACAGTTTTGAAAACTTTTCTTCTTGAAAATCTCACAACACAATTGAAAAGATTATGTGCAAACACACGAGTTTTAATTGATTCATCCCATAATGTAATCGACTTAAAACTGTTGTTTCGCCACATATTTAAAGTTCAACTAAAGTGCATGTGGTTTTCCTTTTCCAAAAACATATGTCTTGCATACACATATTTAACACATTTGTATGCAATGAACAACACAAACATGTTCTCATGTATGCTCATACAGATTTAACACAGTAAAGAACAACATATAATATGTAAACACATAACATGTAACATAGAATATTCATGTATTAATTATGTGTTGTCATCATCAAAAACGCAGATATTTTTGAGATTGGGTTAAGCAACAATTGTGCTCTCCTCTCAACAATCTCCCCTTTTTTTGATGATGCACAACCATGATTAATAAACAACTATGTTGCATAAATCATACAAATTATCGTCAATTACAAAAATCATCATAATTCTCCCCCTTTGAGCATTAGCAAAAAAGGTAAGCACATTGTAATCGATACACAGATAATCAACAATCTTAAGATGCATCAGATGTAATAATCAAAACAGATTATGATGCTCCCTCTGTCATTAATATTCACATGATTTTAAGATTTTCTACCCTTAAATGAAAACATGTGAGATATATCAATAAAATGCAATGTTCCCCCTGTCATTATGCATGTATTAATCTCAAATCACATATGCACAATGCAGTACAATTGATAATGCTAAATTATACCATATTTTAAGCATCATTTTAGTGGCAAAATCAACTCCTTTCTTACTTATAACTTGCTTAATCCTCTTCTTTTGTCTTGTTTTCTAAATATTTGTGTTTTTGGCTACCTTGATGTACTTTCATCGATAATCCCTTGTTTTGTAGCTAAAAATGAGCTTAGAAGACTCTCCAACAAACTATAGAACTGGACCAAGAAATTAGCACGAAGAAATGCCATCAGAAGTGCAAGGACGTTCGTCCAGGAAGGAGGACGCTCGTCCCAGAACAGTGGACGCTCGTCCAGGAGGACGCTCGTCCAGGAGGACGCTCGTCCTAGAAGCGGGCGCTCGTCCAAGAGAGGAGGACGTTCGTCCAGAGAAGAGGACGCTCGTCTAGAGGAGAGGACGTTCGTCCCAGGCAGAGGGCGCTCGTCCAGCTAGGCATAAGTGGACGCTCGTCCAGCCAGGCAGAGGACGCTCGTCCAAATTGCAGAGAGGACGCTCGTCCAGAACGCTCGTCCCAGCCAGGAGGACGCTCGTCTAGGAAAGAGGACGCTCGGCCAGATTGAAGGACGTTCGTCCAAATGCGAGAGGCTCGCGCTCGGGCGCGAAAACAGAGGGGCGCCCGGGCGCGACTTTTCGCCAGATTTGAATTTTTGCGAGAGCTTCGCGCTCGGGCGCGACTGACAGATGGCGCCCGGGCGCGACTTTTACTGATGTGGCAGACAGCTTATTTAACCCTAAAACGCGAAGGGGAAAGGGTCTTTGGTCATTTTGGAGGCGTGATTTCACGGCTGGAGCTCATGGAGGGCGTGAGGAGCTTGTGGGAACATCTCCTCCTCTTCCTTTGGGTCTCCTTCTTCTTCCATCTTCCATGTTTGTAAGCTTTAGGGTTCTCCATGGAAATGGAGAGCCAAACCCATCTTGTTGGGGTTAGTTGTAGCCATTGAATTCTTGTGTAATTATTGAATGATTTGAATATATATATGCCTTTTCTATCAATTGCTAGTATTCTTGTTTCCGATCTTAAAGCTTGCATGTAATGGGAACGTTCATGACTTGATTTTGGGGTTTTATGGATTATGGGAACGTAAGATGAAATCTTGAACTGAAATAAGAGTCCTTGTGGGTCATTGATTCTAGGAATGGAAGATGATTCACATGTTGTCTTAGATCTCAATTCTTTAATGCGGGTTTTGCTTGTTAGATTGCCAAGGAATTGGGGTTTGATAAGGAAAACTTAGGCTCTTTCACCTAAGGAATTAGGGCTAGAGTGTTTTAGTGGATTGACTTTAGTAAATTGATAGAGAGGAGATGAAATTGGTTATACACAAGAGTGCATTGGTGAAAACTAGCCTTAACAATGTCATTTCATACCATTTCTAGTCTTTTCCATTTCCAAGTGTCTTCAATACCAAAGTCCAACCTTGTAATTATGTATGAATTTACATTCCTGCACTTGTTCTGTATATTGATGTTATGTTATTGAGTCTATATGAGTTGTTAATCGCACAATTCTCTAGTATTACGAGTCTCTTGGGAAAACGATATCCGGTCTTACCGGTTTATTACTTGAACGATTCGGTGCACTTGCCGAAATCGAGCCCAACAAGTATTTTTTTGAGCTAACAAGTTTTTAGTGTCGTTGCCAAGGATTTGGGGATTGAACCCAAGTCCTAGCAACGGATAACAAGTTAAATTGGGCCTCATCAACAATCAGAGTATATATTAGAGCATGTAATAGCATATTCCAACATTGTATCAGATCTCATGTATAACTTAAATAAACATAGCATAGTTGATACAATTTAAATCATCAAAAATAGTTTAATCTCTTATCATCTCAGAACATAGATACAGTGGATAGCATGGAGATATAAGCAGAATAAACATTCAATCAGAATATAAAACAAGGTTTAAAGATAATAGATATTCCAAGTTTGGAAAGTTCAAACCAATGTCGAAACTCAATCGATTTGATCATAGTCATAATCAATTTCTTGCTGTAACACTTTGTTGATTTCTTAGATTCACATAGTCAACAAGTAATGTTCCTGCAAAACCTTTCATGGTCTTTCCAGATCAAGCATTTTAGAATCAATGTATTACAGGAATTATCACATGTAATGTATAAGTATGCAAAGATATGAATGTAACAGTAAAATGTAACACATTGCATACACTCATAATGTAATCGATTTCATCACTTATTTTATACTACTATCAGTTACACTTAATCACAGATATAAACATTCATCCATAGATTGAATTAACATAAAATCAGATTTCAATGATTATCAATCCATAAAGTACAATCAGATGGTAACAACAGCAAAGTGGCATATAATGCCAACCATTACAAAATAAGACATCAAAACAGCATGACAATCACAATAGAAACTACAGATTGATTAATTTCTTAAATATTTTTCTTAATTTTCTTCTTTAGATAAGTCCTGAGAAGCATGTCACTATTACTTTCCTCAGCGACATCTTCATCCTTACTTTCTTCTTCCTACATCTCTTCTGCAGCACATTCTTCAGCTGTACTACCTTCCCCACCTGATTCTTCTTCATCTGCTTCCTCCATATTTAGATTGTCAAATTCATATGCTCTTTTATTTTAGAGACATCTTCTCTTGTTCTTAGACATATAGCCTTCAGAGACCTTATTTCCTTAAACAAAGTTTTTTCAAATTTTGATCTTGCTCTGTATGGAATAGAAGAAGATCCTTCAGCATCTTCATCTACCTCAACTTGTTCACTCTTGAACTGCCAACCTTCTAGAGTATGTAGTAAGCCCATTTTGTGTAAGGCAGGTTTTCTAATCATGTTATTTCTATCGTATGATTCACTTGACTCACTCACAGTCTACTCCAAAGTGTATCAGAATTTTGGAAATGAAAACACAATAAGATAACATGGTTTATTCTAGTCTTGTCACTTTCAGCATATTATCAGAAATTGCTGCAGGCCAGTTCACCTGAATATTTTCTTTGATGGCTTTAAGCAAATACAAATCTTTAGTAGTGGCTTGAGCATGATTACTTCCCCTCGACATCAATATCCAGGAGATAACAAATATAGCCAACCTATCATCCTTTTTCATACCCTAGTTTTGTAATGAGAATAATCTCTAATTTCCTTCGGGTTCCTCAAGTTATCTTGATACACAATGAATTTGTGAAATACATCAATGCCCAGATGACATTTTTTCCATTCAATTTGAAACCTGCTATTTCTGTCCAAACTTCATTTGTGAGCTTAATGTCAACACCTTTGACCCTGAAACATAGTGTTCCTTCACTTATTCTCATATTCCAGTAGAATACTTTCACGAGCTCCGGATACCATGGATCAGCCATTTATACAAACTTCTTTAGTCCCTAGCGATTCAGCCAGCTTTGAAATGTGAATCCTTCATTTCGAAAAAAGCTAAGTTTTAGATACTTGTGTGTGATCAATTTTCTCATCTTCCAAATATCCAGAAAATTTGATTGCACCTCGTCATCACTTATCCAACCATCTAAATGAGATGGTCTTCTCATATTCTTTGTGCCAAGAGTCTTCACCCTTTTCCTCTGTGATGAAGTAGATGCCATTGGTATGAGGCGATGAATATAGCTCACATAATACCAAGGAAGGAAAGATTTGAATGTCTGCCGAGAAAGTGAATGACAAGCTTCTTCGTTTTAGGGTTTTAAAGACAAGTAATTAAATTTGGAGGGAACAAGAAAAATTCACTTTCGCTCCAAAAAAACATGATCGACTTCAACAAATTTAAATTTTCAAGGCAAAGAAAGGTCAATCACAGAGACAATTAATCGATTTCATTAAGAGTATAGTCAACTTGGTGTTTAACACAGTGTTACAAAAAAAAGAATCACATACACAAAACACATTCGACTTAATGCATAATACAATCGATTAAAAATCAAGTAGCTTGATTTTCACAAAATTCAATCAATCAAACAGGCACACAAGAAACATGCATATAACAATCATTCATCCAAATACTTATGAGGCATGAATCATGAAAACAATTTGTTATTTTTACCACAAATTGAATCTCAAGAACTTATAAATTCTTCATTGTAATTCATCCTTGAGTTCTGTACTCCTTCAGCTACAGCTACTTCCCTGCAAAACAATTGAATGGTTTTGATGCTGGTACTCACATGAACTTGGGTCCTTTCTTGTCAGTTGCAGAAGGTTGTTCCTCAGGGATCCATTTGTATTTTTCCTTAGGAACTCCAACTTTTCTATAATAGCAGTTTATAACACTATGACCAATGTTATTATAGTAAAAGCATGCATTAGTAATAGGCTTACTAAGATCAATGAACTTCTTTGAATTTATCCTATTACTTTTAGCCTTATATCTAATTCCTTGCCTATTGATTTCCCTTCCAAATGATCTTAACATAGCATCTAAATTTTCTTTACCTTGTGTAAATTTAGCTAATGTGTTGGTTAAGTAATCAATTTTCTCAATATGAATGGGACAGTTATCACAATTTTTATCAACAAATTGTATCTCAGTTTTAACTATCTTTTCAGATTTCAATGCAATTTCTAACTCATTTTTAAACTTATCGTTTTCATCTACCAGATTTTCAATTCCATACTCATAATTCTTTCTCTTAGAGGATAATTGATTTACCTTGTACTAGAGTCGCATGGCTTCTGCATGAATCTCCTGAAATGCATCCAACAGCATGTGGTACTTTTATTGGCTCATTTTCGAACTCTTCATCACTATCATAGTTTGAATGTGCAAAGCCTGCCATAAAACATAAGTTTGACTCCTCTATCATAGTGTAGGAGCAACTCTTATTCCTCTTTGTATCTTGATACGACTGTCGCGGTCATACAAATTTTATGTGCATGAAAAGAATGCAGTATAGACTAGGATTTGACTCCTAGGTCGTCTCTCAAGGACCAATACTAGGGTTCAGTCTTAGATTCTTTACACGAAGGGGGGGGGGTTTGATGGTGTTTTTGTGAATGCAATAAAATAAAATTGGAAATTAAACGAAAATACAAAAGCGTTGAAATAATTTCAAAACGGTAAAAATTTTGTAGAAAACAGTAAATTGAAAACTGACAGTGATTTGATCAAGGTTTAAAAACGTGCAGTGGAAATTGTAAATGAACGGTAATTCGCAGATGAAAATAAAGTTTTAATAACATCAACTGAAAAATGCACAAAATTCTGACAAAATTAAGATGCTCATCTGAATTTTATAACATAACCGAATTAGAATTAAAATGCAGAATTGAGATTGTAATTGACTAAATGTAATACATGGAACTGGAAAATGAAATGAAACACAAAACCTCCCCGAGAGGGGAGGAGAAAACCAAAGCCAGAAACGTAAATTCTCTCCTAACTTCTACTCCTAAATCCTGATGCTTTTCTTCCTTGCTGCTGCTGCCAATTTATAGCTCCTGAAGCTACTCCCGTGACTTCTCTTTTTGTGCTTGAACGTGACTTTGCCATCCAGCACCATTTCTTAATTTTGTCTTCTTCATCAATTAATTCTCCACTTTTGTTTCACGTGAAAAAGCCTTCCATTTCTCTTCACCACTTCATTGCTAATGAATAAAATATTCCAAATCGTGGCAGCTGCTTCCCCTGGACGTAATACCATTCTCATGCCACCATGACAACACACCACTTCCTTTATTTTCCAAACACACACACGCTGCTGGACATTGTTGTTTCCTGGATGGTGCTTCTTCCATTTGAAGAACGGAAGAGCTGCTGCTCATCTTCATTCAAGCTGGATCGCGATGCTTGCTATCTCAACCAAGAGCAACTCCTTGCTGCTGTAATTCTTCTTCAAGTGCTGCGTGGCTGCTGGATGGGGTGGAGAACCGAGAGTGGCTGCTGACTTGTGCATGCTGTGGTCTTCTCTCCAAGATGCTGGATGGTCCTCTTTAATAGATGTTTCCCTTTCTTCTTCTAAGGTCGTGACAGCTGAGTTCTTTCCTTCAACGTGGACACCATCTCCCTTCTCCTTTGTACGTGAGATGAAGAATAAATGGGATATAGCTGCTGAATGCCTCTCAAAGGAAACCGTGAGCTTTGAATCTTTCAACGTGGTGGATGCGTAAGTGGTGTAAGCTTGAAGTGGAAGAGTACCGAGAGTCAAAGAAAATATGCACTTCAAGCCAAAACTTTTCCCAGGTGGGCCGTGACACCACTTACTAAAATAAAATTCAGCATTTGCTGCATGCCACCAAATTTAATTCCAA
Source organism: Vigna angularis (assembly GCF_016808095.1). Lineage (NCBI taxonomy): Eukaryota > Viridiplantae > Streptophyta > Magnoliopsida > Fabales > Fabaceae > Vigna > Vigna angularis. Next base: position 3,796,862 of record NC_068975.1, read on the forward strand.
GCATGGCCTGACATGTCTACCAAGTCATTCTTTTCCATTTCAAAAATGAAAAGATGACTAAGTGGTAAATGTACCCCACACGTCTCGTATGGTTTCTTCATTGCCAAACCAATTCAAAATCTCACCCCAACCAAGAAAGGTGTGGCTCCCACTTCCAAAGAAAGATTCCTCTATTATTTGTGCTGGTTGCCGAGAAGTGTGGACTTCCTTTTATTCTCCAATAAAACCAAGAGCTAGATTTCTCCTATAATGTGCTGTTACTTGGTTTGGTGCTCACGTAAAAACCATGTAGATATGTGCTTAATTCATTCAGCCGTGACATGCCATGTCCAAGAATTGAAGAACTTTAGGTGGAAGCATGTGTATTTTTGGATGCCAAAACCTTTGGACCGTGCACTTCTAATTATTAGCTAATCCAAACAAAATATTTCATCTTAAGTTTCCACGGATCAACATACAAAATAAATTTTCCAAGTAAATAACACCCTGTGTAAATGAATATTCTTCTAAATGTCCTAAAATATTTTCAAAATTTTCCCTGCACTGAATAATGTAAATAATTAATCTCAGATAATTCAAATTAATTAAAATAAGAATTTCTGATCAAACTAAGCACATTCAGTAAAAACGGGAAAATACTGGACAATTAAGCACAATTCCCTAATTAAATCTAGCACAATAAACTAAGTGCAGTGAAGAAAATAATGATTCATCAAAATAGACCACACTTAGTCTTTTGCACTCCTGGGCAAAATTAAGACACAAACCAGAGAATGGTTCAAAGGACATTTAGGGACGGTGACACAAATCTCAGTAGACACAAAAATAAAAACTTACAAGAAAACAAACAGAATTTACACATGTTCTCAAGAATTCTAGACAGATAAAAGAAGTAGAAAATATCCAACACAAAATCAAGAAAAACAGATACTTACAGAAATCATCCAAGCAATTCAATACATAGCAAAATGATTAATCAGTTCAAGAGGTGATTCAAAAATAACATAACCTCACAGATGCACTAATAGTGTTTCTCTCAAGTGTTTAAGGTAAATAATTTCAACTCAATGTACTCAAGAAAACAAACACAAGTAGACTTGGCAAGCTTCTAATATCAACACTTAAAACATATGCATGCTCAGATCTAAAGGTATTTCAGGGTTGTAATGAGGCCAAGGACAGGGGAGGATAAATATGGATAAGTAGCTACAGCTCAGAAGAAATAGAGGAGCACTGGGGAACAAGTGTAAACGCAGTGAAATCTCACCCAAACCTCTAATTCAATCCTCTTCTCGACTCCATTATTCACACGATTATTTTTCAATTTTTCTCTTTTTCTCATCATTTTTTTTTATCCTGTCTTTTTTTTTTTTTTTTATCACACAACAGGATATAAATTATCATTTCAAAACATAATGAGGAACCAACTAGCCAATTCATCAAAATTCCCAAGGAGACCACACTTATTCACTAAATACTTCTATAGCTCCAGACTTTCCTAAGGTTAAGGTGATCATTTATTTTTTCGCTTAGGATCAGTGTATGAGCTTCAACACAAAGAAATATGTACAGTATAGGCTCAAACGGGTTATCAAAGGATAATAACAAGGTAGGCTTATTTGGCTAAAGAGGCTCAAGAACAAAAATGCCTTTATCACGTCTGAACATGCATATCAATCAAGTATATCAAAAAGAATCAAGCCAAGGCATATGTGCAAGCATTCAAGATACATATCACACACAAGAAAGAAAATTAAGTGGCTCAAATCTCACACAGGGTGTTCGTCACAATCAAATCAACCTCTTAAACGTATAATCATCTTTCCAGGCAAAGAAAAGCAAGGATGTCAAACCATAAGTATTAATGAAGTGAAGGAAAAAATCTACAACTTTAGACATCATCCAGAAATCAAGAGAAAAATGTAAAATTTATTGCACACAAAACTCGATAAAAATAACTTTACAGAATAAATTTTAACACTCAAAAACAAAAAATTTAACACACAAAATACATACTAATATAAACTAACAGAAAAATCAGAATTTCTCCCCAATAGACCACACTTAAATCACACAATGTCCTCAGTGTGTTACAATCATCAGATTATCAATTTCAAAGCAGTGAAATAATATAGACAAGTGCAATAAAAAGTAGGAAAAAGGGAAGAAATTTTTAGTGACACCCATCAGTAGATGTCGTCAGATAATATCCATCAGTAGATGTTTAGATCACCTAGCACCCATCAGAAGATGCTAATAATTTTTAATTTTTATTTTTTTATTTTTTTATTTTTTTTGAAAAAGGAGACCGGTACTGTGACAATAGTCTCGGTGGCAAAGACCGGAACTGTTGCTACAGTGGAAAGAAATCTGGCTATAAAAGGGTACCTCCTCAGCTTCAGAGCGCCATTTCCTGACCTAGCCGCTCTCTCTGCTCCTCTCTTCTCTCTTCTCTCTCTGCTCTCTTCTCGAGCGTCTGGATCTGCGAGGAAGCTCTGTCACCGTGCCATCTGAAGAGTCCGAGATCAGCGAGGAGCTCCTCTGCTAGCCTACTACTCCAGGTAAGTCATCGGCACCTTACTTCTTCTTTCTTTCCTTTCTTTGCCGATTTTTCTGCTATTATTACCTTCTTGCTTTCCGGCTTTCCATAATTTTTCTTCTCTGACCTCTTGAGTGCTCTCCCATTTCTTGCTTTCCTTTATTTTTATTTTTTTTTCTTTTCTGCCCTGCTTGTCCTCTCCCCCTGCCCGATCTATCTTCTTTCTTCTTCTTTTCAATTTTTTTTTTTCTGAAACTTAAAACACTTAAACACATAAAACACAACTGTCAAAAAGGTAAGGGGTATATAGGCTGGAAACCAGACGTTAATCTCCCTTCGATTGAAGGTATGGCAGAGACAATCGGGTAGAACAACGCCACGTACCCCACTTAAAAATAAAATACAGAAACTTAATAACATGAATGACATGGACAAGGACAACTGGACGTAGATCCGTTTAGGACCCCTTTGCAAGGACCGTGAAACAGATCAAAGACCAGACACTGAAACATCAAATACAGACTGGACAAAATAAATCTAAAAGGAAACAAGAACAAATAAAGAAAACACAGAACTAATCTAATATATATTTTTTTTTCTGTTATGTTCTTATTGCTTTGTTTTATTTTTTTTTATGTTTTCTTTTTCTTTTTTCTCTTTTTTTTTTTTATGTTTTAGAATACTAGAGAGGCATGATGAGTGAGATGGAAATCGAGAGATACACCAGTCAGCGGTGGCGTCCAACAGATGATCAGGTCAAGATGATGACCAACATCTTCAACTATGGGGTCACTCATCCAAGCCGAGCGCAAGTCGTCGAGATCACGTCTCGACTAAGGATCTTCGGAGATGCCAGCGAATACAACGTGCACTGCTGGTTCAACAACCACGGCAATCGGGTCAGGCGCTGGCAAGCGGAGATAGACCCCACTGGCACTCAGTTTTCACAACTCCCGCTATATATGTACGGTAAGACCTCTGATCAAATCTCACTTTTATTGATTTTTTTTTTCTATTAATATTAACATGATTTTTTTTGTTGAAAGAATACGGCTGGGTGGTAATGAGGGCACCAAGGCTGCTGGACCTCTTTCCCATTCCCATCATAATCGATCCAGAAACAGAGATTCCACCGCCTCCGCTCGTGACTTTTCGTACCAGAGCTCCCTCAACGGAGCTCTCCCTTAGACCACCACAACCAGCTCGAGAATTCTTTCAATTATAATGCTTTATATTTTTTTTATGTTTTTTTATGTTTTAATTCAGGTCTGTAATATTAAAGATCAGAAATGATCGAACTCTGAACAACTTTATTATGCTTATGTTTGTTTGTTTTTTTTTTTTATTTGTTGGACTGTAATCCTAAACGATCACTAATGATCGACTACTGCACTTACTATTTTATTATGTTTTTTTTTATTTTATTTTATATTTAACAGTTTAAGACAGATGTTTCCGGTGTATTTGTTTATCAATAAATGTGCTCAGATTAGAATCTCAGTTCAAACTACACCTCTCAGCCTTTTACTTGTTAATTATGCTCATGTGAAGATTTTTTTTTTTTAACAAAAACTAAATAAATAAATAAAAACAGAACACATAATAACGAAACAAAAGACTTAATACATAATTAAAATATAAAAGCGGATAAAACACATATGTCAAAAACAGCAAACAAAGAACATATTTACAAAACATACATTAACAAAATAACAAACTTGAAACAAAACACAAAAACTCTTCTTTTTTTTTTTTTTTAAAGATAATAATTCGTAAACTAAGAAATAAATACACATATCAGAATAAAGATTTGATACGCTTAAAACAAAATATTTTATCACAAAGTTTTTTTTTTTTAAATTAATTCATGCGCACAATTTAAAAAAAAAAATTAAAATGAAATAAATGCAACCATGAAAACACACTAGAAAAGCTAAATAATATGTACATAATGAGGAGAAAGAGTGCTCCCTGGTCATGGTGGCAGTTGCCAATTCTGGGCCATCAGTGATATATCTTCCACCTCAGGATCCGGCGAAGATGTCTTCAGGAGCAGCTCGCCCAGTACTGCCCTCTTACTCAAATCAAGAGTTTTCTTGCTTCTTCTCCGAGCAAGTTGTTGTATCAATAAAATGAGGAGCCTTCTGTCCACCAGCAGTTGTTGAGTCTGAGACACCGGAGTAATACCTGTATTCTCATTTACTTTTGTAACCTGGTCATCAAACTCATAATCAATAACATCTGTTATGAATTCAGAATCTGTTTGTAACACATAATCAATTTCAATACAAATCGGGCAAGAACCAGATTCACAATCACATTCACAATTCTCAGAAAACTGAGTCAGATCGAAATTTTGTTCTAACTCTATCATGTTATGCGATTGCAAAATTCCTGTCTCAAAATCAATATTGACATATGCATTATCAACAAAATCCACATTCAGTTCAAAGCTATTATCAATGGAAATTTCATCACTGTAATCATGTTCATTCAACACAACATTTATATCAATGGTTTCAGAAACTAATACTGAATCAAAAACTTCAGAATTGTCAATCAAATCTATATCAGTTTCAGAATAAACATGTTTTTGCTCAGTAGAAATTTTCTCATGAATTTCCAATTGATCAACTGCACATTCAAGTTGAGGTACATTTACCTCCACGGTGGAAGATAAAAATGGTCTACCTGGCTCCATAGCACTGCTTATTCTTGCCTGGTCCTCAAAAACTTCAGCATTCTCCTCAGGTGCAAGAGTGACCATCTGCCTGATCTGATTACTCAGATTCTGCATGGCAGCTTGAGTTTCCTGCTGGATCTTCATGCTCTCTTGCTTGAACTTGAGATTCTGCATGGTCATCTGCTCTAATAACTCCTTCAATGTAGGTTCAGAAGTTGAAGGTTGAGGAGTTATTTGAAAGGGAGCATCATAAAATTGCATCTGCTGTTGTTGCTGTTTTTGTAGCCTGTTGTAGATGTTCGTAGAATAAGCTTGAGGCGCATCAGAGGCAACAGGGTGCTGCAAAGAAGGACATGCATCTGTATAGTGGTTATTGGAAAGACAAATAGCACATAGTCGTGCAACAGACGCAGATGGAGATGTAGATCTCCTGTTGGTAGTCAATTGTGTCACCAACTTCTCAAGAGAGTCAATCTTATCGTCCAACTTGCTTTCAAAATCTGATATAGACTAGGCAACATCATCATGTACGCCCCTCACCAGAGGATGCGCAATATTGTTCTCATTACAAAAATCAGCAGAATAATTAAAGTACCATGCAGAAGGAGATTCATAATTAGAGGTATCGGCAGAATAAACATTGTTCACAAAATTAAAATAGGTAGACATCTAAAAAGAAAAATTAAAACAAATAAAAACTAAATACTAAAAATTACAAAAGAAATAAATCACAACACATTTATACATGTTACTCGCACACAAAAGACAGAACATAATTATTTGATTTTTTTTTTAATAATTTTTTTTTAATTTTTTTTTTTATTTAACAGATAAAACACATGCGACACACATACAGATAATAGAATATCACATCACAAAATAAAATACAACACAATTAACACGCTACAGGCACAAACAAGACATAACAATTTTTATTATTTTTTTTATCTAACAACTAAATACATAACATAGCACAATAAAAATATAAAAGACAAAACATAGATTACAGCAACGTAATAAAACAAAAACAGTAAAAATCTAAAACAAGAACCTGGACTGAAGTGACAACGTCGCCAAAATTTGCTGAAGGTGGCGTTGTCGCCTACAAAAATATACAAGACAAAACACACAAAACAAACATATTAACAGAACAAAAATTTATACAACAAAAATCTAAAACCAAACCTTCATTGGTCCCCGGCAGCGGCGCCAAAATTTGATACGACTGTCGCGGTCATACAAATTTTATGTGCATGAAAAGAATGCAGTATAGACTAGGATTTGACTCCTAGGTCGTCTCTCAAGGACCAATACTAGGGTTCAGTCTTAGATTCTTTACACGAAGGGGGGGGTTTGATGGTGTTTTTGTGAATGCAATAAAATAAAATTGGAAATTAAACGAAAATACAAAAGCGTTGAAATAATTTCAAAACGGTAAAAATTTTGTAGAAAACAGTAAATTGAAAACTGACAGTGATTTGATCAAGGTTTAAAAACGTGCAGTGGAAATTGTAAATGAACGGTAATTCGCAGATGAAAATAAAGTTTTAATAACATCAACTGAAAAATGCACAAAATTCTGACAAAATTAAGATGCTCATCTGAATTTTATAACATAACCGAATTAGAATTAAAATGCAGAATTGAGATTGTAATTGACTAAATGTAATACATGGAACTGGAAAATGAAATGAAACACAAAACCTCCCCGAGAGGGGAGGAGAAAACCAAAGCCAGAAACGTAAATTCTCTCCTAACTTCTACTCCTAAATCCTGATGCTTTTCTTCCTTGCTGCTGCTGCCAATTTATAGCTCCTGAAGCTACTCCCGTGACTTCTCTTTTTGTGCTTGAACGTGACTTTGCCATCCAGCACCATTTCTTAATTTTGTCTTCTTCATCAATTAATTCTCCACTTTTGTTTCACGTGAAAAAGCCTTCCATTTCTCTTCACCACTTCATTGCTAATGAATAAAATATTCCAAACCGTGGCAGCTGCTTCCCCTGGACGTAATACCATTCTCATGCCACCATGACAACACACCACTTCCTTTATTTTCCAAACACACACACGCTGCTGGACATTGCTGTTTCCTGGATGGTGCTTCTTCCATTTGAAGAACGGAAGAGCTGCTGCTCATCTTCATTCAAGCTGGATCGCGATGCTTGCTATCTCAACCAAGAGCAACTCCTTGCTGCTGTAATTCTTCTTCAAGTGCTGCGTGGCTGCTGGATGGGGTGGAGAACCGAGAGTGGCTGCTGACTTGTGCATGTTGTGGTCTTCTCTCCAAGATGCTGGATGGTCCTCTTTAATAGATGTTTCCCTTTCTTCTTCTAAGGTCGTGACAGCTGAGTTCTTTCCTTCAACGTGGACACCATCTCCCTTCTCCTTTGTACGTGAGATGAAGAATAAATGGGATATAGCTGCTGAATGCCTCTCAAAGGAAACCGTGAGCTTTGAATCTTTCAACGTGGTGGATGCGTAAGTGGTGTAAGCTTGAAATGGAAGAGTACCGAGAGTCAAAGAAAATATGCACTTCAAGCCAAAACTTTTCCCAGGTGGGCCGTGACACCACTTACTAAAATAAAATTCAGCATTTGCTGCATGCCACCAAATTTAATTCCAAGCATGGCCTGACATGTCTACCAAGTCATTCTTTTCCATTTCAAAAATGAAAAGATGACTAAGTGGTAAATGTACCCCACACGTCTCGTATGGTTTCTTCATTGCCAAACCAATTCAAAATCTCACCCCAACCAAGAAAGGTGTGGCTCCCACTTCCAAAGAAAGATTCCTCTATTATTTGTGCTGGTTGCCGAGAAGTGTGGACTTCCTTTTATTCTCCAATAAAACCAAGAGCTAGATTTCTCCTATAATGTGTTGTTACTTGGTTTGGTGCTCACGTAAAAACCATGTAGATATGTGCTTAATTCATTCAGCCGTGACATGCCATGTCCAAGAATTGAAGAACTTTAGGTGGAAGCATGTGTATTTTTGGATGCCAAAACCTTTGGACCGTGCACTTCTAATTATTAGCTAATCCAAACAAAATATTTCATCTTAAGTTTCCACGGATCAACATACAAAATAAATTTTCCAAGTAAATAACACCCTGTGTAAATGAATATTCTTCTAAATGTCCTAAAATATTTTCAAAATTTTCCCTGCACTGAATAATGTAAATAATTAATCTCAGATAATTCAAATTAATTAAAATAAGAATTTCTTATCAAACTAAGCACATTCAGTAAAAACGGGAAAATACTGGACAATTAAGCACAATTCCCTAATTAAATCTAGCACAATAAACTAAGTGCAGTGAAGAAAATAATGATTCATCATATCTCCTTTTTCCTTCATCTTTCATTTTGTAAGCTTGCGCTCTCTATGACAATTGAGAGTTAAACTCATCTTGTTGGGAGTAGATGTAGTCATTGAACTTTTATGTATTCTGTAAATGCTATATATATATATATATATATATATATATATATATATATATATATATATATATATATATATATATATATATATATATATATATATATATATATATATATATATATATATATATATATATATATATATATATATATATATATATATATATATATATATATATATATATACACTTCCTCCATTAGGTGCTAATTTTCTTGTTTTTTTATTAATGGGGACATTCATAGATAGATGCGAGGTTCCTTGGATATTGGGAAATATCATTTAAAACCTAGACTTAGAATAAGATACATAATGGAGTTTATATTTAGGGATGAAGTTTGACCCATTAGTTATCTTAAATCATAATTCATAAAGTTGGTTTGTTTGTTAAGGGCTCAAGGAATTGATTCTTAATAAGAAAACTTAAGCTCATTCTTCTAAGGAATTACTATTTGAGTATTATTGTGAATTGACATTAGTATATTAATAGACAGAAATTGAATTCTTATATGTTGGAGAGTAAAGTCGATGAAATATAACCTTAATAATATCAATTCATGCAATTTCTAACCTTTTTCTCTTCCTAAGTGTCATGAATCAACTTATTTATTTATACATAATCTAAATTTATAGAATTATTACTTAATCTTAGTTATTAATTATGGTTATTTAATATTATGGTGTCTCTTAAAAATAATACTTAATTTTAAATTTTTTATTATATGAATGATTTGACACACTAGGCAATAAATTAATATCAAACTACATTATTATAAAAATTAATAAAATGTTATCATTAATTTAATTGAATTCAACTTAAGATTGGATGAGAGATTAAAATTTATTTTCACATTTTTTAATTGTTCAAAATTTATTATTAATTTATGTTAAATTTTAATATTTTAGTTGTTACATCAAACTATTAGCTGTCACAGTCGCAATTTTTGGGATGTGACTTTCTATCAAAGCAATAACTTCAGAGAGAATAAGCTTTTGTACACTTTCTTCTTTTGTTAAAGTAACTGTACTATAATAAAACATATTAGTCTTGATGATTGTTTTTAATTTATATTATTATAATTTTTTTTAATTTATTTTATTTTCTAAAAATAAACTAATTTAAAAATCTTAAAGGGTGAAATTTTTTGAAAATTTTTATAATAATAATTGAAAAATTATTAAACTTTCCAACACAAATGTCGCCTTTTCTAAAGATGAGAATTTGGGAAACGTTTTGCACATAAAATAAAATGTCTTGCGTATGTGTTATTTTCTCGGTGTTGAAAAATGTAAAAAAATCAAAGTCTGATCAAGTTTTCATTCAAGAGAAACAAAAAATAAAAATATGTGAAATTAAAAATACTTAATTATTTAATAAAAATTTATAGTAAAGATCTTGCCTTTCTTCATGAAAGATCTTGTGAATAAAAGAATTTTATATTTAAAATCAGAAGTAAAAGAATCCCCAACAAAAATGTTTTTGGTTCTTCATGAATAGTATATTAAATTAGGATTAATGTTAAGTTCGGATTAATCTTATATAATTTACTATTCAATTAAATAAAATAGTATCATATTAAAAATAAAATTTAAAAGATATTTATAAATATTAAAATATAAATTTAGATTAAAATAAATATTCATAAAATTTGAACTTATTATTTAAATGTTATTGCAATTATTTATCTAATATTATATTGGGATAGTGTATAAAAAATTGGAGTAGCTGTGGATAACTATTAAGTAATATCTGGAATGATGTTTGTTGAGGAAGAGTAATTGTTCATGCACCTTCCAACTTTCATTTTCATCTACAAAATATCATAAACACTTCACCGGTCTTTAAAAGTCAATTAAAAAGATTTATTTAACCGACATTTAAAAACTATTAATTTAACCGACATTTAAATGTGTATTGGGATTTTTTTCTTAAATTTATATTTATATTTTTACTTAATAATAATAATAATTACAATATTAAAATAAATAAAATGTATAATTTTAGAAAATATTAAAACTTTATTTATTAAAAAAAATAAATAAAACAAATAACGAAAATTAAAACAGAAAAATTAAAAGAAATATATTAGCCGTTAGAAACACGGTTAATATATTAAATAATTCGAATATGGTTAACCTTAACATATTTTTTTAATTTTTTAATTTTAATTTTATAATATGTTTTATTTATTTATTTTTAATAATTAATATTTTATAAATTAAAATATTATAAAATATTTAATTATTTGAAAAATATTAAATTAATTAAATATTTATTATATTTAAAAATACTATTAAATTTAAATAAATAGTTTTTAATTTAGTTTTCTAATTTAAAATATTAAATTTTAATTTTTTTAATAAATTTTATTATTATTATTATTAAATAAAAACAAAAAATAAACTAAAAAACTTTAATTAATGTTTGAATGTTGGTTAAGTAAATTTTTCAATTATTTAGTTAAGTAAATTTTTGGGTTAAATATGTTTTTAGTCCCTAAACTATTGGCCGTTTCTGATTTTCATTCCTCTTTCAAAGTAAGGTACAATTTGGTCTCATTCTTTTTAAAACGTTCGTTTTAGTCCTCGAAAACTAAACACTATTTAAAAATTTGGTCCTCATTTAGCAACAAATGAGAACTAAAACCAAAATTCCGAAGACTAAAACGAACGTTTCGAAAAGAATGAGGACCAAATTGTACCTTACTTTGAAAGAGGGACGAAAATCAGAAATTGTAACACCCGGAATTTGGCGTTACAATTTATGTTCCATAAAATACATATAATTTTTTTTTCTAAATTTAATTTCAACATCAACAAAATATTAAGTTCTTTATTACAACACAAGTCTTCTGAAAATAAAAGTCCACACAGTTCATAAACTTCTGAAATTTAAAATTTCACACAGTTCGGAAATTCAAACATAGATCTATTTTAGAAATTCCCCATGTCTCCTTTTCCCCGCAGATCTCTTATCTTCTAAGCATTTTCAGAACCATCTGCTAATTAATCTGAAATAGTTTCTTGCTCCCGTATAATATCACACATTATACGATCATTGCATTCACATACACAAACACAGACAATAGGGTGAGTTAACCGATTCAAGAAATATACATCATCCACAATCTTACTAACATCACAAGTGTGGCAATCAATCAAATACATGCATCTCAAACATACTCAAAAACCAACTATTACACTGATACTTTATAATATTTCTCCAGTTAAAATCACCAGTCGATTCACTAGAGTCAATACAACATATTATTAATCTGCCTACTTACCAAAGCACAACAGTCAACAATCCTTCTGTCTACTTACCAAAGTAGTATAACCATGATATACTGATTACTTACCAAAGTAATCTAACGAGGTGATCTACTTACCAAAGTAGTATAACCATGTGATACTGACTACTTACCAAAGTAATCTAACGAGGTGATCTACTTACCAAAGTAGTATAACAAGGTGATATTGTCTACTTACCAAAGTAGCACAATAATGTAATATTATCTACTTACCAAAGTAGCATAGCGTGGAACACTCCGCCTACTTACCAAAGCAGTGCGGTTTATGTCAAATTCACCTCTCATTTTCCCACCTACTTACCAAAGTAGTGTCCGACTTCAAACCTCTCCTCTCCCGACTTACCAAAGTCGTAGGAAAATAAATAAAAATTCAGATTTACAATTATGGCAATAATGCCTATACCACCCATCCAAATTTACCATCAACTTATTTACAATTCATGATTTAACTCATATAATTATTACAACTCAGAATATTCAATATAATTTAATTTTCTAATATAGAATATATTATATTACTCATCCTTCAATCTCCAAAATACAACTACACATACAATTTAAGAATATAATTATCCAAGTTTTTACCCAATACAAATAAATTTACTATTTCGTGAAAATATTACTCTTCCCTCATATCATTAATTACAGATCTGAACCAATCAAACTAATAAAAAACATGTTTAACTCATATGGTAAAATTTTCAGTCCAATCCAAAGGTTAATGAGGCGGAAATCATAATTTATTTATAAATGATCCAAAAACATAAATTAAGCAATATTAAGATCCCTGAGAATATACGAAATTAATATCTCTAAATCTGTAATTCCGATCTAAAATCCGAACGGTCGAAGTATGCCCCTATCTTTTAGAAACAACATACTAAACGTTCCGATTAATCTAACGGTTATATAAGTAGATATGGAGATTTTACCGAGGTAACTCAGAGACAGAAATTTAAGTGGTTCTCGGTTAAACTCAAAATGCGGAATGAATTCCTCTAAGCACAAACATCTAATTCCAAATCTGAACGGTCAAGATCACTTAATATCTCTTATGAACTACATACTAAAGTTTGGGCTCAATCTAACGGTAGATGAAATATATACGAAATTTGTACCATGATAGCTTAAGAACAGCAATACAGTGTTCATTCGATTGTTTCACACTTTCGAAATTTCTTTCTCTAAACATAGACCTTCAATTACAAATCCGATCGGTCAAATTGTATTAATATGTTCTAAGAATCATATATCAAATTTGGAGGTTGATCTAACGGTTAAATAGGTCAAAATCTATATTTTTACCGAGACAACTTAGTAACAGAACTACAGGGTAACTAATTTACTCAAACTTGAAGTATTTATTTCTCCAAGTACAGACTTCTATTTTCAAATCCTAACGGTCAAAGTTTATTAATAGGTCTTAGGATTCACATACTAAACTTTTAGCTAAATCCAACGGTGAAAACAATTAATAGAAATTTTTCACCACAGTAACTCGAAAATAAGAAATTATAATCATGAAAACCAAATTTTACACAAGTCAATATATAACTACCATTACCAAATTTTAACACATTCATACTCATATTCATGATCATAATCAAGAAAGGATTAGCTCCCCTACCTCTTCTCCTTGCAAGAAATTCTTCACTCTTGATACCTCTAGACCACCACCTTTGCTTGTTTTCACTTTCAATTTCAAAGAAAATTCTAACTTAAATCTCTCCTCTTCAAAGAGAGCAATTCCTCTCTTCCTTGCTAGACCAAGTCAGTCTCCACACTTAGAACACTTAGGATTTTCGTTCACCTCCCACCAAGGACCTCTCTACTCTCTCCCAAAACTCCAAATCTGATTTGGAATTAAAAGAAAATGCCTTAGACAACAAAGGACCTATGCACTTGGTACTTAGCAATAATAAACAACCAATGAACCATCCTAAACCATTTTTTTTTCAGCCCTAAAACATGGTAGGAAAGTCTCCAAAGGTTCCAAAATGTTCTCCTAGTTCAGAACACAACCTACCCACTCCAAAAAAATCGCAACTTGTAAAAATGTACCTAAAATTAAGGTTGGACGCTAGCCCCTGGACAGCAACACTGTCACGTTTTCCCCAACTCAATTAGACCCCTTCCCGAAGTCCAAAATATGCATATGAGTAGTCAAATTGAAGCTCTTTGAGTCTAGTTTCCAATGAAACAAGAATCAACTCAATTGGAGTTCGGTAGAGAGAGTAATCAGCAAAACAGTCATCATAGGTCAAAACTGAACATACTTGAGCGTGATTAACGTTTCCGAGTTTTAATAATTATACTGCAGCTAGCCCGGTAGTCCAAAAATTTATATTTATATGTCCAATTAAATATATTTGAGTCTAGTTTCCAATAAAACAAGAATCAACTCAATTGATATTTTCTACAAAACGTTATAATTAAAATAGTAAACCATGTCAAACCTGACAACATTCCATTTTACATTATAACTTGAACTTTTTACAACTTGGTAAATTCTTGAGGTTCTAGGGTCTTACAGAAACGACCAATAGTTTAGGGACTAAAAACATATTTTTGATATTTTGGAGATGCATGATGAACATTCGGTGTAGTAAGAATATCTAGTTGAAGAAAGTTTCTTGTTCAAAAAAGTTGGTTAACTTATTGGGTTATGTGATTCTCACTTGGAAATGGTAATGGTTTTTGAGAATAAGTTATTTGTAAGTTGACAAGTATAAAATAAATTCTTAATGATGATGGTTTTAATTTTTGTCGGTTTGTTTGAAATGGTTTTAATTTTTTTTAAGATGTTGAAAGTAATCTTAAATATTTTTGTTCATTTAAGTCTTTTTTATAAACGTCATTTAAATAGTTAACAAATAAATGGTTAGCTGTGCAATCAGTGACACATCATCCTTGACATCGCATCATCATCTTTTACCTCCATAAATTTTAATTTCTCTCTACACAGAAATCCTAGCCACCACCTAACTCTAACTGTCGCCGCCATGCTCACGGCTAGCCACCATCTTCGCACCTCCATCATCAGACATTTTGAAACCCTAACCAGATGGTCATGCCGCCACCACCGTTGTTCATCTTCTCCGTCCAGCAACCATCCAAAAACACCACCATGACCATCTTCCCTTTCTTCCACCGTGAATGGCTATCAACATCTTGTCGCGACAACCATGACCGTCGCAACGAGATAGCAAGCCATGCACGAGCTCATCTTCTCCGTCAAGTCTTCAACCTGCAAAGGGAAATACAGAGAACGAAAAACCCAATTGGAGCAGAATCGTCGCCGCAAAAGCGCCATTCTCCATCAATCTTCATCTTCTCCAGCCATCGTGAAGTTGCTCTTCGAAAAACCCAAAAAAAAATCGCAGACAAGCAACCACGAGCAAGATTGGCATCGCGATGCTCCTACATTTCGAAACCTATTCAGTTTTCCTCTCGCGACGCAGGTGTAAGGAAGCTTTTCCCCCTTGCATTCAGAAACCCTGATTTTTTGGGTGGGGAAGGGGATGCCACGTGGCAGTCTCTCATTGGTTGTGTCATGTTTTAGTAAAGGGCGGTCACTAGTTAAATGACATGTCATTCACTGATTGCATAGTTGGACATTTGACCGTTAATGATTTAAACGGCATTTGCAAAAGGGACTTAATTGAACATAAATTATTATGTTTAGAACTACATTGAACATCTTAAAAAATTAGAACCATTTCGAACAAAACTGACAAAAATTGGAATCATCAGTGGTATTAAGCCGAAAATAAATAAGAAATATATACAAATTTATAACAGTATTGTTTTCAAGATACACTACTGGGTAAAGAATAAAAAAGATAAAAAAAATGCATAGTTGTTTTAGTTTTACTTTAGAGATACATGTTTTTCTCATGATAAATCCAAAAGAATTCCTAATAGATTCATTTAGGTAAACATTTACTTTGAGACCTTTTACTTTTTTAAAAATGGTTGAGTTAAAGAAAAGTGGAAAAATCTAATAAAATTTTTGCAATATTGTTTTAGAAAAAAAATTATAAATTTAGATTTTTATGAATTAATTGACTTAAAATACTTTGAGCAAGATCTTTGAGATGTCATATTTTTATTCTATATTCAAATAAGTATGTAATGTTAACAAGCACAACAGAATAAATGTGATAAAGATTAAGAAAAAATGTAGATATTTATATCAATTTACCTTAAAAAAGATAGATTCACTTGCTTAATAACAAGATGCTTAATAACTTTCAAACATCACTCTGGCCTTTGGACTCGCTTCAGCGATTCGTCTCTTAAAGTGTGTTCGGTTGAGGTGAATTATGGGAGATGATTTGGAAGAGAGTAATTGAATGGATTTGTAGAGATTTGAAGATAATATTTTTATTGTTTCTTTTAGTAGATTTGGAGATAATTGATGGTGGATTTAAAAGTAAAGTTTATGAAAATTAGTGTAGGATTTGATTGATGTGACAAATTTAAGAATTTTATTTAATTGATAAAAATTAAAGATTACCAAAATGTTCTTAGTTATTAAAGTAATATAAAATAATTATTGTTAATGTTATATTTATTTGTAAAAATGTTTAAAAAGACTAAAAATTAAAAATAATTATTAAAAATAATTTTTAAAATATAAAAAATTATAATTTAGAGATTTTCATAAAAATGTTTAAATTTTTCATATTAATCCTCGATAATTTGGAGGGAAGAAATATTTTTATATGAAAATGTTATATTTCAAACCTGTTTCTATAATTATTACTATTTTTATTTCTGAATACTGCATATTGATGTTTACTGTGTTTTGGTAATTTTAGCGAATTCAAAACCCTCGTTTCCAATTCTGCAGGGCCACCTCCACCTCCACCTCCAACTCATCCTCTTTCGTGGTCTCATACCTCGTCAACAACTGTGCCTTCTCCCAAGAAACCGCTCTCAAACCTTCCTGCAATCTTCATTTTTCGAAACCCCAAAAGCCTGATTCTGTGCTCTCCTTCTTCCAAAACCACGCATTCTCCAACTCACATATATATCTCATATCATTGAAACCATCACGTTGGAAGCCACCCCAACCACGCATGCAATCGAATACTTTGGAACCGAATACCAAGCTTCTTCTTCATGGGAACCGAATATCAGGATGTTGTTCTTGGAAGAAGATTTTCGCAGAAACCTTCATCCTCTTCTCCATGCCACACATCTCCCTGCTCTCCGTCGTCCTTTTCTTCACCTGCAATGATGTCTGCGTCCAATGGTGGTCGTAACAACACACTTCCATCCTCTGCGGCCTTCTCCTCAACCCCAAGCCACCGTTGCTTCCATGGCGGATGAACACGTTTGACAGCGACGCCACGAAAATCATAACCGCATCACCCTATGGACGGCCGAAAACACGGTTCTGCTAACCTAGTTTTGGCGACGGAGCTAGTATTCCAGCTATGGGGAACCGGTTACTGGAACCGGAGCATAGAGGTGCCATCCGCAGAACCGGATACGAAGCACGCAGACCCGAGGCTGATAGCTATATGGATTCGGTTACGCGAAGCATGTAACCGAATACATCTTCACAAATCCTTCCTAAAACTTTATAATAATAATTGAAAAATTATTAAACTTTGCAACACAAATGTCGCGTTTCTAGAGATAAGAAATTGAGAAACGTTTTTCGCACGGCTTGGACAAATAACATAAAATAAAATGTTTTGTGTGTTCTTTTCTCTTTGTTGAAAAATGTATCGAAATTGAGTAACATATCTTTCTCTACGTTGAAAAATGTAACCAGGAGGTCAACTTTATGGGTAACATATTTCTTTTAATATAGCTATATAAAGAGGACTTGTTGAAGACAAAAACAATAATTGATAGAAAAAGTATGTTAATATCTCATGTCAAAAAGAGGTGAATTGGATTTTGGTTTAAAAAATTATTCTTTCAAAAAATTTACAAAATTTAACTCTTTTTGAAATCAATAAATCAAGTATATGAATCAACAATAACGCAGTGTTCGCTTGAACAAATTTTACTTTCAGAGGCGAATGCGAGCGATGAATTGAGAGTGAGAAGGTGTTCGTTTGTGCGGATTTGCGAGCGACGAAATGATGTGATTTGTGAGATGGGGTTGTTTTTTTCATCCGCTGAAACGAGGAGATTTGCGCTTATTTCTTCACAAATTACGTGTGTGCCCTCGTGATTTTGTTAACTTCACACTTTCAGTGTGCAAATCTCTTAGCTCTGGCTGGCGAGATTCTCTGCCATTGACACAACCATTCAAGACGAAGAACGAGGTTGATTGCAGCTTGATTTTGAGGACAACTTGATGCATGAAGATGAAGTTTACTGAAGCAGCAACGCTTGAAGAAGAGGTGGTTCATGGGCATGTATTCATCTGGTAACCGGTTACAGTGGTAAGATAACCGGTTACAGTGGTAAGAAGAAAATGAAGATGAAGTTGTATTCGGTTCCATCACGCGTATCCAGTTCCACAACTTAAAGAAATTGCAGAGAAGAACGTACTCCTTCAAGAAATTACAGAGAACAACGTATTCGGTTCCACATTCTTGTATTCGGTTTCAGCTTTGAAGAATGCGTGTGCAGTAATCGGTTCCCCCAACATTCTTCCTCCGTCGTGCATGGCTTATGCGTGTTGCAGGCTGATGCGATTTTGATGATGGTGGAGGTTGGAAGGATACAGCGAGCATCCATGGTGGATGATGATGAAGACGAAGCTGATAGGGATGGTGGAGGTTGGAAAGATATAGCGAGCATCCATGGTGGATGATGATGAAGACGAAGCTGATAGGGATGGTGGAGGTTGGAGAAGGATACAGCGAGCATCCATGGTGGATGATGATGAAGACGAAGTTGATAGGGAAATGGGGACCCAACTCTTGAAGAAGACTTCAATGACCACTTATTTTTAGTACGTTTCATGATTCTAATACTACTAGAGTTTTCTTTTGGGAGAAAATCTTTGCCCGTGTTAGTATACTGGATACAGATGCAGTGAAAAATCCCTAATTATGATTTCAATGAAGAACATTGTTGGTTTGGAAAAGTTGTAGTCTGTACAATTGATTTTGATTAGAAGTGGGTTTCGGTGATTTAATTATATTTTAGATTATTTATTTAAAAAGTGATTTTGACATGATGTTTTTAGATATTGTTAAAACAAAATCTTTCAAATATATAACTATACAAGAGGATATAGTTTTCTTATTTGATATTTGGTTGCTGAGACAGTAACATGATGTTAAGTTAAATAATATTCATGTAAACACATACAAATCTCGGATTTACTCATTGCGAAAGGTAACAAAAATTATAATTTTTTTACTTTTTAAAAATTAATTTTAATAATTAATTTTAATTTTTTATTCTTTATAAAAAAATTTACAATTAAATATAACATTAACAAATATCATTTTATATTATTTTAATAATTAGGGGTATTTTGATAATCGATTACAACTCATTGGTAAACAATTACACGAACAAAATCCTGAAGTCTTGAAACTTCTACACCAAAAAATGCACCTGTAATCGTTTACAGATGCTTGGTAAACGATTACACGAACAAAATCCAAGATTTGTACAGAAACTTGTACTAGAGGAGTCAGTTGTACACAAAATCCAAGATTTGTACACAAACCTTTCCCTAGACATGAACAACCAAATAATTTTTTCCTCTTCATAAACATTTTTACAATTAAATATAACATTACAAAATAACATTTTATAATACTTTTATAACTAGGGGCAATTTGGTCATCTTCCTTTTCTACCAATTAAACTAATTTTTAAAATCTATCACATCAATCAAATCCTACACTAATTCTCATAAATTTTACTTCCAAATCCACTCTCAATTACCCATAAATCCACTCAAAAAAACAACTAAAAAATTACCCTCAAATCCACTCCAATCCATTCAAATCATCTCCCCCAAATCATCTCCCCCAAATTCCCCCAAAAGAACACACCCTAAAAGAGAAGGAGAATCAACACAACTTTATATTGGTTAGGCCAAACTTACATCCAATCTTTTTTCAACAACTTTAGTTGAAGAGATTCCACTGTAATGATAGAGTATACAAGATTTATGTACACCTTGAGAGAAATTTCAACTCTTAATGCAGAACACTACGGTTCTCCTCCTGCCCAACAACAATTGGAACAAAATTCACTTGATTGCAATGTAGACACAGATCCTCAAATAATACACCAGAAGTGCAGATATGATTAGCAATGTATCAACTCAGCTTTCTTGCAACAATCTTTATAAATAACCCAAATGAGATCTTTGATTCTTCAAGACTTGTTCTTAGACGCTCCAACAATCAATACTCAACAAACAAGTTAGTTATGAAACACTACAAGAAATTAGTCAGTTATCTGCGGATCAATATATACGGATTTAGATCCGTATATAATATATCTATTATATACGGATTTAATATACGGATGAGTTACATACGGAAAATGCCGTATATAATGAGAGAAAATATCTACATACGGAATTTCCGTATATAAGGTCCCTATGTAAGGTTGGCGCCTTTGAGCGCAAAGCTTCCCAAGGATAAACCGTATGTATTTTCCGTATGAAAGGGGATAAAATCTTACCGGCTGATAATACATACGGATTTAAGGAAAAAATAAATTAAAAAATTGAAACTGTTCCTAAAATGCTAAAATGTGCATCTCTCTCGAAATGTTTCCCCTTTCTTTCTCGACAAAACTCTTTGTCCAGAAAACCTAAAATGCTCCTTCTTACTCCTCCTTGGATTCTCCCAATCACGAGATTGCTTTCTTCGTTGAGCTCTCGCAACTGAGTTCCAATGTTGCAGCTGCATTTTGATCGTTTCACCATCGCGATTTCGAAGCTTTGAGCTTGTTTGGTTGATTGCTTTCTCTGTCCAAGCCTGGAGCTGTGGTTGTCCCTGTCTCGAGCCCTCTCCACTTTCGTTGTCCATCGCGCTTTGGTTCTTCATCCTCTCTCTCTCGAGCTGTCTCCTTCATCAAACACTGTTGTTGGGCGTCTTTGTTCGGTTTGGTTCGGTGCTGAAAGAGTACCTTCATCTGGTAATTAAATCGTAATGTTGAGCAATCGATGAAATCCTTAAATAGTGAAAATGGCGAACCCTAATCTGTTTTTTTTACATGGTTCGACTCCCAAGCCGTGGTTGGAGTGTTAGGAAGCATCCATTGAGGCTATTGTGTGGCGGTTTAAGAAGATTCTTACTCGTATTAAGGACGAAGACATATACTATTTGGAGTTGCGAAGGCCCGTAGTGAAGGAAGCAAAGGTGAGTGAGTTCCTTTAGACTATTACAATTCTGTGTTTGTTTGATTCAGTGTTGTGTTGATCTGTATGGGTGCTATTAGTTTTCTTCAATTGACGTGTTGTTCATCGTTATCGTTTACTGTCTTGTGTTCTGATTTTTTAATCATTGTTTGTTTAAGTTTGTTTGATTAATTAGTTTTCCAAATCCTGTTCAATCTGTGTTGGGTGTATAGGGAAGTATTGTATGATTTGATTACATCAAATACACTTGACCATATCATACCACACTATCCTTCTATGGTAAAGCCTCCTGTCCTATTAAACTTTAGTCAATATATTTCCCCTAAAATGTAGCATAAGAAGAATGTAAGTGTCAATTATATAATATGAGAGAGAGATATATAGAGTGAGAGTAAAGATGTTACAGAAGAGGAGTTGAATTGATTTATTGGTTAGGTTTAGAATGAGAAGTAGTGGGAAGGAAAATATTGGTAGAAAAGAGGTAAACAGGAAGTGATATGGATTTGGATTGAAAATGATGAGTTAGGTAATAATGGAGATAGTTATTATAGTTAGAGTAGTGTTAAGATAAAGATACGTTGGTATGTTTAGTTCCCATCTTTATCTTCTTTTTCTCTCATCCCATCAAACTATAAAAAATAATTAAATAAAAATTAATACAATGTATTATATGATATTTGAAAGCAAAGAAAAGAGCCTGAGTAATGATTCCTCAAGATAATGCATCCATCTTAAAGTCAAAGAAGTCCTCTGGTTCAGAAGACTCTAGCTTGCTTCCTTCAGATCTTCCTTCCTTTGTTCATTCATTATAAGGAACTTTTTCTTGTAGAGTAGTGCTAACAAATTAAATATGCTCTGAAGAGGTGTCCTGTTATGGCTATTGTTGTTGTTGTTGAGGTACTGGTGTTGGATTTTACTAAGTTTTTTGTGGTGGTGTTAGTTGTTATGGTTGTGGTTGCTCTTCTACCACTATAACTACACTAGATTCCCCCATTTGAAAGGGTCTGTCTCCAGGCCAAGCCATTAGGTTCAGAACATGAAACTTTGAAATCTCCTCAGTTATGACATCTACTTTGTCCAACAAGTATCCTCTTTTGATGTAGTATATGAATTGGGCTTAAGCAATGGTGAAGCTAGGTACATGAGAGCTAGGGGTCACATTAGAAATGAGAAAGGTGACCCATATTTGTTATAGTTTTCATGTTTTCCCTTTGGAAGTCTTTGAGGTTGTCCAGACCTCCCTAGCTTAGTGTCACTCCTCTTATGAAATCCTTGAACAGTTCCCCTTTCTCATTGGATTTATTTCTTGTGAGCTACAAGAATTGATGGAATGACTTATGAGCTGTGAGGTTCCCACACATACTCATTCCACTCAAACACACCAACCATCAATCAATCTCACTCAATTTTCGCTGCATCCACAGTGTTGATTTCAATCCGCTGCACCAATACTGTTCTCGGTTTTTGAAGCTTTGTCTGCAAGGCCCAAGTCATTCTAAGCATGGCTAAGCTTCCATCAAGTGGTATCTAGAGCCTTGGTTGTCCACGCAAACCAGAGCTAAGCTCCTCTTCCATTTTCTGCTTCCAATGGTGATCTAATTTCTGTTTCAGTTTTCCAAATCAGTGTTCTGTTTTGTTTCCAGAGATGCTGTTTTTCATTTTTGTTTAGCTGTGTATTACTTTTCCAGTAGTTCAATTTGAGTATCCTTTGTGTGTTTATGTTGTCCTTTCATTTTAATCGGTGAAACTTCATTGTTTGAGTCAATTCCAGCCTTATAATTCAAAATTCAGTGCTGTTATAGTCTTGTGCAATTGTTGTATTATATTTTTTTTTTGTTTTGTTTAGTTTCCTGATTCTGCTGGAGTATTTTGTGTTAATTGATTTGCAAGTGCTAAACAAGCTGTATATATACCAAATAAGGCAATGAGGACTTGATCTAGCCTGGGTTATACAAGCTGAAGCATTAAAAGGGCAAATGAGATTTGAATTTGGTGTGAATTCTGTTGTAGAAATTAAATCTGGTCCAACATGTCTAAAACTGTTTCAGCAGTTTTTCTTTGATTCTGGAGCTTGGTACAACATTGTATAATGTTGTTGAATGTGTCTTAAGGTATAGCAAACCAGAATAAGCACTAAAATGCAATATGCATAGTGTGGTTGCTCAAAATCCTTAACCATTCACTATTTCAGCTTGAAATTGTAGCTCTTCACCGTGCTAATCTATTTGAATTGGTGTAATCTGAATTTGGTCATGCTAAGAACATTAAATCTAGCTTAGATCTGTGTTTATACACTTCTTTGAGTCATTGCATTTGCTGTCAAGTCTTTGATTCCATGAAAAGCTAAATTTGGTTGTTTGATTGATGGTTTTGCTGCATAATTGAGCCATAGCATGCGTGAAATTCGGAATCTGCTATTTCTGTGTGTTTGGACAGTTTGAACAAGTCTAAATGGATGATTAAAAGTTGCTAATACTGTTCATTTGGTCAAAATTGAAGTTATATGCAGATTGGATACTTAAACCATTAATTTTGAGTTAAAATTGGAAGTGGACCAGTGAATTTGAGTAGTAAGCATTAATTTAGCTGTTTAAGAGTTTAAACATGTTTAATATCATGAATAAAAGTTGTTTGAACATTCATCCAAGCTGCTAAAACACTGCTACTCATTTTGGGTTCCAAAACCACCATTTTAGTTCATCTTTATTTTTTTTGTGCACATTTTGATTTTTTTTTCCAGCAACTGTTTTGGTAATTCTGGTTTAAATTACATTGTTGGAAGAATTTCTGAACTGTGCTTGTGTTTTTCTTGCTTTCTTCATCCATTCTAGTGCCTTTGATAAGTTCCTTTTGTGTACCTTTCATTGTTGTGCTGTTCCAAATTGTTGTGTGTATTTTGTTTGGCATCCTAAGTGTCAAAACAGCTGCATAGTTTGGTGCAAACAGCAGCATAGTTTGGTGCAGATTTTTAAACTGATTGGTGTGATTTTGCTGAGTTTTGGAGTGTATGTGCAAGCTCTTTGGGGCATCCAGCACTAGAATCCTTCTCCTACTTTGGTAGCTTCCTAGGAAGTGGTTTGAGCATTGAAAGTGGAGCAAGAAGGAAGACTCAATAGCAGCTAAACATCACTGTCCAGCAAGCTGTAAATTCTGTTATAGCAGCAACTTGCATCTCCAATTCAATTAGCTTAATGCAGCAGCAAGAAGACAAAGTTTTCATTAAATTCTTGGCCTCATTCCAAATCAATACCCATTGTCCGAACCCAAGTCTAGTGGTTGTGTTTTGACTCATTAACCACATTTTAGGCTACCTAGACTAGGTAGAATTAGGAATTTTATTATGCTTTAGTTTTTTGATATCTTATCTTTATTTGAGACTAGGAGAAAACCCATTTGATGTTAACACTAGTTTTGACTATTTTGCTGTCAAATTTGGTATCACCATTGATTTTAAGTTTCTCTTATTCCAGTACTGTATTGAGAATTTTATTATCTTTCTTTAATGATGTATGAACCCCTAATTACCCCATTCCATGCATTTTACATGTTGAAAAACATTCTAAGATAGAGAGAAGAGGACCTAAATTAATTTAGGTCATTCTTTAGGAAGCCATTTGATAGGGTACGTGTCATAATTAGAGACGTATATTAAGCATTGGCTAATTGTTTTGTAATCGATTTATGTACAGAACATGGATCGTTCCCCATCAAATCGTGCATGGATGTACGATAGGTGTCATAGAGGAAGAGGTGCTTTGAAAGAGTCTTTTGTATTAGGTGTTGAAGAGTTTATAACTAAAGCTTGTGAACAAGAACGTTATCGTAGAGATGGGGGTGTTCGATGTCCATGTTTAAAGTGCGATTGTACAAAGATTCTGCACGAAAGAGTTGTC
Organism: Vigna angularis; assembly: GCF_016808095.1. Lineage (NCBI taxonomy): Eukaryota > Viridiplantae > Streptophyta > Magnoliopsida > Fabales > Fabaceae > Vigna > Vigna angularis. Next base: position 3,822,035 of record NC_068975.1, read on the forward strand.
AAAGTTCACCTTTACAAGAACGGTTTCAAGCCTAATTATTTCATTTGGGAGGATCATGGGGAAATAATACCAGAAGATGATGTACAGAATCATCAAAGTTGGAGGGCTGTAGAGACGGAAGGTGGTCAAATTAACCAATTTCAAACAATGGAAGACATGGTGCATGATGCTCTTGGGCAAAATGAGTCGTGGCAAGCATCCACTTCTAATAACATTGAAGAGGCTCCGAATGAAGAAACACAAAGGTTTTTTAATTTTTTGTTGGATGCAAACCAACCGTTGTATGGAGGAGCATCAGACTCGAAATTATCAATGTGTGTCAGACTATTAGCTTGCAAGTCAAATTGGAATATTCCTAACCAATGCATAGATTTTATTGCAAAAATGGTTATGGATGCAACACCCATCAAATCAGGTTTGCCTAAAACATACTACGAAGCAAAAAAGTGTGTATCAAAGTTGGGATTACAATCGCAAAGGATTGATTGTTGCGTGGATGGTTGCATGCTCTTCTATGATAATGAATATGGTAAAAATGATGGCGCGTTGCTTGAATGCAAATTTTGTGGAAAGCCAAGATATCAACCACGTAATATGGGAGCAACTACTACAAAGCAAGTTCCTATGAAATCAATGTTCTATTTGCCATTAATTCCTAGACTACAAAGAATGTATGCCTCAACACAAACTGTAGGAGAAATGACTTGGCACTATCAGAACATGTCGACGAATGGTGTATTGCGTCATCCATGCGATGGAGAGGCTTGGAAGCACTTTGATAGAGTATATCCTGACTTTGGTACCGAGCCACGCAATGTACGACTCGGTTTATGCTCTGACGGTTTTAACCCATATGTACAGGCATCAAATATACCATATTCATGTTGGCCAGTTATTGTCACTCCTTATAATCTTCCTCCAGAAATGTGCATGTCTAAACCTTACATGTTCTTAACATGTCTCATTCCTGGGCCATTCAATCCAAAGGTTGGCATAGATGTGTACTTAGAGCCCTTGATAGACGAATTGAAGAAGCTGTGGATGGGTGTGATAACATATGATATTTCAAGGAAACAAAACTTTATTTTGAGGGCCATGCTCATGTGGACAATTAATGATTTTCCTGCTTATGGTATGTTGTCCGGCTAGAGCACTCATGGTAAATTGGCATGCCCACATTGCATGGAGCATACAAAGGCTTTTAGATTATATCATTGGGCAAAAAATTCGTGGTTTGACTCCCATCGGAGGTTTTTACCGAATGACCATGCCTTTAGGAGGAATAGGAATGCTTTCAAGAAGGGGGAAGTGGAGATGGATGACGCACCACCATATCTTACGGGAGCAGAAATTTGGAATAGAATCAATGGTTATCCTAAAATAACTGAAAATGGTGCACCAAGAATTGATGGATACGGTGAGTGGCATAATTGGACAAAAAAAAGCATCTTTTGGGATCTACCCTATTGGAAGGATAATTTGTTAAGGCATAATCTTGATTTCATGCACATTGAAAAAAATTCTTTGACAACATCTTTAATACTGTGATGAATGTTGTGGGGAAGACAAAAGACAATGAGAAGGCAAGAATGGATATAGCTTTGTACTGTAGACGAAAAGATTTGGAGCTAAAAAGGCATACCAATGGAAACATGTATAAGCCAAAAGCAAATTATACACTTTCAGCAGATCAAACAAAAGAAGTCTGTCATTGGGTAAAAGCTCTTAGGATGCCGGATGAATATTCTTCTAATTTGTCAAGGTGTGTTGATGTGAATAGGGGAAAACTCATTGGGATGAAAAGCCATGACTGCCATGTGTTTATGGAATGCTTACTTCCTATTGCGTTTAGTTCTTTACCGTCTCATGTTCTCAATCCCATTACAGAGATAAGTCATTTCTTTAGAGATTTGTGTTGTACTACATTGAACAAGGATGACCTAGCGAAGATGGAAGAAAACATTCCTCTCATTCTGTGCAAGATGAAGAGAATATTTCCTCCTTCATTCTTTGATTCTATGGAACATCTCCCTATCCATCTTCCATATGAGGCACGACTTGGTGGACCAGTCCACTATAGGTGGATGTACCCATTTGAAAGGTGACAATATGACATCTTATCGTTCAATTTACTAGGCATAATTCAAAAATCCTAACATATCAGTTTCAAATTTGTAGGTTCATGGGATATGCAAAACGTTCAGTAAAGAATAAAGCTAGGGTTGAAGGATCTATTTGCGCATCATACTTGCACAGAGAAACAACTCATTTTTGTTCCCACTATTTCAAACACTTCATGTTAACACCACAAAGCAGTAGAAATGAAGTAGACATTCAAATAGAAAGCCTAACGACAACATTATCAGTGTTTGACCAACCTAGTCGTCATTCTGGGAGGGAATCAACACATTGGCTAAGTGATGAAGAATTGAGATCAGCTCATGTTCATGTATTGATCAATTGCAATGAAGTTGAACCTTACCTTCAGTAAGCCTCCAAAATCAATTATATTACCCATCGGAGGTTTTTTCATTTGATTACATGCATTGTCTTTGATCTAATCTCGTCATACATGTCAACAGGTCATTCTTACATACCTATCAACTATCTGAGTCAAACAGTTCGACATACATACATGCTAATTTCCCATTGTGGTTCAGGCAAAAAGTACGTCTTCCTATCATTCTAACACATTCATTTCTTCCTTAATTCTTTAATCATTACATTGTTCAATAGGTTGATATCCTGAATGGTTGTAGGTTCATAACGATCCTTTAAGTGTGAGGAACCAACATCTTAGAGATTTATCACTTGGTCCTTTAAGGTGTGTAAAGGAATGGCATACATTCTTTGCTAATGGATACAAATTTCATACCCATGCATGGAGTCAGGGCAAGAAGACAATAAATAGTGGGGTTCATGTTAAAGGGCTAACAGAAGGAGGTCAAGATGATTTCTATGGTGTCATTAAACACATTTATGAGTTGGAATACAATTCAACAACCACAGAAAAGAAAATTGTATTATTTTATTGTGATTGGTTTGATCCATCGAGAGTAGGTACAAGAGTGGATTCAAAGTATGGCATTGTGGATATTCGAATGGATAAAAGATATGTGTTGTTTGATCCTTTTATAATTGCACATAATGTACAACAAGTGTATTATGTACCATATCCTACATCACGCACGGACAAACGAGGTTGGTGTGTTGCGATAAAAACGAAGCCTAGAGGTCGCATTGATTCGAATGATGTAGAAGTCGATGTGCCATACCAAGTGGAGGAAATGTCACATGTTAATGACGTCATTGATGTTGAAGAAGTAGTCCGATTACAAGATGTAGACGCTGGTCTTGAAGAAGTGAACCCTAACAATATTTCATAATTTCAAGGGCAGATAGATGAAGAAACAACGGAATCAGAAGAATGCAATGCAGAGGAACAGGGTGAAGATGACAATGAAGATGAATTTCATAGTTCTAGCACTGAATAGAGTTAGGGTGTGTTCCTCCTTATTTTTGTTGCATTTATAATGTTGTCCACAATCTTAAGTTCTTATGAATGTAAGTCTTAACATTAAACATTTACTAATAGAGTTTTATTGCAAATACCTCAGTTTTATTACAAAAACCTCAGTCTTAACATTAAACGAAATTGGTATAGTGAAAATGAAATTACAGCAACATGAAACAATAAAAACAATTCTGGAACAGAAAACAGAAAATACAGAATTTTGAGCGTTTGATAGAGGGAAAAGAGAAAAGAAATAAATTCGGGGACCACTATATTATTTGTTGCATACATCTATTCACCCCCTCTATCTCTTCCTATTTTCTATCAAAATATAGAACTTTCAAAAGGTTATGTCTCTATTTCTCTCCCATTTCTACTCTATCAAATCACTGAACATTCAATTTTATCTTTTACTTATTTCTCTCTTTTTCAACTTGTTTCTGTCCTATTTCCATTCGCTCTATTTCTCTTTTCAGAAACCAAACACAATATAAACAATTAAAGTTAGTCGAGTATCACCTTCTATAGTGTTCTTAAGAAGTTATAATCTCTGAAATGTCTATGAATCCAACATATTTTAGTACTTTTGGGTTTCCTTTTTGGGGCTGTGGTTGATTTTCATTCAGTGCCTCCTTGTAAATCATGTTTTATGGTATTTTCGGAGAACAGGAGGGTGGGGATGAGGAACCTTCCAGTGAAATGATAAATAAAATGAAAAAGAACATTAAATTTCGAGTGCCATCAAATTACTTTATGTTCATCATGAATAGTCTCCCGTTATAATGCTGAGCTGAAAACCAAAGTAGAGCCTAACTGACAATGCCCTTCTGCAATAATTTTACGTCATTGTTGATCTGTTATGAATTGATTATGATGTCGCTGAGGATCCTAGCATCAACCTAAACAGTGAAGTAATCATCATATGTTGTCATAGTACCTGTTTGGATACAAACCAGCGTTGTATGCAATAGACTCTTACTCTCCTGTTCAGTCCTAGAGTTAAGAACCAAACACTAGTAGGTTTGAGTGCTGCAGTAGAGCAGTAAACTACAGTTCTCTTGAGTAAAATACTCAAAGTAAAAGGAACAAACAAGTGGTAGCTGCTGCCTCTTGGCTGTGTGCTTCCTTCCCAAACATAACATCAGTTTGCTTGCTTCTTCCAGCTCTCTGAATGTGGTATTTTTGTACTTAGGATCATCTCTAAATTTTCTTCTGTCAAGCCTCTCACCCCTGCACCATTTCTTCTTTCATTCTCCACCCATGTTCTCTGCACTCTTACGTTTTTCTCTCTTCTTCTGGCCGTGTGTTGTCTCCTTATTGTCCTCTGCATCCTCTCCCAAGAAAAACATTCTCTCCTTCTCCCTAGAATCCATGGACCGAGAGATGTTCTTCAGCAAGCATGCAACCCCCCTTCCAATCAACAAATGGCAGCTGGACTTCCAAATTCTTCTTGGACCAAACCAATGCTTCTTGTGTTTGCTGCTGGCCGTGTGATGTTGTGCTTCTCCAAATTCTGAAATTGCTCTCTCTCTTCCTAAAATTTTCCAGCCAAGAGTAAGTGTGCCCCCTTTTTTTTACCTTTTGTTGACATGCCAATGTTGCAAACCGTGTGGAATGTGGCCAGCTGGAAACTCCTTAATTTTGTTGAGCTTTGCCAAGTCATCCTTTCAACAAAAATCCGTGAGAAGCTCTTGTAATGGTGGCCCCCTTTTTCTACTTTGTTGTCTCCCATTAAGAGAAACAAACCTCCCATTTTGTGTGAAATTTCCGTGAGTGTTGGTTGTTCACGTGGCCCCCTCTTTCATTTTTTTCATTTCAATTCTATGTGCTTTGGTGTTTGCCAAGAAAACCAAGAGTTGCCTTCCAGTGTGGTCCTAGGCCGTGTGGTGTATGTTGGCAATTTAACAGTTCCATTTTCTAATTACCATTCTTGATCATTTTTCTTTTAATAACAACTTTATAATATCATGTTAGTAGTTAGAATTCTTTTTTATTTGTCTTAGATCCTTCACGTGGAGAAGTCAACTCAGTTTCCAACTAATCCAAATTAAAGCCAGTGGACTCACAAGCTATACTACCACTTACTCTCTTTACAGCACTTAGTCACCCCCAAAAGTTCATTTAAGAAAAACAATCTTGTTATCTTACCACTTGGATTAAGTTATATACTTCTCCATTTTCTTTGAGAAATAAATTTAACTATCATGGCAGCAAAAATAATCAATTGGGTAACCTCAAAGGTAATAAAAGCCCAAGACTTGAGTTTCAGTGTTTAGCATTTGAGTTAATCCAAAGTATTAGTTTCCTGTCAATTGCCAAAGATGTCTATTAGTTACTTGTCAATCTAAACTTAGAGATTCTAAGTTGAATTTCAATTTGGTGGTTGAGAATATTAATCGTACATAAATAAATCTCACATAACTAATTCCAAATCTTGCTGAAACTTTCTTGGCAAATACTTTACCTGCGAAAACTACTGTCAAAAACTATTCACGTGATTCCATATGTTCTACCAAGTTCCACACATCACAATCACAATATTATATTATGTTGCTGAAAAATTCTTGCCAAATACCTTTATCACAATCACAATATTATATTATCTCACAAGTTGGTTACAGAATAGATTTTTATTGCATTTATCTTTGATTGTACTATTTCTAAATTTTCTTTTCTTCTATTGTATAAAAATATATATTATGTTCAAGAATATGGCATCAGGTCCTTCTGGCCCTCCTATTCCACCTTCAGGAAATTCTGATAAGGGCAAGGGGAAGAAATCTTACGTAGTGAAGTTGATGACACGTTTCAATAATGAAATTTGTTCAACCAGTCAACCAACTACACCTACCTCTACCTCTACTGGTAGATCTGTTCCACCTCTATTAGTTGTTCCTGCCTTCATTCCCACTCCACATCAAGTTCCTACATCTTCACCTACCTCTATTGGTACATCTCTTCCACCTCCAATACAAGTGCCTGGCTTGACACCCACTCCATACCAAGTGCCTCCTTATCTTCAAGCTTCACTCTCTCCCAATGTTGGTTCTAACCCATCAACTCCCAGAAATATTGCAGCATCACCTGGTATAGAGGATGCAGATCCACATTCTAGTTCAGCCGCCAATAACATGGAAGAATGTTCCAATAGTCGTCCAATGATTACACCCGTTGGAGGAGGGTAAGAAAAAAAATAACTCAATTAATATATACACAATTCATTGTTGTATTATTGTAATGTTTGAGTTTAATTTTGTTTTAGGTTTTATCCTACAAAAACTGCATCCAAGGCAATCACAGCAACCATCAAGGAACAGTTGGATGAGCCATGGCTAACATGGGGTGCAATCCCTAAGTCAACCAGAGATGTCTTCTTCGAACGTTTTAAGGTAAACACTTTTCATTCCTAATCCTGTTGTTACAAGTCAATAGTTGGTGTCCTGCATTTAATTTATACTTTGAACTTCTTTACTTATTCAAACCTATTATTTCTAATATAACAACAGAGAAAGGTTTCATGGAAGCCTGAAGATGAGGAAAAGGTAAAAAAAAATTATCACACCAAGGCATCTCATAGACTCTCAGAGATGTATAAAAAAGCTAGAACTCTAGGAAAAAGACCTGATTGGCTGGGGGACGATACTTGGAATGCTCTTTTGGAAAAGTGGAACATGCCACTTTATAGACAAAAGTGTGAAACGACAAAGAAGAACCGGACATCTGAAAAGGGTGGATGTTTGCACACTGGAGGATCTATAAGCGTGCATGAGCATGCTATTCGTTTGGTATATAACTTGTACATTTTTTTTCTTATATTTGTAATCATAAACTTTACAAATATTTATTAACAACTCCTTTTGTTTGCAGTCACAAGAGCTTGGTCGGTCTGTGCATGTTGATGAAATATTTCAGCAGACACATATTCGTCAATCAACGGGAGAATTTGTGGACGAAAGATCTAGGCGGACCCATGTAAGTTTGTACTAACTCTATCACATTATAAATTTTCGTTTTTTAAACCTCATGTGCAATGATAATATTTATTCATTTAACAGGAACAATTTGTTGCAAAATTTTCTCAAATTAGATCTGAGACTGCATCTGTTGGTGTCTCAACATCTTCTCCTCTAGACCCTGCGGAGGAGGAAAGATTGAGAAACCGATGTTGGTTAGAGGCTGCTGGTGGAAAATACAAGGGACGCGTATACGGCATTGGAAATGTCACTTCCCAAGATGACTGTGTTGATAGTTACATCCAACAGACACAGGCATCTTCTACTACTCAACCTCAAAATTCAGAAGAAATTGTTAACCTGAAATCGCAGTTAGAACAATATGGTCAACAACTTCAAAAGTTTGAAGGCTTTATTGGTGTCCTCCTGCCATTCCTTCCGCCTTCAGCCGCCGCGGCTGCACAACAATTTTTAAACCTTCAAAATCCTCAAGTTCAAAATGATGTACCCAATACAGTCCAACCAGAACAGCAACCTCCAAAACAGCAACCACCACAACAGCAACCACCACATGAACAACCAGAAGATGGAAATGATGATTACATGCATTATTAGGAATTTTATAGAACTTATTTCCATTACTGTTGAACTTATTTAGAACCACAACTACAATCTGTTTATGAACTTACCAAATGTTGCAGTTATATTTACATTATACAATATTTATGTATTCATATACAATGTTTTCTTTGTGGATTAAGTGTATCTGAAAACCTTATTAAATTTATATGTCAATGTGCAATGTATAATGTCCAGGTTTGCTTGTAACAATGCTGAATGTTCACTATAATGTCCAGGTCTGCTTGTATATTGTGCATGGAGAACTGTTATATACAGAGAATTTATTTAGCTCTTGTTAAACCATTATATACGGATAAATCCCTATATAATTTCCGTATATAAGTGATATACGGATAAATCCGTATATAAGGTATATACGGATTTATCCGTATATAACTTATATACGGAAATATCCGTATATAACTTATATACGGAAATTATATACGGATTTATCCGTATATAAGTTATATACGAAAAAATCCGTATATAATTTCCGTATATAAGTGATATACGGATATTTCCGTATATAAATTATATACGGATAAATCCGTACATAATTTTCGTATATAAGTTATATACGGATAAATCCGTATGTAAACTTAGCTACGATGGTATTATATACGGATTTTTGTCTGTATGTAATCCGTATATAAACACAGAATATATACGGATTTTGGGTCTTATATACGGATTTTTGCTGTATGTAATACACTTTTTTCTTGTAGTGAAAGTGAATGTTCATGTAATTGTATTGAAACAGTGCACAAGACATCTATTTATAGGATTTCCAAATCCTGACGCAATTTAGTCAATTACGCAAATAATATAATCTGTTAAACTTTTCCTTCTGCTTTAATAGTTTTACATTTGTATCAGATTTAACATATTAAACAGCACACACAATCGATTATGTAAATCATACAAGCCAACAACCAATTAATATGACCGTTATAGACAGTTATGACTTTAAATGAAAATGATTTTCACAAGATAAACAATTTAACCGATTAGGAAACTTATGTAATTGGTTAAGTTTCATACTAAAGCAAAATATCAAATCATTTTCAATTCCAATCTAGTAGATTGATAAGTCAAGTGAAGATTGATAAGTCAAGTGAAGAAACAACAAAAGTAAATTAGAAAAGAATGAGGAATAAGACAAGGATGAGGACACCACAATCTAGTAGATTGATAGGTCAAGTGAAGATTCACCACAAAGATGTTCATCTTTGATAAAAATTAGAGTTTTAATTGAAGAACAAAGATAATCCTATCTTAAACAATGCAAATGCATATATTTGCTAAATTATTCTTCAATTAGGCTAATGATGTTCATGTTCTTTAAGTTTCATTCTCCATGGAACATTATAAGATTCAAGGAGACATGTTTTATTCTTTAACCTTATCATAGATCCTTTGAATTGTAAATGTTATTCCTCAAGTTCTTCTCGTATATGTTTAGTGAAGGTGTGAGGAAACACTAGAAGGGGAGTTGAATAATGTTTCCACATCTTTTCGCAATCTGCAAGTTAATCATGATGTACGTAACATTTTTTGTGAGTTGTTAGCCCTTGGTTGGTAAACGTTATCCTGAATAATCATTTACATGGCCAACTCAACATGTCCAACGTTCATAAGTATAGTTAGTAACTTTAAACAGAGCAAGGAGTATGATGAGAGAGGGAGCTTTGAATCTATAATTACACTACATCATTTATCAATAGATTAAAACACACAAATGTTTTATACTGGTTCACCTGTTAAGGCTACGTCCAGTTCTCCCCTAAGTTAACTTAGAGGGTTCCATTAGATATTCAATGAAGTACTTTTGAGTTTAACTCACTCTTGATTGAATAGTATTATTCACCACTCCTGGTAACTCTAGACGCTCCCAATTCATTTGAGAAACATCATCTAGTTTAGCTTCCCCCACGTCTGGTTGCGTAGTATTATTCACCACTCCTGGTATCCCTAGACGCTCCTAGGCATCTGAGAAACATCGTCTAGTTTAGTTTCATCCTCTTTTGGTTGAGTAGTATTATTCACCACTCCTGGTATCCCTTATCAGCGAATAACCTCCTGTTACCCTAGATCAATTGAGTATTCACACCACTCTTGGTACTCAGCTACCATGCCGAGATTTCCTTGAGTATTTGCACCACTTCTGGTACTCAGTAACCCTGCCGAGATTTCCTTTGAGTGTTCGCACCACTCCTAGTATCCCTAGGTAACCTGATATCTAGAATACCTCCTAGTTGAGTTTCACCCCTCTTGGTAGTGCAATATTCTTCATCACCCTTGGTATCCCTGATTAGCGAATAACCTTCAATTATTCTAGATCAGTTGAGTATTTGCACCACTCCTAGTACTTAGCTACCCTGCCGAGATTTCCTTAACCATACAAAGTTAAGTTGTAAGTGTTTTGATTCTCTCCAGAATTATAATCATAGATTGGTTACAAGTCGTTCAAACTATAACTCTCACAAAGAGGATATGTTACAATACAAAACAGTTTAAACACTTTCAGGTATTTCTATCATCTCCTTTTTTTCTCTCCTTACATGAGTAAGCATTTAATACAATGAAGTATTAGAGGGATGATTTACTTCACTCTTTCTCTCTTGTTACAAGTAGAAGGAAAATATTACAATGAATCTTGAGAGATTTTCTTTTGTATTTCACTTTTTGACTTTCCTCTCTTTCTTCAAGTGGATGTTCTGATGAGGCTTGAGAGTATTCTTCTTCTTTTCTTGAGCTCTTCTTTCTTTCCCTTTTCTTGATAGGTGGAATTTAGCATTGATAGCTCAAAGATATTTCTTTGCTCAATGGATGATGAAATATCTTTATATCTTCATTTTTTTGTCCTCTTCATCATCATCTTCTTCTTTCTTCTTGTCTTCTATTTATACACCTTGATGATAGAGTCGTTGTGACGATGCTTGTCTTGAGATTTGATAATATGATCGTTTTGATGACCTTGTCTTGATTTGTTTTCTTCTGGCTATTGGTGTAGATGTCAGTCGTAGGATGATGTTCTTTGTCAGAGTAGACTTTCTTTCAAAGATTTTATCAAAGATAGTTTTGACTTATCTTCTGGCTATTAGATATCATTTTTGTTGTTTTTGAACGTTGAGCATTTATTGTCATTTAATGCTTGCTCAGAACAACAAAGTGCTTTTTGATTTCCTACCGTTAGGTAGCTTTAAGATCTTTTCTAAAGATACCAAGTATTGTATGGAAACTTCATCGTTGGATGAAGTATTGTTTTACGCTTATGGTATCGTTTAGTCAAGCAAACGCTTCTTTTGGTTTTATCTCCTTTTAGACAGATAGTTTTAGTTTGTTAAAGCTTTCTTTTTATATCTTCATAATTAAAGTCTTTAAAGTGTTTTGTCAAGAGACATTTTCTCGACCGTTTTGCTTCCGAGAGTTATGTTACCTTTTTCAGGTATGATGAGCATTAAGCGTTTTACTTCAACTCTCTTAAACGTTTTAGGCACAATAGCGTTTAGCCATGTGTCTTGGTGTTTTAGCCTAGATGTTTTTCTGATACTAAAATCCTAAGTGTTTTCCTAAGATTTTCTATGTTATGGATTCTAGTTCTAAGTCTTTGTCTATGTTTAGAGATTCTGGTTCTAGGTCTTGTGTTTTCTTGTTTCTCTTTTCTCCTAAGTTTATTATCATAGTTTGATCTTTCTGTGGATTTCTACAATGGACTCTTTCCTATACGGTCATCCTCATATTTTCTCTTTAGGGTTTTTCCTTTTGTGTTTTAAGCATTTTAGCTTTTGTTCTTTATTTCGTGATTTTCATTTGACCTTTCTAGTTTTACATTTTTCTAGCCTAGTGTTTTCCTATCTTAAGTTGGGTTGTTCTGACCTTGTATTTTTCTTTGGTATTTTCCTAACTCAAGGTTGGTTTTCTAGTCTAGAATATTCTACCTTAGTGTTTCATGTTTGTTTCTTATCCTAAGGTTAGTCTCTTAAGGTCTTTTATCCTAGTGTTTGATGCTCTACCTTAGTATTTGATGTTTGTTTTCTATCTTGAGGTTGATCTCCTAATTTAGAGTTTTCTATCTTAGTGTTTGGTGTTTCTGAGCTGGCTGGTTTACTAAGTGTTTTTCTAGCTTAGAATTAGTTTTTCATACACAAAGACTTCTTTGTTTCATGTTACTTAGTTAAACTTCAAAACCAAAGTCAAGGTTTCTACTAGATGACCTTATTTTGTAATGAGATTGTCATATCCTAACATTTAGGAGATAATCCTCTATCATACCCTCATTCTTGAAGAGAATTTATCCTCAAATTTGTACCACTTGAAGATTCCTTATCATAAGTAGGACCAAATCCAAGGTCGAGACAAGTTGGCTTGAAACTAGAGTCAAGATAAGTTAGCATGGACCCAGGATCGAGCATAGGCATCCCAGGCTCAGGGTCAAGACGAGTCGATTTGGGTCGAAGGTCAAGACGAATCGATTTAGACCAAAGCTTAAAATGAGTAGGCCTAGGCCAAAGGTCGAGACGAGTCAGCCTAGGTTGAAGGTCAAGACGAGTCGGCTTAAACTGAAGGTCAAGATGAGTTGGCCTAGGTTGAAGGTCGAGACGAGTTAACTGGGACAAAGGTCGAGACGAGTTGATTGGGCCAAAGGTTGAGAGGAGTCGATCTAATAGCCCATAACCTTTACCAATGATGGAGGCATATGCTTAGGGAAAATAAACATGTTAGAATAAATTCATGTCTTAGAAGAAATTGCCACACTTCTTTGTTTTATTTTATTTACTTTTTCTTGCCTTAGAATAAATTATAGACTCATTATTACTCTCTTATTTTTGTAAGATTGCTCTTAGAGACACTTAGATTGATAAGGGGTACACCTTTTTGGAAGAATGAAACTTAGAATGAAGGTCAAACACCTTAGGGATGACCTAGGAGTTAAGAGAGGTCATGTTTGACCTTTCAAAAGTGGAAAAATGTGTTCCTTAGTCTTTAAGGCAAGGGAGTGTCCCATAGATTGTCAATTTCTTGAAACATTATCTTTGTAATATCTAAGAGATCTTCCTTGTTCCCCAAGGAAAAGGAAATGTCTATAGGTTGTCTTAGATTAATATCAAACTTGAGACACCTTAGTGTGCTTTTGTAAGCTCTACTCTTGTGAGAGTGTTATATACTTGATTTTATCTTGAACCTTGGTTTAAGTGGCGACAACTAGCACTTATCTTGGGTGGCCTCGTTCCCAAGTTGCGTGCCTTCCTCTTTTCCCATTCCCTTTATATTCTCTTTATCTTTTAGTTAATTTAGTTTACATTCAAGTTTGCTATTTTGCATAATCGTTGCAAATTTAAAATTGACAAATTGCATAAACTTCTAATTTAGTAAGCATCGTTTATTAAGGATAGTTAATCAATTTTACACACTAAACTTAAGTAACAAACCATGTTAAGGAATCTATTTATATGAATTTAAAATATTTTTTATTGTCTCAATTATTTTAATTACTACATTTAATCTTGTTAGTTGTGTCGTTACTTAACTAACTACAACGGTAAAACTAAAACAAAAAATCTGTCAATCTAAATGTAACAAGATTTTAGATAGACTAAGATGAAAGTCATCAATAAAACTTGGAAAAGAAAAAAGAGACCAAAACGAAAAATTGTTATATTCCAAAAGAAGAAAAGCGTAAATTGAAAATTATACATAACGAACAAACTCCCCATTTTACATAAGGATTATGAGAAATAAAAGTTTTACGATGATTAAATTTTAACTCGGACCAAATGAAAACATCTATCATGTAATGAATGTATTTAAAAACAACAGCCAATATATTGAAAAACATATTATGGGTATAATGATTAGAGATCAGTTCAATTCCTCAAACCCAAATTAATATACAAGGTATAACGCTGCATGCAACAATCAACTTCAGGTGCTTTGCCATGAAGATGTGACAACTTACTCATGAGCTTATCATTCAAACAGGTCTTGTTCATTTTCCAAATCCCATACAGCAATTCTTCCATCCAATCCTGTATATTCGATGTGTAGGCATTAGCAAAAGCAGCCTAAGCAAAAAAATTAACAAAAATTCAGATGACCATCATTCTCTATTAACCTGATGTGCTGAAACGCCTTATCATTTTGCCATGTTCCCCAAGTGGCATAATACAACTACAAAACCCAAAAATCAACCCAGACGTTAGCATTTTATATGAAGTTGCCTGCCTCCAGCTGTCATTTTGTTGCAGGTAGTGGGGCATAAAAAGTGAACAGAACAATGGAAAATATGTAACATAACCAGTCACATTGGAGAAAGTGCGGGGTCATAAAGGATATACATACTTTATGCAGTTCTCATGAACAGTTCCACGAGTTCTTGAAGTTTCAACTGCATCATTGTTCAATCCTTGCTTTGATTGGCCATAAAACTTCACAAATGCCTCAGAGAACTGATTAAAAGACAATTTGACAAATGAAGAAAAGAGTAAACCTCCAGTTAATAACATAAATAGAAATAAACGAAATATCTACAAGCCTAGAACTTATGACCTTGTGCCAACCTATATTAAACTTGATTCAGCTGTCAAAGTTCACATTACAGTGAGGTTTAGATAATACCGAGCAAATACTTAATTACATTTTGTCTCTCCATTGACCAATGTGCAAATTATTTCCCTCACTAAATTTTTGTTCAAGAAAAGCATTAATGAGTTAGAGTAGATTAATTAATACGGGGAGTAGATGACAGAAAACCAGTTAAGGTAGTTGGACATATGAAAAAAGGCCAGTGGTGGCACCAATGCAGAAAGTAGATTACATTGTGGTAGCTAGGCAGGGCTAGGGGTAGGGTTCTTTAGTCAATGATGGATCAGTTCGTTTTCTATTGGATAATTTCTTAATAACTAGTGTGCTTTTGCTTTTAAAAGACTGACCTTTCACAGCTATCTTGTGTAACAATTTACAGTAACTACACTCTAATATTATGATTTTCAGCAGTAGGTTAACCCTTCCTACAGGATATAAATCCCCCGCTAATTGTACTTCCCATTTTCTCTAATATAAATTTCATTTTCATTAAAATATGCAACTAGTAATGTATGTACCTTGAGAGGTAAAAACAACTTCCTTTTATTAATTTGTGGGGTTCAGCTAAAAGCTGGCACGATGTGTCTTCATTAGACGTAAAATGGAAGTTATGAAACCCCCTCAAGCTGACAGCATCATTTTTCGCTGACATTTTCTCTTTGATCTTTCTAATTTGACAAATCTAAATGTGTTAGGAAGAGCACGAATTCTATCTATAAGCCGTCACAACTCGACCAGTATTTTCACGATAGACATTATAATTAATGAAATTGATTTCCAGCATGAGATTCATGTTTCATGTAGTGGAATTATTGAATAATCTTTTGCAAGAAATTCAGTTACCTGTGAACCATATCTTGATCCAGAAGATACTGCTTTCCGTTCTCCCAGATATCTGACAAAACTCCTATTGATAAAAGAACACATCAAAAGATTAGTGAAAATAAACTAGAAACCAAAACAAACACTTTTCTCCCACCTAGAAAGATATTTAAAAGCGTCATTATGTAGAGATGAAAAAACATTAACTCTAGGTCCTAAAGAAAGTAGAAATATTGCATAAAAATAGGCCAAAGTCACGTTTATAAGGAAAATCTCAAACACAAATATCTGAATTTATACGTACCAAATTCCCCTTTCATCTGCCGCAAAAACCATTGGATTGCAATCAAATCCTACACCGATCACTTTTCTCTCAGAAACAAAGAGTACCTGAAAACATGTCATATGATGATCCACCGGTTCCAAAAAAATCAGTAAATATGAAAAAAGGCCTTGGGAAACTAAAAATAGATAGATAGGGTGGATGCTGACCCACATCACGGAGGGGCAAATCACGGAACACAACATTTTGGGCCAAAGGAGAAGGACCAACATCATCAACAAAATATATCATAGAATTGTGACCTGTATAATATTAACAAATATATTTAGTATGTTAGAATCTTGTAAATAAATAAATGCTGCATATTAAGATTAATTAAATAGATTATATAGTTATGTTATGAGCTTCAAATAGTTTTACTAAATATGTTGTAATTATATCCTCGATATTTTGTAATTATGTTTTCTCCCTACAAATTCAATAGCTCCTTCGTGGTCCAGACAAGGAATTTATCCATATGCTCTCCTGTTTCTGTCTCGACATGGTCAAAAAACAAAAGACACAAACAGACTTAATAAAATACAATAAATTGAAGATTTCGTGATTTTATATAAAAGGCTGTTGAAAATCACACATCGACTAGAGATAAGGCTAATTTATAATATATAAGTGGGTGCAAACCTCATCTTACAAGCCGGTTTTATGGGGTTGAGTTAGGCTTAAAGTCCACTCCTTAACATGGTATTAGAACCAGGTTAGAACCTATCCTAGCGATATTTGTTATTTGTTGGGCATATTGTTCCACCCGCTATTTGACCATTATTAGACCATCCATTAATGTCTAATCTCACGCTCGAGATGTATATACCTCGGCGTGAGGGGGGTGTGTTGAAAGTCCCACATCGATTAGAGATAAGCCTAATTTATAATATATAAGTGGGTGCAAACCTCACCTTACAAGCCGATTTTATGGAGTTGAGTTAAGCTTAAAGTCCACTTCTTAACAAAGGTAAATATTTTACTTTAATATAACAGGTGAAAAAATACAGGTGCAAACCATGCAAACCTAAAATACCTAATAGTACCAAAAAGTTTATCTCTAATATTCCTCTTTTATTAAAATATAAAGATGATAACTAATCCTCAGCAGAAGCATCTAACTTTCAGCCATTATCATAAGCTAGCCGAGGATAACCATCCAGAGGAAACAATTTTCTCACCTACATATGCTAGAGTATTGCCACTTGGCGACCACTTGACTCCAAATGTCCAAGATGAAGAGAGATCAAGCTGAACAATCAGCTGTTGAACAACAAAAACAGCATAAGCAGAAGATATACTTAGCCAACAGTCTTTTCATTTCATTTCTCTAATTTTTTCTGTTTTTTTAGGAGGTAGAAGAAAAAAATGTTAAGAAAACTAATTAGATATTCGGTTCATTCTTATAATCTTAAACAAATAAATCCTTTCAGCTGCATTTAGCCACTGATCAGTATGCTAAAATATATAAATCCAGACATCAAACCTTTATAAAGTCTTTTTTTAAAAACAATGCCAGTTTAAACTTTACAATCAACAACAGTTGAATAATTTATTCATAGGATATTTAACAGGCTTTACAAGCCATGTATTTATTGCAACATGTACGCAAATTTATTTACATTAAGCTGATCATATATATATATAAATTTCACATGTGGAATAAGAGTTAAAATTGAACCTCTCCAAATTTTGTATCTGGTGAAGTACCTTTTTTTGAATCCCTGTGCCAATTCAACAAACACTTAAATTGGAATGATATAAAAAACATAAACAGAAAAAGTCAGCCACATCAAAGATCCTTTTATCATACTTTGCATCAACGCCTTTAATAAATGTGGAGAATACTCGGCATTTTCCATCTGTGGATGTTGTCGCAAGAAGAATCTGCAGGTAAAACAAACAGATGTTGCGCATAGGGTTCTTTTACATCACATACAAAATATATTTCAAAACACAACTATCTAAAGTTGTGAAAAAACACAGTTATCCAAAATTTGATAAGGAAACTAATAATGTAACGGGCCAAGACGTTGTCTGGGTAAAACAATAGAGGAAGAGGAATTTAGAAAACAGCAGACAAATATCATATATCTAAAGTATAGGATTACATATAAATCATAATAGCAATCAACAAATCTAGCCATATACAGCCATTTTGAGAATTTTCAGCAAGCCAAGCAAATGGAACCTAACTTAGAGCTGACTTGGTATATAAATAAAGCTTTTAATAACTACTATAAATAGAAGCAAACACTCGGAATCGACTTAGCTATATATTTATTTGAATATCTCTCTCTCTGATGGAATCGACTTAGTTATATATTTATTTGAATCTCTGTGTGTGTGTGTGTGTGTTAGAAAGACAGACTAACATTATCTGGATGCCAAGAAACACTTGTCACCGAAGAATTGTGTTTTTTCCTGATGAGTTTGCTGACCCACCTACAAAAAAGATAAAAATATAAAATAAAGTAATAAACTGAAAACAAAAGAAAGATCTAAGAACTATTTTGAAAGTTTGATGTTCCAATTATATCAACTGTGTCCACATCTATGATACATGGATACAATACAAGCATTAGATATGACACACATCTGACACGACAATTCATTTCATCTTAAGGAATATAGGATACGGTAATTTGATACATTTAAAGTATATATCTATGCATGTATATAATTCACAACAAAATAAACGTTATATCTATGCATGTATATAATTCACAAAATAAAATAAATGTTATTATAACTTTTTCAATAAACCATATTAAAACTGAAAATCATTATTAAATTTATCAAAATGTATATACAATAGTGAGAGAGAGTTGTTTCTATCAACATTTGCTGTCACAGCACAGAGATTATCCAATTATTTTCAGGTAGATGTAAGCATTATTATTTAAAAATCGCCATGTTTGGCATCCCTTATTGTTTCTCTAGTTAGTTCGTTAGTTTTCAGGATAATCAATATATTTCTCTCTCTCTCTAGGCATGCAGGCAGGTATGAAGAGATCCTTTTGCTGATGGAGTTAATTAACAATAGCCTAATCAATGTCAATTTTCCACAACTAAGTCGTTCAATGTAGTGACATTTACATCTTTGAAACCCCAAGATTCAAAATCAAAAAAATTTGACTGGACTTCACTGGATTTAATAGGGGTTTTAATGAAACCACGGGTAAGTTTTCAATTTTCAGGATGCTCTAAAAGTTGGGTAATCCATTGGTCATGGTGGTGTTACTGAGGAAAAGTCAAACCACAGACAACGCATGGAACAGGGTTATATCCACTGAAAATGACAAATAACCACACTAAATAGGTTTCTTTTTTATTGTAGCTAGATGCCAAAGAACTAGTGAAGTACAGTGCAAGGAAGCATCGACAAACCAGTTGTTGTCCTGTTCATAGTAACATATACAAGTAGTTTTGGCTCCACTTCCCACTGCAAATTTGTTTTCTGTCAACATAATTTGGAAATGCATCATAACCGTAAGATATAACTTCTAACAACAGTTTACAAAATAGTTAACATAAAAGGTTTAGAAAACTATTCTAGAAAAACTACAAAAAAAAGAAGATATTACAAAGAAGGTGCAAGCCATAATTACAAAGAAGATATTACAAAGAAGATATTACAAAAAAGAAGATATTACAAAGAAGATATTACAGTGCAAGGAAGGGCAAAAATGGCATCTTGGAGGATCAAACCTCCCATATTTACACCCATGACTTGAATGGGGTAAAATTTGATCGTATACAAAATTACACCAGACGTTCATGGAAAAGGCATAACTAATGTTGGCTTATGATAGCCTCTTAGTAATTAAATCTTCCAACACAGACACAAAGTGAAATCTAACCGTACAGAGGGTGGAGAAGGAAGCGACTTTTCAACCCAACACAATTATTTTAAATTATGGGATGACTTGGACACAAAACTTGCTTACCTAACTTAGAAGACATACAATTTATACCTTATTATTTTCCCTGCATAAAGTTTCATGAATATATAATCATATCTCTACTTAAGAAAAAGGTAGAGAAACTGAACCATGGCAACATGTTTAATACCTTTCGGACTCCACTGAACACAAAGAGCAGCACGGTTTAGTCTAAGGATAACAAGAGTTGGCACCCATTCTGATGCTTCAAGGTTCCAAACATATCTACAAAGAACGCATGGTTTGCATATAAACTTGTTATTATGTAGTGTGTTTATATAAAAAATGCAATGTTCAAAAGTCACCAAGACCTAGGGTGACAAGTCTAATGTTCTAAATCACACAGACACTCACGAATTCCGATCATGGGATGCAGTAACTATTTTATTTGATCTTGCACTCCAGTCCATTGAAGAAATTACCTGGTCATGCTGAGGAAGAAAAAAGCCAAGAAATGAAACTATTCATAAAATCTCTAACCAAATTAGTTAACCATTATAAACAGAACTGGATTTGGAAAAGAAAATCAATCATTTGTTATTGGCATCAGAGTTGACTTATTGACAAAGAATATGATACAACTTATTGCTTGCATATTGCATTCATTCTGTTAGGACACAACCTCCTATAATGAAGGTCCATACAAGAACAAACAAGGGAAAAGGAAAATGCAGCTATTTGTTTTAATTCAAACAGCTGTGAAATCTGTTAGTTAAGTTGTTGAGTTGGGAAATTTGTATAAATATAGGTGGGTTTTCAGGTTTGGTAGGAGGGACAAGATTAGTTGATTAGTGGGACGTTCCTGGACCCTCAAAGTGCCAGGGGTGTGTCTGTATAGGAATTTCCTTATCTTGGTTTCAGTGGTGGGAAATGTGCAATCCAAACCAATCTTGAGTTGTTTTCAAGAACACACTTATCCAGAGGTTTCAACCAGTTTTGATGGGAGACCATTTCGAATTGTTGTTGGCTCTGAAGGAGGAGAACTCCATGAGTGAAGTCATCACTCAATTTGAATGATTTGCTAGAGTTATTAAGGGATTGGATGAACAGTATTTGATAAAGATTTTTTCAAATGGGCTGCGGGAAGAGATTAGAGCAGAATTGAAATTGTATAAAACAACAAATCTTTCAGAAATAATGAATAAAGCCCATGCTATTGAAGGGAAAAGTATAGTGGCAGCAAAGGTAGCAAGGGATTAGAGACACAGGAGGGGGTAGGAGTTTTCCCTATTCAAAGAGGAACAAAGGAATTGATAACAGCACCTCCAAGATCAAAGATAGCAACTAATTCAGCACCACCCAAATCATCGGCAGAAGCAAATTCTTTTTCTCAATCTGTTACCAGCAAGGGAAATAAGGAGGAAAAGGCTAACAGTGATGGCCACAACAGAGACAACTTTGAAAGGTTGACACAGTCAAAGCTCCAAGAACAGACAACTCAATGACATGTTGTTAACTGAAGGGCAAGAGAAAGGACAGCATGAAAATGGAGGAAGTTTCTATAATGGCTAAACTTTTCTCAATTCCACCTTGAGAACAAGGTGAATCTTTCTGGGCTGGGTACTGTTAGGACACAACCTCCTATTATGAAGGTCCATAAAAGAAGAAACAAGGGAAAAGAAAAATGCAGCTATTTGTTTTAATTCAAACAGCTCTGAAATTTGTTATTTAAGTTGTTGTGTTGGGAAACTTGTATAAATATAGGTGTGTTTTCAAGATTGGGAGGGAGGGAGAAAATTAGTTGATTAGTGGGACGTTCCTGGACCCTCAAAGTGTGTGCCTGTAAAGGAATTTCTGAAACTTCTATACGCAATTCTCAATTCCTTTGTTTGAGTTTCCCTTCTTTCTTTCTTTTTTTGAGTTTCTGATCCAGTTTCTATGACATTCTTACAGCACTTCCAATCATTTCTGACAATCGAACTTAACCATTTTAATCATTAAGTATCAAAAAGACCAGTTTTACATATCTTCTACTGTGATCAAATCCTGAAGCAAGAGTACAAAATTAATAACATTATTTTAATTGAAAAAAAAAGGCAGAAATATTAGCACAATACCTTTTGAAGAACATACACCTTTTCCCATTTTTCTTCAACCAACCTATAGATGTGCACTTCATTATTGTTTGGACATAAAGCAACCACTACAGAAGGAGATAACTATATTATAATATTTGAAGAAATATTCGAAGAATTAACAAAAGCAGTAATAATATGCCTTAAAGACGATAAAAAGATTTGTTATTTTAAGCCCCATAAACAGTACTCTTTATCTTCAAATATAATATGATACATTAAATGCTAAAATGTTTTGCATATCATATTCATGAAACAGTAAAACTGCAGGAGATCATATTTGCACGATAAAAAGAAAATCTTGAAGCATCTTAAATTATTTCCATTGTTTGATGAGCTTTATAACAATTATGTCTTGGACAAAATCATCAACTTGGTCCAAAGCAACAACTTAAAATTATTTTCCTAGCATTAATGCATTAGCAACAAGCAAATAAATATCAGAAAATATTCACACCATAACTTTCCTAATTGAGATCAAACTTCCAAGTTCAAACGTATTTTGATAACACAATTCAAGAGAATAGTGGTCAATCTTGGATTGTAGCACAGAGAGGCCAACTGTAAAAAACACTATAGCAGGATAGTACAAAACGAGATGGCAATATACCACTTACCAAATAATCAAAAAAGAAATTAAAAAATTAAATAAAATATTCGGAATCAAAGTCATATTCATTATTAATAAGTCATGGACAAAAAGAATAGAACAGTCGAGCGTTGAGAGACAAAACGTGATTGGGTAAACAGAGAATGAGCAGCTGGGGATAGGAAATGCATGATTGAGAAAACACAAGACTCGGTGACCAGAAATACTAGTAAATGCTGGGAATGGTCATAGGTACTGCCAAGAATCAATGAATTTGAGCTCATGAGGGTAGACAAGACAAGCATAGGCTTAGTCGATCAATAATGACTGCATAGGAACAAAGGAGGGTCTTCAATATTATAAAGCCAGCTAGAAAATGATAAATTTTAGAGATTCCACATTGACTAGTGGTGTGATTAAAATCAAATATATAAGGGACATGTAAGCTTCAACTTACAAGTTCATTTTGTGAGGCTGAGTTTAACCTAAACTCCTTCTAAGATGGTCTCAAATCTTATTTTAGCACCCATTGTTGGGTTTAACATGTTATATGTTGTAAGGCAACTATTGGACTACCCATTAACATATAGTCTCACTTACAATGTCCAATTCTTAGTGTAAAAGAAGTATGTTGGAGATTTCATATTGACTAGTTTTATGGCTAGAATAGAGATATAAGTGGGATGCAATCCTTTCTTACAGGGTTTTGTGATGTTAATTTAACCTAAAACTCCTTCTAAGAATGAAAATATTACAATAAAAGGGTTGGAAGAGTCCAAAAATGGGCCAAAATGGGGCTTTACCCTCCATGTGAGGAAGAGAAGTAAGAATAGCCCCAATTTTAGCTACAGTTTGCAATGCAACACACATGATGTTGAAGAGCTCCAGAACTCTCCGTTTTTAAACATCAATTTCGACGATTTCAAGCATCCAAAAAAAGGGAACTAAACTTATTACTCAACCTCCTAACTTCTCCCCTCCCCTTGTACAAAAATTTCACATTGCACACTTCAACTTCTAATACCTCTCCCTCAAGTTCTTCAACACATCCTTTGTTCTGCTTTGGGTCCACAACTTAGTACCTCTCGCTCAAGTTTACATACATCCATGATTGAGGTTATATAATATAACCAAGTCCATTTTCCATCTTAAACAATAACATTCTCCCACCATCACAAAGCAGAATAGCATGTGCAAAACTCAAATAAATTCAAATCAGAAACCAATGGCATCCTAGTTAAAGTAAAAGAAAACATCAACACTCAACACGCAGGGATTATCAGCTTCGTCATCGAACAATGTTTATGCAGAAGGTTTCCAGTTTCCACAAACCACAAACCGCGCTCGATTTCAAATGCAAAAGCGCAAAAGAAAACAAAAAATCGGATCCAATCAAAATCGCATCTACAAAATAAAAAAACTCCACATTCCATCGACGAACAGAACACATCCATAATTCAAACCACCGCCAAATAGGATTTCCTAAAAATTGGTAAAAGAAATAAGAAAAACGAATGGCATACTCGGTTCACTATCGAAACAGTGAATTTTGTCCGAATTCAAACAGAAAAAAAAAATTGAATTAGAGAGAGAGAGGATAATTACTAGATTGATCAGCGCTCCAGGCGTGGCAAGTGATGCATTGCGCGAATTGGTGAACCGCCGTAACCGCCATTATGTCTCTTCCAATCTTGTGCAGTGAATGAAACAAAACGAGATCTGGTGGTGAAGAGAAGCGAAGAAGGTTATCTTAGGGATTGTTTGGGTGCGCAAGAGAGACCGAGCTAACCATCAATCAGTGCTGGCTTGCCGTGTTAAGGAGACGAAGATGAGTATATGCCTCTGTTTACGTGCTTAACTAAAACTTACTTTCACACGTGCTTTTCATTTGTGTAAATTATACTATTCACATCCTTTTTTGTTTTTCTTAGGTTTAATTTCGGAGGTGTCTATTCATGCATATTTATTAAAATTAAGTTAATAATATTTTTGCCGTAAATTATTGTGTACGACGTTAACTTTTTTGTGCCTGATGGCATGTTGAGGTATTATTTAATAACTTCGTTGGTACAGTAAGAGGTCATGATGTGGATTTATTTTATTTTAAGTTTAAAATAAAATAAGCTCGTAATCGCTCCCCCTTTAACTCCGTCATTGTTCTTTGGGGATTCAGCAATGACTCTGTTGCCGAACACGAAGGCTCCAACACCTTTGAGCTCTTTCACGATGATGGCAATGGCACTAGCCCCGTCCGCTCCCGCTCACCATGTTGGAGTTCCTCCTCTGTTCAGGTTTCGGCCGCATACTCGAGCAGTTCACATAGATCGAGATGAACGGTGTGCTACCACGAGTTAAAGGGGACGCTAAATATGCAAACATATTTACCCTGGTGTTAATGCAATCAATCATCGTATCTAGTCCAGGCCATGATGGAGGTATGTGCAGATGGATGCTCAAAAGTTTTGGTTTTCATTCTTGGGTTTTGCCTAATTTCAAAAATTATGTTTCTGGGTTCAAACAAATATACCTCAAATCTCATTACTGTAAAAATCAATAATTTTCCTTTAAAATTCATTGATTTTGGATGATACTGTGTGAAGGATGTATCGAAGAATGGGGTTCTAGCAGTGTTGATGAATTGTGTTTTCACCTCTTTTTCGTTTCTCACCTTTTTCTTCTTTCTGTTTCGTTATACTTTTCTTTTCCAATAAATTGCATGGATCAGGCAAGGTCAAGATCGGAATCAACGGTACACCATATTCATCCTCTATTCTCCCTTCTCTTCCTTTATATCAATTCAACACTTTTTCAACTGTTTCATTTTCGTTTTTCTTTTTGATATTTATTTATTTGAAATGTAACAGGATTTGGAAGAATTGGCCATTTGGTGGCCAGGCTGGCTCTTCAGAAAGACGATGTGGAACTCGTTGTTGTTAATGATCCCTTCATCACCATCGATTACATGGTACACACCTTTTCTTCTCCCTCACTATGAGCACTATAACATGATTTACGGTTCAGATTGGCAAGGTTTTTCATTTGTAAATTGTTATTGGCCGTTAGATCTGGTTGTTCGCCATGTTTGGTTGCGTCTGTAGACACCCATTCTGCGATTGGTCCTTGCCCACTGTCTTATATAAATGTTGTCTTTCTCAGGGACGAATCCGAGGGCAAGTTGAAGAGAATTCTTGAAGGAGAACGATGGCGGGGTTAAAGGGGGAGTGGTTGCCAGCTTATTTTATTTTAAACTTTTTTTAAACTTAAAATCAAATAAATCCACATCGTGACCTCTTACTGTGCCATGGAGTTATTAAATGATACCTTAGCATGCCACCAGGCAAGAAAGTTAACATTGTCCATAGCAATTAACAACAAGCGCATTATTGACTCAATTTTACAAAAAAAGGGACCCAATTGAGCACTTTCAAAATACGAGAACGTAATTGACACGAATCTGCAGAAATAGGGACCTCCGAATGATTAAACATTTTTCTTAATTGACAAACATCTCTCGTTTGTTTCAAAAATATTATACTTGGCTTAATAGCCTATTTTGTCCCCAATTTTGTTGAATAATGTCAATTCAGTCCCTCGTTTTAAAAGTGTTTGAAAATGGTCCTCACTTATTAAATTTTGCCTCAAAATAGTTCCTTCCGTTAAATAGAAACAAACAGAGTTAAGGGATTGATTAATTGGAAGAATGCAGTGGTAACGTGTCATTTTTATATTGTATGTGTGGTGACGTGTTACGTTGTTAGAGGTTAAACTGGATATTAAAGATAGGATTTTTTTAATTGGGGAAAATTTGATTTAGGGCATTTTGCATTTGTGCGAGAGAAGAGAGAATCGTTATTGTTTGTTACTCACCCTTCCAAATACGAAATTGTTCGTCCCCGCTTTCATCACACTACAACCATCACCCACTACCATTTCACCTCTGCCTCTATCGCCCAATCTAGAAGACTTCATGCCCACGCCCTCCCAGCTCCTCAACCATGCCATGTAGGAAGAAGAAGATGAAGACTCGGGGAAGGACTTTGGAACTGTGTAAGAAGAAGATGAAGCATGGAGGATGAGGATGGAGCTGGTGCGGGAGGAGGTGGAGGGCGGAGGGGGGCTGGGATCAGTAGGGGAAGATGGGGACGGATTAAGTGACTTTTTTTCATAAAAAGTCATAATAATTTTGCTCAATTTTTAATTGCTTTTTTTATTGTTCATTCAACACATGAAAATTGAGTAAAATTACATGACGTTCACTGAATCTGTCCCAGGAAGATGGGGCGGCCGAATCTTGTCTTTGATTCACTTCCCAATTTGGGAACCTTCTCTTTCAGCTTCCCCTTCCAAATCCAAACCTAGAAAAATTCGGAACCTTCTCTTTCAACTTTCCCTTCCAAATTGAAACTTAGAAAAATTTGTCTTTGATTGGTGGCCGTGGAGGTGCTACGTGGGGCTTGGTTTGGGTGAATGGAGGTGATGAAATGTGTGTGCTATTGGTGATCGTGGATGGTTCAAGAAGAGAGGTGAAGAGATTTTTGTGTGTGGAATTAGGCAGTCTACAACTTTCCCTTCCAAATCCAAACCTAGAAAAAATTGTCTTTTGATTGGTGGCTATGGAGGTGTTGTGTGGGCTTGGGGTTTAGGTGAATGGAGGTGATGAAGTATTTGTCTGCTATTGGGGAGTGTGGATGGTTCAAGAAGTGAGTGATGAGTCAATATTTTATTGACTTCACTTAGCTTATTGTACCAAAATTAATCAGGGAATTGGGCTTAATTGTCGAGTATTTTTTCCATTTTTGCTAATTGTGCTTAATTTGACCAGAAATTCTAATTTTAATTAATTTGAATTATTTGAGTTAATTATTCGCATTAGTAATTTCAAGGAAAATTTTGGAAATAAATTTGGGACATTTGAAGGTTAAATGAAAAATGGCTAAGATGCATTGGCTCAATTGCCATTTTTATTTTCGCTGGCTGCCACATGAATGTTGTGTCAACTTGTGTGTCTTCGTTTGAGTTCAATTCTTATCCGTTTTCTATGCAATTTTTTTTCATAGTTTTGTCTGGATGTCTATTTTCATGTATAGTTTTTACTTTGTTCGAATTCATTATGTGTTGTTCCCAGTAAATGTTTTACTCTTCTGTGTCAGTCCAGCAAAGGGAAGAGGTAAGGTCTTGGCTTGATTTAACTTAGGAAGCACACATGCAGCCTTGTAGCTTGTCCATTCTTCATCCAGCATTCAATACATTTCCAGCAAGCATAAGGCATGGCCTTTGGGAAGAAATACTACACATGGTTATCCAATGGAAAGCCACGGCCATTCACTTTGTTGGGAGAAACATATGCTAATTTATTTGGTGGCCCTTGGTGACTCATTTTTACATGTAAACCAATACACATCATTCGGCAATATCACACAAAATGGAGGCTTATTTCTCTTAGTGCGAGCCACCACACTCTTTCTTGGTGTTTGGAAGCAAGTGGAAATGAGGAAGAGCACCAAGAAAGCTCACGGGAAAGAGGAGCTCTTTGTTGTCACGGCTGGATGGAGAGGAAGCATACTGCAGATTTCATTAAGGAAGGGAGGCAGCTGCAACCAGTTGCTTTAGAGCAAGAAGAAGAAGAACATCAGCGTTTTGGAAGAGCACATGCGAAGCTTGAACTCATTTTCTTTCTGGAGGAAGCACACGTTGCTGCTGCCACGTCCAGCTTTAACAAATAGAAGCACATGGATATAGAAGATGAGAGAAAGGTGTTACGAGAAAAAGAAAAGCACGTCCAGCGTTTGTGTAAGGAGTGAACGGAATTGCTGATTTACTTTGCTGCAAGGAAGAGAGCACCAAAATTGCTTGCTGCCACATTATTATATTCAATTTTGTTTTGAATGAAAAAGACAAAAAGAAGTGGTGTTGGATGGAATAGAAGAGAAGTCACGTTTGGTGTGTGCAAGTGAAGGGCCCATGAATTATTTCTATGTAAGTGGTGCATGGACGGCTGGAATGGAGCTCCCACATAGAGACAAATGTCTCTCATTACCAAAATAAATAGGAGTGTTGGTGTGCAAAGTGTAGAGGTTCAGAGTTTGGAGTGTAGGGGAAGCCGTGGAAGAGGTTTTCAGCAAAGGAATAAGACAGTAGCAACAGCTGGAATGGACAGTTAAGGGACTGGAACAGATGAAAATCACGGTACAGATGGAAGGCTACGGTTGAGCACTACACGTTAGGTTCCAATTTAATTTTCTTTGTTGTAATAATTTTGTGTACAATTTAAATTCAATTCAAAGTTTGGTTAATTTTATGTTTCTGAAACTTTAATTCTGTTTTACTGTTTTTATTTTTACTGCTGTAATTTAATTTCTGCTGTATTTTAATTTCTGTATTACGTTTTTATGCAATTTAATTTCTATTGCTACTTAATTACTGCATGTTGATTATATCATTTACAATTATTCACTGCAATTTCCTTTTACTGTTTTTACTGTTTTTAAAAATTTACTGTTTTATGTTTTTACTGTTTTCTGTATTTTCATTTTCTGTAATTTCTTTTACTGTTTTCCTGATTCTGTAATTCTGTATTTACTGTTTTTACTGCAATTATGTGCTGCTGTAATTTCATTTTCCAAAACTTTATTGTTTTCTGTTTTTACTGTTTTCTGTATTTTGTTTTTCTGTATTTTCGTTTTTACTGTTCCAGAATTATTTTTACTATTTCATGTTACTGTATTTTCATTTTTACTATTTTCTAAAATTTATTGTTTTACTGTTTTACTATTTTTATTGTTTTCTGTATTTACCATTTTCTGTATTTTATGTTTTTCTGTATTTCGTTTTTACTGTTCCAGAATTATTTTTAATGTTTTAAGTTACTGTATTTTCGTTTTTACTGTAAAAATTTCGTTTTTACTGTTTTAAATTTATTTTACTGTTTTAATTTCGTTTTTACCGTTTTAGTTTTAAATTTTACATATTGTTTTTAATGATGCTTTTATTTTTGTGTTTAACGTTTTACGTTTTTTTTATTAACGTTTAGTGTTCCCGCGTTAATTTTATATCTTTTACCGTTTGGTTTTAATGTTTTGAATTTTACTTCACTGTTTTCACGTTTACTGTTTTAAAGTTAATTTTCAGTTTAATTTAATTTTACTGCATAAAAACCAAAAACATTCACAAACCCCCCCTCGTGTTGAATCTGAGACTGAACCGACACAAATTGGTCCTTGAGAGACGACCTAGGAGTCAAATCCTAGCTATACTGCATTCTTATTGCACATCAAATTTGTATGGGCCGCGACAGCTCGTATCAGTGAGGATAAGGGATTTTTGTGTGTGGAATTGTGCAGTGTGCGTGGAGTGGTGAATGGGTGCTGGAATTTGTGTAGGTGGGGGAGACTTGTGTGATTAGCATAAATGAAAATGCCCTAAATCGGTTTTTCCTCAATTTCAAATACTCAATCTTTAATATCTAGCTTAACCTTTAACTACGTAACACGTCACCATGCATACAATATAAAGATGACATGTTATCACTACATTATGCCAGATAATCAATCCCTTAACTCCGCTTGTTTTTATCTAACGGAAGGGACGATTTTGACGCAAAATTTAATAAGTGAGGACCAATTTCAAACGCTTTTAAAATAAAAGACTAAATTGACATTATTCAACAAAACTAGAGAAAAAATAGGATATTAAACCTATACTTAATCACTCAGTTTTCCATTAAATAAATAAAATTAATTTCAACTTTTAGGAATAATATATAAATTGTAATATGGTTATATGTTTTAATAATTTTTTTTATTTTCTTAAATTATAATTATCATTTTAAAAACCACGGTCCAAATTACTATTTTTTAGGCTTAAAATATTTTACGAGTTATTTAGATTATTCATCAAACCTATTTTATAACTTTAAACTTTTTTTGTACGAAAATAAAACGAGTAAATTACGTTAACTTCGCATAATATTTTCAAACTACAGTTATATGTGTGTTATATATAAAACAGGATAGCAATGTAATTATACTATGATGTATATTTTGGAAAGACACAAAAAGAATGTAACATGGAAGATACTATGGTGTATATTGTATTAAAGATATCACTAATCACTTTTATATAATCACTTTAAAATATCGTCAATGTTTTTTATATATTAACCATCCCATGATTTAATAAATTAGTGTATAATGTTGAATTTTTGTATATTTTCGGTTTCATGAGTCGAGGTTAATTTTTCTTCTACAAATAATCTTCAAGTTTCAAGTTTAAGTCTAGGTTCTATCTTTAGTCCTTTCTCTATCGTTCGATCGAATCGAATGCTAAAGTGTGTGCATATTCGAATATCTTAGCACTAAATGCGTAGTAAAAGTAACCAACTACCTGAGTATAACCTGTATTTATAGATTTTAAGATGGGATTTTGATTAGTGGTGGCCTAATCACGACCTAAATAGTCTGACTTAGGGTTGATGTAATTATCCTTAATTTTAATCATGTCCACAGCCGACCGATCGGCCTACTGATTCATGCGAGTTCACAAAGGTTGTTGATCGCTCGATTCATAGCTGAATGGGCGATCATATTGTACATATATATATATATATATATTAAGAATAATCAACATACTAAAGTTTATAGCTTTCAAACTCTTAATATATGAAGAGAGATTATATTTTCTTAATGTAATTTTATATTCAATACGTTTTCTTTTTTAATTTAAATAATTTTATTGTTAGTGTGACTTAAACTTAACTTTTTCACTCCAAATCTATTTAATTGAGAAACAACAATTTTACAATTGGTAGGCTAAACTTTATAGTCTAGGATTTTTACCTATTAATAACAAGACTGAATTTATTTAGACTAAATCAAATATTATGTCTAATATCATATCATTTGTGATTCTTTATTTTTAGGGCTGGGCAAAATTTATTGATCTGTACTGTACTGTAGTTAATTATACTATATTATACTAAAAATAACTGATCCATTTTTACTAAAACTTAAATATACTATTTTATGGTTCAGTTTTTAAAAACTGAACTTATAAGATTTTTAGTTCAGTTAACTGCTAGAACTGTTATCCATCCCTCTTTCATTTTCAATTTTTCAATTAATCCCTCTTTCGTTTTCAATTTTTCAATTACTCCTAAAACGTGCCCTAAGCGTTGTCCACCGTGAGCGTGAGAGAGAGTTCCACTGCGACCTAGCTTGCGTTTCAATGTTGCCTTCGAAAGAGAGCTCCAAAGATTACGCGCGGCCGCTGCCACCGTGACCCTGTCGACAAAGGAGAGTTCCACTGCGACCTCTACCTCTTTGTGTTGTGTCTCTGCCTGTGCTGCTGTAATTCCCTTCCAAAGTCTCTACTTCCTCCCCTTCCCAATTCTCATATCCTCGTCCTTACTCATGTTTTGTAAAGTAATCCCCTTTCCTTTCTCTCTTTAATTTATACAATTTTTATCTCTTACTTGCAAAAGATTAGAGCTTGAGCATCGTGGGTTAATGGGGTGCCTCATTTGCCTCTTTCTTCAATGCTTCATGTAAATGTTGTTAGTGTTAGTGGTTAATGTTGTTCAAGAGAGTACTGAATTGGGTAACTATGTAATTGGTCAGCACCAAGTTAATTTTATGTTGGCTACTGCCTCTAAAGAGTACAATTTTGTGGTTTCTAACAAATTTCTGCTAGCAGTGGAGACAGTGTTGCTACCATTTATCTTTTTGTAATAGAATGATTTATGTTTAAGTGCTAGAGGTGATGAATTTCTAGATTTGTAGCGTGATACATATTCGTATTCAATACTTTCATTTTTGTTACCCTCTTAAAGGCTGTTGTTTTTTTAGTGGTTCACAGTGGTGTGATGCATGGATGAATATTAACTTAGAGCACTATTTACAGAAAGGAAAATGCCTTCGGAATTCAGCAAAAATCTTCCATATGACATGGAGACAATCTTGATGTAGTGAAGAGCGGGATTTTGCTGCAGGTTGTTTAACTTTCACGTGTTTTACAACAAAATTAAGCATTTCATTACATCCAGTATTTAATCTTGCATTCTAAATACTATTATCAGTTTAACTTTAAAGTATTCTTATTATTCGTGCCCTTTGTTTACTCCTTAAGTTCTAGATATTAATCTTTTCTTTCATCTGGTCCAAGACAGAAGTTTCAAAGCAGTGAATATTGAGGAAGCCACATTTCGTGACATACAGGTGCAATGAAATCTGACTTTTTCTTCAGTTGATCGGTTATAAGCATATGTACTAAATGGTTTGGTTTCTTTTGCCTGTTATGCTTCATTGCTGTCTATTTGAGATATTGATGCAAAACCATTATTCAACTGGATGTTAGTTTTCTGTCTTTTGTATCTTGTACAGTTTAGTGCCTATATGTACTAGGCTTGTATTCTCTGTTTTGATCTGCAATGGTCAATTCAAGCTCACACCCATCCGCTTCCCAGTTTTTTATGAATTCCATAGCAGAAAAACTTGATGACTATTTTCATAGTATTATCATGTTAGCAACACCTAGGAGCAACATAGGTATCCAAATCCTGATTTGTTTTCCCTCTCTCTCTCTCTGTGTGTCCTCATCATCCTACCATAAGCAAAATATTCATTTCAGACCATCCACTACGAGTGCTTTTAGATTTTATGCTTGAATTTCTTAGATGATTTTGATAGTTGATAACCTGCACTTCTTCATATATTTTTAGTTTTAAAAGATTAGACCATTAAATCATAGATAGTAATTTGAACTCTTAATTAATGTAGTGAAGTGAATGTCAGAAGCGGTAGAAACCCTCACACCAAATACTTCTAGAATGGATCATTTACCTCCTTGTATCGATTCATCGTCAACTGAGAATAGTAAAGGTCGATCAGATGTGTGGGGACATTTTACTAAACAAGAACCTTATTCTGAGAAGAAGGCTAAATGCAATTATTGTGGTGATTTGATTAAATATTCGGGTGGAACAAGCGGGATGAGGAATCATTTTAAAGATGCAAAGAAAATCCTAATAGAGAAGCATTCAAAAGGCAAAAGCTTTTATCATCAACTACAGAAGTTAGTGTTAGCCCTTCACCAACTATTTCTAAATTTGACCAAAATGCATCTCGAATGAAGTTGGTGAAGATGTTTGTGAAGTCCGAGCTTCCTTTTCGATTTGTGGAAAATGAGGACTTTCGTGACTTTGTATGGTCCTTGCAACCACGATTTGAAGTCCCATCCCGTACTACATTGAGGCGTGAAATGTGGGAACTCTATGAAGAGGAAAAAGCAAAGTTGAAAATGTTTCTGTCAAAGCAGTGTGAGAGGGTTTGTTTAACTACAGACACATGGACTTCAATCCAAAACCTAAATTACATGAGTTTAACAGCTCACTTTATTGATAATGATTGGAAACTTCAAAAGAAAATTTTGAACTTTTCTCAAACAACGGGACATTCAGGGGAGCTCATTGCTAAACATGTTGAGGCTTGTTTGAATAATTGGGAGTTGAAGCGAGTCCTTAGTATTACCGTGGATAATGCTACGGCAAATGATGTTGGGGTCCAGTACCTCAAAAGAAGGATGTTATCATGGAATTGTCTTCTTATGTCACCAGTCATATGTATATGAAGGAGGTGTTTGGAATTGGTAAAAGAATTCGACAATATTCTGATAGTAGTGATGTGAGCATAAAATTGATGGCAATGAGGATGAAGGGCAAGTATGAAAAATATTGGGGAAATCCTAATGGAATTAATATTTTATTATTGATTGCTGTTGTTCTTGACCCTAGGAGTAAGTTGGATTTTGTTAATTACTTCATTGACTACCTATTTGAATCTAGTATGGCTAGTGGATTGAAATTAAAATTATTGTCATCCTTAAAATCACTATATGAACAATATCAAGGTATTGAGGAAGGTTCTCAAAGTAGCCAACAAGAATCTCAACTAGATGATGATGATGATCCTCATGGCATGAGTTTCTACCTAAGAGCTACAGGACGTAGATTTGATTACATATCAGAGCTTGATAAATATTTGCAAGAGGATTCTGAACCTTATATAAAGTCAGTTGAGTTTGATATTTTACATAGGTGGAAAGTCAACTCAACCAGATTTCCTATCCTTGCGAACATGGCTCGAGAGGTGTTAGCCATTCCTATCTCTATCGTAGCATCAGAGTGTGCATTCAGTACAGGAGGAAGAGTGGTTAGTCCTTATCGTAGTTGCCTAACGCCTAAAATAGTGGAAGTGCTTGTTTGTACACAAGATTGGTTAAAAGGAACACCTTTCTCTATACTTTTTGATGAGGATCCTAAAGAACTTGATAAATTTGAGCAAGGTGAGATTATATGACAAACTTATATACTTTTTAATTTATATTTTAAGTGTTCAAAAGTTATGAAATATTTTATTTTATTTTTGTAGAGATAACCTCTCAAGATGAAGTGGGACCTTCAAGTGCTGCTATTAATTTAGATGATTGAAGCTTTGCCACAATTTGTTAGTTATCTAAAGTACATGTGGGTAAGACTATAACCTTAATGCTTTGTTTTTCATGTTGTTTTGTCTTGGAGACAGTACACAAATGCTCAATACTGGCTTTTCAAATTACTATTTTTATTTACAAATGTTGTTATTTAATTTACAAGTAAATATATTTGTATGTCCAGTAATAAGCTTTAATCATTTCCAGAATTCACTAGCAATACGCATGCGTCATATTTACTTGTATAACCCTCAATGTTTAGAACCTAGTTTTCTCATGTTCCAATCATTTTGAATATATTAGACTTACTTGAACTTGTTTAAAGGGAAATAAATGGGAGATATTAACATTTGGAGTGTCTTGTGTTCTTTTATTGAGGTTAATCAGGTTATATTAATATGTTACAGTCTGTTAATTCCATATTTTAGTGCCTTTTTTGAGTTCTGTTAATTCCAGGCTAAGTTAAGGTGTTATAATTCATCATAGATTATGATAAGGAAGTGGTTGAAGATGATGACATGTAAGTGGTTGCTCAAGCATGCACTAGTCTGGCTGATATCATCATAGATTATGGTTTTGCAACTCTTGAGCCTTGTAAGCATATAATTATTTTACCAATTTGTAAGAGTCATTTTGCTGGTGAACTGATGCTAATGTTGAGATTTCTATACTTGCAGACTTGGCACAGCTTGTTAATGCAACTTCATTGTTGCCTCGGGAGCATTCTGTTTGGCAATAGAGTCAGACACTGAAATCTCGCAATGCTTTGTCTTTTGAGAAAGATGATATGCGTCAGAAGAATGTCTCTTATGCCATCATCATCATACCATATCTTCTGAATACTAGTTTTGAAACTGATTGCCTATTACAAATATATCTTTCTTGTTTTGACACGTTATCTTTCCAAACATTTTTAACGTCTCTAGTTTTCTAAAGGCTAGGAATTGGCATAGCTTACTAGAATACTAGTTTAAAGTGAATGCATATATAGATTGATGTTAGTAATCACATATCAAACTTACTATTTATGTGTGCAGGGATTTAATGTTATGTGACTAGGATATCTGACGAAAAAATTACTTCATAGCGTTTGAGTTCTGAGAAAAGTTCGTAATTGAGTTTACGTCTATCAATTATGGAGTAGAATGAACAAGAACATACATTGATCTTAGTATTGATTGATACTGGTGTGTAGGTTTCTTGTTTTTGAAGCAGATTAGAAAATTAGCCAAGGCCTTACTTATTGCAGCAGTGAATTTTGCTCTAACTTCCTGTTTATTGGACTTGAGCAATTGAATCTGTTGTCCACTTCCCAATTGAAAGGTTCATATATAGTTAGTAGTTCAGTTCAGTTTAAAATTAGTATAGTTAGTAGTTCAGTTCAGTTTAAAATTAGTATAGTTAGTAGTTCAGTTCAGTCTATATTGTAGTTTAGTACAATTTAGTACAGTACAGTTCAGTATAGTTTGATAAAACAAAAAACAGTTCAGTTTGTTTGAACTATTTTACAGTTCAGTTCAGTTTAGACAAATTAGTTTTTAGTTCAGTACAATTTTTAGTAGTGCAGTGCAGTTCAGTTTCATTTGCCCAGCCCTATTTATTTTAGTTATTCACAATATCAATTTTTATTTAGTGTGTAATATTACAATAATTACTCTGATCATTCATCAACATGAGCTTAGGATAATATTTATCCCTATTAGAATAGTTATAGGGTCTTGATGATATATTACTACTTGTATTTAAACAATACATTATAAATCAAATAAACATATTCAATATCATTTTCTAGCTTGGTATCAAAGTTTTTGATCCACAACCACAACAATCATGTCACTTACTGCCGACTAGAAAAGTGACCTACCTTCTATAATATCTGTCAAGTTGGACAAAGACAATTATTCACTATAGAAATCTCTAGCCTTACTAGTGATTGGAGGCTGCAAACTTGATGGTTATTTACTAGGGACAATAGAATGTCCAGACCAATTCATTGTTGCAAATAACACGACAACAAAATCAATCCTAATTATGAGGATTGACAAGCCTGTGATCAAGCCATTCTAGGATAATTGATTAATTCTCTGACAATTGACATTACAACTCAATTGCTTCATTATGAAACTTCTAAACAACTTTGAGATGAAGCTTAAAGTCTGTTGGGAATCCAAGTGTGAGAGGACAGAGTCAAACATCGTGAGAGAAAAAGTGAGTGCTTGATTTTTTTGTTGAGAGAGATGTCAAAGGTTGTCAATGGAATGAGTGTGCCACAATTGACAAGAAAAACCAATTATGATAATTGGTGCCTACAAATGAAGGCGTTATTGAGATCCCAAGACGTTTGGGATATGGTGGAAGATGAGTACGTTGAACTTGATGAGGACAAACATCAAACAGTGGCACAAATGACAACATTGAAGAAAACACGTGCAAGAGATGGGTTAGCATTGTATTTTCTCTACAATGCAGTAGATGAGTTAGGATTCGAAAAAATAGCGAATGCTAAATCAACAAAGGAAGCCTGGGAGATATTGGAGGATGCGTATAAAGGTGAACATTGCGTTAGACAAGTCCGAATACAAGCTCTCAGAGGAAAGTTTGAATAGTTGAAGATGGAGTCCAAAGAACATATAACCGAGTACATAACTCAGGTGGAGAAGGTGGCCAACCAACTCGGCCGGAATGGAGAACAAATGCCACCTAGTTGGGTTGTGTAACATCCCGATTTTTGGGATGTCTCGATTACAAAAAAAAATTTAAGACTTTAAATTTTTATAATATCATTGCGGAAATCAACTTATATAATACCGAAATTTATAAAATTAAAACGAAATAAAGCAAACCCAATTACATTGTTTCTAAAATGTATAGCACAAAAGCTTTAAATAACCCAAGTCGTCTTCCTATTCTCGCGTCTCTATCATGCATGTGGAGCATATGTAACATCTACTCCGTATAACCAAAATTTATACGATCATCGCAAGACACACATAACCACAAACAAAAACAAATATGGTTAAGCTACCATAGCACAACCAATAACAATAAAATATGTACATAGGAAGCAAACACAACTCAATAACAAGTCAATCATCTATAGCGCTAT
Organism: Vigna angularis; assembly: GCF_016808095.1. NCBI lineage: Eukaryota > Viridiplantae > Streptophyta > Magnoliopsida > Fabales > Fabaceae > Vigna > Vigna angularis. Next base: position 3,860,049 of record NC_068975.1, read on the forward strand.
CCTACTAACAGAATCATTTATACACCATGATCATTGTCAACATCCTCATTAACTATATCATGACTATACCATCAACGTCATCCTTATCAACATCATCTCCAAACACATCGTCACTACGAATTCCCAACATCATCACGAAGGACTTTAGTCTATCTCTTGTACCTAACCATACCACCTGTAGCTTCCCCATACAGGCCCATAACTGTACTACCTGTAACTTCCCCATACAGGTTCGTAACCGTACCACCTGTAATGACTCATCATGTTTACAAGATCAAACACCAAAAAGGCAAACTCACATATTCAATTAAACCCATAAGTTTCAAACTCAAACGCGAAATAAAAAATCAAAATCTCAATTCAAACTCCAACTCAAACACGTGATCCAAAACCTACGATAAAGAACAGAGGAACAACCCTAGAAATCCCCAACTTCAGAAACCTCAACCCAAAACAAAAACTGAAATTCCCGAAATCAAAACCCTACATCTCAAATCAAAAGAAATCACAGAACCCCCAAAATTTGATAAACAACTGAAACCCTAAAATCGCAAAATCAAAAGGGAGAGGAGGATTTCGCCGTGAATCAAAACCTACAAGGAACCAAAATCATCCACCCAAAATTGTTAGCTTGAAGATAGAATAGAGAACCCAAAGGAAATCCCCAAACGACATGCCATAGTCGCGCCTCCGCCATGCCATAGTCGCGCCTCTGTTGCGCTTCAGTCGTGCCTTCGTCTTCGTCCCCACGAAGCCTCTCCGAATGCGAGAGCCATAGATGGGTTTCTCAAGGTTGGGTGGTCAGCGAGATCAAAGAGGAGAAGAAGCTTGAAGCTTCGGATTACGGAATCAAAATGAAAAGAAGGAAGGAAACCTATTATCCGTGAGAGAGGCACCAAAAAGAAACTCTGGATAAAAATTTTAGTTTTTAAACTAGCCCTAATTCTAATTAACCCCTAATTAAAAGAATCCCCAAAACCCTAATCTTTCCTTGATACAGAATTCAATTACTTAAATTCCTATAACATTAAATTACGTGAATTCAATTATAGAATTCGTAACATTCAATGGCTTGAAATCCAAATTGGATATTAACATGATAATACGCAAGAAATAATGCAATTTATTTCTGATTAACAGGATCAACCCAAAATTCAAAAATCATCCTACCACACCAAAAATATCTAATCATGTTGGTTGGGAATGCTTCTGCTAGAGGGGGAGTGTACCTAGGTGGAAGGGACTCATCCTTGAGGGAGAGATTGTTGGGAATCCAAGTGTGAGTCTAAGTCCCACATTGGATAGAAATGAGAAAGTGGAGCACTATATAAAGATGAAAGACCCATTAACCCTTTGCCTTAAGGTTTTGGGTAGAAAGTAGTGTCAATCTCTTATATGGTTGGATTCATATCTCATTGGTATTATGTCTCCCCGGTGAACTTCCTCCTCGATAAACCCAACAAAGTCAATTGAAAGAATGAAAGTAACAGTAGAATTAAAGAATTTAAGTTGAAGAAAATGAAACTCTAATATGAAACCTAAACTAGACTAAGAAATTAATGCAAAAGAAAGGACTTAAACTACTGAACATTGATACTGCCTAATAACAGAAACAAGACCTAATTTCTATAGCTAATATGATCTACTGATTTACAAAGACACAAGAAATGCATATTACAATTGAGAAATCTAATTACTAACCAAATCAAATAATCAGTGAAGAACCTGTGAAACAAGAATATAAAGCAAAGCAATTCATGATTTAAAAGAACATAGTCAAGAAAACAAGAAATTATTATCTAAGCTAAAACTAATCCAAAACATGTTCAGCAAATGAAAAAAATACAAGAAACTAACTAAGAACATATACAGCACTGAAGTTATAGGTAAATGTATACTGATTTTGATGAAAGAGTGCTAAATTCTTTTCAGGTAGACATCCTGTAAAAATTTAATCTCACTAAATCAATAAAAGATGATGAACCAATTTACAAAATACCTCTAAACTAAATCAATAAAAGATGATGAAACAAAATAAAAAAAAAGCTATTTCTACAAAAGTAAAATCAAGTAATCAAAACATTAACAAAAGTATAGATCAAAATTTAAATGTGCAAATGATTGAGGATAAATTATCAATTACACTCAGAAAGACATTCTGACTAAAGTAAGCCCATCACAAGGTCTTATAGTTCATATTTCAGAACTTGCAATGGCAATTTCAACTCATTCTCAATCAATGCAAATATAAATCTACTATACACTTTAAAAAGAAAATAGAAACATAAATTTGAAGGAATCTTTATGCATTCGACTCATCTCCAACTCAAGAAGACATCTCGATAAAGAATGCTCACTATGGACTCATTTAATTCCAAAAAGGAATCACAGAATGTAGAGTTCTAGAGTCCAATTTGTTTTCACATCAAAAGAAAACAATTGCAGAAATCATAAACTGAATAAGAATAGAATTTAAAAACAAGAAAGTAGAAATTGAACAAGAATCTGAAAGTAACATCAACGATTTTATTCAGAATGAAAAAAACTAACACTACAGGCATACCAAAAACCACAGAGGAAGTTCACTTTTGTCAGTCTCGTGAATTCCTCCGCGAAATCCAGTAACAAAATCCCTACTCTACAAAAGTGAGTAAAACCCTAATCTAAAGAATGAAGAACTGTAGCGAAAAAGTAAAAGTGTCTATGTAGAAGTATATTTACATGGAAGAAACCCCTTTATATAGGGTTGAAAAAGAAATAAGAAAAATTGAATGAAGAGAAAAGAAAAAGGGAAAAAATGGGAAAGAGAAAACTTGATTGCTACGTTAAGCTTCATAATCGATGGCTACTATTCATCCTTCTGTTTAAGCCCTCAAATCAGCTTCCATCTTTGACGGTTCAGCTTCGATCACCTTTTGTTTTGATTGCTATGTTTATCATCAAAACTGTGATCAGGCTCAGTGCACACATCATAAACAACATCAGGTATATCAATGTGTTCTGCGTGAAAGAATGAATCTAAAATGTGAGTGTGTGCAGGCATCAAAACAGCAGTATCAATGGCAGGTTTTATGGGTTCAAATTTAACTAGATCAAAAGCATTAAAATGAATTTGAACCTCATCAATATTAATTTGAATATTCAGTTCAGAGAAAACCTATTTTCTTGATTCACCAGCTACCTTTTCAGGTTCATCCCTAGCAAACTTTGCTGCTACCTTCCACATGTGTGCCATACAATCTGGAGAGTATGCATCTTGTTTCTCTGAATAACCAAATTGAGGTTGCCAAGGTTGACCTGAGTCTTGATAAAACTGTGGTGTGGAGCTCACAATGGCTGAAGTGGTTTGACTCTCAAATGTTTGAAACTCAATGGCAGCAGGTGTGCCCTCTTCCTCTTCAGATCTCCCTGTCAGCTTGTGGACAGCAGCTACCAACTGAGCCACTTGGTTGGTCATCCCTTGAAGTTCAGAAGCTGGATTTCCCTGCTGCAATTGGTCACAGAGTTGGTCCTGCCATGGCTGCAGCGACTGATAATTCTCCTCCTCAGGTTCAGCATACTAGTCCCAATGAGACAACTCTTGTTGCACAGGCCAGGGTTGCTGCTCACCATATGGTTGAAAACAAAGTGGTGGTTGTTGCTGGAAAATTTGATTAATTGGCTGCAAGAATTCCTCAGGAATAGGCTCATAGAACAGGACAAATCTTGGTGGTTGAGCATTATAAGGTAAAGAGCAATTATCATATGCAGAGTAGTAATTCATGCTTACCAAAGCTCACTGGAAAAACACCAATCAGACCTCTTTAAGGCCTCTATCACAAAACTCAACAAAAATATATGAAAGAAAAGAAAACTATACAAACTATATGGATGCAAGGGCTAACAATACACTCCCAAACCTAAGCTATATGAACACCAACAAAAATGCAAGTAGGAAAAAAACTAACCTAGACAAGACTAACCTAACACTCTAAAACTTAACTCGCCGAGTCCCCGGCAGCGGCGCCATTTGTTAAACTCGCTTTTAGTCGCATCAAAGCCAACAAACTCAGTTTCCCCACTAATGTAGTAAAGGGATAACCAAGGATCAATCCAAGGACTCAACTATGATTAAGTTTCAGAGAGTAAAGTTAATTCTTGCAATTATTTACTACTTAACTATAAAAACAAGGTGGGGAAATAGAAAATGAAACAGTGAAATTAAAGAGAAAAGAATAAAAGAATCAAATCTATATAAAAGAAAAAATCAAGAATTAAAGTGCAAAGAAATAAAAACAAAACTGGAACCTAATCTAAATTGTAAAATAACTGCATAACAAAACAGAACCTAAACTAAAATGAGAAATGAATGCAATTAAAACTAACCTGTGAATGCTAACAGTTAACAGCACAAGCAAACTAAAACTAAAACTGAACAAGATTCTAAGAGTAGACAGTTCAACATCTAATCTACTAAACCTAGTCTATTCATAGGAAAACAAAAATCAAAGTAAGAAATAAAATGCAATACAGATCACTCTATCCTAATCTATATATCACCAGAAATCAATCAAGAACAGAATTTAGAATTGAAACAAATCAAAAACAGTACCTAAATTCTAACCAATCAAAAGCAATATCACAATATAAAAAACACAGAATTGAATTCATAGGTGTATTGCACATTGAACTGAATAAAAGAGTGCTTAGAGCTCTCAGGAAGACATCCTGATAATATGAATTCCAATCCAGGATATTCTAAGTCATGTTTCAGAACTTTAAATTTGGCTATTTCCACTAATTTGTCCAATCAATGTTCAGTAACCTATTCATCAATCTAAAATTCACAAACAAATTCAAGAAACACATATTTGAATCAATGTTTATGCATTGGACTGTTCTCTGTCTCAAGAAGACATCTTGATGAAGAATGCTCACTACGGAGACATTTAATTCCAAACGGAACTATAGAATTGCAAAGTTACAGAATCCAAATCAGTTTCTCAACACGTAACAAGTACAAAATTCAAAAACAAAGAACAAAATCGAGATATAAACAAGAACAGAACAAAAACACAAAACTCAACTTTATTAACATGAAAAGAAAATTTTACACACTACCAGAAATCACCAAGACTCTCGCGGCCTGTCACCCTCGCGATCGTCTCAACGAAATCCAAAAGTCGAGAACTCTACTTCTACGAGAGCGGAAAGGAACCCTAACCTAAAGCGCTTAGAACTATGAACAGAAAGTGTATCTCAAAGTGTGTAAAGTATTTTCTCTATTTACAAGGTGAAAGCCCTTTTTATAGGGTCAGAAAAACAAAAGAAAACGAAAGAGGGAAAAGGAAAGGGGAAAAAGAAAAAATGGGAGATGGAGAACCTTGCTGCGACGTTTCGAGCTCTCCACGTGGCATCTCCGTCAGCTCTTCTTTCTCACTGGTCAGCTCCAGTCGTCTTCTCCTCTTTATCTTCACCGGTCAGCTATCCAGGAAGCTCTTCTCCTTTGGGCAGGGTTGATCTTCTCGCTTCTCTCTCTTTGCTCTAGCTTCACGGGAGTTTCTGCCTAAGTGAAATGATAAAACAAGACCCCCCACGAGTGCAGCTGCTGCCCTTCCTCAAAACGCAGCGTTCCACTTAGTTGGAGCCCAACCCAGCGGGCCAAATTCATTTTCATCAGCCAATTCCCAATGCCTCTGCTGACCAAGAAAACTAGTCCAGTTGACGAGGGCCCAATCTGCAATTTAAGGATATAAAAGAGATTTTCAGAAAATATTAATTGGCTTCTTATTAAAATCACTAAAAATACCTTTAAAAATCTATTTTTAACTAAAATTCTATAAAACTAAAGAATTAAAGAAAAAAACTAAAACTAACCTAATTCTAAACAATTAAAGGCAAAAATACACTAACAAGGATTTCTAGACACAGAAAAAGATGCAAATTTGGAGAGTTATCACTTATCAAGTTTTTTGACCATATTAACATTAGTTGGGTTGAATTGCAAACTCAATTATTAACCTTTGAAAGCTTACTAGATCAACTCGATAATTTCAGCAGCCTTAACTTGAATTCCTCTGCAAACTTTGTTGCCAAGAATGAGCCTAGGGGAAACATAGTTGGTTCCCAAGGTGATTGAAGAGATTCTAATTTCCAAAGGCACAAGAGGTGGCAAAGGAAGAGGTAGGATGTTTAGACCTATATGCCAAGTATGTAGAAGGATTGGCCACACTACTATAAATATTATTACTGATTTGATAAGTACTATACAGGCAATAAAGAGCTAATTTCATTCTTGGAGGCTAGCTAGGGTTGATGGAAACATCCCTTTCTTCTTCCTTTGGTCTCCTCCTTCTTCCATTTCTTCCATTAGTAAGTTTGAGCTATCCATGACAATCGAGAGCTAATTTCATTCTTGTTAGGGATAAATGTAGTCACTTAACTCTTATGTAATATGCAAATGCTTTCCATGTATATATGTCTCTTTCATTGAATGTTAGTATTTTGTTTCTTCCATTAATGCTTGTTATGGTTTGACCACTCATAACTTGATATTTAGTTCATTTGATATTATATCTTGTGAATTTGGACTTGGAATAAAAATACCTAAAAAAAATTATATATAGGAATAGAACTTGAATCATTACTTGTCTTAGATCTTTATTCTTAAAAACGTACTCAGATTTACTTCCCTCATAATCATATTAAACTATACTCTCATCTCCTATAATTTTAAATAATTTAAGTTATAAAATAAAATTATAAATATTAAAACTTGAAAATTTTAAATGTAAAAATTAAAAGAAACTATATCAGCAGAAAAATTTAATTATTGTTGTCAGAACCCATTTAAAACGCACCCAAAACCCCTCTGAGCGGACGCCAGGTGTCAAGAGAAGGGGATCTGGAAATCAGAAAGTGGGAGACAGGTGTGAGCAACTGAGTGGACGTTCGTCCTTGACGGTTGTAGTAAAACTTAGTTTTTCAAAATTCACGCCACTCTCTGTATGCAACCATCTTCTTCCAAATTCTGAAACTTCATTTTCTCCTCCATCTCTCTAAAAGCTCTTACTTCTCACTACAAAATCTCACTCTTTCTCTTCTCCGATCACCACTCAGGCACTACTAAAGCACTTCCAGCGTCAAGAGCTTCTACTTGAACCGATCTATTTTTGGTTATGAACTGGTAAGTTACTTTCTCTTTAGAACGTTCGTTCTTCTTACACATGCAAACCCAGATTCTTGGTTGCATGAAGAGGTCACTTTATTCTAAGTATTTTTGGTTTTCTGTTTGGTTTAGTTTATAAGATGTGATCGTCGAACTCTAAGATTTCAGTAGTGAGGAGCTATATTTCGGCATTGTTGAACGTTCGGTCACGTTAAGAGGTAAAGGAAGCTTATATAATTTAATTGTATGTTAGTTTTTACGTTTGTTTTTAATGGATGCATGTTTGTTGAGTTGCTGAATGTATCTGAAGTATAATTGTTGATGTTTTGACTATATGAAGTATGATTATGTACTATGATATGGACGTTTGATTTTATGAAAATGGATGTTGAGAAATGAATTAATATAAAGAATTCTAAGTATGAAATTCTCTATGAAAGTGTACGTTCGTCACTGAATGGTCCTTGACCGTTCGGTTTTTCTAGCGAACTTGGTTGGAATTGGATTCTTTCTTTTAGGAAGAATCCTAGTTGAGCACGAGCGTCTTCATTTTGTAATACTGTGCATGAGCATTTGACCAAGGGTAGTCGTTCCTTGGTATTCAGTTATAAACTTAAGTATATCTATATGTAAGTGTATATTTTCGTTTGTTCTTAAACACTACTTAAAATGGTATCTATTACATTTATCAACCCTTTTCTCTATAAGTTTAGTAGTGCTTGGTCTTATACCAAGTGTTCATACTAAGCAAGTGCTTGGTCTTACACCATGTACTCGTTCTAGTTTCCGTAATCTAACTTCATAATAAGAGCGTTCGCCCAAACCCAATAGGGTTCACTCACTATGGTGTTTAGTCTTTGACTGACATTCTGATCTTCTCGATGTTTAACTCATTCAAAAGTTAAGTATATATATTGACGTTCGGTCTCTTCACCAGATCCAGTTATGTACCTTATTTGATGTCCCTCAGTGTTTGTCTAAATTGGTTTCGGCCTAGAGTGTTAGTACTCTTAACTTGGAGTAATTCTGGGATGGGTGACCTTCTGGGAAGTTTTCCCAGAAAGTGTGCGAGTGAGGACAAAGCACACTGGAAATCCTGGTGGTGATCTGTGGGGGCAGTCGATGGTCCCTGTGAGTTGCCGGGGCGTTACAAGAAGCGTTACTCGAAGAAGCGCTGGAAGAAAAAGAAAATTTGATAGAGGTAGAAGTTAAGACCGAATAGTAGAACCGTTCGGTCAGTTGTTGGTCTCTTTGTAATGACCGTTCGGTCATCTTTTGGGCTACTTCTTTTGTAAGACTGATTTGTGATGTTAATTTATGATGTTCCCATTATATGGTTTTCACACTATATTTTTGGGATGTTACATTAATGGTATCAGAGTAGTTTTGTTCCTTACGAACACTGTAAGTTATGAGTATACTATGCTTTTGTTATGTGCTCAACGTTTGGTTTTGTAGTTCTAACACTTTGAATTAATCTGATGGTTTCTTTTCTTTGTTTCTCAGAGAAGAGGTGGCTCCTAGACCTCCTCCTACTGTTTTTGCTGAGTGTAACTCATTTGACAACACCAGGTTGTTAGAATCTATGATAGAGGCTCTTCAACAGCAGAATGCTGCCTTAGTACAACAAAACACGATCGCTTTACAGAGTTTGGAAGCCGCACGAGCAAACTCAGAAGTGACCCAAAGGCAGCTGATGGAAATCATATCAACTACAAGGATTACACATGGAGCGTCCACTTCCAACGCTACCCATCAGACCAAGTGGAGCTTAAAGAGTTTCTTACAACATCACCCAGCCAAATTCAATGGGAAGTGCCTTCCTGATGAGGCAGATCAGTGGCTGCGTGATATGGAGCGGTTCTACAGAGTATCTCTTGACTGGGGAATGTAAGACCCATAAAAAAAATATATATATATATATTTCTAATAGTAATTTTTAGCATTTTATTAGTAATAATAATTTTAATGGATAGAAAAATGTAAATTTTTGGATATAAAATTATAGTAATTCTAGAGAGAGAGCTTCAAATTTTGATAACTTATTTAGGATTTTTTTAGAAAAGTGAATAGTAAATAGTAAATAGTAAATAGTGAATAGTGAATAGTAAATAGTAAATAGTGAATGGTTAAAAAAAATATTAAAATAAATTGTGGAAGAGAACACTCCACGTAGAATTAATCATTCAGAGATAAGAATGGTGAATAAAAAAATAATTTTTGAATAGTAAAAATGAATAGTAAAAATGAATAGTAAAAATGAATAGTAAAATTTTTGGCTATAAATAGCCAACGGGGGAGGCTGAAGATTTACACCAAAATTCTAGAGAAATTGTGAGAGAAGAGAGTTGGAGGAAATTCTAGTTGAAGAGGGGAAATTCTGGAAGTTTTCGGAGAACGGTTTGAGAAGAGGAAACTAAGTCTGGAATAGAGGTAAGGGGAGCTAACTTTGAGTAATTCCTTTTATATTATCTTGAGTCTTGAATATGCTATATTTTGCTTTTGTTTGATCTTAAATCTTGAATATGGAATATTTTGTTTATGTATGATCTTGAATTTAAATGAGAGTATGCTTTTGTGTTGATATCCGAGTGTGATAGTTGTAAATTGTGATGTTGAATATGTTATGTCATTTGTATGTTATTAGTTGTTTATTTTTGTAATTTGGAAGGATTAGAAATTGTCTAACCGGCTCTGCCAGATTCAATTTCTTGTTTCCCCAAACATTTTATTGTTTTCCTTATTTATTTTTATTGTAGTTTGGAAGGATTAGAAATTGTCTAACCGGCTCTGTCAGATTCAATTTCTTGATTCCCCAAATTTTTTTATTTCTTTCCTTACTTATTTTATTACATTTTTGGAAGGATTAGAAGTTGTCTAACCGGCTCTGCCAGATTCAACTTCTTGTTTCCCCAAACTATTTATTGCTTTACTTATTTATTTTATTGCAATTTTTGGAAGGATTAGAAGTTGTCTAACCGGCTCTGCCAGATTCAACTTCTCATTTCCCCAGACATGTATTGTTATTGTTATTTAATTATATCGTATTGTTGGATGGATTAGAAGTTGTCTAACCGGCTCTGCCAGATTCAACTTCTTATTTCCCCAAACATGTATTGTTCTTGTTATTTAATTATATTGTATTGTTGGATGGATTAGAAGTTGTCTAACCGGCTTTGCCAGATTCAACTTCTTGTTTCCCCATAAAATTTTATATTAAGATTATTTTTATGATTGTCAAATATTGTATTCTTCTATGACCATTTATAGTAATATTTTATTATTGTTAATTATTTATAATTATCTTGTATGAATTCTATTATGGATGTTTATTGTGATGAATTTATTGAATGAGTTTGTTGGCTGAAATTGATCTTGTTGGAATGTTTGGAGAAAGGGTTCTGTAATAACTTGTATATGGGTATTAAATATACAGATACTGTTTGAGGTTGTTGTGAGAGGAAGTAAAATATTAAAATTAGGTATTTTAGATTTAGAGCATAAGAGAACAAGGTAGATAAATTAAATAAATAAATTGTAAATTATTAAGGGCCTCCCTTTGTTGGTAGGATAGAGGAACCTTAAAAACCTGAGTTGGCACATCCCTGATCATAGAGCAGCCCTGGCCTGGTCTAGTCAGTTGTGACTAGTCATATGTGCTGGCGTCGAAGGTGAGTTTGATGCGTTCAGACATCTGGGTCCTCTCCGGTGACCAATTGGGGTAAAGAAAGATCTCTAATAGGATGAAAATAAAATAAAATAAGTCAATTGTAGATGCATAACATTATCATGGTAAAAACTTCATATATATCATATTTGTTATTACATTGAGCCCAGACTTTATTATGTAGTTCCTAAGATATGTTGATATATTTTTGTTGATCCATAATCTTTGTTTGGTGAAAATATGTTGAGTTATACTCGTTATGGGCAAAATGAGTTTATAATATGAAGCATGATATTTGGCAATATGTTTAATTTATTGATACCAAAACGGGTTATTATGAATTCATGATTAAAGAATGAACATGATTGAGTTAGGTGGATAAGAGGGTATGAATTGTTGGTTTTATGAAATGTTGGGGTGGATATGAGAAATTCATTACTTATGAAATGATGTTACTACTGGGAGTAGTATGATCGAGTTATACCATGAGAGTTTGGTATGAACAAAGTAACATTGAGGTTTATAGAAGCAGGCAGAGAGAGGTCTGACCATAAGGCTTCAGAAAGTAAGACATAGTATATAAGTGAGGCTTAAGGAAGCAGGCAGAGAGCGGTCTGACCATAAGGCTTCATGAGTAAGCATGGTACACTTGTAAGATTTATGGGAATGAGGAAGATGATTTTGATAATGATGAATTAATGACATCGGAATAATGATATTTTATCAATTGCAAAAATACATGATTATAATATCTTTATTACAAGTTTAATGATTTTATGATATGGTTGGCTTACCCTTATTTGTTTGTACTATGATCATATAACTCATGTTATATGTGATTAGATAATGTTGCAGATGCGGGTTAAAAAGCTTAGAGATGAGAGAGATGCGGGGAAAAACTTTCAGGAATTTTTGTAAAAAGAATAAATTTGTATTGGGAAGATTATGTTGTGTAAAACTTATAAGTTGAAATTTCAATGGTGAAGACTATATTGTTTAAAGTTTGTATGTTTGGTATTGTACTTTGGAGTAATTGAAATAAAGTTTGATTGTTTATATGAGATATTAAATTAATTTAGTCTCTACTATCACTAATACCCTTTAAAATATTTGGGTGTTACATTATGGTATCAGAGCAATGGTTTTCGAAAGTATTTTGGGACTATGGGGAGTGAAATTATTATTCTTAGTAAAACTATTAATTGTTATGATGAAAATGACTATTGGAGGAAATTGATATCATATGCTAAATTGTATTGTTATCTTTTTGAAGAAATCATTTAAACTCGACAAAGATGCAGCAACAACAAGTTGATCAAGTACCTCAAAATCATTCTAGCTTGAATGACTTCTTAAGGCATGATCCAACTAAATTTAATGGGGAGGCTACTCCTGATGAGGCTGACTCTTGGCTAAGGCAGAACGAGAAGATTTTTCGGGTAATAACTTGCTCAGAAGAACAAAAATTAACTTATGCATCATTTCTTTTGGTGGGTGAGGCTGAATATTGGTGGGAAAGTATGCAACAGTTGATGACGGTTCGTGGTGAGGCTGTGAATTGGGAGAACTTTAAGATAAGGTTCTTGGAAAAATATTTTCCAAATAGTGCAAAATTTGCAAGGGAGGCGGAGTTTCTGACCTTACAACAAAGAAGGTTATCAGTACAAGAGTACGTAGTAAAATTTAATTATCTCTCGAGGTTTTATACTCAGAATATCACAGAAGAATGGAGATGTCGAAAATTCGAGGGAGGACTAAGGCATGAACTGAAGAAGGTACTTATGCCATTGGAAATACAAGAGTTTCCAGCATTGGTAGAGACAGCCAGAATGATAGAATTGTTGGAGTTTGATCCAAGTAGAGTTTCCAGACTTGCAAAGGGAGAATCTTCAATGAAATTCAACAAAAAAACCTTATGAAAAACCACAATTATCATATCGAGGAACAGTGAAGTGTTTTGAGTGTGGAGGGGCACATTTCAGACATGACTGCCCTAAACTTATTGGGGAAAGAGTTGAAGGGAAGAGATGTTTCATCTGCAATGATCCGGGACACTTTGCTAATGTCTGTCCAAAGAAAAAGAAAGTGGGTGAACCACAACAACAAGATTCTGCTGAAGTAAAGCCCCGGGCAACAGGAAGAGTATTTGCAATGTATGTAGAAGAGGCTACTAAGCCAGGTACATTAATCTTACATACATGTATGTTGTTAGGAGAATCCGTATATGTTTTGTTTGACTCTGGAGCCACACACTCCTTTATATCCCTAGCATGTTTAGAAAGACTCAGATTATCGATGCATGATCTAGGGTGTGAATTAGTAGTTTCTACACGAGCATCGGGACCTATTGCGACCAGTTCAGTCTGTGTCGGATGCCCGATCCAAATTGCAGGACGCAAGTTCAAAGTGAACTTGATCTGCTTACCCCTTCAAAATCTAGACATTATTTTGGGAATGGATTGGTTGACTGCCAATCACGTTCTTATTGACTGCGGGAAACAAAAGATAGAGTTTCTAAATTTGAACGATTTAGAACTAAGCTCAACTCGAGTCGTTGCGAAAGATATCAAAGATGGAGCTACCTGCTATGTGGTGTTAGCTCAGGAGAAAAGAGGAAATACTGAAGAACAAATAATCGGAATACCTGTGGTAGAAGAATATGTTGATGTTTTTCCAGAAGAAGTACCAGGTTTACCACCTAGTCGAGAGATCGATTTCACAATAGATCTAGTGCCCGGAGCTGGCCCGGTTTCTATGGCTCCATACAGAATGGCTCCTGCTGAACTAGTAGAGTTGAAAAAGCAAATCGAAGATCTGTTGGAGAAGAAGTTTATCCGTCCAAGTGTGTCTCCATGGGGAGCTCCTGTATTGCTGGTGAAGAAGAAGGATGGAAGTTCAAGGTTGTGCGTGGATTATCGACAGTTGAACAAGGTTACAATAAAGAACAAATATCCTTTGCCAAGAATCGATGATCTATTAGATCAGTTGAGGGGAGCAGAGGTGTTTTCGAAAATTGATCTCAGATCTGGGTACCATCAGATTCTTGTCAAGACGGAAGATGTACAAAAGACGGCTTTCAGATCTCGCTACGGACACTTTGAGTACGTAGTAATGCCGTTTGGCGTGACGAATGCTCCAGCGATTTTTATGGACTACATGAACAGGATATTTCGGTCATGTTTAGATAAGTTCGTGGTAGTATTTATAGACGATATTCTTATCTATTCAGAGAATAAGGAAAAGCATGCAGAACACTTGAGGATGGCGTTGGAAATTTTGAGAAAACATCAACTGTATGGGAAATTGTCAAAGTGTGAGTTCTAGATAGAGAAAGTAAAATTTTTGGGTCATGTGATTTCTGCTCAAGGAATCTCAATGGATCCAGCTAAAGTGGAAGCTGTGCTAAAGTGGGAGCGGCCGAAAACAGTAACTGAAGTACGAAGTTTTGTAGGATTAGCCGGTTATTACCGACGTTTCGTCGAAGGGTTTTCCAAGATTGTAGGCCCTCTAACTCAGTTAACTCGTAAAGATCAACCATTCCTGTGGACTGACAAGTGTGAAGCCAGTTTTGAAGATATGAAGCAACGGCTAACGTCAGCACCAGTATTAATCATTCCAGACTCCAAAAAATCTTTTGAGGTGTACTGTGATGTGTCATATCAAGGTTTGGGGTGCGTCCTAATGCAAGGAAGGAGACATGTAGCTTATGCATCTAGGCAGCTAAAGGCGCATGAGAAGAACTACCCAACGCATGACATAGAACTTGCAGCAGTAGTATTTGCATTAAAGACATGGAGACACTACCTCTATGGGGCAAGTTTCCAAGTTTTTAGTGACCATAAGAGTCTAAAGTATTTGTTCGATCAAAAGGAGCTGAACATGCGACAAAGAAGATGGATGGAATATATGAAGGACTATGACTTCGAGCTTTTATATCACCCAAGAAAAGCCAATGTGGTGGCAGATGCATTGAGTAGGAGACAAGCTCAGATAACAACACTGATGGTGAAGGAATTAGAACTGTTAGAAAAGTTACGTGATATGAACTTGGGGTTGCAGTTAACCCGAGATCATATATGGTGTGGTCATTTAGTAATCACTAGTGACTTCTTAGAACAAGTGAAGGTTGAGCAGTCAATGCAAGAGTTGCAGCAAAGGATCAGGTTGTTGGACACCGATCAAGCCAGGGAGTTCGTTCTAAGTAAAGATGACATTCTTCGATTTAAGAACAGAGTGTGTATACCTGCAAAGAGTGAATTGAAACATTTAATTTTGGATGAAGGCCATAAAAGTCGTCTTAGCATACATCCAGGTATGACTAAGATGTATAAGGACCTGAAAGAGTCATTTTGGTGGAATGAAATGAAGAGGGATGTGGCCGAGTTTGTAGCAGCCTGCTTGGTGTGTCAAAAGGCAAAAGTGGAGCATCAAAAACCGGGAGGGATGTTACGACAGTTAGACATTCCTCAATGGAAGTGGGATAGTATCTCGATGGACTTTGTAACACATTTACCAAAATCATCAAAAGGTCACGATTCTATCTGGGTTATCGTTGATAGACTAACCAAGAGCGCTCACTTTTTGCCCATTAATCAATGTATGTCACTAGAAAAGCTGACGGAGTTATACATCGGGGAAGTAGTGAGGTTGCATGGCATACCTACAAGCATTGTGTCAGACAGAGATCCAAGGTTTACTTCAAGGTTTTGTGTAACACCCAAATATTTTAAAGGGTATTACTGATAGTAGAGACTAAATTAATTCGATATCTCATATAAACAATCAAACTTTATTTCAATTACTCCAAAGTACAATACCAAACTTACAAACTTTAAACAATATAGTCTTCACCGTTGACATTTCAACTTTTAAATTTTACACAACATAATCTTCCCAATACAAATTTATTCTTTTTACAAAAATCCATGAAAGGTTTTCCCCGCATCTCTCTCATATCTAAGCTTTTTCAACCACATCTGCAACATTCTCTAATCACATATAACATGAGTTATATGATCATAGCATAAACAAATAAGGGTAAGCCAACCATATCAAATCAATCATTAAACTTGTAATAATAATAGTTTAATCATTTATTTCTACAATTACTCAAATATCATTACCCCGATGTCATTAATTCATCATTATCAAAATCATCTTCCTCAATTTCATAAACCTTACAATTTATACTATGCTTACTCACGAAGCCTTATGGTCAGACCGCTCTCTGCCTGCTTCCTTAAGCCTCACCTGTATACTATGTCTTACTCTCTGAAGCCTTATGGTCAGACCGCTCTCTGCCTGCTTCTATAAAGCTTATGATCCAGATATTTATGTCAAAGCCTTATGGTCAGACCACTTGCTGCCTGCTTTCATTAACCTCAGGTGTTACTTTGTTCATACCAAGCTCTCATGGTATAACCGAACATACTACTTCCCGTAGGGAACATTATTTCATAAGCAATAATTTCTTATATCCACTCCAACATTTCATCACCTCAACATTTCATACTCTCTTATCCACTCCAACATTTCATCAAATCAACAATTCATAACCTCTTCTCCACATAACTCAATCATGTTTATTCTCTAATCATAATTTGACAATAACCTATGTTGGTATTAATAAATTAAACATATCGCCGTATATCATACTTCATATTATAAACTCATTTTTGACCATAACGAGTATAACTCAACATATTTTCACCAATTAAAGATTCATAGATCAGCCAAAACATTTCATCATATCTTAGCCACTACGTATTAAAATCTGAACTCAATGTAACGATAGATAAAATATATATGAAGTTTTTACCATGATAAATTTATGCATCTCGAATTAACTTATTTTATTTTAATTTCATCCTATTAGAGATTTTTCTTTACCCCAATTGGTCACCGGAGAGGACCCAGATGTCTGAACGCATCAAACTCACCTTCGACGCCAACACATATGACTAGTTACAACTGACTGGACCAGGCCAGGGCTGCTCTATGATCAGGGATGTGCCAACTTAGGTTTTTAAGGTTCCTCTATCCTACCAACAAAGGGAGGCCTTCAATAATTAACAATTTATTTATTTAAATTATCTACCTTGTTCGCTTATGCTCTAAATCTAAAATGCCTAATTTTTAATATTTTTACTTCGTCTTACAACAACCTCAAATAGTATCACTACATCTATTTAATACTCATATACAAGTTATTACAGAATCCTTACTCCAGACCTTCCAACAAGATCAATTTCAGCCAAGAAACTCATTCATGATAGAATTCATACAAGATAATTATAAACAATTAACAATAATAAAGTATTACTATAAATGATCATATAAGAATACAATATTTGACAATCATAAAAATAATCTTAATATAAAAATTCATGGGGAAACAAGAAGTTGAATCTGGCAGAGCCGGTTAGACAACCTCTAATCCATCCAAAAGTACAATATAATTAAATAACAAGAATAATAACATATATGGGGAAATAAGAAGTTGAATCTGGCAGAGCCGGTTAGACAACTTCTAATCCTTCCAAAAATGCAATAAAATAAATAAGTAAAGCAATAAATAGTTTGGGGAAACAAGAAATTGAATCTGGCAGAGCCGGTTAGACAATTTCTAATCCTTCCAAAATACAATAAAATAAATAAAGAAAAACAATAAAATGTTTGGGGAAACAAGAAATTGAATCTGGCAGAGCCGGTTAGACAATTTCTAATCCTTCCAAAATACAATAAAAACAAATAAGGAAAACAATAAAATGTTTGGGGAAACAAGAAATTGAATCTGGCAGAGACGGTTAGACAATTTCTAATCCTTCCAAAATATAAAAATAAACCATTTAATAGCATACATATGGCATAACATAATCAACATCACATTTTACAACTATCACACTTGGATCTAAACACAGAAGCATATTCTCATCCAAAATTCAAAATCATACAGAAACAAAATACTTCACATTCAAGATTTAAGATCAACAAAAGTAACATATACAAGACTCAAAATAATACCAAACAAAAATGTAACTCCCCTTACCTCTATTCCAGACTTAGTTTCCTCTTCTCAAACCGTTCTCCGGAAACTTCCAGAATTTCCCCTCTTCAACTATAATTTACTCCAACTCTCTTCTCTCACAATTTCTCTAGAATTTTGGTGTAAATTTCCAGCCTCCCCCCTTGCCTATTTATAGTAAAAAAATTACTATTCATTTTTACTATTCATTTTTACTATTCATTTTTTTATTCATTTTACTATTACAAAAAAATAATTTTTTATTTGCAAATTGGTTAATTCTGATCTCAAAGCTACGTGTAACACTTATCCTTTCCAAAAATATTTTTTTTTTTTACTATTCACTTTTTTTTTACTATTCACCTTTTACTATTCACAATTTACTATTCATTTTTTTTTCTAGTATTTAACTTACAAATATTTTTCAAGGATCTTACAATCTACCCAACAACAATTATTTTCGCCCTCGAAAATTATATATTTAAACAAAGACTATCTAACAAAAGATTACTTACAAAAGAGATATGGATATTCCTTTATCATAAATTCTTCCAATTCCCAAGTCATTTCCTGTGTGTCTTCATTCCAAAGTACTTTTACTGTGCGAATATCTTTCCCTCTTAGCTTTTTCATTTGAACATCTAGTATACGCACTGGTCCAACTTCCATTGTTAAATTTTCCTTGACCTGAATTTCATCAACTTCTAACACATGCTTTGGATCTGGAATATACTTCCTCAGTTGGGATACATGAAAAACGTTATGCAAATTTGCCAATCCAGGTGGTAATGCTACCTCATAAGCCAGATAAGCCTACCCTGTTTTGATCCATTGATGACCCTTTTGAGCCTATGTTTTTCCCCATTTCTTTGTTTTGAAGCTCATACACCAGCCCTAAGTGAAAAACCATTATTACCTGAGCCTTAGGGAATTTTATAGCTTTGGAATTGTTTTGGGAATAAGTGTGGTCTCCTGGGAATTTCAGATGAATTGGCTAGTGAGTTCTCTTCGTATCTTGTTTCTGTTTGTAAATATGTGGTACATCTTGTCTCTTGATATTGTGTGTTGAACAGAGTAAAGAAAAGAGACAGGATAAAAAAAAAATTAAAAAAAAATTAAAAAAAAAAAAAACTCAGAAAAAAAAAATTGTGAACAACGGTGAATAATGGAGTTAATTAGAGGATGGAATTAGAGGTTGTAGGTGAGTGTGAATGCGTTTCTACTTGTTCCCCATTGCTCATCTATCCCTTATGGTTTATACCTTTTTATCCAGATATATCCTTCCTTGTCCTTGACCCCATTATGACCATAAAAAGACCTTTTGATTTGAACATGCGTATCTGCTTGAGTGTTGATATTAGAGGCTTGCCAAGCCTATTTGTGTTTGCTTTCTTGAGTGCATTGAGTGACATTGATTTACCTTAAACAATAGAGAGAAACACTGATTGTGTGCATCTGGGAGGCTCTATTGCTGTCGATTCATCTCTTGAACTGATTGAATATTTCCCTTGCACTGAACTGTTTGGACAATTCTTAGAGTATTTGTTTTCATTGATTATGTGTAGGATTCTGCCTATACCTTTTACTGTCAAGATTTTGTGAGAATTGTGAATGTGTATTTCTGTTTTAGAGTCTTTGTTGTCTGTCTGTCGAGTATGTGTCTCCTCCATGATGTTTGAGTAGTTCCCTGTTTTTCGGTCTAGATTTTGCCCAGGAGTGCAAAAGACTAAGTGTGGTCTATTTTGATGAGTCATTATTTTCTTCACTTCACTTAGTTTACTGTACTAAAATTAATCAGGGAATTGTGCTTAATTGTCCAGTATTTTCCCGTTTGATCAGAGATTCTTATTTTACTTAATTTGAATTATCTGAGAATAATTATTTACATTATTGAGTGTAGGGAAAATTCTGTAAACATTTTAGGACATTTGGAAGAATATTTACTTACACATTGTGTTATCTAGTTGAAGTAGTACTGCATTGAATTAATCTGTGTATTAATACGTGTAATGAAATATTTTTCTTGAATTTTTCAGCAGCTTATTGGATGGGGTGTGCGTTAAATTCAGCAACATGAGCATCCTTCATTTAGCTAGGAACAAATTAACTTATTTAAGTGGAGAAAGGCTTGGAGTAAAGCCGTGTGAAGAGTTTGCAGAGGTGCAAGTGGCCCACGGTTTTGTTGGCATTTGATAATGGCCAAATAGTTGTTTGCATGGTGTGAATCTTAATTCAGCAACTACAAATTTATTTTGCTTTGAATAAAGTGGAGAGCAAAGTATTCCAGTTGGCTTATGGCACGTGGAGATTATAGGCATAATTTTTGTCAACATGAAACACCAATTGTTATAGCTACGTCCAAGCACAGGGGATTGATGGAAGAAAAATGAGGCAGCTAGAGAGCTAGAGGAGACAAGCTTAGAGTCTATGGTCAGAAGCAGACAACACACACAGCTGGAGGTGAAAAAGACTCTTCAATTCCTTCTTTACGAGGCTTCGGATTGCAGATCATCATTCACTCCCATTTTCTTCCCAAAAACAAGATAGAGACGATACATAGAGAATTTTCCAAGAGAGAACGTACAGAGCATGACTCCCAACATGGATTGAGAAGGAAGGAAGCTTCTGTGTTGATTGTTGAATACATTGGAGTTACATACTGAAGGAGGCACACGGCCAAACCAGTCAACACTTGTTTGTTTCTTTTTACTTTGAATGTTTCTCTTGAGAATACTGAACATCGTTTGTTTTCATGATGAATAAATAGCTTGTATTTATTCCTTTTGTTGAATTCTAATTGCATCTTCCATTTGGTTTTCTGCACATTTATAAAATCTCTTCTAGCCTTCTGTAACTTTTGTGAAAGAGATGCATGGTCTTGTAAAGAACTGCAGAACACGTTCACTCATTTTGTTGTGGAAGTAGAATAGCAAGTGAGGAGTTGATTCACCTTTAATAGAAGTAGGTTGCCATCACCTAAGAAAATATAAAAAAAAATTGTTTACTTGAAGAAGATAGCTCTCGGTATAGTGAAGAAGAAAACCATATGCAACTTGGGAGATGCTGATTTATTCTTTGCTAGATGGAAGGAGAACCACATGCTGAATTGTTCTTTCACGTAGGGAGGAAGAGAAGGTCTTTGTTTGAGAAAAGGAGAAGTGAATTTTGGTGAGAAGAGAACGTTGTGGAACAAGGAGAAAAGAAGTATATGGTTGGAAGCAAAAGTGGACGGCTAGCATCTTGAATTTGGACGTTGATTTGTTGCAGCAGCAAAGGTAAGTATATTAGTCATTTAGCTTGGAGAAAATAAGTGAAGAAGTGGAATATGGAGGAGGAGTTCTCGGTTACCATAGCAAAATTTGTGTGAATTCTTTCTTTGAAGTAGTAGCTTGAAGAAGTGCAGCCTTGGTCCACCAGCACATGACTTTCTCGGCAAAATTGGTCCATGTAGTAGTATAGTTTATGAAGTTTTTAATGCTTTCAATCTCTTTGGTTTGTTTTTCGTGTGGTATGCTTTTGGATTCAGCAAATACACATTTCATTTTGCCTTAAGAAAGTGGACGGTCTACATGTGTGTTTCCATGTGAATATGTTTTGTTTGTTTACTTTCCTTTTAGATAATGCTCATGGTCCAACATCATCTTTCTTTCATATAATTCTACTTTGCTTACTTTTTAAAATTGAAAAGAACCGTGAAGTGGAAGTGCAGCACCAATCTTGATTTCTTAAGAATATGTTTGTTTATATTATTATGGGAAAAAGTAAAGTGTTAGTTTCATAAAAAGACAAAAGCTTTCAAAAGTTTGGTTTTTATTTTGGAACATCTTTCATTTTACGTGAATGGAAATGAAGAAGTGGCCCACGGCCATTTGAAGCATTTCTTTTATTTGTTTATGAATGGACAAATTGAAGTAATAGTTGCACGGTCATAGATAAAGTGTTTTCAATTGCTTTTGGGAAATGGGTGAAGCATATGGATTAAAATATGATAGATTTTGGAAATGCACCGTGATGGAAGAAAGAGCACTTGAATTATTTTAAATTCCTTTGCATGCAACACATGAAGTGTCACGGCCAAAGAAGAGGAGAAGCATTTTACTTGTTTTAATTTTCTTTAAATTGAATACATGGATGTGTCACAGCCAAGGAGTTTTTTTTAGAAGCATTTGCAATTTTAATTTCTTTTGGTAGATGAATGGGTCATGGTAGATAAGTTTTATTTTATTTTCCCTCTTTTGTCTTAAAATATTTTCTATAATTCATTGGAATGACTTGCTGTATATTTTTTGTGCATCCGTAAATTTTTTTTTTACTATTTCAAATTGCTGTGATTTCATTTTAAAGTACCAATTTCATTTTTACTATTTTAATTTAGTTTTACTTTGTGAATTTTATTCAAACGCAATTTTAATTTTATCGCAACCAAAAACACTACAAAAAAAAATCCCCCCACTACGTGTTGACAAGAGACTAAACCATATTTGGTCCCTGAGAGACGACTTGGGAGTCATCTCCTAATATTGTACTGCATTTTTAATTGCACATCAAATTTGATCGGCCGCGACAGCTGTATCAAATTTTGGCGCCGCTGCCGGGGACCAATTGAGGTTCAGTTTTAGATTGTGTAAATATATGTTTTGTTTTCTATTTTTTTTCAGTATATGTTGTTTGGTATTTTGTTGTTTTCTGTTATGTGCGTTTTTGTATGTATGTCGTATGTGTTTTGTTTTTAGTGATTTTGTATGAAAAAAAAAAACTGTAATTATTAGTTTTTCCCCATGTTATGTTTCTATATGTTTGGTTTAATCTTTGTTTGAAGTGGAAGTCCAGGTCTGAGATAGGTTTTGAACTACAATAGAAGAAATGACTGATTCTCAAGACTGGATGTATGAGATAGTCAAAAGTCTTCCCAAATTCCATGGGTTGGCACATGAAGATCCATACAGGCACCTCAAGGAGTTCAGTTTGGTGTGTTTATCTATGAGGCCTACTGGTGTTTCAAAGGAGATAGTGTTGATAAAAATTTTTCCCATGTCCCTTCAAGATGAAGCAAGAGACTGGTTCATATACCGGTATCCTTTTAATAGTTGGCGGGAAACACAACAAAAATTCTTCGACAAGTTCTTTCCAGCAGCAAAGGTGACCAGCATCAGGATGAAGATCACTGCCATTAAGCAGTTTCAAGAAGAAAGCCTGGCAGATTATTGGGAGAGGTTTAACAGGCTTTGTACAACTTGTCCAAACCACCAAATTCCAGAGCATTTGCTCTTGACTTATTTTTACGAAGGGCTCCTGGACAATGAAAGGATACTTGTGGATGTAGCTTCTGGTGGATGTTTGATGGATATAACCCCAACAGAAGCAAGGAAGTTGCTCTGCAAGATGGCTGGTGAAAGTCCAATTGAGGTAGCAAAGGAAGAACCTGAGCAACCTGTTCTGGATTCTAACACTAATAGCCCTGAGGATGCAGCTGATAACTTGGAGTTTGGTAAGAAACTTTTCAGTGAGCAAAAACAGGTTTATTCTGAACCTGATATTCCAATTATTTTACCCGATTTGCAGACACATTCAATTGCATGTGATTTGACGCACACTGATTCTATAGGGTTTATGACTGATACAAATTTGATTGACCATTCTAAAATTTTTAATTCAGTGTCAGCCATTGAACCCATTGGTCAAAGTCACATCAATATTGATTTTGAAAGAGAAACTGTGCAATCTGATGATTTTATAGAGTTAGGACTAAACTTTGATCTAACACAGTTTTCTAAAAATTTTGAATGTGATTGCGAATCTGGTGCTTGCTCCATTTGTACTGAAATTGATTATGCGTTACAACCAGACTCTAAGTTTATAACAGGTAATATTAATTGTGAGTTTGATGATAAGGATGCAGAGTTAAAAGAGAATGCAGGTGCTGCCATTAAGAAATTAAAGATTGATGAAGAAGAGTATACTGCTACGAGAAGAAAGAAGAAACATTTTGCTGCGGATGATAGGGCAATACTGATGACACAGTTTCTCCTCAAAATCTCTCTGCTAAATCCTATGGTGGAAGGCATCTCCCTGATTGTCCAAATTTGGCAACTACCACCATAACCAGGGGAGTTTTCCTATTCCTTCTCCCCTTAATTTTCTTGGTTTGTGAATTAGGGGAGAATTCTGATTTTCTTAGTTTTCGATTTGTTATTTTTATTTAAAAAAAAAAAAAAAAAAATTATTGGTGTTCTGTTTTTGGTCTGTTATTTTGTTAATGTATGTTTTGTAAATATGTGTTTTATTTGCTTTGATATTTTGTGTTTAGTATTAGGTATTTTGTTTCGTTAATACGTGTTCTGTTTTATTTATTTATTTAGTTTTCGTTTTTGTTAAAAAAAAAAAAAAAAAAAAAAAAAAACAGCATAATTAACATGTAATAGGGAGAGAGGTGTAATTTGAGCTGAAACTATCTGAGTACTTTTATTGAAATAACCAAGTTCACCGAATACATACTGTCTTGCTCTGTTAATTATAAAAAAAAAAAAAAAAAAAACATAATAAAACATGGGCAGTAGTCGATCATTAGTGATGGTTTAGGATTATTGTCACACAAAAAAAAAAAAAAAAAAACAACAAAAATACATAAAAACAAAATAAAAGTGTTCTAGGTTCGATCATTTCTGATCGTTAAATATTACAGACCATAAAAAAACATAAAAACATAAAAAAAACAGTTTAATTGTTCATATTACAGTCCCATTAATATTCTGGCCACACTAGGCCACCAAAAACATAAAAAAAAAAAAAAAAAAAAAAAAAACATAAAATAACTAAAATTCATCGGAAGAATTCTCGAGCTGGTTGTGGCGGTCTAAGGGAGAGCTCCGTTGAGGGAGCTCGGGTTCGGAATGTGAGAATCATGGGTGGCTGGATTTGTCGTACGTCGTCGTCGATGATGATCGGGACTGGGAACAAATCCAGCAGCCTTGGTGCCCTCATTACCACCCAGCCATTTTCTTTCAACAAAAAAAAAAAAAAATCTTGTTAATAATAATAATAATAATAAAAAAAAAATTTAATAAAAATTGAGATCTGATGAGAGTTCTTACCGTACATGTACAGCGGCAGTTGTGAAAACTGAGTGCCAGTGGGGTCTATCTCCGCTTGCCAGCGCCTGACCCGATTGCCGTGGTTGTTGAACCAGCAGTGCACATTGTATTCGCTGGCATCTCCGTAGGTCCTTAGTCGAGACGTGATCTCGACGACTTGCGCTCGGCTTGGATGAGTGACCCCATAGTTGAAGATGTTGGTCATCATCTTGACCTGATCATCTGTTGGGCGCCACCGTTGACTCGTGTATCTCTCGATTTCCATCTCACTCATCATATTTTCTAAATAAAAAAATATATATATATAAAAATAAAAAGAACAAAAACATAAAAAATAAAAAAATAAAAAAACAGAAAAATAAAAAGCATAAAAAAAATTAGATTAGTTCTGTGTTTTCCTTATTTGTTTTTGTTTCCCGTTAAATTTATTTTGTCCTGTCAGTCTTTGTTTCAGTGTCTTGTCTCAGGTTTGTCCATTTTCCAGTTTTCGGTCCATCTGTTTTGTCCATGTTTTAGGTCCAGGTCCTTGCAAAGGGTCCTAACGGATCTAGGTCCTGTGTTTTGTCCATTCTTTTTTATTTTAGTTTGATTTTTAGTTGTTTTTAGTGTGCGTAATAATAAACAGAAAACTGGAAAAGCTGAGTGTAAAAATAAAAATAAAAAATTGAAAAGGAGAGAAAGAGCAGGACAGAAAAATAAAGGAAATGAAGAAGAGGGAAATAAACAGAGAAAGCGTAAAAAAAAAAAAAAAATTGCATGAAGGAAAGAAGATAGATCGGGCAGGGGGAGAGGACCAGTATTGCAGAAATGAAAAAAAAAATGAAATGAAAGACTGGAAACCAGGAAAGCAGGAAAAGGGAGAGGGAGAGCAGGAAAGAAGCAAGCAGAAAGAAACAGAGATCCAGGTGCAGAGGACTTACCTGGAGTAGTAGGGCTTGCAGATTCAGCAGGCGAAGTGGCAGGGGCTCTACGCTGATCTCAGATCTTCAGCGGACGCGGGGGGAGAGGCTCCCTGCAGAGATCCAGACGCTCAGGTTGAGAGAGTGAGGAGAGAGAGGAGAGAGAGGAGTAGAGAGAGAGTGAGGGATCAGAAATGGAGCTCGACGCTGAGATTGGCCTATTTATAGGCAAATTTTTTTTCACTGTAGCAACAGTTTCGGTCATAGCCACCGAAACTGTTGTCACAGTGCCGGTCATCTCCTTTTTCAGAAAAAATAAAAAAAAATTAATTAAAAAAAAAAATTTAGCATCTACTGATGGATGCTAGTTGATTTAGACATCTGCTGATGGATGTCACTGATAACATCTGCTGATGGATGTTACTGAAAATTTCTTCCCTTTTTCCTACTTTTTATTGCACTTGTCTATATTATTTGACTGCTCTGAAATTGATAATCTGATGATTGTTACACACTGAGGACATTGTGTGATTTAAGTGTGGTCTACTGGGAAGAAATTCTGATTACTCTGTTATTTCTGTTAGTTTCTGTTAGTATGTATTTTGTGTGTTAAATTTTTTGTTTTTGTGTGCTAAATTTTTTCTGTTTTAAGTTGTTTTAGTGTGTCTTGAGTGCAATAAATTTTACATTTTTCTCTTGATTTCTGGATTATCTAAGTTGTAGATTTTTCCTTCACTTACTTACTACTTATAGATTGTAATCCTTGCTTTTCTTTGCTTGGAAAGATGATTATACGTTTGAGAGGTTGATTTGATTGTGACGAATACCCTGTGTGAGATTTGAGCCACTTAATTTTCTTTCTTGTGTGTGATATGTATCTTGAATGCTTGCACATATGCCTTGGCTTGATTCTTTTTGATATACTTGATTGATATGCATGTTCAGACGTGATAAAGGCATTTTTATTCTTGAGCCTCTTTAGCCAAATAAGCCTACCTTGTTATTATCCTTTGATACCCCGTTTGAGCCTATATTGTATTCATTTCTTTGTTTAAAGCTCATACACTGATCCTAAGTGAAAAACAAATGATTACCTTAACCTTAGGAAGGTCTGGAGCTATAGAAGTATTTTGTGAATAAGTGTGGTCTCCTTGGGAATTCTGATGAATTGGCTAGTTGGTTCCTCATCATGTTTTGAAATGAAAATTTATATCCTGTTGTGTGATAAAAAAAGAAAAAAAAACAGGATAAAAAAAAATGATGAGAAAAAGAGAAAAAAATTGAAAAATAATTTTGTGAATAATGGAGTCGAGAAGAGGATTGAATTAGAGGTTTGGGTGAGATTTCACTGTGTTTACATTTTTTTCCCTAGTGAACCTCTATTTCTTCTGAGCTATAGCTACTTATCCAAATTTATCCTCCCCTGTCCTTGGCCCCATTACAACCCAGTAAAGACCTTTTGATCTGAACATGCATATGATTTAAGTATTGATAATTAGAGACTTGTCAAGTCTGCTTGTGTTTGTTTTCTTGAGTGCATTGAGTGACATTGATTTACCCTAGACACTTGAGAGAAACACTATGAGTGCATCTGTGAGGTTTTGTTATTTTTGAATCACCTCTTGAGCTGATTAATCATTTTGCTGTGTATTGAATTGCTTGGATTATTTCTGTAAGTATCTGCTTTATTTGATTTGTGTTGGATAATCTCTACTTCTTTTATTTGTCTAGAATTCTTGAGAACTGTGTAAAATTCTGTTTGTTTTCTTGCGAGTTTTTATTTTTCTGTCTGCTGGGTTTGTATCATTATTCCCAATGTCCTTTGAACCATTCCCTGATTTGCGTCTTAAATAATGCAGTACAGTACTAGGATGTGACTCCTAGGTCGTCTCACAAGGACCAATTTGTGTCGGTTCAGTCTCAGATTTTTTTTACACGAAAGGGGGGTTTTGTTATCTTTGGTTTTGTGCGGAAAATAAAATTACAACTGGAATTTAAATAAAACAAAATTTAAAAACGTTTGAATTAAATTTTAAACAATGTAAAGACTGAACGGTAAAAAGACGGTAAAAATAGAAAACGTAAAATTCATCATTGCTTGAAATTAAAACACTGTAACAGAAAATAGACAATAAAAATAAAAGCACTTAATTGAAAATGAAATTCACGAAGGATTCAACAATTGAAATAAAATTCTTGAACAGTGAAGGTAAAAAATAAAAATAAAACGTAGAGTATCTTCTAAAAGAAATTAAATTTGAAATTGCAATTGCTTCTTAAACTTCTCTATATACCGTGACATGTTGAGCTTCCATGGATTTGATTGAAAATGAAAATGAAATTAGATTTCTTTATCCAACACCGTGCCTTACAACATCCATACCAAATTATTTTACAAAATAAACATGCTTTCACTCTTACGTACTCCTACCCCTTAATTAACACTTCTTATATTCTTCTTTGATGAAAAGCAATTTTAATTTTATTCCTAACATACACATCATTCCAGCGGCACTTCTTCTTGTCGCAACCGTAATCGCGACGGGACGACGATCCAATAAAAAATTAAAAGATTTTGAAAAAGAGAGATTTTGGAGTCGCCACCATAGTTTATTCTGGAAAACTACGGAAAAACCATAAAATGATAAGGCATGGTCAAATTGAACCAGATTCTTGGTTCGGGAGTCGGTTACGTGTAGGGAAGGTATTAGCACCCTACAACGCCTGCCCTAAGGCAGTACCTTTAACTAAATGTGCGAATGTGGATGTGGTTTTCAAAGTATTTAACTTCCCCTTAAAATAAAACTCAAAAGAAACAAACAATATTTTTTAGCTTTTTGGGGCCCGACAAGGATTGACCTTGCTCCTACGTATTCTCATTCAAAATGAGAAATCAGGGTTACGTAGTTCTTTTAGAAACTATTTGAGGAATTTGTTTGGAAAATTGTTTAGAAAATGATTTGGATTTTGAGGGAAATGAGCCTGACAAGGACTGGCCTTGCTCCTACGTATCTCCACTTTTGATGGAGAATCAAGGATCACGTAGTTCTGGCAAGCGATATCGTTGGGTGTTCGAAAAGTAGATGTTTTTAGTTTTTGAGGATTTTTATATTTTTTTGGTACTTTTTTTATTTTAGGAAAAAAGAAAGGGAAAAGGTTTTTGGCACAAGGACGATGCGTGCGATCACACATGTGCCTAAACCTTTAAAACGTATTTTTTGGTATTTTTGCAGAAAGAGAAAAGGTTTTTGGCACAAGGACGATGCGTGCGATCACACATGTGCCTAAACCTTTAAAACATATATTTTTTTGGCATTTTGATGTAAGAAAGAGAAAAGGTTTTTGGCACAAGGACGATGCGTGCGATCACACATGTGCCTAAACCTTTAAAACATATTTTTGGGTATTTTTGAAGCAAGAGAAAAGGTTTTTGGCACAAGGACGATGCGTGCGATCACACATGTGCCTAAACCTTTAAAACATATTTTTTGGCATTTTGATGTAAGAAAGAGAAAAGGTTTTTGGCACAAGGACGATGCGTGCGATCACACATGTGCCTAAACCTTTAAAACGTATTTTTGGGATTTTGTCAAATTCATTATTTATTTTATTTATTTATTTTTTGTAATTTTTGTTCATTATAAAAAAAATGAGTGTGTGTAGTGTTTGACAAATAAACAAGACAAATACAGTATAGAGGGATGGGGGTTATTTTACAAGGGGATTACACAATAAAAATTAAATGACCAAACAAAAAAAATTAATAAAATTATAAGAAACTAAAGCGTGAAAAAAAATAAAACAAGAGAAAATTAACCAAAATTAAGGGTATAGGGATAAAACCAGGAGTGACGAGTGAAATTGAAACTCCTTTGTTTGGGCCAAAAAACCTTTCCCTCAACTCGTCTGTCAGGGGTGTAAATATGAAACGAGGAGGTGTATCCCGAAATGTATGCCGAGTCCAAATTCAAATCTCTCTTTTTTTGTTTGCAGTATGGGCTTCGGCCCAAGTGAAAGAGTGCAGATGAAGTTTTAGGATGACATTTGGTATTTGCTGATTCTGGCCCAATTCTTCTTTTGATTTTTGTTTGCAGAAACATAGTGAGCTTAAGTCCAAACAAGATAGGGGTGCGAAGATGAGGGGGGAACGCAAAGGAAAAAATGGCCCCTTTCCTTTTTTATTTCATTTTATTTTTCTTTGCTGTTTTTTTTTGTTTTTTAGAGAAAGAGTTGGGTAAAAAAAAAAAAACGGCCCAGGTCCTTTAGCTCAAGAAACCCTTAGGGGTTTCTCCCATTCTCTTCTCATTATACCGATTCACTTCTTCTTCTCTGAGCAAAAGGGAACCAAAGGCGCTCACCTCAAACGGCCACCACAATCCAAGGCACCGCCAGAGGCAACTGTCGTCGGAGTCAACGCCGACAGCGGCGCCTCTACCCTCCCTCTCTTGTCTTTCAAACGCCAGCAATCCAAGGATGGGGTGGCCCTGCCCGCGAGCCGTTGCCTCTGCCAAGCTGACCACCGTCGATCCGTTGCCAGCTCACCCGCGCCACTGCTCGACGCCGTTAAGCCACCGTGCCGCTACACCAGCCACCGCGACCCAGCCACCGCGACCCAGCCACCGCGAACCAGTTCTTACGATCTCGGCGTTAGCGGCAAATCCCAAATGCCGTCGGATCCGTTCCCAACCGCGACGCCGTCAGCATTGGAAGCCGCCGTCGATGGGCTCTCCTACTCTCTATTTTCTATTGCCACCGTTGCCACAGGCCGGGGCCGCCGTTTGATACTGTGCAGGGGTACCCTGGTTTGAATTCGATTCACAAGGATATGATATTGAAACTGAAATTGGTTGTTAGTTTCTGGGGTTGATGAGGTTCGACGAGGTTGATTCTGAAATTGTTACTGAGGTTGAGTTTGAGGCTGATGAAGGGGGAGGAAGAAAGGTGTTGGCCGTGGGGGGTAAGGTCAAGATGATGATGTTGGCTGGGAGGTAAAAACAAAGAGGGACGTGATATGTCCATCAACGGTGCTCCAGATGAATAAAGAGTAAGATGATGGGTTGTTTGGAGGTTAGGCCGTGGTATAAGGTGTTGGCCGTGAGGTCCTTCTGAAGGTGATGGTAGGGTGTTGGGGATCACGGGTGAACTAGAAGTGTAGTTGGGATGGTTCTCAAGAGTAGAGAGAGAGTTTGAGATCAGTGATGGCTGGGGAAAACAAGAAGGAAATGGATGCAGATGATGGCCGTGGCAGTGAGGTGTTGAAAAAAAGGCTCAGAGGTGTTAACTGTGGTCCTCATGTCCGTGAAAATTGGAAGTGGAAGGAAAAGGTGGCCGGATGGAAGGGTATTGGTGGTAGCCGTGAGTGTCAAGATTCGACCATGGGTGAATCTGGATTATGGTTGATGATTGCTGGAGGTGGTATTGGGGCGATGATGATAAAGGGGCTGTTTTGGGTGGTTGACTCCTAAGGAAAACGAGATGGAGGTTGGTCGTGATATAAGGTGTTGTATAAAGTGTTGGGAGATGAATGATGGATGGCGTTGAAGATGAGGAATCGGGAGCGAAAGGGAAGTGTGGTTGGGGTGAAAATATAGAAGAAGGGGCTAAAGATCACGATGTTTGCCGTGGGGTGTAAGGATGAAGATGGGGTATTAGCCGTTCTGTGTCCATCACGGGTGTTCCAGATGAAAGCCTCTGTTAATGGGTGTTGGCCGTGTATAAGGTGAAGATGATGGATGTTGGAGGTGATGGAGAATGATCAGAGGTGTTGAAATAACATACATGTACCAATATTCACGACACTATGCATCATGTTTAAACAGTACCACATACAGACTCTACACATACAAACTTGGCAACAACATAACAGAGACAACGTTCAAAGGCAATGTAACCAATCATATTCAAAGACAAGTAACCAACGCACTAGGATATGGAATGCAAGACATCACTTACCTCTTGAAGATCCGTTTGCGGTTGTTAACCCGTGGGTTTGATCGATTCTTTCCTTGTGGCTGATTTCCTTTTCCTGGTAACGTGTCTCCCTTTTTTAGTAACTCCTCCTCTGTTCTTTTTGGTTTTTTTTTTTTTGTGGTGGATGAAGATTAAGATATTGGACGTTGGCTATGAGGTTAAGGTGCTGGATATGGACTGGGAGCTGGAATGAAGTTGGTCCCGAGGTGGTGTAAGGATGAAGATGATTGACGCGGAATGATGAGGGAAATGTTTATATCCAAATCTCAGAACCCGTGAGCCTCCCAATCTGTTCAGAATTCTTCACGTGATCCTCTTTTCTTTGCATGCTGATCTACAGTTTTTTGGCCGTGAGAAAATAGGGTGAGGGCCCCTAAATCTTGTCTTCTTCTTCATACGGTGGACACCCACCCTGTGTGTGTGATTGCTTCCTCTTCTGTGCATGCTGGATGGTGATGCTGGAGATGGTGGAAGGTTGGTTGGTGGTGCCCTGGAGCCACGGGTAATCAGGACGAGCGGCCGCAGAAGACTAAGGACGATTTGGACGAACGGCAGAAGGATTGAAGTGAGGGTCAGCACGAGCGCCAGGACAGGGCAGGAACGGTCTGAACGAACGCCTCAACACACTGTTTACCGAACGCCCTGTCAGTATGAACGAACGTCCAAATAAGGGAAAAGTACGAATGGTGGAGGTCGAACGTTCGAATGGAAAGCGAACGTTCAAATGAAAACCGAACGTTCACATAACACAACAAAAACCGAACGTTCACAAAACATGACCGAACGTCCAAAATCGAACGCTGAAGACAAATGTCATGGAGACCGAGCGTTCAAAGAGAAACCGATCGTCCAAGTGATGACCGAACGCTCATTAAACAATATAAACCGAACGGTAAACATGAGGGCGAGGACGAACGTCCAAAATGAACAAATGGCCGAACGGTCGAATAGTGAACGTTTGAGGATGACCGGACGATTGAAGATGAGGACGAACGCTTTAAGCCGAGAAAAGACGAACGGATTAACAACAAAGAGGAAGGACGAACGCTCACTGTTTGGACGAGCGGCCACAGTGGGAAAGGACGAACACTTGAACAGTTTTGGACGAACGGTTTGAACAGTTTTGACGAACGGCCTCAGCAACAGTGTGAAGGACGAACGCTCACTGTTTGGACGAGCGGCCTCAGTGGGAAAGGACGAACGGTTACTGTTTGGACGAGCGACCTCAGTAACAGTGGGGAAGGACGAACACTTGAACAGTTTTGGACGAACGGTTTGAACAGTTTCAAGATGGAACGAACGCGCTCAATGCAGGACGAACGATCGTGCCATGTAGAGGACGAACGGTTTCCTGAGGACGAACGGCATTGAGGATGAACGTTTTCTCTTTTTTTTTTTTTTTTTTTTTTGTGTATATTTTTTTTTTTTATATTATTTTTTTTATTATATTTGTTTTGTATATATTTTTTTTTTATATTTTTTTAATTTTTGTTATTATATACCTTTTTTTTTGTATTATTTTTTTTTTTTTTAATTTTTTTATTTTATTTTTCCCTTTGATGAAAATAAATTCAACCCGGACGAAATTGAGTGTTGACAGCTGTCCCTCTTTACTTAGATTTTACTAGATCATATGATAAACAAAGTTTTCATATTATCAGAGTAAAAGATAAGTAAAGATAGAAATACCAATTTCGTCTGGATTTCAAGATGACCAAGAAACAAACGGAGAATAAAACAAACAAACAATACTGAGAATTGAAGGGTGACAACCTCGTGGAAGGTCCACCAATGCTACAGATGCAGTGAACGAGGAAATATTTTTTTTTTTTTTTATGAAAGTAAATTTATTAACCAACCCGGACGAAATTGAGTGTCGGCCCCTCTTTACTTAGATTTTACTAGATCATATGATAAACAATGTTTTCATATTATCAGAGTAAAAGATAAGTAAAGATAGAAATATTAATTTCGTTCGGATATCAAAATACACAAGGAGAAACAGAGAATTTTCAATGAAAAAGAATCAGGAACAAACACAGAATTTTTTTTTTCAAATAAAATCAACAAGATTAAATGAATGAGAAATTTGAATTTGATTGGGTTCGACCATTGCCATGCAGAGGGTCGTTTAAAAAAAGTAAAAATATGTACTGACCATTGCCATGCAGAGGGTCATTTGAAAAAGATTAAAATCTGACTTGACCATTGCCATGCAGAGGGTCGTTTGAGAAAATTTAAAAATGGGCTCGACCATTGTCTTACAGAGGGTCGAGATACCAATGGCAGAAATTAAAATTGGGCTCGACCATTGTCTTACAGAGGGACGAGATACCAATGGCAGAAATTAAAATTGGGCTCGACCATTGTCTTACAGAGGGCCGAGATACCAATGGCAGAAATTAAAATTGGGCTCGACCATTGTCTTACAGAGGGCCGAGATACCAATGGCAGAAATTAAATATGGCTCGACCATTGTCTTACAGAGGGCCGAGATACCAATGGCAGAAATTAAAATTGGGCTCGACCATTGTCTTACAGAGGGACGAGATACCAATGGCAGAAATTAAAATTGGGCTCGACCATTGTCTTACAGAGGGCCGAGATACCAATGGCAGAAATTAAAATTGGGCTCGACCATTGTCTTACAGAGGGCCGAGATACCAATGACAGAAAGCAAAATTGGTTGATTGTTTTGAAAGTTGAAATTTTTGAATTTGTTGAAATTTTGAGAACCTTTTTTGATTTTGATTGTGATTTTGAAATTAAGAAACAAGGTGTTGCATTTTTGTACAAAGATTTGAAATCTTGATATGCAAGAGAAACTTGGTTGATGTAAATTTTGAAATTTGGAGAAGAAAACTTTGACGAATGTTGATTTTTTGTCTTTTTGAAAGAAGGAAAATTGATGTAATTTTTGAAATTGGAGAGGAAAACTTTGATGCATTTTTTGTCCTTTTGAAGGAAGAAAAATTTGATGAATACATGGAGGCAAATTCAAAGTTGATGAAAACATGTACATGATGTATGGGTAGATTATGAAACTGTGACATTTTTCTGAGTCAAATTGCTTTCTTTGGAATCATCAAATTTATGACGATCTAGACTTCCAATTTCCTTCAATGGATGACCAATCCTAAAGTCGATTGTGCAAAATGAAGTTTGTGTGCTACGCATTTCTTGACGAGACACTAGTGTGTACATGCTTGACATCAGCGGTTGGTTAAAATATGTGGAGGATGATTGGAAGGATTTGGAGAGTACCGGGTTGGCTACTTGAGCCTCTTACTCCTTAAAACGGCTACAAAGGCCAATGTGAGGTAGTAGATACCCAGAAGCTGCTCCAGTTTGGAGCATGGTAAAAGTATTTCCATGGATAAATGTATTTGTGAATTGAGAGGGAATAAGTCATGAATCTGGGAGTGAGAATATCATGTGTGATTTGCAAATTGCCCCAATTTTAGTTGTGATGGATTTTTGAAGTTCGGGGCGAACCAAGATCATGCAAGGCCCAACAAGGGATGCCTCAGTCTTTGTATGAACTTTGAATGTTCAGCTGAAAAGAATTTGAGATTTAACAAAATTGCTCAATACTCTGAATGGGCTGAAGCATATGAAAGTCACGCCTTGGTTTTGGGTATGAGTCAATTAAGCGAGGTTCCACAAGAAGTTGCCCCCCACTTTGGGTTTACGAATGATAAGATGGACTCAAAATCATACAAAGCCCCAAAGTGTCTGCCCCTGTTTTGAGGGTGGATTTATGAATTTCAGTGCGGACAAAATCTGAGAGGCCCAACAAGGGTACAAATGGAACAAATCTGAGACTAACAAAGTTGCCCCAAGTTTGGGACCCGGGGGAAGAGTTTGAATGGGATTTGAATGTGTTCAGGAATTTGTGATGGATATGGAAAGGATTGGCTTGAAAAGATTGCCCCAAACGGTTTGATTTTCCTTCGTAAAATCTTAATCAAAAGGGAGTTCCCTTCATCCGAGGACATTTATTTTTCATCATCATTTTCATCATTTTTTTTTGTTAATCATTTTTGTCTTGTCCCAAAAATTAAGCTTCATGAAAATTTAAGCAACCATTATTCAATCTGTGTGGACTTTTATTGGGCTTGTAATGTGGCTTGGGCTAAGGGGTATTGAAAGAAAGGATATAAAGGCTCAAATAAATTTTTTTGTGGGTTATTTGAAACAAGAGTCATCATCTGCACCTTGCGTCAATTATTCGTCAAAACTGTTCTGACTATTTTGGGCTTTCTCAAATTTCATTCTTTGCTTGCCATCACTTCGTGATTCTTGCCATTTTTGCTTCACTTTTGAGGAATTCTCTTTATTTGATCACTAAGTGTGTTCTTTTGCAATCTGAGTCGACTTCTACTGTGATGGTAACCCTTGTTTTGGGTAAAATTTGAAAAAATTTCTTATTGGCTCAAATTTGGTATCAAAGGATATATTTTGTGTTTTTTTTTTTGTTTTTGGATGAAGAAAGATGGCCACACATCACTTCAAATTTTGATCGCTTTATTTTCAAAAGATTAATTAAGAGACAAGACTAAATGATCTCAACAAGAGTCATTCATTTTTTATTTATTCATTATTTCCTTGTTTTTGTTTTGTCTTAACGGATTCAGGAATCTCCCAAATGAACGCTAGTGGAGGTAAAGGAAAATCTGCCCCAGTGTAAAACTTGGTGTTTATCATTTGGGCTCAAGAATATGATTGGGCCAATCTCTTGGTATAGCGAAGGTTGAAGGACGATGATTTCAAGCAATGCACACACAAATATCTCCTAAGAATGTGATTTGATCATTTGACTCCAGGAGATTATGACATCCATTATATATTTTTTTTTCATAAAATGGATGATTTGCATCAAAAACAAAATGACTCAACTTTTGCGTATTTTTTTTTGTTTTATGCATGAAGAAAGGTATATGAAATGAAAATGATGATGATAGTTGAAAAACAGATTCTCTTTTTTTGGTTTGAAAATTGGGCTTTGCAGATCAGCCTGGAAACTGGACCCTTGCGGGCCGAAATGGAAAATAGGCTTTGTGAGCCATTGGGGAAATTGGGATTTTTTTTTTGTGGAATCTGGCCTTGCGGGTCAGTATGGAAACTGAGCTTTGCAGGCTAGTATGGGAAATGGGATTTCAGAGCTAAAATGGAAACAAGGGCTTGGGAACCAGTGCAGAAACTAGGCTTGGTGAGCGATGCAAAAATTGATATGAGTAAACTTGGTTTAGAAAAATGTTTTTTTTGGTTACTTTCTGACACGGGAAAATCCAGACCGGATCGGCCCTGAGGAGAAGTAACATAGAAGGAAGTTGGACTTACCAAGCACATTGACCCAATGGATCAGATGACCTGAGCCGTGTGAACTTGTCACAAGAAGATGACGAAGAACACAGTTTTTTTTTTTTTGCATTTTTTCAAAGTTTTTGAAACAAGCTAGAAGAAATTCAATTTTTTTTTTTTTTTTAAATTTTTTTGTTATGAGAGGATTTCACAAGATTGAACTAAAGAAAAATTTGCAACACCACCAGACTCAATGGGCCAAACATTATTCTTGTTACAACCACGACAAGACTCAATGGGGCCAACACTATTCCTTTTACAATAATGAAAAAAAAACTTGAGACAAGAGTCTGAATTCCCTTTTTTTTTTTTTTGCACAAATATTTATTCACACAAATGAAAGGGGAAAAAAAGAATTGAGAACACAAAATAAACATGTATTTTTTTATTTTTCAGAAATTCAGATGGACTGGTTCAAGAGAAACCACATATGCCAAAAGGGCCTAATGGGCTCAAAAACTGTTCATCTTTCATTCTCAGATTTTTCTTCTTTAACAACAAATTCAACGAAAATCACACAAGACA
The DNA here is from genome assembly GCF_016808095.1 of Vigna angularis. Lineage (NCBI taxonomy): Eukaryota > Viridiplantae > Streptophyta > Magnoliopsida > Fabales > Fabaceae > Vigna > Vigna angularis. Next base: position 3,897,736 of record NC_068975.1, read on the forward strand.
AATTGAACAAATGTACAAAATATCATTCAACAGCAAAAATGTGAAAACAAAACATTTTTGACATATTTTCAAAAGAAATATACTCGAGAGAAAACTACGAAGGCCATTGGGCCTAATGGGCTCGAGCACTGTTCCTTTTTTCAGATTTTTTTTTTTTTTTTTTTTTTTGACTACCAATTCAAAGAATATCACACAGGACAATTTGGATAATTGTATTGGAAAGATACTGTTGAAAATTTGTATTTTGAGATTTGATTTTGATTTTTCAATGTTTTATTCAATCTCTATTTTACAAGACTATAGAGCAACTTGGGTCAAACTTGGACCTGAAACAAATTGAAATGAATGCAAGGCAGTGTGAGCTTAATGGGCCGGACGGACCCAACTGCCAATGCGACTCAAGAAATTGATCAAATTTTTTACAAATTTTTATTTGAGAATAAAATATGACATTATGAAAATTATACAACATGATGAGGAAAATATTTTTATTTTCAATCCTGAGAAAACAAAACTGAGATAAATTTTACATTGAAAATGGGCCCAGATGGACTCAACAAATACTATTCTTACTTTCACCATGAAACTTTATGAAAAGGAATTTGAATTCTCTTTTTTATTTTATTTTTTTGAAAAGTCTTAGAATGACACATTACAAACGCAAAAATGTGAAAACAACATATTTTGACATTTTTCAAAAGAAGTAGACTCGAGAGAAACCACAAAGGCCATTGGGCCTAATGGGCTCGAACACTGTTTTTTTTTTTTTCAAAAATTTTTTTAGATTTATTCAAAATGTAGAAGAAGAAATAAAAACAAACAAAATGGTGTGATGTGAAATTATAAACATGCCAAAATAATTCTTCACTCAAATTCATATTTTAGAAGATTTGGGTTCAAAGAAGGCTAACATGGCAATGAGGCCCGATGAACCTGAGAAATGCTCTTTATCAAGCCAATGAAAAACAATTTTGAACACATCAAATTTTACATCACTCCAATTATATATTTTTTTTTGAAAATTTTCTATTTATCATATTTTTGATTTTTGTTTTATTATTTTTTGTGAAATCGGGTCATCCAAGAAGTATTGAATTGGGCCGGATCGACCCAACAAAACCCTACCCGTTTCAGATTTTCAAAATTTTTTTTTTTTGAACTCAGAAAGATCAGACCGACACCAGACGGTTGCAGCGACCGGAACTGTAGCCACAGTGGAAATTTCCGGCTATAAAATGGTTATCCCTTCGGGGTCGAGCGACATTTTCTGATCTGCCTATTCTCTCTCTATCCCTCTCTTCCTCTCTCTTCCTTGAGCGTCTGAGTTCTGAGAGGAGCCTCTGCCCCCGTGAGCTTTTGGAGGTGTCCCAGTGCTGCGACGAGCTTCTGTGAGCCTTGCGCTTCCAGGTAAGTCCTCCGATCTCTTAATCTCACTTTCTTTCCTTAAACTTTTCGTTCTTCCTTTTTCCTTTCCTTTTTTTTCGCTTTCTCTAACTTTCTTTCCCTCTTCCCTTTCTCTGTTGTCTTTTTTTTTCTTTTTACGCTTTCTGTTCTTGCTTTTCTTTCTTGTTCCCTTTAGCTTTCTGTTTTTTTCTTTTCTTTTATGCTTTCCTTTATGCTTTTCTTTCCTGATTTCCTTTCCTGCAAGCTCTTTCCTCTTCCTTATACTTTGTCTGCTTTTATTTCCGTCTCACCCTTTTCTGGATTTCTTTCTGAGTCTTCTTTCTTCATCTTTTTTTTTAATTTCAAAACTTAAAACACTTAAAAACACAACTGTCTTAAATTTAAGGGGTATATAGGCTGGAAACCAGACGTTTATCTCCCTTCGTTTGAAGGTATGACAGAGACAATCGGGTAGAACAACGCCACGTACCCCATAAAAACAGAAAACTTAAAAAGATAATTTTATTTGAAAGAACCGAACATGGACAATATGGACAAAGAAAAAAGGACATAGATCCGTTTAGGACCCTCTTGCCAGGACCGTGAAACAGATCCGAGATCAGACACTGAAATAACAAGGACTGACCGGACAAAATAAACTAAAAGGAAACAAAAACGAATAAAGAAAACACTGAAAATACTTTTTTTTGTTTTATGCTTTCGTTATGTTTTTGTTCTTTTTATTTTCATATTTTTTTTGTTTTAGAAAACTTAGAGAGGAAAGATGAACGAGATGGAGATGGAGAGGTACACCAGTCAGCGGTGGCGACCTACTGACGATCAGGTCAGAATGATGACCAATATTTACAATTACGGGGTCACACATCCCAGCAGAGCGCAAGTCGTCGAAATTGCGTCTCGACTAAGGGTTTTCGCAGATGTCACTGAATACAATGTGCACTGCTGGTTTAACAACCACGGCAATCGGGTCAGGCGCTGGCAAGCGGAGATAGACCCTACTGGCACTCAGTTTTCACAACTGCCGCTATACATGTATGGTAAGTACCCTGATTACCTCCATCCTTTTTTTTTTTTTTTCCTCGTCTTATTATTGACAAATTTTTTTGTTTTTTTTTTATTATTATTTTTTTTTGGAAAGAATACGACTGGGTGGTCATGAGGGCACCAAAGCTGCTGGACCTGTTCCCTGTTCCGATCATCATTGAGGATGACAGAGATGAACGACAACTCCCTCCACCAGCGCCTCCTGTGTTCCGCGGATTCCATATCAGACCTCCCTCGACGGAGCTGTCTCTTCGACCACCACAACCAGCTCGAGAGTTTTTCTTCCGTTGAACTGCTTTTTGTTTTGTTGTTTTTTTGTTTGGTGTTTTTGTTGGCCGAGTGTGGCCGGAATTTAATAAGGACTGTAATATGGACATTTTAAAAATTTATTTGTTATTTTCTTTATGCTTTCAATTTTTGTTTATTTCCTGGACTGTAACCTTAACGATCGTCCGCGATCGACCACTGCACACCCTTACTATTATTGCTCTTATGTATGTTTTTTTTTGTGTAAGGTAAAGTAACCTTGCGTTTTTTTTTTTTCTAAAATTGTGTATCCCTGTTTTTTTGTATTTTGGCTTTGTATTCAAATTAGTCTCTCTGTTCAAACCTTTTTCCTCTGTAAAGTTGCTCACTTGATGAAATAAATTAGCCCTTTATGATTTTTATTTGACACACTTAGTCTAACATTTCCAATCAAATACTTGTACGTAACGAAATGAAGAAAGGCTTAAAAAAACAACTAAGGAAAATAATGAAAATTAATTTCGAAAAAAGAGATCTAAAGTAAAACTCAAAATTAATTGTATGAAAAAGAACAAGGGTTCGGCAATTTGCAAGAAAGACAAGTGACCTAAAAAATTTGTTTTGATTTCTTCTTTGCGGCTTTCATTCTCCACGACACCTTATTAGGATACGATTCCCAGTAAATCTTGAGGATTCCTCGTCATGAAAAATTCACCTTAAGAGTGATGGATTGAAACATGATATCAATGCACATAGCCCTCATAGCAAAACAATCCAAAACAAGAGCAAAAACGACATCACTGTCGCCTTTTACAATAACCCATGCTTTCCCAGATAGTACTAGGGTCCTCTTCATTTGTCCATGGCATTTGCAGAGGCAAACTCACGCCTCGCCACGACGCTCAATTGACATTCTTCAAACTTTTTTAAAAAAATCCTGAATTGATCAAAGATTGCATTTTATGTTTGAAAGCCTTGCATGCTTCTGTTGAGTGTCCACGCGTTCCTCGATGATAATCACACCTCGCATTTATGTATTGGGTACGGAGGTCGTGTAGGCCTAGTTGGACAAACCTCTATGAGGTTACTGCGGAGAAGATTTAGCAGTAACTCTGCATAGGTCATAGGGATTGGAGTGAAGTTGGCAACCTCCTCAATACGACATTTGAGGATAGGCAGTAAAATGTGAATTAGCTCTTCTCTTTATCTTTCTCATGAAATTTGCGCCTCTAATGAACCAAAAGACCCGTTTTTCCTTCGCGTTTTGAGGTTAAATAGATACATCTGCAAACGTCGTGCCCGACACCTTCTCATTCGCGCCCGGGCTTGAAGCTCTCTGGAAAATCGCGCACGAGAATTCACTGAAATCTTAACGGACCGATATCTTGACGAGCGTCAATTGAGCAACTCTCGAGGAACATCATCTTCTCATTGGAGAACGAGCGTCCTCTTCCATCTCGTCAATGAGAGTTCTCTTCTAAAGGCAGGCGGAGCGTCCACTTCTGTTCGGATGGACGAGCGCGTTAGAGGCGAGTCAAATTAAGCTTGGACGAGCGTCTATTTCGCTTGGACGAGCGTCCACTTGTGCTCGAGCGAGCGTCCGTTTCAGCATAGACGAGCGTCCGTTTCAGCCTGAAGGACGAGCGTCCACTTATAGGACGAACGCCCTGGACGATCACGTGCAGGACGAGCGTCCGCTTCCATTATGGACGAGCGTTAACTTCTTGGACGGGCGTTCTACTCAGTTTTACGGACGAGCGTCCAATTGTGTGTGCTGGACGAGCGTCCATTCCAGCATAGACGAACGGCTGCCTAACTTTGAACGAGCGTCCGCTTCTTGAACGAGCGTCACGTACTAGTTGAAGGACGAGCGTTCGCTTTCATTGGTTGGACGAGCGGCTGCCTCATTTTGGACGAGCGTCCACTTCTAGCTGAAGGACGAGCGTCCACTTCACAGGACGAACGTCCACTTCTGTGGACGAGCGTCCTCTTCTGTTCACTGGACGAACGTCCACTTGTGCTCTTAGTGAAGTACTCTCTGTCGTCGATAGGGTGATTGTCCGTGTGCTTGTGTCGAGCGTTTCTGTACTTTGGTTCAGCTCCGCACCCTGTCAGAGACTCTTCCACCTTCAACCTCTCATTGCTTATCATGTGTTCATGATGGTTGTAGAGTACAGTAGTGACCTTCTTGTTGCTCAGAGGTGGTTCTACTTGAGAAGAAAATTTCTCTCTACCTTGGGCATATTATTTGAATAATTCAAACTCCTTCTCTATCATGCTCTATGAGATGTTTCATCCATGTTATATTTGCACTGTCTCAAGAAAACCATCCACCGGATTCTCCCTAGGCCGATGCATCAAGGTTCGAGATGAGTACTCCCATTAGAGGCAATGCCAGCCCATTTCTCAGAACAGAAGAATTAATAACTTTCCATCACATGCATGAACCATTATTTTCTTGCCATAGATGGCTTTGGGGATAAGCTCTTTCCCGATATTTCTCAAACTCTGGAAACTTGAATTTTGGAAGTACCATCAGATCTGAGCCTATTCAAACTTTGCAACATTTTCAAACTTGGCATTTCATCCACCTTCTATGGCTTTCACAATTTTTACAGTTCTTCAAATTTGTGCCTGACAACCTCAACATTGATGTGATGACATGGTGACCAGATTTATTCAACTCAGGTGGCTTTGTCCTCCTAGTGCTTACAATAATTCTCCTAAGGACCATCCAAACGGTTGCCCCCCAAACTCGTTTCCTACTTCAACTGTGTCCCCTTTGACTTTTTTTTTTGCGTCAAGATGTCTCAAGTCCATTTCTGAGGGTGGAGTATAATTCGGGGGAAGACCATAGGAAGGGAAAGTTTGTGTCTTCTGGAACTCCTTGTTGTGATCGTTGTGTGCATAAACATCCAGGACTTTGTAAGGCATCCAGGGTCTTTAGGACCTGTCTCATTTGTTCCTTCAGCTATCGGATATTGGCTTTCATTCCCTCTTGAACTTCTACTTGGTTCTCCATGATTTTGCCACTGGTTCGTGTCCTTTAGGGTGTTTTGGAGACTTAGCCGTATTATTATTTTAAATTGAGAAAAAAAAAATGGAAAGAGAAAAAAAATATGGAAAGACAAAGCAACACAATTACCATAGTAAGAAATTATAAAGATGTGAAAACATCGCCAAATGTATAAATCTGGAAATTAACATGAATCAAAGTCAATAGGACAGTCCACATGTAAGGTATGTAAAGTCACGATCAACTATCACGAGTCTCAGCCATCACATTCTTCATTTCTCTCATCAGTTTCTTGCAGTAATTGAGGAAAGCTTCAACCTTCTTAGGTGGGTTAAAGATCGGCAATGCAGACTCAACATCAGCTAATATCTTAGGGACATCTTTAATGGCATCATTTGCAAGGGAAGCTAGTTGTGAGAAACTTCTCTTCCAGTTTTCTGTAACGCGTTCTTGTTCAACGGTATACCCCTTCGTCTGATTCATCACCTCTTCTTTGATTCGGCCCGATGCCAACGTTCCTTCTTCAGTTTTGTTACCGCTGCTTTTGCCTGTTGCTTGGCTTCGTTCATTCTAATATGCATGTTGAGCATCTCCCCTGGCGCTTTTTGCTTGTCCTTTTGAAATGGTCACACAATTCCTTCGTGACACGCCATGATGTCTCAATTATACCATATTCTCGGTCTCTCAAGGTTAGCTCAATGTTGACCGCTACCAACTCCTGCTTTTATCTTCTTAACCACTCCTCGCATGCTTTGCTGTTTTCCGCATTATCTTGCTTGAGATTCATATAATCATGTTGTAGGTTTTGAAGATTACTGGTCGAATTGATATCTTCTAGTTTCATTTGCTCGAGTTCTGCCTTCAACAGTTTTACTTCCTCATTTTCATCCTCATGAAATTATTTTTCATAATCTAGGTTAGGAGAAATTAGCTTGAAAGGCAATTTCACTCCCTAACCCTCTCTGCAATCCAATGGCTGTAAGGAATTCCTTCACCGATAGTCCATGGTATGGGGTCCCTTTCTGCACGCACAATGTTGCCCCAAGCATTGCTAACTTGATGAAGTACTTCAACAAAGGTCCCTCCTTCATAATAGATCTGCAACATGGCAAGAGATGCAGGTGTAGGTGATCCTCTCATAGGACGCCCAAATCGTCTTTGTGCTAACACAGGATTGTAATTAATACAACACCTGATACCCATGAGGGGGACATTAGGGTGACTCCCGCAATGATATATAATTCGCGCTCTACGCTGCCAAGGGACACACCATTTAACTTGTTCTTCGTTTACTTGAACAGAGTTGCGCCCATTCATTTGCCCCTTTCACATTTGGTTTACAGTGCAATAGCTCATCCATGGGACACGTGGCATTCAAGGTGTCGTCACTCACACGGAAGATGAACCATATATACAACACTGGTAGACAACATAACATTTTCTCCCCTTTAGCTCATAACAATGATTAAGGGTCCCATAAACTCTAGCTAGGACGACAGTGACTGGATTCTCATAGCACTCTTTGTATCCCACAAATGCATTCATAGCGGCATAGTTGACGAAATTATTAACAGTAGGAAAAAGCATGATAACATAGAGGAGAAAAGCCAATACATCTATAAGTGTTTCCCGGTTTTCCTCTTCAGCCAAACGATGCAAGTATCCTTTGAGGAAGGCCCCTCACTTTGTCCTTGATTGTGAACTTGCTCTCCAGCATCATAGGGTGTACTTTCATGATCCTTGATAGTTGCAAGAACAGGGACATATTACTCCAGGTAGTTGTATGGAGCTTTTCCCTCCAGAGGTATATTTAAAATTTGCTCGAATTTTTCCACTGTTGGCATTAATTGAAAATCCCGAAAAGTGAAACACCTCAGTGGTGGATCATAGTACTTGGCTAAAGTAGTAATTGCTGATGTTTGGACCTCCCCCCCTAATAGGCTCAACAAATTCACATACTCCTTCTTGAATGCATCCTTTTGGGATGCCTTAGTTCTCTCAGACCATCCATATTTCCTTCCTCCGCTTTAATGGCTATCCTTTCCTTTAAAATGTTTAAACTTGAAGGCCAGTCAACTTCAAATCTCATGTTAATTTCCATTTTACCTCAACGGCTTAGTCACAAATTTATAACTTCCTACCTAGGACCAACAACAAGACTATAAAACAAAACATGAGAAAAACGCGTAATGACATATGGTATATACAATGTGTTTAATAAAAAAACGGTTATAAGACGACACACATCTCCCTTCGTGCCCTAATCGAAGGTTGAATGACTTAAGGTTCTAAGGCCAAATATATGCACTCACAAGGATAGCTCCCTAATGCTTAAATTAAGGTCACCAGAGCTATGGCTCTTTTCACTGTTTCTCCACAACAGTCAGAGTAATCAACTAGATGTGGAGACACAAATGATAGAACAGACTCTGGCTGGGGTTCTCACGATAGCCAGACAGGAAGTACATCCCAGAGTGACACCGCTACACAACCCCTCTAATTCTAAGTTGCACTCAGACCCGGGTATAGGGCCTCACTCATGATATGCATATGATGTGTGTGTGTGAAGGGAGAATGCAATTGTACACCCCAAACCCTCACCTGCAAAACAACCAGAAAATTCCCAGGCAGATATAACATGTTTTCTATCCTAGGGTTCAATGTAATCAAAACAAACACATGTACAATTATGACAAATATCCAACAAAGATAAAGAAAAAGAAAGGGAAGAAAAACACAAAGAAAAAAACCACATTGAATTCGCACATCTAATTAAATGGCCTCACTCTCCTCATTCCCCAGCGGAGTCGCCATCTGTCGCAACCGTAATCGCGACGGGACGACGATCCAATAAAAAATTAAAAGATTTTGAAAAAGAGAGATTTTGGAGTCGCCACCATAGTTTATTCTGGAAAACTACGGAAAAACCATAAAATGATAAGGCATGGTCAAATTGAACCAGATTCTTGGTTCGGGAGTCGGTTACGTGTAGGGAAGGTATTAGCACCCTACAACGCCTGCCCTAAGGCAGTACCTTTAACTAAATGTGCGAATGTGGATGTGGTTTTCAAAGTATTTAACTTCCCCTTAAAATAAAACTCAAAAGAAACAAACAATATTTTTTAGCTTTTTGGGGCCCGACAAGGATTGACCTTGCTCCTACGTATTCTCATTCAAAATGAGAAATCAGGGTTACGTAGTTCTTTTAGAAACTATTTGAGGAATTTGTTTGGAAAATTGTTTAGAAAATGATTTGGATTTTGAGGGAAATGAGCCTGACAAGGACTGGCCTTGCTCCTACGTATCTCCACTTTTGATGGAGAATCAAGGATCACGTAGTTCTGGCAAGCGATATCGTTGGGTGTTCGAAAAGTAGATGTTTTTAGTTTTTGAGGATTTTTATATTTTTTTGGTACTTTTTTTATTTTAGGAAAAAAGAAAGGGAAAAGGTTTTTGGCACAAGGACGATGCGTGCGATCACACATGTGCCTAAACCTTTAAAACGTATTTTTTGGTATTTTTGCAGAAAGAGAAAAGGTTTTTGGCACAAGGACGATGCGTGCGATCACACATGTGCCTAAACCTTTAAAACATATATTTTTTTGGCATTTTGATGTAAGAAAGAGAAAAGGTTTTTGGCACAAGGACGATGCGTGCGATCACACATGTGCCTAAACCTTTAAAACATATTTTTGGGTATTTTTGAAGCAAGAGAAAAGGTTTTTGGCACAAGGACGATGCGTGCGATCACACATGTGCCTAAACCTTTAAAACATATTTTTTGGCATTTTGATGTAAGAAAGAGAAAAGGTTTTTGGCACAAGGACGATGCGTGCGATCACACATGTGCCTAAACCTTTAAAACGTATTTTTGGGATTTTGTCAAATTCATTATTTATTTTATTTATTTATTTTTTGTAATTTTTGTTCATTATAAAAAAAATGAGTGTGTGTAGTGTTTGACAAATAAACAAGACAAATACAGTATAGAGGGATGGGGGTTATTTTACAAGGGGATTACACAATAAAAATTAAATGACCAAACAAAAAAAATAATAAAATTATAAGAAACTAAAGCGTGAAAAAAAATAAAACAAGAGAAAATTAACCAAAATTAAGGGTATAGGGATAAAACCAGGAGTGACGAGTGAAATTGAAACTCCTTTGTTTGGGCCAAAAAACCTTTCCCTCAACTCGTCTGTCAGGGGTGTAAATATGAAACGAGGAGGTGTATCCCGAAATGTATGCCGAGTCCAAATTCAAATCTCTCTTTTTTTGTTTGCAGTATGGGCTTCGGCCCAAGTGAAAGAGTGCAGATGAAGTTTTAGGATGACATTTAGTATTTGCTGATTCTGGCCCAATTCTTCTTTTGATTTTTGTTTGCAGAAACATAGTGAGCTTAAGTCCAAACAAGATAGGGGTGCGAAGATGAGGGGGGGACGCAAAGGAAAAAATGGCCCCTTTCCTTTTTTATTTCATTTTATTTTTCTTTGCTGTTTTTTTTTGTTTTTTAGAGAAAGAGTTGGGTAAAAAAAAAAAACGGCCCAGGTCCTTTAGCTCAAGAAACCCTTAGGGGTTTCTCCCATTCTCTTCTCATTATACCGATTCACTTCTTCTTCTCTGAGCAAAAGGGAACCAAAGGCGCTCACCTCAAACGGCCACCACAATCCAAGGCACCGCCAGAGGCAACTGTCGTCGGAGTCAACGCCGACAGCGGCGCCTCTACCCTCCCTCTCTTGTCTTTCAAACGCCAGCAATCCAAGGATGGGGTGGCCCTGCCCGCGAGCCGTTGCCTCTGCCAAGCTGACCACCGTCGATCCGTTGCCAGCTCACCCGCGCCACTGCTCGACGCCGTTAAGCCACCGTGCCGCTACACCAGCCACCGCGACCCAGCCACCGCGACCCAGCCACCGCGAACCAGTTCTTACGATCTCGGCGTTAGCGGCAAATCCCAAATGCCGTCGGATCCGTTCCCAACCGCGACGCCGTCAGCATTGGAAGCCGCCGTCGATGGGCTCTCCTACTCTCTATTTTCTATTGCCACCGTTGCCACAGGCCGGGGCCGCCGTTTGATACTGTGCAGGGGTACCCTGGTTTGAATTCGATTCACAAGGATATGATATTGAAACTGAAATTGGTTGTTAGTTTCTGGGGTTGATGAGGTTCGACGAGGTTGATTCTGAAATTGTTACTGAGGTTGAGTTTGAGGCTGATGAAGGGGGAGGAAGAAAGGTGTTGGCCGTGGGGGGTAAGGTCAAGATGATGATGTTGGCTGGGAGGTAAAAACAAAGAGGGACGTGATATGTCCATCAACGGTGCTCCAGATGAATAAAGAGTAAGATGATGGGTTGTTTGGAGGTTAGGCCGTGGTATAAGGTGTTGGCCGTGAGGTCCTTCTGAAGGTGATGGTAGGGTGTTGGGGATCACGGGTGAACTAGAAGTGTAGTTGGGATGGTTCTCAAGAGTAGAGAGAGAGTTTGAGATCAGTGATGGCTGGGGAAAACAAGAAGGAAATGGATGCAGATGATGGCCGTGGCAGTGAGGTGTTGAAAAAAAGGCTCAGAGGTGTTAACTGTGGTCCTCATGTCCGTGAAAATTGGAAGTGGAAGGAAAAGGTGGCCGGATGGAAGGGTATTGGTGGTAGCCGTGAGTGTCAAGATACGACCATGGGTGAATCTGGATTATGGTTGATGATTGCTGGAGGTGGTATTGGGGCGATGATGATAAAGGGGCTGTTTTGGGTGGTTGACTCCTAAGGAAAACGAGATGGAGGTTGGTCGTGATATAAGGTGTTGTATAAAGTGTTGGGAGATGAATGATGGATGGCGTTGAAGATGAGGAATCGGGAGCGAAAGGGAAGTGTGGTTGGGGTGAAAATATAGAAGAAGGGGCTAAAGATCACGATGTTTGCCGTGGGGTGTAAGGATGAAGATGGGGTATTAGCCGTTCTGTGTCCATCACGGGTGTTCCAGATGAAAGCCTCTGTTAATGGGTGTTGGCCGTGTATAAGGTGAAGATGATGGATGTTGGAGGTGATGGAGAATGATCAGAGGTGTTGAAATAACATACATGTACCAATATTCACGACACTATGCATCATGTTTAAACAGTACCACATACAGACTCTACACATACAAACTTGGCAACAACATAACAGAGACAACGTTCAAAGGCAATGTAACCAATCATATTCAAAGACAAGTAACCAACGCACTAGGATATGGAATGCAAGACATCACTTACCTCTTGAAGATCCGTTTGCGGTTGTTAACCCGTGGGTTTGATCGATTCTTTCCTTGTGGCTGATTTCCTTTTCCTGGTAACGTGTCTCCCTTTTTTAGTAACTCCTCCTCTGTTCTTTTTGGTTTTTTTTTTTTTTTGTGGTGGATGAAGATTAAGATATTGGACGTTGGCTATGAGGTTAAGGTGCTGGATATGGACTGGGAGCTGGAATGAAGTTGGTCCCGAGGTGGTGTAAGGATGAAGATGATTGACGCGGAATGATGAGGGAAATGTTTATATCCAAATCTCAGAACCCGTGAGCCTCCCAATCTGTTCAGAATTCTTCACGTGATCCTCTTTTCTTTGCATGCTGATCTACAGTTTTTTGGCCGTGAGAAAATAGGGTGAGGGCCCCTAAATCTTGTCTTCTTCTTCATACGGTGGACACCCACCCTGTGTGTGTGATTGCTTCCTCTTCTGTGCATGCTGGATGGTGATGCTGGAGATGGTGGAAGGTTGGTTGGTGGTGCCCTGGAGCCACGGGTAATCAGGACGAGCGGCCGCAGAAGACTAAGGACGATTTGGACGAACGGCAGAAGGATTGAAGTGAGGGTCAGCACGAGCGCCAGGACAGGGCAGGAACGGTCTGAACGAACGCCTCAACACACTGTTTACCGAACGCCCTGTCAGTATGAACGAACGTCCAAATAAGGGAAAAGTACGAATGGTGGAGGTCGAACGTTCGAATGGAAAGCGAACGTTCAAATGAAAACCGAACGTTCACATAACACAACAAAAACCGAACGTTCACAAAACATGACCGAACGTCCAAAACCGAACGCTGAAGACAAATGTCATGGAGACCGAGCGTTCAAAGAGAAACCGATCGTCCAAGTGATGACCGAACGCTCATTAAACAATATAAACCGAACGGTAAACATGAGGGCGAGGACGAACGTCCAAAATGAACAAATGGCCGAACGGTCGAATAGTGAACGTTTGAGGATGACCGGACGATTGAAGATGAGGACGAACGCTTTAAGCCGAGAAAAGACGAACGGATTAACAACAAAGAGGAAGGACGAACGCTCACTGTTTGGACGAGCGGCCACAGTGGGAAAGGACGAACACTTGAACAGTTTTGGACGAACGGTTTGAACAGTTTTGACGAACGGCCTCAGCAACAGTGTGAAGGACGAACGCTCACTGTTTGGACGAGCGGCCTCAGTGGGAAAGGACGAACGGTTACTGTTTGGACGAGCGACCTCAGTAACAGTGGGGAAGGACGAACACTTGAACAGTTTTGGACGAACGGTTTGAACAGTTTCAAGATGGAACGAACGCGCTCAATGCAGGACGAACGATCGTGCCATGTAGAGGACGAACGGTTTCCTGAGGACGAACGGCATTGAGGATGAACGTTTTCTCTTTTTTTTTTTTTTTTTTTTTTTTGTGTATATTTTTTTTTTTTATATTATTTTTTTTATTATATTTGTTTTGTATATATTTTTTTTTTATATTTTTTTAATTTTTGTTATTATATACCTTTTTTTTGTATTATTTTTTTTTTTTTTAATTTTTTTATTTTATTTTTCCCTTTGATGAAAATAAATTCAACCCGGACGAAATTGAGTGTTGACACTTCTAAAACAATTCAATTAAAGATAAAAACATAATGCAAAAAGAGGTTGGATTAAAGCCTAATGGAATTTTATTAGAAGAAAGATGTTTGATTTCTACAAGGAAAAGAAGTTCATGGACGTACACACACCTACTTTCACCTAATTCACTTCTTCATTCTCAACAATTTAACATTCCAGCTATTACACAAGACACCCTTTTCTTTCCAGTTAAATCAAAACCAAAGAGATACTAAAAATAGAAAGAACCGTGGACATCTCATTAAGTCACCATTTACTTTGCTTTTTTTTTTACTTCTAACAAAATTAAAATACAAGCTTGAAACAATACTTCATTATCTATCTTTGAACAGCCATGAAGATTCATACATAATCAACAAAAACATTCAACCAAAAGTGCATTAAAGGAAACTAAAATGAGAGAAACATGAACAATCGTGAACTTTTCAGCATAAATACAAAGAAATGAAATACTTCCAAAATGAAATTAAGGCTCATCAAACTATAGTAACAACTTGCACAAACAGAGAATCCAATTTACAATTTATGAAATGCAAAGATAAATATAACAACATATGAATCAAAGCTTTAATAAAAATAAAAAAATGTACAAAACCAGCAAGAGTTCACGCTACATCCTCCTCCATTACAGTGACAGCTTTCTTTCTTTCTCCAACTTCTCCTCGAGCTCACGGTCTCCACACTCCAAACTCTGAAAACCTTCTCCCCCTGATTTTTATCAATCGTCTACGTGCTTTTTTGCCTCTTCCCTCTCTCTGGTTTTTATTCTGGTAATATCCCTGTGCATACCACTTAGAATGAAAATGCTAAAATGGGGTCCTCCATAATTTGTGTCCAACGTTTTTCTCCTCCCCTCTGGACCGTGTATTTGCAGCAGCCTCTCCATGTCACCTTACACCCAACTAAAAGAAATAAAACATGGTGCCCACTTTTTGTCCTTTTCCTCCTTTCTTATCACCATATTTTATTTTCCTACGTACCAAAATAAATAAAGGCATCCATTCTCATATTTCTGAAAAATGAATCCAAGTGAAGCCTTCCCAATAAGCTGCAGTGCGTGCGTGACTTCACCTACTCCCATTTACTAATTTACTTCATTTCCCAAACAAACCCTGCACCCATTTCTTCAAGGCAAGTGAATTGACTTCTTCATTCCAAAGCCAATGATACATGCTGATGTGCTTCTCTGGAACGTTACAAAACAACAAGGGGCCTTCCATCTTTTTGACTTCCTTCAACCAATTAATCATCACTTGTTTTTGTTTTTTTTCCTTCTATCATTTTTTACTGGCCCTCCATTCTCTTTCTCCTAAATGAAAATATCATGACACAAGTGAAGTCTCCCCACTATCCGTAGCTGCACCTGGACGTGAATTCATCCCATATTGAAACACCATTTCTTCCAAATGAAACCAGCCATGCTTGGACGTTGCTTGCTGCTGTATCCATTCTCATCACCACTTCCTCCATGCACTAACTTCTTCTTTGTTGCTGTATGCTGCAGCCGTGAGTGCCTCTTCATCCTGGATGTGTTTGTATAAGTGTGGAGGCTGCTGAACGGGGCTGGATTTGCCGTGATCACTGCTGGACGGAGCTGCTCCAAAGAGGTCGTGTGGTGTTGCTCCTCACTTCCATGTGCCTTCACTTTCATGATCGAAAGCTACCCGTGGCCGTGAATCAATGTGTATTTCTTCCACCACTTCTATTCCTTCAAAGTGCTTTGCTGCTTCCCACGTGACCACCTAAGCTGCTGGAATGTTTTACATGAAGGTTGTTGCGCACCATGAAGTGTTGGAAGCTGCTGGTTGGACGGTGCTCCTCCAGGTTGCTGGATGTGCTTCTTCTTTGCTTGGACGTGAGATAGCTGAACGGTGCAGCTGTCATGACGCCTCCCAGCTGGACCATGAAGGCAGTTGTTGCACTCCTTTGTTGTACCGTGTGCAAGCTGGGTCTCATAGTTTCAATTCCAACTTTTTATTAAAATCAAGACAAAATAAATGTTGCACGTGTGCCACTTCTTCAATCAAGTGTAGTGAGAAAACCAAAAGCCTTGTTCTCTTTT
Organism: Vigna angularis; assembly: GCF_016808095.1. NCBI lineage: Eukaryota > Viridiplantae > Streptophyta > Magnoliopsida > Fabales > Fabaceae > Vigna > Vigna angularis. The sequence continues at coordinate 3,913,391 of NC_068975.1, forward strand.
GAATGCTAATGGATAATTTACGTGGAAACCATGTGCTGGATGTAACTCTTTTCCAATAATGAAGCACCCCTTTCAAAGGGTAAAATGACCATAATGCCCTCTAAATATGACAAATTATTACCCAATAATTTTCCTAAAATTAATAACGTAAATATTTAACCATAGATAATTCAAATTAATCAAAATAAGAATTACCGGTCAAATTAAGTACAATTATGAAAAATGGGAAAATACTGGACAATTAAGCACAATTCCCTGACTAATTTTAGCACAATAAGCTAAGTGTAGTGAATAAAATATTGATTCATCACACTGGCCCAATCTTTTTGAGAATCTGATATGGTCCGAGAAATTTTGGTGTCAGTTTCCTCATCTTGATAGCTCTCCCGACTCCTGTAGTTGGTGTTACTCGTAAGAATACATGATCTCCTTCTTCAAATTCTAACGGTCTTCTTCTTTTGTCGGCATATGACTTTTGTCTACTTTGAGTTGCTTTCATCCGATCTTGGATTAATTTTATTTTTTCTGTGGTTCGCTATAATAGCTCGGGTCCCACTGTTAGTGCTTCCGCATCTTGAAACCAACACAATGGGGTTCTACATCTTCTTCCATATAAAGCTTCATATGGTGGCATACCAATACTGGAATGATAACTGTTGTTGTAAGTAAATTCTACTAATGGTAGTATCTCATTCCAACTTCCAAGATGATCTAATACACAAGTTCTTAGCAAATCCTCCAAAGACTGAATAGTCCTTTCTGTTTGACCATCAGTCTGAGGGTGATAAGCCGAACTCATCCTCAACTGCGTTCCCAGAGCCTTCTGTAGCGTCTGCCAAAACCTTGAAGTAAACCTTGGATCTCTGTCTGACACAATGCTTGTAGGTATTCCATGCAACCTCACTACTTCCCTGATGTATAACTCCGTCAGCTTTTCTAGAGACATACGTTGATTAATGGGCAAAAAGTGAGCGCTCTTGGTTAGTCTATCAACGATAACCCAGATAGAATCGTGACCTTTTGATGATTTTGGTAAATGTGTTACAAAGTCCATCGAGATACTGTCCCACTTCCATTGAGGAATGTCTAACTGTCTTAACATCCCTCCCGGTTTTTGATGCTCCACTTTTGCCTTCTGACACACCAAGCAGGCTGCTACAAACTCGGCCACATCCCTCTTCATTCCATTCCACCAAAATGACTCTTTCAGGTCTTTATACATCTTAGTCATACCTGGATGTATGCTAAGACGACTTTTATGGCCTTCGTCTAAAATTAAATGTTTTAATTCACTCTTTGCAGGTATACACACTCTGTTCTTAAATCGAAGGATGCCATCTTTACTTAGAACGAAGTCCTTAACTTGATCGGTGTCCAACAACCTGATCTTTTGCTGCAACTCTTGATCCATCGACTGCTCAACCTTTACTTGTTCTAAGAAGTCACTAGTGATTACTAAATGACCACACCATATATGATCTGGGGTTAACTGCAACCCCAAGTTCATATCACGTAACTTTTCTAACAGTTCTAATTCCTTCACCATCATTGTTGTTATCTGAGCTTGTCTCCTACTCAATGCATCTGCCACCACATTGGCTTTTCCTGGGTGATATAAAAGCTCGAAATCATAGTCCTTCATATATTCCATCCATCTTCTTTGTCGCATGTTCAGCTCCTTTTGATCGAACAAATACTTTAGACTCTTATGGTCACTAAAAACTTGGAAACTTGCCCCATAGAGGTAGTGTCTCCATGTCTTTAATGCAAATACTACTGCTGCAAGTTCTATGTCATGCGTTGGGTAGTTCTTCTCATGCGCCTTTAGCTGCCTAGATGCATAAGCTACAGGTCTCCTTCCTTGCATTAGGACGCACCCCAATCCTTGATATGACGCATCGCAGTACACCTCAAAAGATTTGCTAGAGTCTGGAATGATTAATACTGGTGCTGACGTTAGTCGTTGCTTCATATCCTCAAAACTGGCTTCGCACTTGTCAGTCCACAGAAATGGTTGATCTTTCCGAGTTAACTGAGTTAGAGGACCTACAATCTTGGAAAACCCTTCAACAAAACGTCGGTAATAACCGGCTAATCCTACAAAGCTTCGTACTTCAGTTACAGTTTTCGGCCGCTCCCACTTTAGCACAGCTTCCACCTTTGCTGGATCCACTGAGATTCCTTGAGCAGAAATCACATGACCCAAAAATTGTACTTTCTCTATCCAGAACTCACACTTTGACAGTTTCCCATACAGTTGATGTTTTCTTAAAATTTCCAACGCCACCCTCAAGTGTTCTGCATGCTTTTCCTTATTCTCTGAATAGATAAGAATATCGTCTATAAATACTACCACGAACTTATCTAAACATGACCGAAATATTCTGTTCATGTAGTCCATAAAAATCGCTGGAGCATTCGTCACGCCAAACGGCATTACCACGTACTCAAAGTGTCCGTAGCGAGATCTGAAAGCCGTCTTTTGCACATCTTCCGTCTTGACCAGAATCTGATGGTACCCAGATCTGAGATCAATTTTTGAAAACACCTCTGCTCCTCTCAACTGATCTAATAGATCATCGATTCTTGGCAAAGGATATTTGTTCTTTATTGTGACCTTGTTCAGCTGTCGATAATCCACGCACAACCTTGAACTTCCATCCTTCTTCTTCACCAGCAATACAGGAGCTCCCCATGGAGACACACTTGGACGGATAAACTTCTTCTCCAGCAGATCTTCGATTTGCTTTTTCAACTCTACTAGTTCGGCAGGAGCCATTCTGTATGGAGCCATAGAAACTGGGCCAGCTCCAGGCATTAGATCTATTGTGAAATCGATCTCTCGACTAGGTGGTAAACCTGGTACTTCTTCTGGAAAAACATCAACATATTCTTCTACCACAGGTATTCCGATGATTTGTTCTTCAGTATTCTCTCTTTTCTCCTGAGCTAACACCACAAAGCAGGTAGCTCCATCTTTGATATCCTTCGCAACGACTCGAGTTGAGCTTAGTTCTAAATCGTTCAAATTTAGAAACTCTATCTTTTGTTTCCCACAGTCAATAAGAACGTGATTGGCAGTCAACCAATCCATTCCCAAAATAATGTCTAGATTTTGAAGGGGTAAGCAGATCAAGTTCACTTTGAACTTGCGTCCTGCAATTTGGATCGGGCATCCGACACAGACTGAACTGGTCGTAACTGGTCCCGATGCTAGTGTAGAAACTACTAATTCACACCCTAGATCAAGCATCGGTAATCCGAGTCTTTCTAAACATGCTAAGGATATAAAGGAGTGTGTGGCTCCAGAGTCAAACAAAACATATACGCATTCTCCTAACAACATACAGGTGTGTAAGATTAATGTACCTGGCTTAGTAGCCTCTTCTGCAGACATTGCGAATACTCTCCCTGTTGCCCGGGGCTTTACTTCAGCAGAATCTTGTTGTTGTGGTTCTCCCACCTTCTTTTTCTTTGGACAAACATTAGCAAAGTGTCCCGGATCATTGCAGATGAAGCATCTCTTCCCTTCAACTTTTTCCCCAATAAGTTTAGGACAGTCACGTCTGAAATGTGCCCCTCCACACTCAAAACACTTCACTGTTCCTCGATATGATAATTGTGGTTTTTCATAAGGTTTTTTGTTGAATTTCGTTGAAGATTCTCCCTTGGCAAGTCTGGAAACTCTACTTGGATCAAACTCCAATAATTCTATCATTCTGGCTTTCTCTACCAATGCTGGAAACTCTTGTATTTCCAATGGCATAAGTACCTTCTTCAGTTCATGCCTTAGTCCTCCCTCGAATTTTCGACATCTCCATTCTTCTGTGATATTCTGAGTATAAAACCTCGAGAGATAATTAAATTTTACTACGTACTCTTGTACTGATAACCTCCTTTATTGTAAGGTCAGGAACTCCGCCTCCCTTGCAAATTTTGCACTGTTTGGAAAATATTTTTCCAAGAACCTTATCTTAAAGTTCTCCCAATTCACAGCCTCACCACGAACCGTCATCAACTGTTGCATACTTTCCCACCAATATTCAGCCTCCCCCACCAAAAGAAATGATGCATAAGTTAATTTTTGTTCTTCTGAGCAAGTTATTACCCGAAAAATCTTCTCGTTCTGCCTTAGCCAAGAGTCAGCCTCATCCGGAGTAGCCTCCCCATTAAATTTAGTTGGATCATGCCTTAAGAAGTCATTCAAGCTAGAATGATTTTGAGGTACTGGATCAACTTGTTGTTGCTGCATCTTTGTCGAGTTTAAATGATTTCTTCAAAAAGATAACAATACAATTTAGCATATGATATCAATTTCCTCCAATAGTCGTTTTCATCATAACAATTAATAGTTTTACTAGGAATAATAATTTCACTCCCCATAGTCCCAAAATACTTTCGAAAACCATTGCTCTGATACCATAATGTAACACCCAAATATTTTAAAGGGTATTACTGATAGTAGAGACTAAATTAATTCGATATCTCATATAAACAGTCAAACTTTATTTCAATTACTCCAAAGTACAATACCAAACTTACAAACTTTAAACAATATAGTCTTCACCGTTGACATTTCAACTTTTAAATTTTACACAACATAATCTTCCCAATACAAATTTATTCTTTTTACAAAAATCCATGAAAGGTTTTCCCCGCATCTCTCTCATCTCTAAGCTTTTTCAACCACATATGCAACATTCTCTAATCACATATAACATGAGTTATATGATCATAGCATAAACAAATAAGGGTAAGCCAACCATATCAAATCAATCATTAAACTTGTAATAATAATAGTTTAATCATTTATTTCTACAATTACTCAAATATCATTACCCCGATGTCATTAATTCATCATTATCAAAATCATCTTCCTCAATTTCATAAACCTTACAATTTATACTATGCTTACTCACGAAGCCTTATGGTCAGACCGCTCTCTGCCTGCTTCCTTAAGCCTCACCTGTATACTATGTCTTACTCTCTGAAGCCTTATGGTCAGACCGCTCTCTACCTGCTTCTATAAAGCTTATGATCCAGATATTTATGTCAAAGCCTTATGGTCAGACCACTTGCTGCCTGCTTTCATTAACCTCAGGTGTTACTTTGTTCATACCAAGCTCTCATGGTATAACCGAACATACTACTTCCCGTAGGGAACATTATTTCATAAGCAATAATTTCTTATATCCACTCCAACATTTCATCACCTCAACATTTCATACTCTCTTATCCACTCCAACATTTCATCAAATCAACAATTCATAACCTCTTCTCCACATAACTCAATCATGTTTATTCTCTAATCATAATTTGACAATAACCTATGTTGGTATTAATAAATTAAACATATCGCCGGATATCATACTTCATATTATAAACTCATTTTTGACCATAACGAGTATAACTCAACATATTTTCACCAATTAAAGATTCATAGATCAGCCAAAACATTTCATCATATCTTAGCCACTACGTATTAAAATCTGAACTCAATGTAACGATAGATAAAATATATATGAAGTTTTTACCATGATAAATTTATGCATCTCGAATTAACTTATTTTATTTTAATTTCATCCTATTAGAGATTTTTCTTTACCCCAATTGGTCACCGGAGAGGACCCAGATGTCTGAACGCATCAAACTCACCTTCGACGCCAACACATATGACTAGTTACAACTGACTGGACCAGGCCAGGGCTGCTCTATGATCAGGGATGTGCCAACTTAGGTTTTTAAGGTTCCTCTATCCTACCAACAAAGGGAAGCCTTCAATAATTAACAATTTATTTATTTAAATTATCTACCTTGTTCGCTTATGCTCTAAATCTAAAATGCCTAATTTTTAATATTTTTACTTCGTCTTACAACAACCTCAAATAGTATCACTACATCTATTTAATACTCATATACAAGTTATTACAGAATCCTTACTCCAGACCTTCCAACAAGATCAATTTCAGCCAAGAAACTCATTCATGATAGAATTCATACAAGATAATTATAAACAATTAATAATAATAAAGTATTACTATAAATGATCATATAAGAATACAATATTTGACAATCATAAAAATAATCTTAATATAAAAATTCATGGGGAAACAAGAAGTTGAATCTGGCAGAGCCGGTTAGACAACCTCTAATCCATCCAAAAGTACAATATAATTAAATAACAAGAATAATAACATATATGGGGAAATAAGAAGTTGAATCTGGCAGAGCCGGTTAGACAACTTCTAATCCTTCCAAAAATGCAATAAAATAAATAAGTAAAGCAATAAATAGTTTGGGGAAACAAGAAATTGAATCTGGCAGAGCCGGTTAGACAATTTCTAATCCTTCCAAAATACAATAAAATAAATAAAGAAAAACAATAAAATGTTTGGGGAAACAAGAAATTGAATCTGGCAGAGCCGGTTAGACAATTTCTAATCCTTCCAAAATACAATAAAAACAAATAAGGAAAACAATAAAATGTTTGGGGAAACAAGAAATTGAATCTGGAAGAGCCGGTTAGACAATTTCTAATCCTTCCAAAATATAAAAATAAACCATTTAATAGCATACATATGGCATAACATAATCAACATCACATTTTACAACTATCACACTTGGATCTAAACACAGAAGCATATTCTCATCCAAAATTCAAAATCATACAGAAACAAAATACTTCACATTCAAGATTTAAGATCAACAAAAGTAACATATACAAGACTCAAAATAATACCAAACAAAAATGTAACTCCCCTTACCTCTATTCCAGACTTAGTTTCCTCTTCTCAAACCGTTCTCCGGAAACTTCCAGAATTTCCCCTCTTCAACTATAATTTACTCCAACTCTCTTCTCTCACAATTTCTCTAGAATTTTGGTGTAAATTTCCAGCCTCCCCCCCTTGGCTATTTATAGTAAAAAAATTACTATTCATTTTTACTATTCATTTTTACTATTCATTTTTTTATTCATTTTACTATTACAAAAAAATAATTTTTTATTTGCAAATTGGTTAATTCTGATCTCAAAGCTACGTGTAACACTTATCCTTTCCAAAAATATTTTTTTTTTTTTACTATTCACTTTTTTTTTTACTATTCACCTTTTACTATTCACAATTTACTATTCATTTTTTTTTCTAGTATTTAACTTACAAATATTTTTCAAGGATCTTACATTTTGGCAGACGCTACAGAAGGCTCTGGGAACACAATTGAGGATGAGTTCGGCTTATCACCCTCAGACTGATGGTCAAACAGAAAGAACTATTCAGTCTTTGGAGGATTTGCTAAGAACTTGTGTATTAGACCATCTTGGAAGTTGGAATGAGATACTACCATTAGTAGAATTTACTTACAACAACAGTTATCATTCCAATATTGGTATGCCACCCTATGAAGCTTTATATGGAAGAAGATGTAGGACCCCGTTGTGTTGGTTTCAAGATGGGGAAGCACTGACAGTGGGACCCGAGCTATTACAGCGAACCACAGAAAAAATAAAATTAATCCAAGATCGGATGAAAGCAACTCAAAGTAGACAAAAGTCATATGCCGACAAAAGAAGAAGACCGTTAGAATTTGAAGAAGGAGATCACGTATTCTTACGAGTAACACCAACTACAGGAGTCGGGAGAGCTATCAAGATGAGGAAGCTGACACCAAAATTTCTCGGACCGTATCAAATTCTCATAAAGATTGGGCCAGTGGCTTATGAGATAGCATTACAACCTCGATTGGCAAAATTGCATAACGTTTTTCATGTATCCCAACTGAGGAAGTATATTCCAGATCCAAAGCATGTGTTAGAAGTTGATGAAATCCAGGTCAAGGAAAATTTAACAATGGACGTTGGACCAGTGCGTATACTAGATGTTCAAATGAAAAAGCTAAGAGGAAAGGATATTCGCACGGTAAAGGTACTTTGGAATGAAGACACAGAGGAAATGACTTGGGAATTGGAAGAATTTATGATAAAGGAATATCCATATCTCTTTTGTAAGTAGTCTTTTGTTAAAAAGTCTTTTATTAAATAGATAATTTTCGAGGGCGAAAATAATTGTTGTTGGGGAGAATGTAAGACCCATAAAATATATATATATATATATTTCTAATAGTAATTTTTAGCATTTTATTAGTAATAATAATTTTAATGGATAGAAAAATGTAAATTTTTGGATATAAAATTATAGTAATTCTAGAGAGAGAGCTTCAAAATTTTGATAACTTATTTAGGATTTTTTTAGAAAAGTGAATAGTGAATAGTAAATAGTAAATAGTGAATAGTGAATAGTGAATAGTAAATAGTGAATGGTTAAAAAAAATATTAAAATAAATTGTGGAAGAGAACACTCCACGTAGAATTAATCATTCAGAGATAAGAATGGTGAATAAAAAAATAATTTTTGAATAGTAAAAGTGAATAGTAAAAGTGAATAGTAAAAATGAATAGTAAAAATGAATAGTAAAATTTTTGGCTATAAATAGCCAACGGGGGAGGCTGAAGATTTACACCAAAATTCTAGAGAAATTGTGAGAGAAGAGAGTTGGAGGAAATTCTAGTTGAAGAGGGGAAATTCTGGAAGTTTCCGGAGAACGGTTTGAGAAGAGGAAACTAAGTCTGGAATAGAGGTAAGGGGAGCTAACTTTGAGTAATTCCTTTTATATTATCTTGAGTCTTGAATATGCTATATTTTGCTTTTGTTTGATCTTAAATCTTGAATATGGAATATTTTGTTTATGTATGATCTTGAATTTAAATGAGAGTATGCTTTTGTGTTGATATCCGAGTGTGATAGTTGTAAATTGTGATGTTGAATATGTTATGTCATTTGTATGTTATTAGTTGTTTATTTTTGTAATTTGGAAGGATTAGAAATTGTCTAACCGGCTCTGCCAGATTCAATTTCTTGTTTCCCCAAACATTTTATTGTTTTCCTTATTTATTTTTATTGTAGTTTGGAAGGATTAGAAATTGTCTAACCGGCTCTGTCAGATTCAATTTCTTGATTCCCCAAATTTTTTTATTTCTTTCCTTACTTATTTTATTACATTTTTGGAAGGATTAGAAGTTGTCTAACCGGCTCTGCCAGATTCAACTTCTTGTTTCCCCAAACTATTTATTGCTTTACTTATTTATTTTATTGCAATTTTTGGAAGGATTAGAAGTTGTCTAACCGGCTCTGCCAGATTCAACTTCTCATTTCCCCAGACATGTATTGTTATTGTTATTTAATTATATCGTATTGTTGGATGGATTAGAAGTTGTCTAACCGGCTCTGCCAGATTCAACTTCTTATTTCCCCAAACATGTATTGTTCTTGTTATTTAATTATATTGTATTGTTGGATGGATTAGAAGTTGTCTAACCGGCTTTGCCAGATTCAACTTCTTGTTTCCCCATAAAATTTTATATTAAGATTATTTTTATGATTGTCAAATATTGTATTCTTCTATGACCATTTATAGTAATATTTTATTATTGTTAATTATTTATAATTATCTTGTATGAATTCTATTATGGATGTTTATTGTGATGAATTTATTGAATGAGTTTGTTGGCTGAAATTGATCTTGTTGGAATGTTTGGAGAAAGGGTTCTGTAATAACTTGTATATGGGTATTAAATATACAGATACTGTTTGAGGTTGTTGTGAGAGGAAGTAAAATATTAAAATTAGGTATTTTAGATTTAGAGCATAAGAGAACAAGGTAGATAAATTAAATAAATAAATTGTAAATTATTAAGGGCCTCCCTTTGTTGGTAGGATAGAGGAACCTTAAAAACCTGAGTTGGCACATCCCTGATCATAGAGCAGCCCTGGCCTGGTCCAGTCAGTTGTAACTAGTCATATGTGCTGGCGTCGAAGGTGAGTTTGATGCGTTCAGACATCTGGGTCCTCTCCGGTGACCAATTGGGGTAAAGAAAGATCTCTAATAGGATGAAAATAAAATAAAATAAGTCAATTGTAGATGCATAACATTATCATGGTAAAAACTTCATATATATCTTATTTGTTATTACATTGAGCCCAGACTTTATTATGTAGTTCCTAAGATATGTTGATATATTTTTGTTGATCCATAATCTTTGTTTGGTGAAAATATGTTGAGTTATACTCGTTATGGGCAAAATGAGTTTATAATATGAAGCATGATATTTGGCAATATGTTTAATTTATTGATACCAAAACGGGTTATTATGAATTCATGATTAAAGAATGAACATGATTGAGTTAGGTGAATAAGAGGGTATGAATTGTTGGTTTTATGAAATGTTGGGGTGGATATGAGAAATTCATTACTTATGAAATGATGTTACTACCGGGAGTAGTATGATCGAGTTATACCATGAGAGTTTGGTATGAACAAAGTAACATTGAGGTTTATAGAAGCAGGCAGAGAGGGGTCTGACCATAAGGCTTCAGAAAGTAAGACATAGTATATAAGTGAGGCTTAAGGAAGCAGGCAGAGAGCGGTCTGACCATAAGGCTTCATGAGTAAGCATGGTACACTTGTAAGATTTATGGGAATGAGGAAGATGATTTTGATAATGATGAATTAATGACATCGGAATAATGATATTTTATCAATTGCAAAAATACATGATTATAATATCTTTATTACAAGTTTAATGATTTTATGATATGGTTGGCTTACCCTTATTTGTTTGTACTATGATCATATAACTCATGTTATATGTGATTAGATAATGTTGCAGATGCGGTTGAAAAAGCTTAGAGATGAGAGAGATGCGGGGAAAAACTTTCAGGAATTTTTGTAAAAAGAATAAATTTGTATTGGGAAGATTATGTTGTGTAAAACTTATAAGTTGAAATTTCAATGGTGAAGACTATATTGTTTAAAGTTTGTATGTTTGGTATTGTACTTTGGAGTAATTGAAATAAAGTTTGATTGTTTATATGAGATATTAAATTAATTTAGTCTTTACTATCAGTAATACCCTGTAAAATATTTGGGTGTTACAGGGAAGCCAGTCATTGGTGGACTAGTATGAAGATGATTTTGGCGGACGCCCAAAGTCCCATCTCTTGGGAAGTATTCAGAAGCAAGTTTTATGAAGAATACTTCTCAAATAGCGTTCGTTTTGCCAAGGAAGTGGAATTCCTTCAATTAGTGCAAGGAGGGATATTAGTTTCAAAGTATACCATCAAGTTCAAACATTTGGTTCGTTTCAATACCATGGCTACGAACGAGGAGTGGCAGTGCAGGAAGTTTGAGAATGGGCTGAGAAGTGACTTGAAGTTGTTGATTTCCAGTTTGTGCATCAAGTCCATTCCTGCTATGGTGGAGAGAGCCAAAGTTTTAGAGAAGAATATTTGGAAGTGGAACAACAGAAGAAACAACAACAACAGGCATCAAGAGGACCAATTTCTTCCAAGAACAATTTGAATCTGAGGAGGACTCCTTACGCTCGTCCAGTGTTACCCTCAAATTCTGGTGGGTCTCATTCCCAGTCTTTGGTTGCTGTCGGTCAATCTGGACAGCAAGGGGCGGTGACTTGTTTCCAATGTGGAGGACCCCACTATCGATCGTCATGTCCTCAATTGGCGGGAGGAAAGTTTTGCACTCGCTGCAGAAGAAATGGTCATCTGGAAAGCGAGTGTAACATGGGAAGGCGATCGGTGATGAGACCACCAAATGCTGGGAGAGTTCGACAAGGAAGGGGTGGTCGAGCACAAGCGGCTGGTCGTGTGTATGCTATAACGGGCGCAGAAGCAGCAAGTTTTATGAAGAATACTTCTCAGATAGCGTTCGTTTTGCCAAGGAAGTGGAATTCCTTCAATTGGTGCAAGGAGGGATGTCAGTTTCAGAGTATACCAGCAAGTTCAAACATTTGGTTCGTTTCAATACCATGGCTACGAACGAGGAGTGGCAGTGCAGGAAGTTTGAGAATGGGCTGAGAAGTGACTTGAAGTTGTTGATTTCCAGTTTGTTCATCAAGTCCTTTCCTAATATGGTGGAGAGAGCCAAAGTTTTAGAGAAGAATATTTGGAAGTGGAACAACAGAAGAAACAACAACAACAGGCATCAAGAGGACCGATTTCTTCCAAGAACAATTTGAATCTGAGGAGGACTCCTTACGCTCGTCCAGTGTTACCCTCAAATTCTGGTGGGTCTCATTCCCAGTCTTTGGTTGTTGTCGGTCAGTCTGGACAGCAAGGGGCGGTGACTTGTTTCCAATGTGGAGGACCCCACTACCGGTCGTCATGTCCTCAACTGGCGGGAGGAAAGTTTTGCACTCGCTGTAGAAGAAATAGTCATCTGGGGAGCGAGTGTAACATGGGAAGGCGAGCGGTGATGAGGCCACCAAATGCTGACAGAGTTCGACAAGGAAGGGGTGGTCGAGCACAAGCGGCTGGTCGTGTGTATGCTATAACGGGCGCGGAAGCAGCAAGCTCAGGTAACCTCATTATCAGTACTTGCTTACTGTATGGAAAATCTTGTTGTGTATTATTTGACTCGAGGGCAACACATTCCTTCATCTCGAAGGCGTGCGTTGAGAAACTAGGATTGATTGAGAGTGAGATGCAGTTTGACTTGGTGGTGTCAAGCCCAGCGGCTGGTGAGGTTAGGACATCTACTATGTGCATTAGATGTCCTACTGAGGTGGAAGAGCGTAGATTTAAGGTGAACCTTATTTTCTTACCTCTTCAAGGTTTAGAGGTAATTCTAGGAACGGATTGGTTGGCTGCTAATCACATTCTTATAGATTGTGGTGAGAAGAGACTGGTATTTCCTGATGGAGAAGAAGAGTTTTCTGTAACGATCGGTCAGTTGAGGGAACATATCATGGAGGGTGTCGGTTGCTTTTTGGTATTGTCTTATCTGGAAGCAGTTGAGGACAAATATTATGGACATTCGGTGCAAGGCGAACAGACTGACAACTGTTCGATCATTAGTGAATTCATGGACGTGTTTCCTAATGAAGTCCCAAGATTACCCCCTCCAAGAGAAGTGGAATTCTCTATTGATCTAGTGTTAGGGGTCGGTCCAATCTCCATTGCACCATACAAAATGTCTTCAGCAGAGTTGACTGAGCTCAAGGGTCAAATTGAAGATTTAATGGATAAGCAATTCATTAGGTCGAGCGCATCACCTTGGGGAGCGCCAATCCTCTTAGTTAAGAAGAAGGATGGAAGCTCTCGGCTCTGTATTGACTATAAGCAGTTAAACAAGTTGACTATCAAGAACAAGTACCCCTTGCCTAGGATTGATGATCTATTGGATCAATTGCATGGGGCTGTTATATTTTCGAAGATTGATTTAAGATCAAGGTATCATCAGATTCGGGTTAAGGAAGGGGACGTCTAGAAGACTGCATTCAGGTCTCGATATGGTCACTACGAGTACGTAGTAATGTCGTTTGGTGTTACTAATGCTCCTGCCATATTCATGGACTACATGAATCACATTTTTAGGCAGTTTTTAGACAAGTTTGTGGTCGTTTTTATTGATGACATCCTCATCTACTCCAAGAGTCGTGAAGAACATGAAGAATACTTGAGGATGGTGCTTGGTGTATTAAGGGAAAAGGAGTTGTATGTCAAGTTATCCAAGTGTGAGGTTTGGATGAATGAAGTGCAGTTTTTGGGGAACGTAGTTTCGGTTGGAGGTATCTCAGTGGATTCGGCTAAAGTACGAGCGGTCTTGGAATGAGAGAGTTCAGGTTCGGTCATTGAGGTTAGAAGTTTTGTGGGGCTGACAAGCTACTATAGGCGATTCATTGAAGGATTCTCTAAGATAGTAGCGCCGTTGACGTAGTTGGCCAGAAAGGATCACCCGTTCGCTTGGACTGATCGGTGTGAATCCAGCTTCCAAGAACTGAAGCAAAAGTTAACGAGCGCTCTAGTCTTGGTTATTCTTGACACGACCAAACCATTCGAAGTCTACTATGATGCTTCTCACCAAGGTTTGGGCTGTGTGCGTATGCAAGAGAGGAGAGCGGTCGCGTATGCTTCACGAAGTTGAAGGTACATGAAAAGAACTACCCTACTCATGATCTGGAGTTGGCAGTTGTGGTCTTTACATTGAAGATATGGAGGCATTACCTGTACGGGGCTACGTTTCAAGTATTCAGCGATCACAAGAGTCTCAAATACCTATTTGATCAGAAAGAATTGAATATGAGGCAAAGGAGGTGGCTTGAGTTTCTGAAGGATTATGATTTTGAACTGCTTTACCATCCGGGAAAGGTGAACGTAGTTGTAGATGCTTTGAGCAGAAAGGTAGTTCATGTCTCGTCAATGATGGTCAGAGAATTAAGTTTGGTTGAGAGTTTTAGAGACTTAAGGGTGCAGTTCGTGTTAGAACCAAGCAGTATAAGGTGTTGTACTCTTAGGATATCTAGTGATGTCTTTGACCCAATTAAGGAAAAGCAGTCAGCTGACGAAGATCTCCAAAAGATCTTGAGCGCGATCGGCACAGACAAAGCCAAATATTTCAATACTGGAACGGACGATCTCCTACGATACAAAGATAGGACGTGCATTCCAAATGATGGTGAGTTGAAGAGGATAATCCTGAAGGAAGGAGACATCACAGTCGTCTTAGCATGCATCCTAGCATGACTAAGATGTATCAAGACCTCAGGAAGTCCTTTTGGTGGCCAGGAATGAAGAGTGATGTCGCTTGGTTTGTGGCATCTTGTCTAACTTGTCAACGAGCCAAGGCAGAGCATCAAAGACCGGGCGGCCTACTATAGCCATTGGAGATTCCAAAATGGAAGTGGGATAACATCTCTATGGATTTCGTGACTCACTTGCCCCGTACGATAAAGAACTATGATGCCATTTGGGTTATAGTTGATTGTTTGATGAAGAGCGCCCACTTTCTCGCTGTCAATTTGAAGATGTCCATAGCGAAGCTTGCACAACTTTACATCAACGAGATCATTCGGTTACATGGAGTGCCATCCAGCATCATCTCCGACCGAGATACAAGGTTTACGTCTCGGTTTTGGCAGTCCCTATAAAGCGAATTGGGTAGCAAACTGCAGATGAGCTTAGCGTATCATCCCCAGACGAACGGTCAATCTGAAAGGACCATCTAGATGCTTGAAGACTTACTGAGAACATGCGTACTGGATCACTTGGGCGTGTGGGATGAAATTCTTCCTTTGGTTGAATTCACATACAACAACAACTTTCAGTCCAGCATTGGAATGACACCTTTTGAAGCTCTTTACGAGAGGAAGTGTCGGACGCCACTCTATTGGTTCCAGGAAGGAGAAAAGGTGTTGACTGGACATGAGCTTATTCAACAGATAACCGAGAAGATGAAGTTAATTCAAGATAGATTGAAAGCGTCACGAAGCAGGCAGAAGTCCTATGCTGACAAGAGAAGAAGGCCTTTGGAGTTCGTTGCAGGAGAGCATGTCTTTCTTAGACTGAATCCAACTACCGGAGTGGGCAGAGTCGTTCGTCCTAAGAAACTGTCTCCCAAATTCATTGGGCCGTATCAGATTTTGAAACGCATCGGACCCGTGGCGTACGAGATATTCTTGCCTCCTCAACTATCCAATCTTCATCCAGTCTTCCACGTTTCTCAACTTCGGAAGTACATAACAGATCCTTCTCATGTACTGGAATTAAAAGACATTCGTATTCGTCAAGTATTACAAGAGAAAAGCCATCAGATTGGTGATAGTGGTCTGGGACGAGAAGACGGGAGACTCTACATGGGAAGTGGAAGATGCCATGAGAGACTTATACCCTCCCCTGTTTTCTAATAAGTCATAATTTTCGAGGACGAAAATTTTTGTAGTTAGGGGGAATGTCATAACCCATTTAAAACGCACCCAAAACCCCTCTAAGCGGACGCCAAGTGTCAAGCGAAGGGGATCTAGAAATCAGATAGTGGGAGACAAGTGTGGGCAGCGGAGTGGCCGTTCGTCCTTGACGGTGGTAGCAAAATTCAGTTTTTCAAAACTCACGCCACTCTCTCTACATGCAACCTTCTTCTCCAAATCTCTGAACCATTTGCTCCTCCATCTCTCTAAACAAACTCTTACTTCTCTCTACACAATCTCATTCTTTCTCTTCTCCGATCACCACTCAGGCAGCAGTTCTACTCTTCTGGTGTAGTGGACGTCCGTTTGAAGCGATTAGTTTAGGATTCTGGACTGGTAAGTTCATATCTCCCTCAGCCGTGTGTTTTCCGTAGCATGCAAACCCAGATTTGTGGTTGCATGAGTTTATCCTCCCATTCTGAGTAGTTCTAGTCTTGTGTTTGTTTTAGTTTCTTAAAGCGTGATTGTAGAAAGCTAAGGCCTCTGTTAGAGAAGAACCCTATTCTGCATTGTTGAACGTTCGGTCACGTTAAGAGGTAAGAGAAGCTTATATAATTTAATTGTATGTTAGTTTTTACGTTCATTTTAATGGATGCATGTTTGTTGAGTTGCTGAACGAATATGAAGTATGATTGTTGATATGTTTTGACTGTATGATATATGAATAGTCACTATGATATGGATGTATGAATGTATGAAAATAGATGTTGAGGAAATGAATTGATGTAAAGAATGATAAGTATGTAATTCCACATGAGAAATTATTTTCGTCACTGAATGGTCTTTGACCGTTCGATTTTCCAGTGGACTCATTTTGGAACTGGATTCTTTCATTTGGGAAGAATTCTACTTGAGGACGAGCGTCTTTGTTCTATAACATCTGTATGTGAGCGTTCACCCAAGGGTATTTATTCCTTGGTGTTTGATGGTAAACCTAAATATATCTATATATATAATTGTATATCTCATTCATTCTTGAATACTAGTTAAATAGTAATCTTATATTTATCAAGCCTTTATTCTATAATTTTTGTAGTGTTCGGTCTTACACCATGTTCTCATTCTCCTTTCTGTAATATATATTGATAATAAGAACGTTCGTCCAAACCTAATATGGTTCGCTCGCTATGGTGTTCAGTCTTTGACTGACATTCTGATTTTCTTTATGTTTAACTCATTCAAAAGCTAAGTATATATTGACGTTCAGTTTCTTCACCGAATCCAGTTAAGTCCCATTATTTGATGTCCCCTATTGTCTGTCTCAATTGGTTTCAGCCTAGAGTTTTAGTCGGCCTAGGCTTATTGGCATTCGGTTTAACTCTCGTGAGTCAGTTCATTCAATTGGCTCACCTAGTAAATAACATTTAGTTCTATGCGTCATCGAGAAATATTATGGTAATCAGTTTTTTTATAACCCGATATTCACTCCCTCGAGTTTGATACGTTTTTGGAACTGGAGACCTTTGGTCTCACTCCAAGCATTCGGTCTTGTTCAGGGTTAAAGTTCAGCGTTCGGCATTTTGATATCCTAAGAGATATTTATTCAAATTGATCTTATTAAGGTCTTATTAATGAAAGATGATGAAATATGATATGGATGAAATAACTTGAGTTATGAACGAGCGTTCCGGGGAGGGATAACTCATGAATGTAAATTGGAAATTGGTAAAGTATGAATGTGGGCATGCTAAGCTGGCGGTTCATCTTGATATTTGTGATTACTCGTTTCTCACGTAGAGAAGGGTAAGTCATGTGTGAGAATGGCAGGAGGTCCTCGTCCTTATGGTTAATTTGGACGAAACGGACTAACCTCGGGTGGCAGCTGTTGAGGGTATCCCAGTTACTACATCACCTGGGTGCACAAACATCGTAGCTACACAGAATTCATACAGTCTGGACAGTCAGAGTTTAGCATTAGGCTTTGCATGTAAAATTGAATGAAATGATCTTGTTTATGTGAATAGTGTGAAATTTATGTTGATATTTGAATTGAATTACATAAGCTTACCCTATTTCTTGTCTTGTCTTTTTGTACGTTCTTTGGTTGTCTTTCTATTGCAATGATCATCTGTATGGATGTGAGCAGAAGGAGAAGATTTGCTAGAAGAGGCATTAGAAGAAAATCTGGTCGAAGTGGAAGTTAAGGCCGAACAGTAGAACCGTTCGGTCAATTATTGATTTTTCTTGGTATGACCGTTTGATCATCTTTTGGCTATTTCTTTTGTAGGATCGTTCGGTATAGGTCTGTTGTAAACCGTTCGGCCTAGTTGTATCTAATGTGCTGTTTTAACTCTTCGTTATGTTGTAAGGCCGTTCGGTCGTAATTGTACTGAATCTCTTTTCAATGACTGAGCTGTAATATTACTAGATGTAATAATTCTATTATATGATTTTATACTATATTTTTGGATGTCACAATTGTATATGATGCATATAAATAATTATAGTTTTCGAACAAATTATAGATGATCATATAAAATATAAACCATTTTATGACAAAAGTTTCTTAAATGTAAAATATATGGATAAATTTATTACCTTATTATATTTATATATTTTAATACAAATATGAATTTAAATAAAATAAAAGATCTGAATACTATTTTATTAGAATACAAAAAAGTAAGTACTTGTTTAAAAATTAAAGACAACGTCATGCGATATAATTTATTTGTTTTATTAATGGCAGGCAACAATTTTTAAAATTAAAATAATTTCACCTAATTTTATATAATTACGAGTATATTTTTTATATTAGCTCAGAGATAGTTGTCAAAATTAAACATGAGATAATAAGATGAAATAGTGTTTTTTTTGCCTTCGTCTTCTTCCTTTGTTATACACAGGTGAGTATAAGTGATAACGTTATATTTAGTTCATTCATTGATTTTCATTTCCTCACTGAAAAATGCTACTATCCACACTTCAAACCCCTCGCTCCCTATCTCGCCTCTCGCTCACTCGCCACTCCCACTCCTACAACTCACGCGCCTCCCTTACTGACCAAACCCCAACCCTCACCACCTCGCCTCCGCCGCACTCCGAAATCCTCTCTACCCGCCAAACACTCCTCTCCCGCCGTGCCTCCGCCGTCGACCTCGCCCTCTCCCGCCTCGCGCGGCTCCGCCTCGCCGAGCCCCGTCTCCGCGCCTTCCTCCACCTCCCGGACGATGATGCCCTCCTTGCCCAGGCCCGCCGGCTCGATGCTCGCATCGCCGCCGGCGACGACCCTGGTCCCCTCGCCGGCGTGCTCGTCGGCGTGAAGGACAACATTTGTACCAAGGACATGCCGTCCACGGGTGGGTCGCGCGTCCTGGCCGGGTACCGGCCACCGTTCGACGCGACGGCGGTGAAGAGACTGAGGGAATTGGGGGGAATTGTGGTTGGGAAAACCAATATGGATGAGTTTGGAATGGGAAGCACCACTGAAGCTTCTGCATTTCAGGTTCTCTCTCTCCTAATATTGCATTTATACATTTTTTTACTATGGTTTATATTGCAATTTGAATTTTTTTTTGTTTAAAAGTTAATTGTTTGATTAACTTTGAAACTTAGTACACTGTATGCATTTTTAGGTTTGAATGAGGATTCAAGCTCAACCAAGCTCTGCTACCACTACTTCTGTTATTATTTAGTTATACTAGTATTATTGGTGTTTTAGTCTCTGAAAATTTTATAAATTTTGATTGTAATATTTAAGTTTTGAAACATTGGTTTTGGGTACTTCATTTTTTTAATTACACATATTTTCCTACCCTTATGCAGGAAAATGTTTGGATATTTGAAAAAAAAAAAGTTTAATGGGCGTCTCAGTCGTCCAGTCACAAATTATCACCACCCATATAAGTTATAAAGTCAACAAATTTACCATGTAAATGGCAATGTAACACTATTTTAAAATGTTAGTACATATTCTTTTCTTCTCTTTAAAAATACATGGGCAAAATTGATTAGTTTTAAAAATTGATAATAAAATCAAATTTTGGATATGCTTCATGGACTAAATATTCCTTTAATCCTTTTTATTTATTATTATATAGAAAGTACTTTATGTCAGAAATGAGGCAAGAGAGGAGGATTTCTGTATAGGTAGGTAGGACACTCACTGAATTTTTCCCACACACTATTGTTGATGTTTAGAAATTTAGAGTTTGTAAGATTACTTTTAGAACCCAATTCAACCTCACAAAATTAGCTTAATAAGGTGAGGTTTGTACACATCTATCTATTATTATTTGGTCAAATCCCAAGATGATATGAGATCATCAACACATCTCCTCACTTTGATAACATCAAGTATGGGAATAAAGGAGGACCCGATAATGGGTTGCACAATAGACCCTGCAAACAATGCTAAGGAAGACTCTGATATGCTTTGATACCAATTAGATGGGTTACATTTTCATCATTCCTATTTGTAATAGTTAAAACCTTTAAAAGAGAAAATAAAATATGTTGAAATGCATAGAAAGATTATGAAGATATTTTTTCCTAATTACTATGGGGATATTGAGAATATTTTTATTCTAATAATCTGCTATTTACAGAAGTTACATTAGAAACGTGATTGAAGATTCAGAAGGTTGATGTTAAATGGTGTGATCTTAAGAGCATTGTGGGATGCTGGGTGTGTCTAAGAATGTATCTTCTAAAATGTCGAATGCCCACTTTGCGTTATTTGAGGATGGGTGACTTTATGACTCTGTTTTTCATTTGTCTCTAGGAGTTGAAGTATTGATTATCTGTTCTATATTGAAAGCAGGATTTCAGTGTATGTTTGGTATAGGAAATGGGGAATGAAAATTGTCAATGAATGACTTGATGGACCTTACATGCATTAATGTGTTACTAATTTTCATTCCTGCTATGTTATTTCCCCTCTGTTATTGCAAAGCTTAATGGGATAAAAGAGGGGTTGTGTGTGGGTCCTATTATTTGTATTTCCCATTTATAACTGCGATTGGTTTACTCAGGTGCTGCATATGTTCATTCAATAGGTGACTGCCAACCCTTGGGATGAGTCTAGGGTGCCAGGAGGATCATCAGGAGGATCAGCAGCTGCAGTTTCTGCCAGACAGTGTGTTGTATCGCTGGGAAGTGACACTGGTGGAAGTGTGAGGCAGCCGGCATCTTTTTGTGGTGTTGTAGGCTTGAAGCCAACATATGGGCGTGTTTCAAGATTTGGACTTATGGCATATGCATCATCACTTGATACCATTGGCTGCTTTGGTTCATCAGTTGCCGATGCCGGGATTCTCCTTCATGCAATTGCAGGTCATGATAGATTTGATGCCACTTCAAGTAAGCAGGTAGGAGGAGTATGAGTTTTCACAAAGTTTGGTCTAACTATTATAATCCTTCCAATTTCTCATTGTTTGCAAGGCATATTAATAATGTTAGTAAATTCTGTTCCTCAATTAGATTGGTGATTTCTGAAATCAGTGGATATAAGCGTTGTTGATTTCTTCTTATTAAGCCAATGTCTTTCCAACAATATGGTTTCGTTTTTCAGGATGTGCCTGACTTCCAGTCTCACTTTGTCTCTTTGAGCTGCTTGGAAAGTAAACCCTTGAAGGGACTGAGAGTTGGTCTGATCCGTGAAACAATTGACAAGGGTGTTGATGCTGGAGTAATTTCAGCAATTCGTGCTGCTGCTATGCATTTTGAGGAATTAGGATGCTCTGTGAATGAGGTTCTATATCATCTTTCTCTATGAATGACGACTTCTATTGGTTCTTTTGAAGTTTGTATTATTGCTGTTTATATTTCAGGATGTCCTTATCTTTTGCTACGAACTTATTACAGGTTTCACTGCCATCCTTTTCCCTGGGCTTGCCTGCATATTATATCCTTGCTGTGTCTGAATCATCTTCCAACTTGTCTCGCTATGATGGTATCAGGTCAGTGACTCTAATCACCTTTCTTATTTCTCTCCCCTCTGAATACATTTTCATTGATAAACCTTTAGCCTGGCTTTAATTGACCATTTGTATATATTTAGATATGGAAACCAAGTTTATGCTGACGAACTAGATTCTCTTTATGGAGGTTCCCGAGCTGAAGGGTTTGGTTCTGAGGTACTCACCTGTCCTTCCTTCTTAATTTCAAATTTGGCTCCAAGATGAGTGGTAGCTTAATGTTACAAACACCGGTTTTAGAGAAATGGTTCATATGTGTTGGTATTGCTATTTAAGCTACCTTTCAATTTTAAATGTCTTAGGTCAAAATGAGAATTTTAATGGGAACATATGCCCTCTCAGCTGGTTACTATGATGCATATTACAAACGTGCACAGCAGGTACTAATAATATTGTTTTATTTATTTCTTCGTAGATCTCTGATCTAAGTCCTAATAATTGTGAATTCAGTTTCATACGTGTAAATACATGATGCTTTAAGAAGTTTTAAGTTTCTGGATTTAATCAATTTCATCTTCTTCTAGAAGTGCAGTATTTTATGGACAATATTCAATGTTTGTGATTATTGTTACAGGTGAGGACCATAATTAGGAATAGCTTTAAGGAGGCACTGAGTCAAAATGACATCTTGATTTCCCCTGCAGCTCCTTCAGTTGCTTATAAAATTGGTTAGCATCTTCCACTCTTAGTGTTTGCATTATTGCACTTCATTATCTGCAGTGCTAAAATTTTAATGGCCTTTGGAACTTGCAGGTGAAAAGAAAAATGACCCTTTGGCCATGTATGCAGGCGATATTATGACTGTAAGCATTTCATTCTTGAGCGAGATTTCTGTCTCATGGTTGTGATTGTGTCCAGATAGTGTTAGTTTGAGGTCTTCGAAGTGTGGTATTGAATTTCTTGAACTCCACTTAGCCCAAGCTTGAGTCATACATGAACTACTTAATTTAAACACTGCTAGCACTTCAACGGGCCTTAATCAGATCTGACAAAAATTGTAGATTAAGCCTTAGAAAATCAAGATGGGGTGCTAACTCATCCAGGAATTATCTTTGCTAACCATTAACTGTCAGGTTGGTCGCATTGCATGAGTTTATTCTCAACATGTGCCTAGTATCTAGTAGTTCGAGTTCTAGAGGCTCAACGAGGGAATTTCCTTTTGGAATTAAGTCACAATTGAGCATAACTAATTATACATCGTTAAGAGTTTGATATTCTCTGTAATGTCTGAAATTTCATTCATATACAATAACATATCAAACATAGTTTTTGACCTTTTTATTGATGATTTGTCTTTTTACAGGTAAATGTTAATCTAGCTGGATTACCTGCCTTGGTTTTGCCATGCGGCTTTGTTGAGGATGGACCTGCAGGGCTTCCTGTTGGTCTGCAAATGATTGGTGCAGCCTTTAATGAGGTATTGACTCTTCCTATCCACTGCACTGGACTCCTTGTTGATGGAGCTCTTTATATAACTGGTAGTTTTGTTTTCTTTACTAGTCTTTTAGTTCTTAAAGATATTAAATAGAGATGGTGATAAGTTTTAGATTTTTAGAACTTTAAGTTGAAGATGATAGAACAAAGATGAAGGGACGAAAAAAAAAAGATAAAAACATAGAAAACTTTTGGGCCAATGTAAAATTAAAAAAAATAATTTGATTCCTTTTTTGCCTCAAATTAGATATTTGGTAAATACAAATCACATTGATATCATGTTTCATATTGTGTCTATTTTTTTTCTTTTCGGGACGGTTCAAAGATTTTTGTTCCAAAATTCTGCTTTTCTGTGAGCATGGATGTTTTGTTTCATGCACCTAGATTTGATAGAAAATCTGTTTTTTTTTTATCTTTTTTTATTTTTGTGATGCCACAACTTGGGAAAAACGGGAAAAGGAAGTGTAAAAGTTCGAGCTGAAAAGACTATCAAAATTTGAAAGGTAAAATACTAAAGAGAGGAAAGAAGTAAAAGTTTATGAATATAATCTAATATAATAGGCATTCCAAACCTCGTGGGAGATTTCGGGACAATTCACTGAAAAGTTATTTGGTGATGTAAAAGTGATTTTGACTTGTAGAAATAAACAAGTGATTCCTCTCGTGTGTTAAAATATCCATACATCTTTAGGATAGCTAGTTTATCTGATAGGATACTGGGTGATAGGATAGAAGGCAGGGGAGCTGAAAGGTAGGAGGCAAAGGGAAGCAAGCCGAATGGTGGAAGGCGGTGATGAGCTGGAGCCGAACAGTAGGAGACAGGGGGAAGCAAGCTGAACGGAAGGCGGTGAAGAGCTTGAGCCAATCGGTTGAAGAATGACTATTGTAACTAGGACAACAGTTAGGATGGGCGAGAAATAATTATAGTAAATAAGGCCATATCCTAGGGAAATATTTAGTATAAGTTAATTGTAGTTGTTAGAATTATTGTATTTGTATTTAGATGTGAGTTGTGAGTGTGTTGTATGTGAGTGTGTGTGAGGTGTGTACCACTCACTTAATCCTATAAGTATAGGATTAAGTGAAGGGATGTAATAGCAAGAGAACCATTTTCATTCAATACAATACCATTTTCACATGGTATCAGAGCAGGTTCTCTGATCTACCTCTAGGTCTCTGCTGTCTGCCGGCGGCCGGCGGCCATGGCCGCCGGCAGCCCCTATAGTTTCCGGTGACAGCCCTCAAATTCCATTTTCTCTTCTTCTCTGTGCAGCAGTCCAGACTGAGTGTGCCACTGCAGTCGCCGCCACTTTCCGCTGCCATCGCTGCTGACTCCGTCGCCGCCGTCGCTGCCGCCGCCGCCGCCGCTGCCGGTCACCGTCACAGTTTCGACGGGTGACCAGCGGATCTGGACCGTCTCCTTGAGCGACGGCCACCCCTGCCGGAGACAGGACCAGAATCCTCCGAACGCGCCGCAACGGAGCTCTTCTTTCCGGCTAGTCCGCCGCCGGCCGCCGTCACCGTTTCGACCGGTGACCATCGGATCTGGAGCGTCTTCTCCAGCGACGGCCAAACCCGCCGGAGACAACACCAGATTCCTCTGAACGCGCCTCCACGCGCCTCCTCTTTCCGGCAGATCTCGGACGCGTATAGCCACGCGCCGCTTTGTCGCCGGCCACCGTCACCGTTCCGACCAGCGACCACTGGATCTGGTTCGCCTCTTCACGCGACGACCAACCCCACCGGTGCCGGCGACCGAAACCTCCGCACCAGCTGTCACGCGCCGCTTCTTCTCGGCCAGTCTCGGCCGCGTGTTCTGCACGGGCCGCCTTCCCGCTGCCAGAGTTTCACCGCGACACCTCCATAACCGTCGTCGAAGCTCCCTCTCTCTGTTTCGACCATCAGAGCAGCCATTGCTGCCATCTTCGTCTCCACCGTTGATGTCCCGCGCCATTTCTGCTGTCCCGCGCCATTTCTGCTGTCTGGCGCCGTTTCTCCGTTGTCCAGGCGCCGGTTGCTGCTGTCCGGGTACCGTTTTCCGCTGTCCAGCCACTGTTTGCCTCTGTCCGAGCCGTCTGCCTCTGTCCGAGCCGTCTGCCGCTGTCCAGGTGCCGTTTCCACTGTCCGGCGCCGTTTCCGCTGTCCGGCACCGTTTTGCCGTTGTCCAAGCGAAGTTGGCTGCTGTTTGGTGCTAAAGTTAGCACAGTTTGCCGCTGTTCGGTGCTAGAGTTAGCCCGATCTTCTTGCACTATTTGCTGCTGTTCGGCACAGCCGTTGTTCGGTGCTAGAGTTAGCCCGATCTTCTTGTGATACACTGCTACGTATCACCACTTGGGAGTTGTCCAACAAAGAATTTTGGACCTTCAATTTGGATCTTTGATGCCTCTGTTTCAGCATTGTAGCTTAATCTTGTGTTTTGTTTTAGTGGTCCAGCAACTGTGATATTCCACATTTCCGCCGTTCACACTAAGGGGGAGTACGTTTCCAAGACACTGCAAGTCACATGTATATGGGTGTAGTCCCTGCAGTTTTGTAGATTTCAGCTACTACTGTTGATCCCGTCATCCAGCCATCATTGATGAAGATTTAGTGTAGTCCCTGCAGTTTTGTAGCTCTTAGCTTTCAGCTACCACTGTTGATCCCGTCACTCATCCATCATTGATTGGAGAATCAGTCCTTGCAGTTTGTCATTGGAAACCAATGCTTTCCTTTATCCACTTTTGAAGTTGAAGTTTCACAAGCTGCTGTTGTCCATTTATGTTTGCCTCACACTCTTGAAGACAAATCATCTAGTTCAACACCGAGTTCATCTATTCCAAGCTTAGTACATACAATATGTATGCTCCAGCTTGAGGGGGAGTGTTAGAATTATTGTATTTGTATTTAGATGTGAGTTGTGAGTGTGTTGTATGTGAGTGTGTGTGAGGTGTGTACCACTCACTTAATCCTATAAGTATAGGATTAAGTGAAGGGATGTAATAGCAAGAGAACCATTTTCATTCAATACAATACCATTTTCACAGTAGTAAATAGGGCCATATCCTAGGAAAATATTCAGTATAAGTTAATTGTAGTAAATAGGGCCATATCCTAGAGAAATATTCAGTATAAGTTAATTATAATAAATAGGGTCATATCCTAGGGGAATATTCAGTATAAGTTAATTATAATAAATAGAATTATATCCTAGGGAGATATTCATTATAAGTTAATTATAGTAAATAGAATTATACCCTAGGGAAATATTCAGTATAAGTTAATTATAGTAAATAGAATTATATTCTAGGGAAATATTTAATATAAATAAAGCTAGATGCTATTGTTTAGGGCATGCTTTTGATTATTGAGTTTTGTTGACAGGCGGCTATGCTCCTGTGAGGGAGGTTATGCTCCCAAGTAATTGAAGGAGGTTATGCTCCCAATTACCTTGGTTTACTTTTGTTTATTCAGATATTACCATCAATAAAAGAAATTCATTCGTTCATTATCATTCGTTCATTGTTTTGTTACGTGTTGTGAGTGTGAGAGGTTGTTAGATTTCGTACTCAGGTACGTAACATTATCATTCTTGGTTTATAAGATGCATAGTTAAAGGGCAAGCCTTGGTGCAACAGTTAAGTTGTACCTTGGCATTGGGATATGTTAGTTGGATCAGATTGAAAGTTACCATACAGCCAAAGTTAACTGATGTGGTCCTTCTGATATTCTGATTGGAGACTTTTGTTAAATAACATATAAAATTGAGTAAAATGTGGTATGTGATACTCCTCAAGAGTATATTTTTGACATCCTTTGGCTTGGAATTAAATTGCAGGGAGAACTGCTGAGAGTGGGACATATCTTTGAGCAAACTCTTGAAAATTGCAGATTTGTTCCACCGATTGTAGCTGATGATGACATTGCATTCTGAGTATAATTTTATGATTCCACATTTTTGTGTTCCCTCAGTATTCCTTTAGTTTCCTGACAATGAGGTGGCTGGAGCAGGTATTTTTCAGCGCCGGTGATACTTCTCCAAATTTTTAGCCACATTGCTGAAAGAGGGTTTTGTGAGAAATTTCACTATTTGAAATTTGAAAATTTTAACAATAAACCTTCATTCAACTAGTTTTTTGATGAATTAGCAATTGGATGAATTATTAAATGTTGTGTTTATTTAGTTAAGAACTAGATAGATTGATCAGTGTAAAGGAGCAAATGGCCTTTGCTCTTACCAAACAATTGGCCCTTGTAATTTATTCTTGAGGATTTCTTTTGAATAAGGATATTTGTTAACATTTCTAATTTATTGTTAAGTTTGCTTGCCTACAAAGGCTTTAATCAATTTTTAAATTGAATTGTGTTTGTAACTAGGGAACACCTCAGACCTTAATGAAAAAAAAAATCAATTTTTAAAATTTGTAGAGGTTATGTGAAGATTTTATTCCTCGTTTCTTTATTTATTTTTTATTTTTTTTAATTAAAATGGATATGCGTTTATTGTCTTGTGTTCAAGAGGTGGGACGTGTCAAAACTTGATGAGGAACAAAGAAAAAAGATATTGAGTTCATAATATTTATTCTTTCTTTAATAGCTTATAGTGCTTAAGAAATATCGTCTTCTAGACAACTTGTACCAAGAGTGCTTGTATTGTAAGTCATTCACATAGGTATGAAGTTATTCTCTAAACAAAATATTTATAATCATATTTACTCATATGAGTGTGAAATATTGTAAACCCGTTTTATTATTGAATAGATTGAAGAAAGATGTGTTGTATATGTGTGCTTAAATTTCAGGACAATTTAGCATATAGTTCGTAGAGACTGTGTACATGGAAGCCAAAAGTAACAATGTCACTTTCTATTACTTGCGTATTACTTCTCTTGAGCATTAGTAAAACATTTTAGAAAACTTTTTGTAAACCTTCTTTTATAAAAACATTTAGATGCCCTTTTAAGTATCTAATACAACAAATTGAAAAAAAAAAAAAATCTTCCGAGACGTTTTTATAACTTTATTTAAACTCCTTTTTTATAATTCTTCATTCTTTTCTAGATTCATTAAATAACACATTTCCTCTTCTAATCTTTTCCATGCTTTGATTTCGTTTTTCAGTTTTACAGCCAAACAGTGATGAGTTTTGTAATCATGAAAATAGTTTCATACCCGTTTTTGTTGCAGAGATTAAGTTGAGTTCTTATTGCCTCTTACCTACTTTTGTGTCTATTTCAATTTTACCAAATATTACTATTTGATCATTCATAACTTTAAGCAGAATCTAATAACATTGTTACCATTAAATGTAATAAAAACAATTACTTATATGATCAACATAAATATTAGCAATGATCATAAAAAAAAATGAATAGAGAACAAAATCAAATCATCCCTTTGCATGAAACTAAAATGTTAAATTTAGGTTAATTTAAAATCTAAATATTTTTATAGTTCGCGTATAATAAGTGAATTTTCATTTTAGATCTTTTTAATAATTCAAAACTTTCCATCACTATTTTAATCCATACAATTGTGTGAAATTTGTTAATATTTTAAGTGGTGATCAATGACTATTCAAAATGACACTCACTATTCTAAAATTTTATTTCTTATTTTTTTTAATTTAAAATCCATATTAATACTGTACAGACAATGCGAATTTCAATTTCGTCAATTTTGTTATATCTTCCACTTCTCCTCTTCTAGATAATTTCAATTTCGTCACAGTTAATTCTGAAAATTTATTTTTATACCTAATTTATTACATTGAATTGAGTTAATCTACAAATAAATAAATAAATCTTAACTATTTTTATGCTTTAAATTTCAATCATTTACTAGTTTTACATCTATAAATAACTTTTTCAATCGTTAAAACAAAATATGTTTAGGATTAAAAAATCAAATAGACTTCAATTATTTTTTTCTTTATTTATAAAATATTATTTTTATAATACTTTAATGATAAAAAAAATGAATGGTAATAAAAGAAGAAAAATATTAATGAATTATTAACATTTAATGTAGATGATTTACCAGAAATACGTTAGAAAAATATTATTTATAAAATATTAAATTTAAGAATTAATTTGATGAAATTAAAATTTTAGTGTTTATTTACAAAAACCGTAAAGTTTAAGCTAGATAAATGAATCAAATTCGGAGGATCTATTTTACTAAAATTATAGTTTAGAATCTATTTATAATGGAGTGAAACTTATAAGAGATAAATACATTTCTTTTCCTTTTTATTTAAGTGAAGGTACATGGAATTACTTACTTGATAGTATGAAATATGGTGTTAAATGGTTAATGGAGAAGTGAATGTGGATTTAATTATATTTTTTCTTATTTTTGTGAGTAAAAATTTATATTAATTTTTGTTTTTATTTTTTTATTTTTTGGTTAGATATGAGATTTGTGTTTTATTTTTATTCTTGATGTGTAGTATGGTAACGTTCCATTTTAATAGTATAAAACTATTAAAACTAATGTTATAAAAATGATATCTCTTCTTGATCTAACTCCTGAAGTCAACTCCTTTTGTAAAACTTGTGATATTTGATCCTAAGAACCTGTTAAGCTTCCTCAAATCAAAATGTTATTTCTGAAAACAAAATTTTTGGAAACCTAAAACTTTGATCTTTTAACTCCCAAACTTCAACCCACTAGATTTCTATACCTTTGAGGTAAGATGTCTCAAAGGCCTTATCCAAATCTCATAAAGGTAAACAGACCAAGTTATCATTAGATCTACATCCATCTACCACTATAGAGCACTTAACACTACCATAGAGGCAAGAACATGACAAGAATCTATATAGAAAACAAAACTCTTTTTCATTCTAACAAACTCAACTCTTTCTTTCCTTAAACTTTTATCAAGATATTTTTTGTTCTCAATACTTCCACTTAGATACACAATCTACATAGTCTAAACTCAACTCTTAAATTAGAAAAGACACGAAAAACTCACAACCTCATGTCATCCTAAGGACGAATTGATGTGACACCATTAATATAACATCTCATTATTGATGTGACACCATTAATATAACATCTCATTTTAATAATATAAAACTCCTAAAATAAATGTTATAAAGATGATAATCAATTAAGTAGATGAGACATAGATACAACTACTATATTACAGTCATTCATAAAACATGTATTGATTATATAAAAAATTATAAATAAACACTCTAACATACAATAGAAATTTTCAAAAGAAAAGGAATTATACAAGACAAAAGATATTCAATTCTAAGTTATAGCATCTCACTTACTCTAGACCGGATCAACTGGAACATCTTCATCTACTCATACCAGTCATGTGATCATTGCAACAGGAAAGACAGACAAACAAATAACAAAGACTAAAGCGTAAGCTAATGTACCAAAAAAATTTAATCTAAACATTTATAAAACACAATACTCATATCAACACACATAAACAATTGACACTAGAGTCAATATCCAGATTCATGCTTTGACATATGTATTCAATGTAGGTTGCACTTGTAGTAGTATTTATACTCTGTAGAAAATCCTAAACAAAAGTGTTATCACCCTACTACTCATGAGGTTAATCCTCTTCATGTCTATAACCTAACCAATGCCCATAAACTATGATCTCATACGACTCTCACCACATAACTCATTCTACTTTATTTAAGTGTGAATACTTATTAGAGTTCATGATAATCTCACTCTTAGAACTCCCATATGTCAAAGGATACACTAACTTTACTACATCACAAAATTTCTCTTTGAAATTCTCTCAACAATATCTCAAATCATATTCTTCATCCACAGAAATAACATCAAACATATCAAGCATGCATAAGCACCACAATCCATCTTAAATTTATAATAATCATGCACATAATCTAAAATAAATCACTCCAAATAGACAAAGAATTAGAAAACTCAGAAAACCACATTGACGCTCAAAGCTCTCACAAATTGTCTCGCTCGTCGAAACCAACCTATCACTTAGCAAAACAAGATGAAAGAGATTCTAGACTTGCAGAGAAAAGTGACGCTCAACGATACTCTACCACCTCTTAGCGTCAGACTGTTCACACATTTTAGTCACTCAATGGCACAAACCTAATTGAGTGGTCTGGAGCTAAAATGCTCTTAGACCTTCACAATCACGCTTGGGCTCAACGCCACACTAGTGTCACTCAACACCATATTTCAAATAAACAACTTTAACTGATACGATCATGTCCAAGAAAGAGTACACTGAATTTGAATCCTCAAGAGGAAAAAAAATAAATAAGAGAAAAATGCGGAATAAAACAGAGATAAGACACCACAATCTAAAGATTAATAAGTCAATAGCAAACACAATAGAAACTCTACATGCCAAACTACAAATTTCAGACCAAATCAAACATGTAACATGATCCATCAAAGCATCAACAACATGAAAAAGTCGTAATTAGTTTCCACTACTTGTTAGGTGATTCAATAGGTCTAAAGATACTAAAAAAACTCCCTTAGCTTAAGAAACTCTATATGCTCTTACAAACCACAGAAACCCGATCAAGGTACGCTCATTGATCATTAAAGAATCTTATAGAGGACTTGGATGTCACATGCAATCACAATTGGTTTACATGTAAAGAAAGACAAAATATACAAAGGAAAAAGAGTAGAAAACCAACTTATTCTATATGATAAATTGATCGGTCCAAATTGAAGAGTTTGTTGCCAAGATCGATTCTTCAACCATACAAACAAATTATACCAACTTCCAGCAAAAAGTTAGAAAACTCTAGAAAAGTATTTTCTAAATATATAATATATTTTAAATAATGAAATTCGTTCGATACAAACTATTTATATTAAAACCTTTTAATATTAAAATCGTGAAACCTCACTATTTTTAAAATACATGTCATTTTCTTTTACAAATATATTCTTCTAAAAAAACTAAAATTCATATAGAAAAGTATAGTTCTTTAAAAATTTCATCGTAGAAAAAAGTACACATTGTTTTAGTGTCAAATCTTAAGAATGTGGATATGAAACATCAAATAATTATAAAAAATAGTAAAACAATTTTTTTCAAACTTTTAGAAGGAAATATCTTTGATATTTGAGTGAATTCAGTGGATATGAAACTAATTGAATGGTTGATAGAATAATGAAAAATTGTGTCGCAAAAAAGAATTTTTCAAAAAAAAAGAAGCAAAAGTAAGAATTATAGAGAGAAGATAAAATTTTTATGCTTAATAAACTAAGACTTTACACTATTAAGTTATTAAAATTGGTAGTTAGACATTCTTATCTGACAAAAATAAATAAAAAATAAAAATAATAAAAATTGTGTAACAAAAAAAAAGAGTTCTTCAAATAAAATAAAAACTATTAATTTTTTTTAAGTTACTTAAATAAATTAAAAGTGTTTTGATTGTTTAAATAAATTAAATGTTTTTTTAGTAATTTAAAACAAAGACTTGATGACAATGAGGATATATATATATATATATATATATATATATATATATATATATATATATATATATATATATATATATATATATATATATATATATATATATATATATATATATATATATATATATATATATATATATATATATATATATATATATATATATATATGCACATTGTCCCATGCTTTATTTAAAATA
Organism: Vigna angularis; assembly: GCF_016808095.1. Lineage (NCBI taxonomy): Eukaryota > Viridiplantae > Streptophyta > Magnoliopsida > Fabales > Fabaceae > Vigna > Vigna angularis. Next base: position 3,946,204 of record NC_068975.1, read on the forward strand.
TATACTATTATTCCTGTCCATTATCAACCTGTGTTTGATCAATAAAAGAATTTCTTATTGAGATGACAGATTCTTGAAACTGAATTTACTTTTTTATTCCACTCTTCATGGTAATGGGTACATTTTATTTTTATATTTATTTTAGGAGGAAATTTTTTAAGAAAGAAAATGTATTCCTTCCTCCCTTTTGAGATTCAAAATTTGATTGGTGATAAGAAAAAAATATTTAATTTTTTTTGGTTATTTAAATACTACAAAAATTAAATTTTCTCGATTAAAATTTCATTTTTTATTGATTCAGTAAATCATTTTTGTTTTAATTGTTTTTATCTAACTTTACATTAGTACACCAGAAGAAACATAAGAGATACGAAAACCTTGAATAACCATTGGTGAAGAAATACATTTCTTTAGTCAATTCTTTGCTGTACATTTTCTTGATTTGATCAAGTGCTTTGCTTCATTCTCAGCATTTGCACAGATTGATAAATGAGGTTAATAACTTATACAGCTGCATCGATTTAAATGACACTTTCTTTTCTTTCATCCTCCTAATCACTTCATTAGTGGAATTTGTGACACTGATTTTCAAAAGATTCTTCCACAACTTATCAGTCACAGAGCTGAGATCTCTTCACTGCAAAAGCGCATCAAGCATATCAAATAACCACTTAACAATCGGTGAAAGTGCATCGTAATTGAAAATTGAATCAAGAACAGTAAGAGAAATGGCAAAGCAATGCAGAAACCTAAATTTGAATTGAATGAAGTATAACAGTAGAGATAATTGAAAGAAGAAATGAATGGAATTACAGAACTGGAATTAAAGGAAAGAAAGAAGCGCACACATTGAAAAGAAAACCCATAGACAAAAATGCTCCAAACGTCAGAAACTAGAAAAACTGAAAAAACTAAATTAAACTGAAAAATATGGTGTGGTGTTCTGTGTCTGAGCTGTTCTATTGATAGAACTAAGAGTAATTGAGTACTTTCAGACTTCCTAACTAAGCTATCTGAACTAACTAGACTGCCAAAGGAAGTTATAAATCTGTCCTTACAAGAAGAGAATCTAAAACAATGCCGAAACAGTGTTGTCTCTTCTCTGCTGCAACTTTTCGGAAATAATTGCAATCAGCTCAATCATCGAAAATTCATGTTCTTGTATTCTAATTAAAGCTTTTTGAGTCAGGATTCTAATGAAACAAATTTCAGCTCAATTTGATTTCTGAGGAAAAAGTTATCAACCAAACAATCAGTAAAGGTCAAAGCTACAGAAATGCACTTTTATTTTTATTCAGAAAAAAATTCTATCTAATAAGCACATATTAACACATTTGGAAAAAACAGCATTTTATCTAAGAAAAATCAAATCTAATCCAAAATAAGAAAATAAGAACAAAAGAAACATCAAGGAAACAATTACTCTAGAAAAATATTAATAAATAGAGACTCATCACACTCCCACACTTAGACTTTCCCACTCTCGGACAAACAACAATGAAAAACTATACAAACTTTTTATAGACTTTAGAAGCAGTACAAACTATCCAAACTGAAAACAATAAATAAATCGAAAAAGTGAGCACTACAAATGTAATCTTTGTGAAAACAGTGAAAAGCTAAAAGTAAGAAAACCATGAAAAGTTGTGAAAACTGAGAAAAACAGTGAGCAGAGAAAATTTTCATCCATCAAAGTTTAAAGAGCTCAAACCAGTCAAAAACATGTTTCAAACATCAAAGTCTCACTCAAATCACACCATGGATCAAAAATGATAATCTCTCCGGGAAATGTATCACTCATTCTCTCAAGTGTTTAAGGGTTAGTGTTTACACTCAGCACATCATAAATACAAACATTACCATATGTGTTAGGTTTCTGAGTTAGAAGCCTAACTTTCTCACAACACCCACTCACATAAAAGCACACAAACCAGAGAGAACAAATGAAATGTATGAATTCACTGTAACAAATAACGAAATACAATGACGAATCGGGAGCCTAATCTCCCTCACAAGGTCCAAGACCTGTTTATACAATGCAAAAGGCAATCCTCTTCAACAGAATTACAAAAGGTTTATTTATACTCTCTCTCTTCCTAACAACCTAACAAACTTTCCCACCCTTTTTATTCATCCTCTACCGTTCGGTATTCGTAACCCAAAACCGTTCGGACCTTCACTCCTTCCTCCCTTACAGCCACCGTTCAGTACCAGTGTAGATACCGTTCGGCTCCTTCACTCATATTCCCCTACCGTTCGGACCCCCATTCCCTTACCGTTCAGTACTCTTCTTCCTCCTTTCATAAACTTTCCAACTCCTAACAATATGTTTGAAAAGCCTCTAATTTTCACCACTTGAAAAAAGTACAACTCAAGATCAAAAGAACTTATATGACTTGTAATGTGGTCAAGGTCAAGGTAGGATATAAGAAAGGATCAAAGGCTACAACCAGAGAGAAGTGAGGAAACAATAAGGAAAAGATTGGAAGTATAAGTGCAAGGTTCTGTTTCAATCAAGAATTATCAATCATCCAACACTTCACTCTTTTCTTTCACCTTTTATTTTTCAATTTTCTTTCTTCTTTTTCTGTTTTTCTCTTTTCAAATTCAGCACAGACCACAAATATATTCATATTTTCACATTTTTCTCTTTTTCATTCTTTCATACTACTTTCCAAACTCTTTCAATGCATCATAAAATTCAAAACTGATTCAGCACATGTCCCCACACTTGAACTTCACAATAATTTCCCAAAACAATTCCAAAGCCCCTCCCAACTCAAAGGTTGGGTCAAGTATAATTTTTCAGGTCCAAGGCTTGTAATAAACTAAAATCATCAAGAACCTTTGTTATGTATCCGAGTCAGAGACGTAAATTAAACATGATTACAGTAGCTAGAAAAAGACAATGACTGAATGATAATGAACGAATGAATTTCTTTTATTGATGGTAATATATGAATAAACAAAAGTAAACAAGGGTAATTGGGAGCATAACCTCCTTCAATTACTTGGGAGCATATCCTCCCTCACAGGAGCATAGCCGCCTGTCGACAAAACTCAATAATCAGAAGTCTGCCTTAAACAATAGCATCTAGCTTTATTTATATTTAATATTTCCCTAGAATATAATTCTATTTACTAGAATTATTTCCCGCCCATCCTAACTGTTGTCCCAGTTAGGATCATCACTCTTCAATCGATCGGCTCCAGCTCTTCACCGCCTTCCGTTCGGCTTTGCTTCCCCCTGCATCCAACTGTTCGGCTCCAACTCTTCACCACCTTCCACCGTTCGGCTTGCTTCCCCCTGCCTCCTACCGTTTGGCTCCAGCTCTTCACTGCCTTCCACCGTTCGGCTTGCTTCCCTTTGCCTCCTACCGTTCGGCTCCCCTGCCTTCTATCCTATCACCCAGTATCCTATCAAGCTTTGTAACAAAAATGGCCTAGATCATCTCAAGAGTATATCTTAAAACAAGTAGTATAAAAAAAGAGTCAATGCAAGTCTGGAACACTTATAAAACATGAGTGAATCACACAAGAAAGAAATAAACTCAAGTCTCACAAAGATTAACTGTTATCAAAACTGATCCACCGTCCAATTTTCATGAAAAACTGTCTTAATTCAATGAAAAACTTTCCAGCTCATCGCTCGCGACACCTTTGACCCATCTTTTTCCCAATCCAACCGTGTCTTCGTCCGTGTTGACAACAACCCCGTTTCCTTCCCCGACGCTGAAGATGTCGGCTTCGACGATGCTACTGGTGACTACGATGACTACGATGAAGTTAGCGGTGGCCCAGTGCCCGAGGACGTCAGGAAGGAAATTCTGGAGCTAAGTGGTTTTTGAGAACGTCCGGGAAACGGACAATGAGGGAAAATGGAAGGCTAAGGCCCCCCCTACAGATTTGGAATCGGAGGCCTTCTTCACAATTTTTCAGCGAATCAATTTCTAGGTGCAACTGGATGGCACCTTTCAGGATGGAGAAGAAAATAGCGGAAGCAGTAGAGGTAGGGATGACAACTGACTGTGACGGCAGCGACGACGGCTGACTGCAGCGGTGGCAACTGACTGCATCGGAGAGAACAAAGGGCAGTAGTTGCAAAGTGGAAACGCGAGGTGACACCCTCTCCTCCTCGCGGTTGAGGTGGATCCTCGTCAATTGTTGCGGAAGTGTGTTGCGAGGAAGATGAAGATTCTGTGAAGCAACAAATATGGTAGCAATGGCAACTATGGAGGGTCAGAACAGAGAGGAGGAGGTCCGACGAGTCGACAGGAAGCATCGCGGTGTGATTCCAACACCGGGACAGCGGCGCGTGACAAACACGCACACGAGATCTGACGGAGAGAGGAGGCGCGTGACGGCGCGTGCGGAAGAGTCTGAGACGTCGACCACCAGGGTTAGGTCGCGCTCGAAGAGACGATCCAGATACGCTGGTCACCGGTCGAAATTGCGACGGTGGCCGGCTGCGGACGGTGGCCGGTTGCGGACGGTGGCCGGCGGCGGACGGTGGAGATTGATTGGGTTGCGGCTAGTAACGACTGGTTCAATGGAGGCAGTTGCCTTTCTAGGAATCCCAGAAGAAGAGACTTTCAGTCTCTGATTGGTAGCCAATGAGAATGCCAAAATGATTGGGCATCACTTAAAATATCATTCTGAGATAAATTCTGGAAGTACAGCATATAGCTAGGTCAGATTAAAATCTGGAAGTATAGCTTATAGCTAGATATAAACTGGAAGCATAGCTTATAGCTAAGCCAGATTATGGAAGCACAACACAACTTTGTGTAGTTGTTATCAGAAAAAAAAAAAAAACAAATGTATTTGGTAATATTGGAGAAAAGCCAGAATTCTAAGGCAGAACTTGACTAGGGCAATTGGAGCCCATTAAAAACATATGTTAAAGAAGAGACTTTTAGGGGACCGCCAGCAGTCATGGCGGCCGGCTGCCGGCAGACAACAAAGACAGCGGAAGCGGATCAAACAAGCTCTGATACCATGTGGAAAATAAGACTGATTTATTATTCTCAATTTACAACAACTATCAATCAGCAAATTGAAATAAAACCTCCCCCCACACTTGAGCCAAACATTGTCCTCAATGTAAGAGTAAAAAGAAACAGAAAAACAGAAAAAACAAAGATGTTTCGATTGTGCTGCTGAATCAAATCCCTTCTGCTGCTCTCCTCCTCCAACACAGGTTTCATGAATGTTGTTCCATCTAAATCCAAAACATGTCTGGACAGGTCTACCTGAAGGTTTTGAGCTGGAAACTTCATCTTTAATTTCCATTGCACCATGAGGAGTAACATTTGGCTGAGAACAGCATCATACTGAAAACTGCAGCATTGAACAGTGAAACAGATTGAAACAGCAAAATAGTGAAACAGCAAAATGAACCGTGCTATGAAAAATAACTAGCTATATGCAATGCATGGAAAAAAAAATTATGCGATTTTTATATGAAGTCTATGGAATGTCCTATGAATCTTAGTATGAAAGAGGATGCAAAATATGTACTCACAAAATTATACAGCACAAACAAATGAATATAGTAGAAAAGAAATGACTGAAACACTAAATGGAATGTTCTACATATAAAAGTATAAAAAGAAGATCTAAAATATAAAAGCATGAAAAATCTCTATTTACTGTTAGAAAACACCATAAAAGGTTTTAGAATTTTCTGAATAGTATAGGTAAGTGAAACAAATCTCTGAAATATAGTAAAATGGGGCAAAAATACTAAGAAAATAGAAAAGATATAGTAGATGGTGGAACTTTGAAACTTTGGGACCCCAACATGGCCAGCCGAATTGAAACACAATTTCCAATAACTTTACAGTTCAACACATCGTCATTCCTGGTCCATAGCAAATGTTATGATTATTTCAAGCTTTTTCACCACCAAATTTTTCAAAACAGAATCTATGACTAATATATGCAATGTAAAGACTGTACAAACAAATACACACTAATAAATGTTAGCACAAAAAAATTGACTAAAAAATTAATTTCTACCTATTTTTAGTGAATTTTGCAAAATCAGTACTAGTAATCAAAACTGATATGGGCTAAAGCTAAAATGGAGAGGAAGCGGAAATGATTTTGTGGATGGGCAGAAACTGGACAGTGGAGACCTGGACTGAAATTAAAATGCAAACAGTGACTGGCAGCAGAAACAAAAATGTAATGCATTTAAGTTGGACAGAAACTAGAAACAACAATTGAGAGTGAATGCAGTCAATGGCCAGGCACAGTAGAAACGAAAAGGCAGTGATAAACTAAAATGCAGTGAAAGAAAAACTAAAATGCAGTGACTGAAACTGTGAAACAACAAATGAGAATGAATTATACTAATTCCTAATTCAAGACAAACAAAAATAAAATCACATCAGGTCTGGAAACAAAAATAAGAAAACACGAAAATTCAAAAACAAGAGAATATCAGAACTCAAGTCTAAAAACAGCAACAGATATGGCCTAAAAGCTACAAACTAGTACTAACTCTGAAAAATAACAAAACCAGCAAATGTAAACTAAAGAAAACTTAATTGAGCTAAACTAATGAATAGGAAAGAAAACTAGACTAAACTAAATTCTATCTAATAAGCTCATATTAACACATATTTGGAATAACAGCATTTTATTTTTGAAAAACCAAATCTAATCTAAAATAAGAAAATAAAAACAAAAGAAACCTCACGGAAACACAATTAGTCTAGAAAAATATTAACAAATGGAAATTCATCAGTCACCAGTAATCACCACATGAACAAAACCCATCTTTAAAGTGATGAAAACGGTTAGAATCCCTCACAATAATGTCCCTTTCAGTAATTTTGGATATGTACTTGGTAGCATTGTGGCAATCACCACAAACACGCAAGTTTTTAAATATCCTAATGGGATATTTTGGTGGGGTGCTGATAAGTCCAAATGCAATGGCCAGCCTCTCACTGTGACTTATCAAAATCTGCTCTTTCTCATCCTCCTCAACGTCTTGTAGGACAAAACTATAGTCTGGAACATAACCAAGGCTTTTCATTTTGGCATTCAAAACCCTTAATTCCTTGTATATCTCTGTACATTGTGGATGAGTTTGGTTCCCTGCATAAAAAACTTCAACTACACTACCTACTACAACAGAACTCCATCCAGGAGTCTTCTTCAATCCTCTATCTTTGGCTAAGGATCTTACTTTAACTGCTCCTTCCCATTTTCCAACATTTGCATAGATATTTGACAGCAAAACATAATAGCCAACATTCTCTGAATCAACTTCCAACAAGCGATCTAAAGCTAAAGTACCCAATTCTGCATTTCCATGTATTCTACAAGCAGAAAGGAGAGTACCCCAAATGGATGCATCTGCTTGTATGGGCATATTGTTTACTAAATTATGTGCCTTCTCCAAATACCCAGCTCTGCCAAATAAATCCACCATGCAGCCATAATGTTTCAAATTGGGCTTTACCCCATAATCTTTCTGCATCAAATCGAAGCACCATTGACCCTCATCAACTAAACCTGAATGGCTACAAGCCGACAACAACGATACAAAAGTAATATGGTCAGCCTTTACCCCGTCAGCTTGCATATCCTTGAAAAGTTGCACAGCTTCTTTTCCATGCCCGTGAATCCCGAGAGAAGATATTATTGCATTCCAAGGGACTGAAGTTTCCCGAGGGATTTCATAGAATAGGGACATTGCATCCTCTAACTTCCCACATTCCCCATACATGTCAATCAGGCAGGTAGCCACAAAGACATCCAAGTAGAGAGAGTTCTTGATTAGCCTCCCATGTATTTTCATTCCTTGTTGCAAAGCTCCAATATGGGAATATGCTGGGAGAATGCTCACCCATGTTCCTTGGTTGGGGATTATCGTTCTACATTCTCCCATCATGTTGTAAGCATCAATTGCCTCACTTGCAAGACCATTTTGAGCATAACCTGTGATCAAAGTGTTCCATGAAATTACATCTCTTCTAGGAAGCTGTTCGAAAACTGCACGTGCACAATCTATCAAACCCAATTTGGCATACATATTCACAAGAGCATTACCTATAACAACATCTTCCTCAAGCCAACCACGCCTCATAACAAATCCATGAACAGCCCTGCCAATCCTCCGATCACTTAACTGAACAAAAATTGAGATCAAACTCACAACTGTCAACAAATCAGGTCCCATTCCCACAAACTGCATCCCTTTAAATAAACGAAGTGCAGTATCTGGATCGTCATTCTGCTCATATGCAGCTATTATAGAATTCCAAGACACCACATCTCTCACCTTCATGCCATCAAAAACCCTCTGTGCATCCTGCAGCCTACCAAACTTCGAATACATATTAATGAAAGCATTGCAAACAAAAAGATCACTTTCCAACCCATGCTTTATCACGTACAGATGAACCAACATCCCACAAACAACATCATTCGCTTGCGCACAAACAGGAAGCACACTTGCCACCGTAACTGTATCCATCTTTACCCCTTCAACCTTCATCCTACCTAAAACACCCAACGCGCTGGTTGCTTTCCCATTCTGAAGAAACCCCGAAATCATCGCGTTCCAAGACCCAACATCTCGGACGGGCATATCATCAAACACCTTGTGGGCAACATCCACAGCACTAAACCTTGAATACAGATGGATCAAGGAAGCAGCCACATACACATCATGCTCAAAACCCATCTTCAAAACCCAACAATGCATCTTCTCCCCATCAACCACACTCACGCACGCCTTCAACACAGGGGGGAAAGTGTAAAAGTCAGGTCTTACACCCGAATTAGATAACAACTCACTGACACAGTTCATAGCATCACTGTATTTCCCGCACTTAACAAACGCAGCCACCATAGAGTTCCATGTGAAAATGTTCTTCCTCTGAATGTACTTAAAAGTGTTGCGAGACAATGAGAGGTCCCCAAGAGTGGCATACAAAGTAACAAGCCGAGTGAACAAAACGACATTTTGAGCCTTACCCAACACCGTAAAAAGCGCGTGAAGCTGCCTGGCAGTACCAATGTCGGTGCAAGAATGGAATACAAAGTTGGTCTTGTTCTCATGGTCATGTGATACCTCTTGGAAAGAACCTGTAACTGATGAAAAAATGTGGTGAATCCAGCGTTTCAATGGGAACACCGTGGAAATTGGCCTCAAATTGCGAGGTGGCAACGATTTGCGAAGAGAAAGCATAGAACATTGGTGTTATTCACTGTGCAAATGCTTAGTGTTCACCTACAGTTGTACGGACAAAATGGCAACCATATATCTTTTTCTTTTTGGGTCCCCTGTTTTAACAACTAAATTTTAACACACAACGGTCATGTGTCAGCAGCACATTGATCCATTTTTTTTTCTTTTATTCTGAAATTGTGACGTTGAAATCGATGAGGATTTTAGAAATTTGAGATTTCAAATATATCCCTTACCTTGTTTTATTAGAAATATCGTCTCGTTCACCATTTTCGTTTTAGGTCTCTCTTTTCGTTTTTGCTCTCCTTTTCCTTGTGATTCTCGCTCTTCATTGTCGTTCTCCTTCTACGTTTTCATTGCATCTCTTCGTTTTGGTCAACGTCGTCTTCTTTGTTGAGTGTATTGTGCAAAATGACAAGTTTCGGTAACCATGGTCCTTCGACGAGCAAGGTAAATGCGTTCTTCCTCCATTTTGTTCATCGCGTTTTCGGTTTGGATTTTGGGTTTTCCCTGTTCTGTTAAATTTTTTGTTGTTTTCGTTTTAGGGCTTTTATGTTTTGGTTATTTTGTTTGTTGTTGATGCACTTGAGGGTTAGTCACTCATTTTCAACAAAGTATATTTCTACTTTCAACGAGCGTTTGACAGAGGAGCACCGGTCACTGATTGCGGAGACTCCTTTTTGGTGGTTTTTAGATTTGAGTGGTAAAGTTAAAGTATGTAGGAATATTTTGAGTAAGTTATTGGTTAAATGGGTGGATTCCAGTAGTGGTTTTTTAATTGGAGATAAACTTGTGTCTATGAATGAGAAGGAATTTTGTTTAGGCTTGTGGTTGAGTTCAGATGGTCAAAATATTAACTTAAAGGAAGAAATGGGAAGAAGTACATGTGTGAAATACATAGGCAAAGGAACAAAATATTTGAATTTAGTATACAAATGTTTGATGAGAAAAAAATAAAAGAAAGATACCTTCTTCTCATTTTTGTAGCTTGTACATATTGGTAGGGATATGTGAGATATTATTTCCACAACATAGCGGAAGAGTGTTTCCCATAATGTTTGAAATTGTTGATAATTTAAGTGGTTAGGGTAATTATTGTTGGGGTAGTTTAGTGTATCATTATTTGGTACGTAGTTTGTGCAAAACTTCAGATGCTTTGAAGAAAGGAAAAGGTACACACAACGTTTATGTTGATGGTTCCGTTTATATGTTGCAAGTAATTTATATTTATTGATTTAAAATGTCAAATTTTTTTTTGGGTTGTGGGTTGCATTGTGTTTTTGACTAAATGTTAAGATGAACAGTTTTTTTAGGTATGGTTTTGTGAGAATTTCAGTCCTCCCAAAGGTCCAATAGAGAAATTTCCAAGAATATTGCATTGGATGAATATAAATTTGAGAGACAACTTCGTGAAAGGAGTTATGGAGACGGGTGTGGTATGTGGTTTATTGTTTGACTGTTGTATGTTATGATATATTCACTAAACTTTGATACTATGATATGTATTGTTCAATTTCAGGTTTGATACGACTGTCGCGGTCATACAAATTTTATACAAAAATTATGCAGTATAGCTAGGATGTGACTCCTAGGTCGTCTCTCTCAAGGACCAAATATGGTTCAGTTTCGAATCAAACACGAAGGGGAGTTTTGTGATTGTGTTTGTTGTGGTAAAATTAAAACTGACTGGAATTTAAATAAGACAACTGAATTTAAAAACACTAAAATAAATTTTAACGACGGTAAAAATAAGTGGTAAAAGATGGTAAAAACGGAACAGTAAATATGCAGAACAGTAAAACGCAATTGACAGATTTTAACGATATGGAAAACAATAATTTTGAAAACGGTAAATTCAGTTGAAATCGTAAATCACGAGTGCAGTGAAAATAAAAATTGAGAATCAAATGAACAAAGTTTTGAAAATGTAAATTGAAAGCTGACAGAATTAAAATTAAAACGCAGAGTGAAAATTACACGATCATTAAGAAAAGCTGAATGGAAATTACAATTAAAAATTTAATCCTTGAAACTGAAAATTAAAAGAAATCTAAAACCTCCCCCAGAAGGGAGGAGAAAACCAAGCCAGAACGTAACCTAAACCTACTCCTAAAATCTAATAGTTTGCTTCTCTGCATGCTGCTGGATTTATAGCCCAAAAATCTGAACCCGTGAGCAAATAGGGTGAGGGCCCCTTCATTTTGCACCTCTTGTCATCTTGTTCACCACTTTGCCGTGAACATTCTTCTTTTTCGAAAATGGTTTTCATGGCTCCCATTCCAAGCTGTAGGCTCCTTTCTCCATTCATTCTACTTCTATTAGGCCGTGACAAGCACCTCACGCTCCAACCAAGGTGAATGAAGCTCCTCTGCTGAAACAAGCTTTGCTGGATGTGCTTTCTATTCATCAACCGTGGGATCCCATCCAAACTGATGTGGCTTCTTCTGCTATGAATGCTTGAACGCCACTTCTTTTCTTGCTCCAGCTCCTCTCCGGTGGTAGCTGCATGCTTCATTCATGCTTGCTGGACCAAGTATCTTCAATCAAGCTGGATGTGCTGCTCCAGCCGTGATGCTCCTGGACATGGTTTTCTCTACCGTGGTGAAGCGTTAGGTGGTGAATGGTCTGTGAGTGTTGCTGCACGTGAAGCTGCTGCCTCTGCTGGTTGAGTGAAAGATCCTCATGAAATCAGCCCTTCATCTGCAACACTCCATTTATTCTCATCTAAGGTGGCTGCTGGCTCCTGGATGTTGGACGTTGTGTGGAGGCCATGGTTGTGACGCCTCCCAGCTGGACCGTGGTATGTGCTGTCTCTGCTAGCCAAAGAGAAGAAACATTGAAGTGTTGGATGAAAGGAATGAGTTGTTCCAAGGAGCTATCCTTTACGTGTTGCCATGTGTGCAGCTCTCCAATTTAATTGTTCACGTTTCAGCAAAGCAAATAATGTGATGGCAAATTAAATTGTGCATGGGCCGTGTGCTTGATAATGCTAAATTATACCATATTTTAAGCATCATTTTAGTGGCAAAATCAACTCCTTTCTTACTTATAACTTGCTTAATCCTCTTGTTTTCTAAATATTTGTGTTTTTGGCTACTTTGATGTACTTTCATCAATAATCCCTTATTTTGTAGCTAAAAATGAACTTGGAAGACTCTCCAACAAACGATAGAACTGGACCAAGAAATTAGCACGAAGAAATGCCATCAGCAGTGCAAGAACGCTCGTCCCAGGAGAGCGGACGCTCGCCCAGAAGGCAGAAGAGCGGACACTCGTCCAGAGTGGAAGCACGAGCGGACGCTCGTCCAGGAAAGAGGACGCTCGTCCAGGAGGACGCTCGTCCAAGCCAGAAGAGGACGCTCGTCCATGCAGAAGAGGACGCTCGTCCATGCAGGAGGACGTTCGTCCAGCAGAACGCTCGTCCAGAGGAGAGGACGTTCGTCCCAGGCAGAGGGCGCTCGTCCAGCCAGGCAGAAGTGGACGCTCGTCCAGAACGCTTGTCCAGGAAGGAGGACGCTCGGCCAGATTGAAGGACGTTCGTCCAAATGCGAGAGGCTCGCGCTCGGGCGCGAGAACAGAGGGGCGCCCGGGCGCGACATTTCGCCAGTTTTCAATTTTTCCAGAGAGTCTCGCGCCCGGGCGCGACTTTTACTGATGTGGCAGACAGCTTATTTAACCTAAAAACGCGAAGGGTTAAGGGTCTTTGGTCATTTGGAGGCGCGATTTCACGGCTGGAGCTCATGGAGGGCGTGAGGAGCTTGTGGGAACATCTCCTCCTCTTCCTTTGGGTCTCCTTCTTCTTCCATCTTCCATGTTTGTAAGCTTAGGGTTCTCCATGGAAATGGAGAACCAAACCCATCTTGTTGGGATTAGTTGTAGCCTTTGAATTCTTGTGTAATTGTTGAATGATTTGATTATATATATGCCTTTTCTATCAATTGCTAGTATTCTTGTTTCCAATCTTAAAGCTTGCATGTAATGGGAACGTTCATGGCTTGATTTTGGAGTTTTATGGATTATGGGAACGTAAGATGAAATCTTGAACTGAAATAAGAGTCCTTGTGGGTCATTGATTCTAGGAATGGAAGATGATTCACATGTTGTCTTAGATCCCAGCTCTTTAATGCGGGTTTTGCTTGTTAGATTGCCAAGGAATTGGGGTTTGATAAGGAAAACCTAGGCTCTTTCATCTAAGGAATTAGGGCTAGAGTGCTTTAGTGGATTGACTTTAGTAAATTGATAGAGAGGAGATAAAATTGGTTATACACAAGAGTGCATTGGTGAAAACTAACCTTAGCAATGTCATTTCATACCATTTCGAGTCTTTTCCATTTCCAAGTGCCTTCAATACCAAAGTCCAACCTTGTAATTATGTATGAATTTATCTTCCTGCACTTGTTCTGTATATTGATGTTATGTTATTGAGTCTATATGAGTTGTTAATCGCACAATTCTCTAGTATTACGAGTCTCTTGGGAAAACGATACCCGGTCTTACCGGTTTATTACTTGAACGATTCGGTGCACTTGCCGAAATCGAGCCCAACAAGTATTTTTTGAGCCAACAAGTTTTTGGCGCCGTTGCCGGGGATTTGGGGATTGAACCCGAGTCCTAGCAATGGTTAACAAGTTAAATTGGGCCTCATCAGTGCTTTAGTTCTTTGAAGGAAAAAAAGATTCCCTTTTTGTGTAGCAGGTTGCAATTGTCGTGTGATGTGTTTGCTACAAGACAAAGAATTAAATTGATTGTTCTCTCTTCACGTGCATCCCATATAGCATTTTGAACAGTTTTCTTTTCAGAATTTGGAAGTATGGCTGTCTTTGTCTCATACCAATTTATCATTTTAAATTTCAAAAGATGTGAGCCGTGACACCACCTTGTTTAGTCAATTCATCACATTTCTGATATTCTCCCAAGGCATCAAAAAGCCGCATGATGTGCTGTCTCCCAAACATTCTCTGGACGGTGCTGGCTTGCCTCTCACAATCAACAAAACCGTGAGCTATAATGGATGTGTGAAAGATGCCTTCTTGGCAGCTGCATGGGGCCGTGGAAGTGCTTTGCCTTCATAATATCAATTCAATAGAATTCAGTTTTGTAACTTGGAGCTTCTTCATGTGCCGTGATTTTGTAAAATGGTGACATAATGAATTGTCCAAAACTGTGACATTACTGCAAGTCTCCTAAAGAAAATTAAATTCACATCTCTTAACATTTTGGCTCAAAATATAATTGATGTCACATTTTCACTCTCCAAATTTAATCCAACAATTTTCCCTGCAATTACTAATGCAAATAATTAGCTCAGATAATTCAAATTAAGTAAAATAAGAATTTCTGATCAAATTAAGCACAATTAGTAAAAATAGGAAAATACTGGACATTTAAGCACATTTCCCAGATTAAATTCGGTACAATAAACTAAGTAAAATGTAGAAAATATTAATTCATCAAGGTTCATCATGATGTTGATGTTGGTGCTTCAATGAAGGATAAGAAGGATGAGAAGGATGACCAACCAAGACCAAAAATGAAAGATGACCAACCAACACCAAAGAAGTTACAAAAAAGAAAACGCAGAGAAAGTTTTATGCGTGCTTTAGACAAGCAAGAAAATCTAATTGCAGAACTTAAAAGGAGGGTTGTTGTCTTGGAGGCGAAGTTGGCCGAAGAGAAAGCTAGAAGAAGAAATAAAGACGATGGTGGACAGAGTGTGCCACGTGAAGAACCGTCCATGAACACTAGATTTTTTCCCCGGGAGGCATGTCCACCAATCCACCTCCAATGAAGAAGTATGTGAGGATGGGGTCACGAAGGCGTTACAAGAGCAAGGGCTTAGGACTCCTTACACTGGATTGCTTAGAATAAAATACCAGTGATATTTGTATAGATTTCTTAAGAGAAAGTAATACAAAATTGTACATAGATGAACAAATGTTTGTAATTTGGAATATATTTTGTTCAATGTTATAAAAGATGCATGTTTGCTTGCATTACATATTATTAATGTTAATTGAATTTCCTTTGTTATTGTCATTGTGAAATGAGGTTTTGTTTGAATTGTTAATGAATAAAGTGGCCACTTTGATTTAGTATTGATGTATTTGATGGACGAATGAAACAATGCTTGTGACATGATGAAGTTAGCAGAAGTGGTGAAGGTTCTGCACCAAAAAACACACTTGTAATCGATTACAACTCCTTGGTAAACATCACACAAACAAAAAGTGGGATTTGTACAGAAACTTGTACTACAGGAGCCAACTGTGGTAACATAGGTGACCATAGTCTAAATATTTAAATTTTTGGCATAAATCCAATGGTTTTGGTATGATTTTGTTGTTTAAGTGTGATTTTAGTGTGGGAAGTCATGTTTGGACACCCCACATTGGACATAAGAAACAATTTTGTTGAGTTGAACAAGTTAGGTGAAGTCTTGGAACTTCTGCACCAAAAAACACACTTGTAATCGATTACAACTCCTTGGTAAACGATTACATGAACAAAAAGTGGGATTTGTACAGAAACTTGTACTGTAGGAGCCAGCTGTGGTAACATAGGTGACCATAGTCTAAATATTTAAATTTTTGGCATAAATCTAATGGTTTTGGTGTGATTTTGTTGTTTAAGTGTGATTTTAGTGTGGGAAGTCATGTTTTGGCACCCCATGTTGGACATAAGAAATAATTTTGTTGAGTTGAACCTACATCATTGAGACCAAGAAGTCATAAATATACTTTTATTCAAATATAAAAATTGAAGCACATGAACATAAATTGATGTTGTCTTTTGTGGTTCACACTGATATTGGGTGATTAATATTACAATTACATTCATTAATGTGAACTTCAACTATAAGATCATTCCAATGGTGGTCAACCTCGAAGACAACAACGTCTCCTTCCTTCAAGCCATATTGGATGCAAAATTCTTTCCATCCTTTTCCAAATTTTGTTGAATTCCTAGTCTGTGAAACTAAAACTTTGCACATGATGCCATCCTTATAACCAAGAAGCATAACCTCTGTGAACCCTTTGTTCCTAATTTCATTCCCAAATGTAGTATGCAAGTCCTGTGCAACAAGTAATATGAAGTGAATGACATTGTGAAATTATATTATTTTTCACAAGTATTGGGAAAATTTGAACTATTGCAGACGTACCAAATGACTTCCTTAACATTGTGATTTAGTCAATTTGACAACAAATAATGACGACTCAGGATTAGTAGTACACCGATGAATGAATGATTCCCTACTCTTGTCAGTGCAAGGACCAAAATAAATTATAATTTTGAAATTGTTGTCACCCAAATATTGGAAGGTCATGTGGGCATCATTAAGCCTTTCATGGTATATGTTTTTCATCGAACACCATCCAGTCGTAATTCTAGGATCTAATTTATTCATGTTATAAGTTACCACATGTGTGTGACCATTATTGTCCACCAACGACCACGTACTTCCTAATTCATTTGAAAAGCTGCAGCGAAATGCCTATCGACATACCCAAAATCCTGAAGAAATACATGTAAAATTTAGAATAACATTACATACATGAAAAAATTTATAACAAAACAACATGTTTACCAAATCAGTTAGGTGGATGGTGACAAACTCCCACAAAATTGTTGAGGGTCCTACGCTGGATGATGCAGCCATGATTTCCAAAACGAAAAAATATATATGTTGATATGTTTGGTTGATATGTTTCTCTTTGTTCATTCCACAAATACCTGCATAACAAATATATAGTTCCTTAAGATGTTTGTTGAACAGTCCTAACACTATTGGTCAAAGCTCTCCATTAAATGTTGCAAAAAAACTAAGACTTGACTCCTGTTGAATGGGTTTGGGAAAATGTTGGATCGTTCAAGGCCCTTCAATGTACCATTAATCCAGTCAAACCGTTTCACAACCCAACCAATCAAAATTTAATGCGCTCTAAACCGTTTCACCACCTAACCGTTGAACATGGTCATTGCCTTCCCTAGCATTTATTGCTATATGAACGTAATTTCAAATAAAAGACGGTCATTGCCTTCCCTTTCATTTATTGCTATACGAAAGTAATTGAAAATCAAACATGGTCATTGCCTTCCCTATCATTTATTGGTATACGAAAGTACATGTCAAATCATTTTGGGAACCCCATTATTCAGAAAAGGAACAATGTTTACGAGATGAGTAACTTAGGTGAAGTCCTGAAACTTCTGCAACAATAACCTCACTTATAATCGTTTACAGCTGCTTGGTAATTGATTACACGAACAAAATCTAGGATTTGTACACAAACTTGTACTGTAGGAGCCAGCTGTGGTAACCTAGGTAACCATAGTATAAATTTTTAATTTTTTGGCATAAATTCGATGGTTTTGACTTGGTTTTGTTGTTTATGTGTGAGTACAGTGTTACAAGTCATGTTTGGGAACCCTAGTATTCAGAAAAGTAACAGTGTTTATGAGATGAACAACTTAGGTGAAGTCAAGAAACTTGTGCACAAAAAAACACACTTGTAATCGTTTACAAGTGCTTGGTAAACGATTACACAAACAAAATCCAGGATTTGTACAGAAACTTGTACTGCAGGAGCCAGCTGTGATAACCCAGGTGACCATTGTCTAAAATTTACATTGTTTGGCATAACTACAATGATTTTTAATCGATTTTGTTGTTCAGAAGTCCATTATAGAACTTGGTTTATTCATGTACGTATTTATCAACAATAATCCGCAAAAGGTTGATGTATACATTCATGATGAGGACTTTAAATTTCCATAAAGCACTTGAGTATTAAAAACATTACAATAGTAAAGTAGCAACATAGTAATCCATGAATGTTCAAAATGACAATAAAATAATCTAAACAACCAATTCTAACTACGAGGTTCGTTATTAAAGCGGGTGCGCAAGTGCTGCAGTTGGTCCTCAATGTTCCCAACTCGCGATTCCAGCGCATCAAATCTGTTCCCCATTGCGATGTCCATGTTTCCAAACCTTGTACCAACAAAGGTTTGCAGTTCTTCGATGCGGTTGATTACATCATTTAGTGTTGTATAAGAACTGCCTTGTTCATTATCTTCTTGTTGTTTGCCTTCACGTTCTTGATTGGGGGGGTTCTCTTTTGGAACCCACACTCCCTCTTGATTTTGCACATAACCAAATGAGCCTATAACTTCAGATCCCATCCTTTGTTTGGACTTAATTTGTGTACAAGGATCACTCTCAGTAGGGACTTGAAAGTGTTCCAAGAAGATGGTTATCAAATGAGGATATGGTAGTCTGGCGTTGTCCTTTACTGCCCTTTTCATCCTGTATCTGATAAGATGTCCCCAGTTAATTTCCATGGAATTGAAAAGGGCCTAGAGCAACATAATATCCTCTTCGGATGCCTGACCAATATTGGTTACACGAGGAATTAATACACGAGTAAGAACGTAATGAAATATCTTAGGTTGAAACTTCATTTGCCCTACCAGTATTTTGCCTTGTATGTCAGCATCATCTCTACACACGAGTTGCCTAGCACTTACAGAATCGTAGTGCTCTTTCCACTCATCGACAATTCCTCCTTCATAACTAACACCAGTGGATGTGAGGGAAGTCAGCTCATTAAATACTTTAGGGCTTATTCTGATTTTGACCCCTTTGACTTCGCTTCGAATAACACCAGCATCTGAAATGTCCATGTTGTTGTAGAATACTCTTACTAATTCTGGGTAGAAATCTCTTCTTAAGGACACAAATTCCGTCAGCCCAGCCTTGGACAATATGTCGTAGAATTGAAAATTTCTTCCTTCAAAGTAACCGTCTTCGAGATATTTGTTTTCCAAGATTTCATAATTGAAAAAATGGTTAGTAAATTTCTCATGTTGTTCATCAGAGGAGAAAAGTTCATTGTTTGGTGGTGGTGGGGATGGTGTTGGACTGCGTTGGCGATGACGTCCACCAAGGGAAGAAGATGCCCTTTATTTCTTCCTTGCGCGATCAACCATTGCAGGATTCTTAGGGTTTTCAGATGAAGATTAATGTTGGAAGGGTACTTGAAGAACTTGAAGAGTGGGTAGTTAAGTACACGAAACCTAAAGTGGGGGACGTAGGGACAAAACGTTGAAGACTGGGTAGTTATATGGACGTAGCATGAAACCTAAAGTGGGGGATGTGGGGACAGATCGTTGAAGAGTGGTGATGAGTCGATATTTTATTCACTTCACTTAGTTTATTGTGCTAAAATTAATCAGGAAATTGTGCTTAATTGTCCAGTATTTTTCCATTTTACTGAATTGAGCTTAATCCGATCGGAAATTCTTATTTTGATTAATTTGAATTGTCTGAGGTTAATTATTTTCGTTATTGATTACAGGAAAATTTTGGAATTATATTTTGGGACATTTGGAAACATCTCCCTTCTAGGAATTTTTAAGAAGTAAAAATTGGTTTGAAAACATATTCGAGATACGGCCATTCACGGTTTATTTGGAAGCAATTTCAAAATGAAATGTGCTGAATTTTATTGAAATGCTCACTAGACCAAGCTCAATTGCTGAAAAATCATGGCTGAAAAATACAGAATAGTACACGGCACTTTCTTACTTTTTGTCAAAAGATGATAGAAGAAAATTGTAAAAAATGGGACATCATGGGGCCTCCACTAACGGTTTTGGATGCTTGGCAAAATACAAATGTGTCCAAAATCCAATGCTGAAATATTTGAATAAAAGTATGGGCTGCAGGGAATGTTATTCTCAAAAGTTGAAAAGCATGACACCACCATTCATTTTTTGCAGCAATCAAGCATCACATGATTTGGGATGTAACAAGGGTCCACGGACAACTCAAACACCACCATGGCTGGAAGAAAGAAGGCCATTCCACAGCCTAGTTCAACAAGGAGCTGGCGTCCCTTTGATGCATTCAGCAAGCTTGACAGCAACGTTCATCACGGTCACAAGAGAAGCAGCACCATCCAGCTGAAGAAAGAAACCTTCACTAGAGGAAGATGAGGTGGTGTTCTCGGTCCAGCAACTTGTTGAAGCAACCACCTGCAGCGTGAATGAAGTTGGCAGTAAAAGCAACAGCGTTTGATACCAGTCCAGCAGCTGTAGATGCAGAGTGAGTGTGGAAGAGGAGAGAACACGGATCATTCAGCAACACAGTAGTAGTGCACGAAGAACGCATCCAGCAGTTGCTCCATGCAGAGAAAGAGGAGTCTTCATGTTCCCAGCTACAACAACACAAAGCTGTTAAGGCTGGAAGCAGATGGAGCTCTCGGTCATCTTCCATGACAGTAGAAGAGCACGTCCACTTGAATGGAGGGCAGCGGTCCTCAAAGAAACAGCAACGCCCATCCAGCATGTCTTGCATCCAGAGCTTGGGAGACACTCACAACACACATCCACCCACCGAAATGGAGAACGGTTGAGTTGCAGCTACCGAGAGGGAGAGCTAAAACGTGTGCACAACAAAGAGAAGTCTTCATCTTCCAGCACCTTCACGCAACACTTGAAGAAGCCAGCTCCAGCACTTCCCGGTGGCAGCAAACTTCAAGCTCCAGCTCTGGCCTACAGAGCAGCTCACGGTCCAGCCAGTAGCAGTGGTCTTCACGGAAGCAGGCTAGCAGCAAAAAGGTGGTGATGACTGGAATGTTCAGAGAATGGATGTGCACGTGATGGACAACATGGAAGTGAGAAAGGGTTCCCCATCTGCAGAGAAGTTGGCAACAAATATGGAGGTGGATGAAGAAGCCACAATCACGGCCTGCACAATCAAGCAGCTTGGGCAGTAGCATTTTGGAGGGGACCACATTGAATCAAAAGAAGGTCACGGTTTTTACTGGAAACTCACGGGTTTGGGAGGCCAGCAATTCACGTCCAGAGAGTTTGGGCTATAAAAGAGTATCAGCAAGCAGAGAAGAATCATCAGTATTAGGAGTAGGATAGTTAAGAGTGCAATTACGTTCTGGCTTTCCATTTTCCTACTCCCCTTTGGGGGAGGTTTTAGATTTCTTTTAATTTTCAGTTTCAAGGATTGAATTTCCATTGTAGTTTCCACTCTGCATTTTCCAATTGAGGTTGAATTTAATTTTCATTTACGCACTCCGTTTTCACGTTTAAACTTTGGATGAAATTCTGTTCTGTTATGAATTTTTAGATTTGCAATTTTAATTCTGTCAGGAATTTATTTGTTTTGCAATTTAACGTTTTCTTAATTTAAGTGTTCAATCTTTGGTGAATTCCATTTTCAGTTAAATGTTTTTATCTGTTAAGTTTATCGTTCATGATTTTCTGAACTGTTAAATTCTGTCATTGCGTTTTACCGTTTGTTTTATTTTCAGACGTCTTCTAATTTTTACCGTCTTTTAC
Source organism: Vigna angularis (assembly GCF_016808095.1). Classification (NCBI taxonomy): domain Eukaryota; kingdom Viridiplantae; phylum Streptophyta; class Magnoliopsida; order Fabales; family Fabaceae; genus Vigna; species Vigna angularis. Next base: position 3,967,775 of record NC_068975.1, read on the forward strand.
CGTTCAGTTTTTACCATCGTTAAAATTTATTTCAGTGTTTTTAAATCCAGTTGTGTTTAATTTCCAGTCCACTTTTAAATTTTATTTACCGCACAAAAACATTCACAGCCCCCTCCCCCCCTTCGTGTTATAAATCTAAGACTAAACCTACAAATTGGTCCTCGAGAGACGACCTAGGAGTCACTTCCTAGTTATACTACATTCTTTATCTGTATCAAATTTGTATGACCGCGACAGTCGTATCAAATTTTGGCGCCGTTGCCGGGGACCAATGAAGGTTTGGTTTTAGATTTTTGTTGTATAAAGTTTTGTTCTGTTAATATGTTTGTTTTGTGTGTTTTGTATATTTTTGTAGGCGACAACGACACCTTCAGCAAATTTTGGCGGCGTTGTCACTTCAGTCCAGGTTCTTGTTTTAGATTTTTACTGTTTTTGTTTTATTACGTGGTTGTAATATATGTTTTGTCTTTTATATTTTTGTTGTGTTGTGTTTTGTATTATGTGTGTTAATTAAAAAAAAAATTAAAAAAAAAAATAATTTTTTGTTCTGTCTTGTTTGTGTCTGAAGCATGTTTAATTGTGTTGTGTTTTATTTTGTGTTGTGATGTAATGTTTTGTGTTGTGCATGCATATCGTATGAGTTTTGTTTTGTTAATTTAAAAAAACATGTGTTGTGTTTTGTATTTAGCTCTTCTTTCTATATAAAAAAATATTAGTTTTTCCCTCCATGTTATGTTTCTGTATATTTCTTTCTATACAATCTTTGTTTGAAGAGGAAGTCCAAGTCTGAGATAGGTTTTGAACTACAATAGAGGAGATGACAGATTCTCAAGACTGGATGTATGATCTAGTCAAGTGTCTTCCCAAATTCCTTGGGTTGGCCCATGAAGATCCATACAGGCACCTCAAGGAGTTTAGTTTGGTGTGTTTTTCTATGAGGCCTGCTGGTGTTTCAAAGGAGGAAGTGTTGATAAAAATGTTTCCCATGTCCCTTCAAGATGAAGCAAGAAACTGGTTCATATACCAGTATCCTTTTAATAGTTGGCAGGAAACACAACAAAAATTCTTCGACAAGTTCTTTCCAGCAGCAAAGGTGAGCAGCATTAGGATGAAGATCACTGCCATTGAGCAGTTTCAAGAAGAAAGCCTAGCAGATTATTGGGAGAGGTTTAACAGGATCTGCACAACTTGTCCAAACCACCAAATTCCAGAGCATTTGCTCTTGATTTATTTTTATGAAGGGCTCCTGGACAGTGAAAGGATACTTGTAGATGTAGCTTCTGGTGGATGTTTGATGGATATAACCCCAACAGAAGCGAGGAAATTGCTCTGCAAGCTGACTGGTGAAAGTCCAATTGAGGTAGCAAAGGAAGAACCTGAGCAGCCTGTTCTGGATTCTTATACTGATATCCCTGAGGATGCAGCTGATGACTTACAGATTGATGCTATCAAATGTGAGTTTGATGACAACAATGCAGAGTTAAAAGAGAATGCAGGTGCTGACATTAAGGAATGCACGATTAATGAAGGAGAGTATACTGCTACTTCTTTGAGCGAGCTAGAGAAATCTATTCTGGTGTCACACACTCGACAACTGCTACTGGAAGGAGGGATATTGTTGCAACAGTTTGCTATGAAAAGAAAGAAGAAACATCTTGCTACGGATGATAGGGCAATACTGATGAAGCAGTTCTTCCTCAAATTTTCCCTGCTGAATCCTGTGATGAAAAACATCTCCCTGCTTGTCCAAATTTGGCAACTGCCACCATAACCAGGGAAGTTTTCCTATTCCTTCTTACCTTAATTTTCTTAGTTTATGAATTAGGGGAGAATTCTGATTTTCTTAGTTTACGAATTGTTATTTTTTTTTATTTAAAAAAAAAAAAAAACAAAATTTAAAAAAAGTAAATGTATGTTCTCTTTCACGTGTGTTATTTTCTTAATGTATGTATTGTAAATATGTGTTTTGTCTGTTGTTTTTTACATTTGCGTTTTATGTGTTTTAATTTTTTGTGTTCGATATTAGGTTTTTTGTTTTGTTAAATTACGTGTTCTGTTTTATTTATTTATTTAGTTTTTGTTTTTGTTTAAAAAAAAAAAAAATTTAAGAAAAAAAATAATTTGTGATAAATTTTTTGTGTTTAAAGCGTGCCAAATATGTATTCTGATATGTATATTTATTTTTCTTTCTTAGTTTTCAAATTGTTATCCTTAAAAAAAAAAAAAAAAAAATTCAAAATTTAAAAAAAAAATTGTTTTGCGTATTCCATGATTTTATTTCGGCCCTCAGTTTCTTATGATTTCATACCATTAATTCATTGAAAATTTTCACTTCAGATCTTATTTTTTTTTCCTTATTTTCTTCATTTTAAATATATTTTCTTAGTTGTTTCACACAGATTTTTGATTGAAAATTTTTAGACTAAGAAAATATTTCATTCATAATAGCAAAATTACAGTAGTGTGGAAAATTGGAAATTGAACAGATCTGAAATTGAAATTGCAGTAGATATATATGAAATTTAAGATGTTCGGGGGTCGATCATTTCTGATCGTTAATATTACAAGCCATATAATAAAAAAACACATAAATAAAACATAAAACATTAAAATCGAAAGTATTCTCGAGCTGGTTGTGGTGGTCTAAGGGAGAGCTCCGTTGAGGGAGCTCTGGTACGAAAAGTCACGAGCGGAGGCGGAGGAATCTCTGTTTCTGGATCGATTATGATAGGAATGGGGAAGAGGTCCAACAGCCTCGGTGCCCTCATTACCACCCAGCCATTTTCTTTCAAAAAAAAAAAACAAAAAAAAAATCTTGTTAATAAAAAAAAAAAAAGAAAAAAAAAAAAAATTTCAATAAAAATTGAGATCTGATGAGAGTTCTTACCGTACATATACAGCGGTAGTTGTGAAAACTGAGTGCCAGTGGGGTCTATCTCCGCTTGCCAGCGCCTGACCCGATTGCCGTGGTTGTTGAACCAGCAGTGCACGTTGTATTCGCTGGCATCTCCGTAGGTCCTTAGTCGAGACGTGATCTCGACGACTTGCGCTCGGCTTGGATGAGTGACCCCATAGTTGAAGATGTTGGTCATCATCTTGACCTGATCATGTGTTGGGCGCCACCGCTGACTCGTGTATCTCTCGATTTCCATCTCACTCATCATATTTTCTAAATAAAAAAATATATATAAAAATAAAAAGAACAAAAACAAAAAAAAAAGAAGAAAAAAACAAAACATAAAAAAATAAAAAATAAAAGGAAAAACATGAAGCATAAAAAAATTAGATTAGTTGAGTGTTTTCTTTATTTGTTCTTGTTTCCTTTTAGATTTATTTGTCCTGTCTGTCTTTGATTGTTTTTGTGTCTGGTCTCAGATCTGTTTCACGGTCCTTGCAAAGGGGTCCTAAATGGATCTACGTCCAATTGTCCTTGTCCATATTGTTCATGTTATTAAGTTTCTGTGTTTTATTTATTTTTTTTTTTTAGTGGGGTACGTGGCGTTGTTCTACCCGATTGTCTCTGCAATACCTTCAATCGAAGGGAGATTAACGTCTGGTTTCCAGCCGATATACCCCTTAAGTTTTAAGACAGTTGTGTTTTATGTGTTTAAGTTTTTTTTTTTTTTTTTTTTCAGTTTCAGAAAAATAAAAAATTGAAGAAGAAGAAAGAAGATAGATCGGGCAAGGGGAGAGGACCAGTATTGCAGAAATGAAAAAAAAAATGAAATGAAAGACTGGAAAGCAGTAAAGCAGGAAAGCAGGAAAAGGGAGAGGGAGAGCAGGAAAGAAGCAAGCAGAAAGAAACAGAGATCCAGGTGCAGAGGACTTACCTGGAGTAGTAGGCTGGCAGAGTAGCTCCTCGCTGATCTCGGACTCTTCAGATGACACGGTGACAGAGCTTCCTCGCAGATCCAGACGCTCGAGAAGAGAGCAGAGAGAGAAGAGAGAAGAGAGAAGAGAGGAGAGCAGAGAGAGGCTAGGTCAGGAAATGGCGCTCTGACGCTAAGGAGGTACCCTTTTATAGCCAAATTGTTTCCACTGTAGCAACAGTTCCGGTCGTTGCCACCGAGACTGTTGTCACAGTACCGGTCTCCTTTTTCAAAAAAAAAAAAATAAAAAAAAAAAAAAAAATCTTATTAGCATCTACTGATGGGTGCTAGGTGATTTAGGCATCTGCTGATGGATGTCATTGACGACATCTACTGATGGGTGTCACTGAAAATTTCTTCCCATTTCCTAACTTTTTATTGCACTTGTCTATATTATTTGACTGCTCTGAAATTGTTAATCTGATGATTGTTACACACTGAGGACATTGTGTGATTTAAGTGTGGTCTACTGGGAAGAAATTCTGTTTTTTCTGTTAGTTTCTGTTAGTTTGTATTTTGTGTGCTAAATTTTTTCTGTTTTAAGTTGTTTTTAGTGTGTTTTGTGTGCAATAAATTTTACATTTTCTCCTGATTTCTGGATTTTGTCTAAGTTGTAGATTTTTCCTTCACTTACTTAATACTTATAGATTGTAATCCTTGCTTTTCTTTGCTTGGAAAGATGATTATACGTTTGAGAGGTTGATTTGATTGTGACGAATACCCTGTGTGAGATTTGAGCCACTTAATTTTCTTTCTTGTGTGTGATATGTATCTTGAATGCTTGCACATATGCCTTGGCTTGATTCTTTTTGATATACTTGATTTATATGCATTTTTGGAAGTGATAAAGGCAATTTTATTCTTGAGCCTCTTTAGCCAAATAAGCCTACCCTGTTATTATCCTTTGAAACCCCTTTGAGCCTATACTGTATTTATTTCCTTGTGATTAAAGCTCATACACTGATCCTAAGTGAAAAACAAATGATTACCTTAACCTTAGGAAGGTCTAGAGCTATAAGAGTATTTTGTGAATAAGTGTGGTCTCCTTGGGAATTCTGATGAATTGGCTAGTTGGTTCCTCATCATGTTTTGAAATGAAAATTTATATCCTGTTGTGTGATAAAAAAATAAAAAATAAAAAAAAAGACAGGATAAAAAAAAATGATGAGAAAAAGAGAAAAAATTGAAAAATAATTTTGTGAATAATGGAGTCGAGAAGAGGATTGAATTAGAGGTTTGGGTGAGATTTCACTGTGTTTACATTTTTTCCCTAGTGCACCTCTATTTCTTCTGAGCTATAGCTACTTATCCAAATTTATCCTCCCCTGTCCTTGGCCCCATTACAACCCAGTAAAGACCTTTTGATCTGAACATGCATATGATTTAAGTATTGATAATTAGAAGCTTGCCAAGTCTACTTGTGTTTGTTTTCTTGAGTACATCGAGCTGATATTATTATTTACCCTAGACACTTGAGAGAAACACTGTGAGTGCATCTGTGAGGTTTTGTTATTTTTAAATCACCTCTTGAACTGATTAATCATTTTGCTACGTATTGAATTGCTTGGATGATTTCTGTAAGTATGTGCTTTTCTTGACTATGTGTTGGATATTGTCTACTTCTTTTCTCTGTCCAGACTTCTTGAGAACTTTGTAAATCCTGTTTATTTTTCTCCTGAGTCTTTGTTTTCTGTATGCTGAGTTTTGTGTCACTCCTTTAATGTCCTTTTGAATTATTTCCTGATTTGCGTCTTGATTTTGCCCAGGAGTGCAAAAGACTAAGTGTGGTCTATTTTGATGAGTCGATATTTTATTCACTTCACTTAGTTTATTGTGCTAAAATTAATCAGGAAATTGTGCTTAATTGTCCAGTATTTTTCCATTTTACTGAATTGAGCTTAATCCGATCGGAAATTCTTATTTTGATTAATTTGAATTGTCTGAGGTTAATTATTTTCGTTATTGATTACAGGAAAATTTTGGAATTATATTTTGGGACATTTGGAAACATCTCCCTTCTAGGAATTTTTAAGAAGTAAAAATTGGTTTGAAAACATATTCGAGATACGGCCATTCACGGTTTATTTGGAAGCAATTTCAAAATGAAATGTGCTGAATTTTATTGAAATGCTCACTAGACCAAGCTCAATTGCTGAAAAATCATGGCTGAAAAATACAGAATAGTACACGGCACTTTCTTACTTTTTGTCAAAAGATGATAGAAGAAAATTGTAAAAAATGGGACATCATGGGGCCTCCACTAACGGTTTTGGATGCTTGGCAAAATACAAATGTGTCCAAAATCCAATGCTGAAATATTTGAATAAAAGTATGGGCTGCAGGGAATGTTATTCTCAAAAGTTGAAAAGCATGACACCACCATTCATTTTTTGCAGCAATCAAGCATCACATGATTTGGGATGTAACAAGGGTCCACGGACAACTCAAACACCACCATGGCTGGAAGAAAGAAGGCCATTCCACAGCCTAGTTCAACAAGGAGCTGGCGTCCCTTTGATGCATTCAGCAAGCTTGACAGCAACGTTCATCACGGTCACAAGAGAAGCAGCACCATCCAGCTGAAGAAAGAAACCTTCACTAGAGGAAGATGAGGTGGTGTTCTCGGTCCAGCAACTTGTTGAAGCAACCACCTGCAGCGTGAATGAAGTTGGCAGTAAAAGCAACAGCGTTTGATACCAGTCCAGCAGCTGTAGATGCAGAGTGAGTGTGGAAGAGGAGAGAACACGGATCATTCAGCAACACAGCAGTAGTGCACGAAGAACGCATCCAGCAGTTGCTCCATGCAGAGAAAGAGGAGTCTTCATGTTCCCAGCTACAACAACACAAAGCTGTTAAGGCTGGAAGCAGATGGAGCTCTCGGTCATCTTCCATGACAGTAGAAGAGCACGTCCACTTGAATGGAGGGCAGCGGTCCTCAAAGAAACAGCAACGCCCATCCAGCATGTCTTGCATCCAGAGCTTGGGAGACACTCACAACACACATCCACCCACCGAAATGGAGAACGGTTGAGTTGCAGCTACCGAGAGGGAGAGCTAAAACGTGTGCACAACAAAGAGAAGTCTTCATCTTCCAGCACCTTCACGCAACACTTGAAGAAGCCAGCTCCAGCACTTCCCGGTGGCAGCAAACTTCAAGCTCCAGCTCTGGCCTACAGAGCAGCTCACGGTCCAGCCAGTAGCAGTGGTCTTCACGGAAGCAGGCTAGCAGCAAAAAGGTGGTGATGACTGGAATGTTCAGAGAATGGATGTGCACGTGATGGACAACATGGAAGTGAGAAAGGGTTCCCCATCTGCAGAGAAGTTGGCAACAAATATGGAGGTGGATGAAGAAGCCACAATCACGGCCTGCACAATCAAGCAGCTTGGGCAGCAGCATTTTGGAGGGGACCACATTGAATCAAAAGAAGGTCACGGTTTTTACTGGAAACTCACGGGTTTGGGAGGCCAGCAATTCACGTCCAGAGAGTTTGGGCTATAAAAGAGTATCAGCAAGCAGAGAAGAATCATCAGTATTAGGAGTAGGATAGTTAAGAGTGCAATTACGTTCTGGCTTTCCATTTTCCTACTCCCCTTTGGGGGAGGTTTTAGATTTCTTTTAATTTTCAGTTTCAAGGATTGAATTTCCATTGTAGTTTCCACTCTGCATTTTCCAATTGAGGTTGACTTTAATTTTCATTTACGCACTCCGTTTTCACGTTTAAACTTTGGATGAAATTCTGTTCTGTTATGAATTTTTAGATTTGCAATTTTAATTCTGTCAGGAATTTATTTGTTTTGCAATTTAACGTTTTCTTAATTTAAGTGTTCAATCTTTGGTGAATTCCATTTTCAGTTAAATGTTTTTATCTGTTAAGTTTATCGTTCATGATTTTCTGAACTGTTAAATTCTGTCATTGCGTTTTACCGTTTGTTTTATTTTCAGACGTCTTCTAATTTTTACCGTCTTTTACCGTTCAGTTTTTACCATCGTTAAAATTTATTTCAGTGTTTTTAAATCCAGTTGTGTTTAATTTCCAGTCCACTTTTAAATTTTATTTACCGCACAAAAACATTCACAACCCCCCCTTCGTGTTATAAATCTAAGACTAAACCTACAAATTGGTCCTCGAGAGACGACCTAGGAGTCACTTCCTAGTTATACTACATTCTTTATCTGTATCAAATTTGTATGACCGCGACAGTCGTATCAAGTGGGTAGTTATATGGATGCAGCACGGGCTATAATCGTTTACATATTACTAGTAATCGATTACCAAAAGGATTTTTGGTCTAATCAATTAATTTAAAACAGTAACTATTGTAAGCATTGTAAACCAAACAATTTCAGGAACAGTAAATCAAAGGGTTTTTTGACAATGTTCATCAACCAATGGATTACCATAAAAATCATGTATTCATTTACACAACAATGTCATATACATACAAGAAGAAGTAGGAAGTTATTTACATCAAACAATGTTGTTATAGAAATTATTATGTACAGTTGACAACAAAGACATAAATCCGGAAGGAGGCACTTCAGATTGTGGTGATACTTGGTAAGATTGGGATCTAAATTGTACGACCTCTGGACTTTGTATCACATCAGGTATTCTTGTCTCCTGAATGAACACAATTATAATTAGAATACATGTAACAAAATGACGTAATAAATGGAAGAAACATACAATTTAATTACTTACAGAATCTTGTACGAATGGTGTTGAAGTTTTTTGGATGAAGCAGTTTTCCCTTTTTTGGTTCTTTTATCAACGACTGACTTTAACCTGTTGGTGCGTGGTCGTCCTTTTTGCTTCACTGCTAAAGGGCTACAGACATGTACATCAACACTTGCACCAGCAGTGTCGGGTATTGTACCGGTGACCGGATTGTCATACCGTAGTTCACCTCCATCACTAATGATGTTATTTGTCATGGATGAATTGCATCCAAACTTTTTACCCAGCAAACGAAGTTCTTTTTCCAACTCATTAGAAGCAGCTTCCGACTCACAAGCTACCTCAGCTATTTCATAGAATCGTTTGCACAAAATTTGGTATCTTTGCATCGCCAGTTCATGATTGGAATTACTATACGCTGCTCTAATGAGAGTGTGCCTTCTACGGATATTTTTGCTCCACCGCCGTAAAACGTATTTTGAGAATACACTGTAAACATCTTCCTGACCGAATAACAAAAGGCAATGGCGACAAATGATGCCTCTAAACTCAAATAATAGGCAAGAATAGGTGGTATTTTTTGTGAGTGGATCAAATTGCACTTTATAAAATTTATCTGCACATTTACCCTCCCACATGCGCTCCTCTTTTATTGTGTAAGTGTTGAAGAAGTTGTCTTTTACGGTTTCTTTGATGAAACAATTCATCCTTGACCGAAACTCTGTTTGCACATCCTCAAACTTTGCATGTGTGTACTCTAGTTGAAATTCTCTCTCGATTGGTGACTGAGAACCACATGCAACTGTGGTGTTGAGGGAGGAGAAATCAACTTGTATTTCTTTTTGGGCCTTCATTCTGAGGGCATTGTCGTATTGAACCACAAATTGGTGAAGTGTGGTATTAGAATTGATAAATCCATCAAAGAAAGCATTCATTCCCTCACTTCTTTGAGTAGTTGACATGCCCGCCCATAAATGATTCCTCAAGTAACAAGGTACCCATTTGTGTCTCTCCTGATACAAAGTACATAACCATTCATTCTCCTATAATCCATGTCTGGTCAGTAGTTCTTTCCAACCATTCTCAAAGTCCATTGGATAACCACAGTCATAGACAAGCGCGTTTAGATCGGTTTGGATAGCCACATATTGTTTATAGCCTTGAAATTTTTCAGGCAACTTTTTCATTATGTGCCATAAACACCACCTCTGCCTAGTATTTGGAAAGACTTCTTCGATGGCATTCGTCATTGCCCTACATTGATCAGTTATAATCCCATTTGGGGCCTTATTACCCATGCATCTAAGCCAAGATTGGAACAACCATACAAAAGAGCCAGTGTCTTCCGACGATAGCAATCCACATCCAAGTAAAATGGAGTGTCCATGATGGTTAACTCCGACGAAAGGCGCAAATGGCATGTCATACTTATTTGTTAAGTAAGTGCTGTCGAAAGACACCACATCACCAAATTCTTCACAAGCAGCTCGACTTCTTGCATCTGCCCAAAAGACACTACAAATTCTATTTCCTTCATCCAATGCAATGTCATAAAAGAACTCGTTATTTAAATCTTTCATTGATGAAAATTGTCGTAGGAGGGCTTGTCCATCACCATCCTTACATAAAGATCTTCTGTGTTGGCCAATGTAGTTTCGCGCATCTCACTCCATGAAGTCCATGTTTTCAAATTCACCTGCATTGCTCACGATGCTAAGGAAACTCTTATTAATCTGGACTTCAGCATCATCGTTCAGCTCCAATGTGCGCTTAGCTTGCATGCTCAATTTTCTATTGCCAGGAATTAGCTCGGAGGTATTTGGGCATAGATCATGGTTGTGCTCTAGGACAACGGTCCTTATAAACCATTTATCGTCCTTCCTTCCAATGGTTATGCCAGTTGGACATTGATTGGTTTGGCTAAGAAGTGTTTTCACCTCGAGTTTGATTGAAGAGACATATTTTCCTTCCCTTGAGCAAACTAATCTCAAGTAGTTGACATTGTTGTTGTTATCTTTTTTAGAAGTTCTTGTGCGCACAACAAATCCACATCTAATGGGATAATTTGTGTAAACATGTTTTGCTTCTTCCATTGTCTGAAAACACTTATGCAATGTTGGCTCCAAGTCCAAAAAGCTTTCAATAGGGTCATCAATATTGACATTACACTCAAGCAGTTCACTCACATAACGACCTATAAAAACATTATTAAAACTAAGAAATGGAAATAAAAAAAACTATTTTAGTGCCTCTTTATTGCGCCCTTTAATGAAGCTAAAGCTTTCCTCACCAACCTCCAGTGAAGGATTAAGTGCACCCTTCTTAAATGTCCTCCTCAACAACCTCCAGAAGAAGATAGTAGAATGTGTCTTTAATGAAGAGGAATGGTAAAAGGCACAAAGTTCACGTAGAAGGGAGAAATATGAAGTATTTTGGAGGGAAGAAGTCTGTGAAGCAACAAAAACAAGCTACGTTGAAAGAGTGTACATTCAGTTGGTTTTCTCTCTCATACCTCACATTAATTGCAACTTACTTTATCATTCCCCACATTTAATGCAAGTTCATTCAAGCAAGCAAAGAGATTTTCTCTTTCACCAATTTGTGCCAAAAAGTAACTGGCTCGTTAATCAACGAAGCTTTTGTCATTAATTGAAACATGAAGTAAAAAAAGTAATAATATTATATTATATTAATACATTTTTAAATTATAAACCAATAACTTGGTCAAGACATCTTTAAATATGTCGCACATACCCATTCTTATGCAATCAAGTTCAATATATTTGTAAGTTCTTTAAAATTATTTCAATTCTTATGTCGTAATATTGTCTTCACAATGTTGTATTGTCCATAACCTGGAATTCAAATTCTTGCAGATTATTGAAGGATAATCATGGATGCATGGGAAGACCTTGTTTATGATGATGACGTGTTTGAATCATTTCTAAAAAAATGTGATGCTTCAGCATCGCTTATACCTGGTCCAGCAGGTAATGTTCAAGCGGCTTTCCTGAATAGGACAAATACAAAAGAACCTAAATCGACACAAGAATTTGCTCGTGATGTTGCTCACGCAACATATGAACGAGATTTCAACTCAAATGCGTGGAAATGGGCACAAATGTTTATTGAACACCATGGTACAACTTTTGTTGAAATCATGTGAATAAAAATGTTTAGTTAGACAATATGATATCTTGTTCACATGACTTTGACAATTGCAGATCTCGTCACTGATGGAAAATTCGAGAACGTCAACTCCCTTAATGAGGCAAAATCATCACAGGTCCTTCCATTTGTTGCTTGCATATTGAAAGAGTGCAAACTCAATGGTTTGGGAGACATGCAGTTGACTATCAAGGTATTATTTATTTTAAAGTACAACATTTGTTGTTTATGTAAACTAATCAATGATTAAATGTGACCAAGACCCAACAGCGACAATGAAGGCTTCGTTGCACAAGAAAGTTCTTCAAGATCCTGAATTTGGAGATAATATTGGAGTTGGCTCCGTTATACTCAATCTTGTAACCCATCCCTTCACTACTTAAATTAAAATAAGTTTTAATTACCTTTGATGGATGTTTTTGATATTAATTATGTATGTTCATTTAGATACAATCCTTCAGTGCATTTGAAATAAACTATTACCTTAATATCGTGCATCGCAACGTAGTCAAGGTTTTTCCAGCTGAAATTTGTCCTCCCACAATTGAACTGGTCAAGGAAACACCAAAACCTGTCATTCGACTACCTATGTGGGCAGAAAACGATAAGAATGTGGATGACATCCTCCGCAAATTCGTTCCACCATCTCACCAACCATCATCATCCAAAGAACCAAACAATAATTAATTGTTTTATGATATAATTTGATAAATATTTTCTAATGCGGGTGAACTTATAAGTTCTACGGATAACTGTAATATTATTTTATGACCACTAAAACAATTTCTGGGATTACTGTAATATTAATAACCTAGACTTGCATGTGTTGTTAAGGTTGACTTTATGTTTATGAATGTGATGTTATGCCGTAATTGTACTGATTTTGGTCACCTTAATGCAATGTTTGATATTCTTTTTTGCCATATATTGTTTCATTCTTCCCTGAAGGAGTGTCCAAAAAATGTTAAAAGCAATGGGTTTAAGACAAAAAATTATAAATCTTGACTCTGGTCACCTATGTTACCACAACTGGCTCCTGCAGTACAAGTTTCTGTACAAATCCAGGATTTTGTTCGTGTAATCGTTTACCAAGCTGTTGTAAACGATTACAAGTGTGTTTTTTTGAAGCACAAGTCTCTTGACTTCACCTAAGTTGCTCATCTCATAAACATTGTTCCTTTCCTTCTTCATGGGGTGCCCAATACATTACCTCTCACACTATAAACACAGTTAAACAACAATATCCAGTGAAAACCATTGGACTTATGCTAAAAAATTTAAAATTTTGAATATGGTCACCTAGGTTACCACAGTTGGTTCCTGTAGTACAAGTTTCTGTACAAAACCCAAATTTTGTTCATGTAATTGTTTACAAAGAACCTGTAAACGATTACCAAGAACCTGTAAATGATTACCAAGTTTCTGTACAAATCCTACAGTACACGTTTCTATACAAAACCGAGATTTTGTTCGTATAATCGTTTACCAAGAACCTGTAAACGATTACCAATGTGTTTTTTGATGCAGAAGTTTCAGGACTTTACTTAAGCTAGTGAACCATTGCTTTAATTTAAATGAATTATTAATATAGTGCTTTCCTTTGTCATCAAAACACACACAACGTAAATAAAATGACATTGCACATAAAGTAATCATGAAAAATATGATCTTATTTCAATAACAATCTGTACATATATATCATTGTTTGTTACAATCTGTACATATAACAATCTAATTGGGAAAAATCCAACTTTCTCTAAATACATAAAAATATTTAACAAATGTAAACAATCCTACAACAATCCATATTCAGCTAGCGCTTCCATTCTTCTAATGTTGTCGTTGTCTAGGATCCAATCCCTTACATAATTCTTCCTAATTGCACGCAACTCCTCCTGAAACCAAAATTTTGTAGTTTATAAATTAACTCAATCACAAACTATTTCTAATAATGAAAATGATACTTACATTCGTATATTGAGGCATGCTCTTGCCGTTGTATTTGTCCTCTCCATCCCAAATTTCCATTGCTTTTAACATTATAACTCCACAATCATGTCTGAAAGAATACAACCGCAAATATAGAAGTTATGACAACGAACATTAATGACAAAACCAAATATTTAAATACAATGGTTATAACAACTTACAAGTTTGGTTGGGAGGGGATATTTGCTTGTTCAACAGACAAAGGTCTAATACTCCCTTCCGGTCTATTGTACAAGATGCAAAAAAATCTTGCAATATTTTCAGCCTACCAAAGAAGAAGTACAATAACCAGTTCAAAAAGACAACATTAATTGACAATAACCAATTTATTTGCAAACATAAATTGTGCAATCATACAACAAATTTGTCAATCCTTTTCCAATCTCTAACACCCTTGCCCAATGAGTCAATCACAAATATTTGTAATGTGCTAAGTTTCACTGAATAACACCATCAATGTTCATCATGGACAAATGGCATAAACAACTACAAACAAAGAAAACCAAATGTCAATACATGAACAAAGAAAAATTGGCAAACATAATCATTACAAATTAAACCTAACTCACAAAGTCAACTGTGACAATGTCTCCAAGTCCAAAATGATTAGAATGCATATAGGTCTGGTAATTATGAAGGGTATAGACCTGTTGATTTTGTGGACGTTTCCTCAAATCACTAATAACATGGTTCTGTGGACAATTTCAAATTCATCAATCCACAATGCCTTACACATTATTTCTACCATCAAATATATGATATCAAAAAAATTATAATTTACCGCGTATAATGAACTTAAATGAATCCTCTTAACAACACCGCTCAACTTATTCTCAAAGTGCATAAAAATTGTAGCAGCAAATAACACCACCTACACATTGAAAATTTTCCAAATAAATAACATAACTACCAACATTAAACAATAAGACATGTCACATAATAGTTACCATGTTATCAACATATTCGAGTGGCGCTAAAGTGTGAACTGAAGTTGTGCTCAAGGTCTGCCAATGGTTTCACATAGAACTCTGAAAAAAATCAAATATCATTCAATCAGAAACGATCACCTTTCACCAATGACAAATGAAATTCCAAACAATTACATATGTCGTCTGTCTCTTACGCTGACTACATAGTACAATTGGTCAACATCGACAGTAGTGCTTGGATCACCAATAAAACTGCGCAAAGGGGGGATCGCCAATGGTACCTCCCCTTCATCATCATCATCATCGCCATCATCAATTTCAATACAAACACAACGATGCTTCTCCATCTTCATGTGCTGAGATGCTGCAAGTTTGTCATCTTCATGTGGTGGTTCTTCATCCCCTGCTTCTTCATTATAGGGACCTACAGGGTGTTCATCATCTCCATCAGCATCTTTTTCATCACCTCCATATGTAGGTGCTTCCTCTTCAGCACCAACACCTTCTTCATCATGACCAAATGCAGCTTGTTCATTAAAGATTGGAGTTTGACGAATGTCAATTAACTCCCTCGTAATGACAACAATCTTGGCATTCAATGTCATAATATCATGATTGTTTTTCCTCATTCTCTCCTCAACACCTGCTTCCCACGTGCCGTCATCGGAGCTTTCATCATATGTTTCCTGAACCCTGGATCGTTCAGCCATCGATCCTTCACCCATCCCTCCGTCATCCATGTGGAATGTAGCACGGATTTCGGGCACTTGACGATCTTGCTTACTTACATACCACTCCAGATTTAACTATACCATACACAAAGAACCAAATTAGTGAAATAAGACCATCAATATTTAAAAAAAAATTATAACAAAGGTTGAAAGACTTACATCTCCAATCTTAAACATATTTTCAATTTTTTTTGTCCTTGCTGTAACACCCTGATTTAGGCGTTACAATTTATTTTCCACAAAAAATACATATATAACTTTTCTTTAAGAATTTTCAACACCAACAAAATATTAAGTGCTTTATTACAACACAAGTCTTCTAAAATAAAATTTCACACAGTTCATAAACTTCTGAAATTTAAAATTCCACACAGTTTGAAATTTCAAACATATTTATTTAGAAATTCCCCATGTCTCTTTTCCCCACAGATCTCTTATCTTCTAAGCAAGTCTAGAACCATCTGTTAATTCATCTGAAATAGTTTCTGCTCCCGTATAATATCACACATTATACGATCATTGCATTCACATACACAAACACAAACAATAGGGTGAGCTAACTGAAACAAGCATACAATCCATTCACAATCCGTTAATAATACATCCACAGTATTCAATACAGTTAAGCACACCCACTCAACATATTATCACAATATCATTGCTCAACAATTTTACTATTCCACTTATCAAAGTGTTACAACTTCACCTCATCCGACCTACTTACCAAAGTAGTACAAACCAAGTTATTCTCTCTACTTATCAAAGTAGCACCGCAAGACAATACTGTCTACTTATCAAAGTAGCACAGCAAGACATTATTGTCTACTTACCAAAGCAGTATAGTATAATTAATTCGCCTACTTACCAAAGTAGCATAAAACAAGATCTTCTGCCTACTTACCAAAGTAGCGCAGCAAGACAATACTGTCTACTTACCAAAGTAGCACAGTATAGTTAATCTGCCTACTTATCAAAGTAGCCCGCATTTATATCATTCTCTTTATCTCTTCATTCATCATCTCATCCTGCCTACTTATCAAAGTAGCGCAAATCACCCTGCTTACTTACCAAAGTAACGCAGACCCAACATCTACTCGCCTACTTACCAAAGTAGCGCAAACCAACATCATTTACATTATTTCAACAAATTATTCATAATCAACCACAACCCATCCAAAACTAATCATACTCAACAAGCATAAGAGAACCGGTGAACTTTTCTCAATTCCCTTCTGTCTACTTACCAATGTAGCACAAATTAACCAAATTACATTTTCCTAACATATCATTCATAACCAATCACATGCCATCTCAACCACTAATCCCAAACCAATCATGCTCAACAAGCACATAATAACCAATCAACATATCTCAGTTTCAATTATGCCTACTTACCAAAGTAGCACAAATTAACCAAATTACCTTTTTCAACATATTATTTATCGACGATCTGAACCAATCAAACTAATCAACAACATGTTTAGATCATGTGGTAAGCTTTTCAGTCCAATCCAACGGTTAATGAGGCGGAAATCATCAATTTTGTATAAATGATCCAAAACATAAATTAAGCAGTATTGAGATCCCTGAGAAGTTACGAAATTAATATCTCTAAATCGGTACCTCCGATCTAAAATCCGAACGGTCGAAGTATGTCCCTATCTGTTAGGAACTCCATACTAACGTTTCAGGTTAATCTAACGGTTAACTAAGTAGATATGAAGGTTTTACCGAGGTAACTCAGAGAAAGAAATTTAAGTGGTTCTCGGTTAAACTCAAAAAGCGGAATGAATTCCTCTAAGCACAAACATCTAATCCCAAATCTGAACGGTCAAGATCACTTAATATGTCTTATGAACTACATACTAAAGTTTGGGCTCAATCTAACAGTAAATGGAATATATATGAAATTGTTACCATTATAACTTAAGAACAGAATTGCAGTGTTAATCAAATATTTCAAACTTTCGAAATTTCTTTCTCTAAACATAGACCTTCAATTACAAATCCGGTCGGTCAAATTGTATTAATATGTCTTAGGGATCATATATCAAATTTTGAGGTTGATCCAATGGTCAAATAGGTAAAATTCTATATTTTTACCGAGACAACTTAGTAACAGAACTACAGGGGTAACTAATTTACTCAAACTTGCAGGATTTGTTTCTCCCAGTACAGACTTCTATTTTCAAATCCGAACGGTCAAGGTGTAGTAATAGGTCGTAGGAGTCACATACTAAAATTTTAGCTAAATCCAACGGTGAAAACAATTAATAGAAATTTTTCACCACAGTAACTCGAAAATAAGAAATTATAATCATGAAACCCAAATTTTACACAAGTCAATAGATAACTACCATTACCAAATTTTAACACATTCATACTCATATTCATGATCATAACAAGAAAGGATTAGCTCCCCTTCATCAAAATCAAGCAATTGGAACCATATTTCTAACCACAAAAGTTTAGAAATTAAGTTGAGTTAGCTCCCCTTACCTCTTCTCCTTGCAAGAAATTCCTCACTCTTGATACTTCTAGACCACCACCCTTGCTTGCTCTCCTTCTCAAATGTAAAAGTATTTTGTAACTTAAATCTTATTTCTCTTGCCTTCTCTTCCGGCCATATAGATTCTATATAAGGAGAAATAAATTCTCTTTGGCAGCTAGCTTAGCAATCGTTCCATAAGAAAATAATGGAAAATGAAGGGTCCCATGTAAGAAATTTTTGCACCCATGATTGAAAGTCTTGCACTCATGTTTCACGGAAAGCCAATTTCCATAATTCAAGTTTTGTCTTCTTCTTTTCACATTATTATTATTTTATTTTATTTATGACCCTCCTTGACCAAACATGGACCACACAATTTGCATTAAATTTAAATAACTAATACAAGACAATGAAGCTAAACAAAATGGTGGACAAAATACAAATAATAATCTTTATCTTAGATATGAATGCACACCATAATTAATTATTCAAAACCATAACATTCATAGAATTATTTTGACTTTTATATGGGTCTTACACTTGCCGTATAAGGGAACCATCGCAATATGCACGGAAACCTCCTATGAGAAGAATAACCGTGCAAAGATAGTCTTTCAACCGCCCAAGCACTAAAATATCAAAATAAATAGTTACCCAAATTTCACAATGTTGTACATCTCATTCAGTTAATCAATTATAAATCATGTTACCTGCAACACGGCCACATTTCCACTAAGACTGAGTGACTCGACGATTCCTCCAAACATTATTTTCTTCATACATTTATTTAAATTTTGTACAATATGTTTATGTACACCAGTCGCCCAATCGTATAGACATAAACTATCTAAGTCATCTAACACTACACAAGGCATGTTAGAAACATAGAAAGACTTCCTAGGAAAATAAAATGAAACCAAACACACTAATATATATAACCTACACACTACATCAACCTCTATGTTTTCATCCCGGACAATCAAATTAAACATGTGAATGAGCTCCTTCAATGTAGTGGTTTTTGGATTAAACATTTAACCAACCAATCCAACTATTGATTCATCAAAAGGGATGTCTAAACCACCTATATCTAAACCTGTGGTCATGAACACATCAAGAACAATAAATGGGACCAATTGTTGACAAGCCCTAAAACTAACATCATGCCCAACCCAGCGTTGGACCATCATCTTCAATAATTTCAAATTCACCTCTAGAGGATTCAGAATGTGCAAACACCACTTAAAAGGAGTCATCCTAATGCGCTCTACATGAGCGTCTCCTAGTAACCTATTCATTTCAACAATGGTCGATGAATCCATCGAGATACGAAGGTGCCACTACAAAACATTAACAAAAATTTATTATTAACTAACAGTTAGAGGATAAAATATCATCTATAAAAATATAAAATTACATTTCATCTTACATTTTTTTTTGGGATGCCATTGGACCTACAGTTATAACATAAATAAAACAACAATGTCGACAACATGGATAGGGTTTGCAAAAGAAGAAAACGTCAATGCTGGAGAAGATGGTTAAAGTACACGCAGTTCTACTAACCAAAAAACACCACGACAGCGAGAAGGCACAAGACAAATATGGGAGAGGGCTTCAATGGTGCAGTGGCCGGACGTCCAAGAGAACGAGAAGGTGAGGCTTTAGGGTTTCAACACGAGACAGATCAGAGAACGAGAGAGATGAGAGAACGCGAGAGAGATGAGAGAGCAAACTGCGAATGAACGATGAATAGGGAAACCGCGAAACGAAAATTTGTATTTTTCCCTTCCAATAATACCCTCGCCTGATGAAAAACCTATTCATTCTTTTTTTAAAACATCACCCAATGGACAACCGCCACGTGGCGTTGTCAAAACTGTGTCAAAAAAACGTTGTTAAAGAAGTGTTTTCGTTTTCTTTTACCATATCACAACCATTGGTTTGGATATTAAAGAATTCCGTAAATTCATAATATATTTAAGAAATTACGTGAGTTGTGATTGGGACGAAGAGTAATCACTTTTTAAGCACATATTTACATGTGACTAATAATAGGACTGTTGTAATAATGATATTTGTTAATCGTTTTAAAATAATGAAAAAAAGTATTTTAATGTTAAAATAATTTAATAATATAAATAGAATTTAATGAACATGATTTATAATCTTAATCGTTCTTTTATAAATTTTTTCTTTGACTTCCATTTTTTTTCTAAGATTTCTTACTCATTCATCTGTTTGACGATTAGGAGATACTTAGAACAATCCATTCTCTGTTATCTACTGATAAGTTTTTCTTATAGAGCAAGTAAGTTTCAATTCATTTTTTCTTTAACTCTTAGTTTAAAGCCATGCATAGGAGTTTTTCGCATGTGTCATTTGATTTCTTTTTCTAGCTCTTCGTCGATCAGAGGTCCCAAAGACTTACTCTGATAATGATTCTGTGATTTTTAGGTGTTTTTAGAGTTCTTTGAGTTGAGACACGGGTAGTACGTTATATAGAGTTGTGCGGTAGCATATCTCAGTTTCAATTATGCCTACTTATCAAAGTAGCACAAATTAACCAAATTACCTTTTTCAACATATTATTTATCGACAATCTGAACCAATCAAACTAGTCAACAACATGTTTAGATTATATGGTAAGATTTTCAGTCCAATCCAATGGTAAAAACAATTAATAGAAATTTATCACCACAGTAACTCGAAAATAAGAAATTATAATCATGAAAACCAAATTTTACACAAGTCAATATATAACTACCATTACCAAATTTTTTTTTTTTTAACATATTCATATTCATGATCATAACAATAAAGGATTAGCTCCCCTTCATCAAAGTCAAGCAATTGGAACCATATTTCTAACTACAAAATTCTAGAAATTAAGTTGAGTTAGCTCCCCTTACCTCTTGAAGGCTCAAACACCTTAAATTCTTCTTCAAAGAGAGCAACTCCTCTCCTCCTTGCTAGACCAAGTCAGCCTCCACACTTAGGACACTTAGGATTTCGTTCACCTCCCACCAAGGACCTCTCTACTCTCCTCCAAAACTCCAAATCTGATTTGGAATTAAAAGAAGATGCCTTAGACAACTAAGGACCCATGCACTTGGCACTTAACAATAATAAACAACCAATGGACCATTCTAAACCATTTTCCAGCCCTAAAACATGGTAGGAAAGTCTCCAAAGGGTCCCAAAATGTTCTCCTAGTGCAGAACACAACTTACTCACTCCAAAAAGTTGCAACTTGTAAAAAAAATACACCTAAAATTAAGGTTGGACGCTAGCCCCTGGACAGCAAAACTGTCACGTTTTCCCCAGCTCGGTTAGACCCCTTCCCGAAGTCCAAAATATGCGTATGAGTAGTCAAATTGAAGCTCTTTGAATCTAGTTTCCAATAAAATAAGAATCAACTCAATTGATATTTTACTAAGAATAATAATTTCACTCCCTAGAGTCCCAAAATATTTTCGAAAACCATTGCTCTGATACCAAAATGTAACACCCTACTATTTTAAAGGGTATTACTGATAGTAGAGACTAAATTAATTTGATATCTCTTATAAACAATCAAACTTTATTTCATTTAATCCAAAGTACAATGCCAAACTTACAAACTTTAAACAATATAGTCTTCACCATTGAAATTTCAACTTATAAGTTTTACACAACATAATCTTCCCAATACAAATTTATTCTTTTTACAAAAATCCCTGAAAGTTTTTCCCCGCATCTCTCTCATCTCTAAGCTTGTTCAACCGCATCTGCAACATTATCTAATCACATATAACATGAGTTATATGATCATAGTACAAACAAATAAGGGTAAGCCAACCTTATCATAAAATCATTAAACTTGTAATAAAAATATTTTAATCACGTATTTCTGCAATTGATAAAATATCATTATTCCGATGTCATTAATTCGTCATTATCAAAGTCATCTTTCCCATTTCCATAAATCTTACAAGTGTACCATGCTTACTCATGAAGCCTTATGGTCAGACCGCTCTCTGCCTGCTTCCTTAAGCCTCACTTATATACTATGTCTTACTTTCTGAAGCCTTATGGTCAGACCCCTCTCTGCCTGCTTCTATATAACTTACGAATCATATGTTTATGTCAAAGCCTTATGGTCAGACTACTTTCTGCCTGCTTTCATAAACCTCAGGTGTTACTTTGCTCATACCAAACTCTCATGGTATAACTCGAACATACTACTCCCGGTAGTAAACATCATTTTATAAGTAATGATTTCTCATATCCACTCCAACATTTCATAAAACCAACAATTCATACCCTCTTATCCACCTAACTCAATCATGTTCATTCTTTAATCAAGAATTCATAATAACCCGTTTTGGTATCAATAAATTAAACATATTACCATATATTATGCTTCATATTATAAACTCATTTTTCCCATAACGAGTATGACTCAACATATTTTCACCAAACAAAGATCATGGATCAACCAAAATATATCAACATATCGTAGGAACTACATATTAAAGTCTGGGCTCAATGTAATAATAAATAAAATATATATGAAATTTTTACCATGATAATATTATGCATCTACAATCAACTTGTTTTATTTTATTTTCATCCTAGTAGAAATTTTTATTTACTCCAATTGGTCACCGGAGAGGACCCAGATGTCTGAACGCATCAAACTCACCTTCGACGCCAGCACATATGACTAGGCACAACTGACTGGACCAGGCTAGGGCTGCTCTATGATCAGGGATGTGCCAACTCAGGTTTTTAAGGTTCCTCTATCCTACCAACAAACGGAGGCCCTCAATAATTAATCAATTTATTTATTTAATTTATCTACCTTGTTGTCTTATGCTCTAAATCTAAAATGCCTAATTTTAATATTTTTACTTCCTCTCACAACAACCTCAAACAATATCTGTATATCTATTTAATACTCATATATAAGCAATTACAGAACCCTTACTCCAGACCTTCCAACAAGATCAATTTCAGCCAACAAACTCATTCAATAAATTCATCACATCTCAACATGTACAATTTAACAGTTTCAGTTATAACACCCAATATAATAAAAGTCATAAAACAGTTTCGCAAGAGAACACCAGTTCAACATTCGTATATTTATAAATTCATACAAAAATAATTAGTTGCCCTTACCATCAAAATAATATTAATATAAAAATTCAGGGGAAACAAGAAGTTGA
Organism: Vigna angularis; assembly: GCF_016808095.1. Classification (NCBI taxonomy): domain Eukaryota; kingdom Viridiplantae; phylum Streptophyta; class Magnoliopsida; order Fabales; family Fabaceae; genus Vigna; species Vigna angularis. The sequence goes on from NC_068975.1 coordinate 3,990,844, forward strand.
ATCTGGCAGAGCCGGTTAGACAACTTCTCATCCTTCCACAAAGATGCAATAAAAAAATAGATAAGACAATAAAATTTCTGGGGAAACAAGAAGTTGAATCTGGCAGAGCCGGTTAGACAACTTCTAATCCATCCAAAAATACAATATAATTAAATAACACGAACATTAACATGTCTGGGGAAACAAGAAGTTGAATCTGGAAGAGCCGGTTAGAAAACTTCTAATCCATCCAAAAATACAATATAATTAAATAACACGAACATTAACATGTTTGGGGAAACAAGAAGTTGAATCTGGCAGAGCCGGTTAGACAACTTCTAATCCTTCCAAAAATGCAATAAAATAAATAAGTAAAGCAATAAATAGTTTGGGGAAACAAGAAGTTGAATCTGGCAGAGCCGGTTAGACAACTTCTAATCCTTCCAAAATACAATAAAAATAAATAAGGAAAGCAATAAAATGTTTGGGGAAACAAGAAATTGAATCTGGCAGAGCCGGTTAGACAATTTCTAATCCTTCCAAAATACAAAAATAAACAACTAATAACATACAAATGGCATAACATAATCAACATCACATTTTACAACTATCACACTTGGATATCAACACAAAAGCATACTCTCATTTAAATTCAAGATCATACAGAAACAAAATACTCCATATTCAAGATTTAAGATCAGACAAAAGCAAAATATAGCATATTCAAGACTCAAGATAATACAAAGGGAAATACTCAAAGTTAGCTCCCCTTACCTCTATTCCAAACTTAGTTTCCTCTTCTCAAACCGTTCTCCAGAAACTTCCAGAATTTCCCCTCTTCAACTAGAATTTATTCCAACTCTCTTCTCTCACAATTTCTCTAGAATTTTGGTGTAAATTTCCAGCCTCCCCCCCTTGGCTATTTATAGTAAAAAAATTTACTATTCATTTTTACTATTCATTTTTACTATTCATTTTTTTTATTCATTTTACTATTGCAAAAATAATTTTTTATTTGCAAATTAGTGAATTCTGATCTCAAAGCTACGTGTAACACTTATCCTTTCCAAAAATATTTTTTTTTACTATTCACTTTTTACTATTCACTTTTTACTATTCACAATTTACTATTCACTAAATTTTTTTTTTCTAGTAACTAACAAATATTTTCAAGGATCTTACATGAAACCCATTGGTAATGGCTCTACAGAGCAGTAGACACCACCACAAACGCATGACTCGCTATAGTTCGACATTTATACTATATTTGGATGGTTAGTTCTAGGTCCATGACTAGGGATGACAAAAAAATTCATACCCGCGGATACCCGCTTGTAAAATCCATCATGGATATTTAGTATTCATAGGTAAGAGGTACCCGCGGATAGCGAGTAGCGGGTAATTTAATACTCGCTTGTTAATGGGTCGGGTTCAGATATCACACTATCCGTACCCGCGAGTATCTGCTACCTATTTGAAAAATAAAATTACAATTTTATCCATTAGGTTTTTTTTTTCTAACTTTTCAATGAGGTTTTATTTTCTGTTCAATTTGCTATAAAATTGGGCCAAATCCCAAATCCCTTTTTAGGGTTTCTACTGCCTACTTCCAAAGTACGATTTTTTTTCTTTCCTCTTTTACTTTTTCTTCTCTTTGTATAATTATTGTTCTGGTGAATTGCTCCAATGAAACATTAGGCATAGATCAAATCCGAATCATGGTGGAACGATGTCCCATGGAGCAACAAAGCTTCTCTCGCGCGGGAACGAGAGAACGAAGGAGCGAGCTGCTATGACCGGCACAGGTGGCGTCATTGGTGTTGGTCTCGGCCGACCAGAGCAGGGCGTGGTGTTGTTAGGTGGACGGAGGGCAGTCGGCTACCTCGTGTGGAGGAGGAGACGGTTGCTCTATTTGTAGTGAATAACTAGGGTCTGTGAATTATGATTCTGAATAAGAAAGGAGAATAAAGTCTTGGGCCAGAATTTGGGCTTGGTGAAAAATGGGTATCCAACGGATATGCGCGGGTTTTTTTCATGCGGGTATCCAGTGGGTAGCGGGGTAGGTAATAGGTATGGTTTTTTACATGCGGGTCGGGTTGCGGGTAGGCACTATCCGTGTTCGACTGGACCCGTTGTCATCCCTATCCATGACATGATTAGGATGATTAGTTTATTTTGTGTGAAATGTGATGTATGATGAAATCTTAAAATTCCATGTTTGATAATTTTTACATTAGCTTACCTCTTTTTGTGTTTGTCTTGCTTATTTGCTTATGTATACTTGATTTCTTGTGTAATGATCACCTGATTAGTGTGAGTAGCAGGTGAGGACGTCTCGGTGTAACAGGTGCTAGGAGATGATAGTCCATATGTATAATTGGAGCATGATAGTTAGTTTTGTATAGTTATTTTTTGAGAACTCTATGTAAATAGTTCTTTTACTCTTCTTTTGGCTTTGTAAATATAAGATATATGTCGCAACGGGATCGCAACGGGATGGCGAGTCGAAAAACAAACGGGATTAAGAAAAGATTTTGGAGTCGCCACCATAATTTATTATGGAAAAAATATGGAAAACTAAAAAAAATAAGACATGGTCTACGAAAAGTAGATTTTAGGTTTGGGAATCGGTTACGAGTAAGGAAGGTATTAGCACCCTACTGCGCCTGCCTAAAAGCAGTACCTTTAATTAAATGTATAAAGTTGACGTGGTTTTGATAAATGTTTAATTTTCCTTTAAAAAAAAATAAAGAAACTATTAAGAAACAAAAATATTTTTTTTGTTTTATGAACCCGATAAGAATTGACCTTGCTCATACGTATATCCATTTATGATGGACAACCAGGGATCGTGTAGTTCTTTATGTAGAAAAAGGTGTGTGAGTTGGTTTTAAAAATTATTATAGATTGATTTAGATTTTTGAAAAGCGAACCCACCAAAAATTTGGTTTAACAAGATTGACATTTTTTTGGTTTTAAAGATCTCGTATTTTTTATTATTTAAGAATGGTGGAAAAAAGAAAGAAACTGGCCATAAGCCGACACATACTTATAAAAAAAATTATGATTTAAAAAAAACATTATTTGTGTGTAGGAAAAATAATATCTTTAAGAAAAACCTTCAGAGTACAATAAAAAGGGAAAAAAATAATGGTGTAGAGGTGACATACCTTTTTAGCTTTCAATACTCTTCTATTTCTTCCTTGGTAATTGTCGTTGACATACCCTTATGGTGAGAACCTATTTTTCTCTATAGTGTCTTCCTCTCTTTTTATTATTTCTGCATGTTTCTCCTTCTCTCTATTCTTCCGTTCCCTTTTTTCTACGACAGAGTACGTATTTATATACACACTGTAATATATTATGGCAATCTTGCCTTAATTGTGAATTAAATGTCAGAAAACAAATTAAATAATATTCAAAACATTGATTATCAATATTGTCAAAAAATCATATTTTCCTCTTTAAAAGCAACTGACGCAACAAATTATATTAATATACTATTTTAATTACTGTTTATAATTATTAGCATAATATTGATTCAAATAATTACCATATTAAACTAACATTTCAAAAAATATTGTGTTCGGTATTATAGTTATTATTTTATCCCTTTTTATCCACCATTAATTATTATTCTTTTATTCTTCATTTTTTAATTATTTACTTACCCGGACGAAATTAGGTGTTGACAATATATAATTATGTTAGATAACTCTATGATATTCTATATGTTTTTAAGTTTAATTGTTTATTGATTACGTGATAGTTCCTTTATAATATTTATACTATTTAAATAAGATGTTAGAAAGATAAAAGTTAATAAAAGTAACTCATATTTATATTCATTTCGCATGATAAAAATACAAGTTAATAATTTTTTTTTTGTAATTTTTCAAAAATAAAATAATAATTAATATTAAATAAATATAAAATATTTATATGTGCGAAAGTATATTTTTTTTAAATGACTCCTTTCCTATTCTTACATAAGTAAGGATTAACTCCTCTTTTAGGAACATTCCAAATTCTTTCTTTTCTTTTTCCGTATTGCTTTATAAACTAAAGGAAAAACTAAATGAAAAAAATAGTATTTTCTTTAAGATTATCTTAATAATTATGATCTTCAATCTTTAATAGAAAATATATTATTATTATTTTCTTTAGATTTAAAGAGAGGGATATTATAATTTGTTGTAGTTTTGTAAAATTCATTTGTTATCAGTCTTATCAAATCGAAGCATTTTCGTAAAATTTGAATACAAATTCAACGTAGCTTCCATTACTACACAAACAATAACAACGAAAATAATTTAACAGAAAGATTCTCCAAAACTTATTGAAGAATCCTTCTTTAAATTTGTGTTAGATCTCATAATAAATATTGTTGAGACTTATGAAAGATGAGAACTAAGGAAACCTAAATCAACAGATAAAAAATTGACGAGATTCGAAAGAAAAAATATGAAAAATAAGTGAAAGAATTTAAAAAGAATAAAGAATTACATGTAAAGACAATATATAGAGTGAATCTTTGCTTCCAATTATATTCAAATTCTGAGTGATATGCACTCACATAGCAATGAAGGTTAAAAAAGAGGATGAAATCTATATGTATAAAAAAATATATTTGTTTAGACTTTATTCTTTTTAACTTTTGTATCTCTATATTCATTCCTAACTTTTTTTTTCTTTACTTTGTATTATTAAAAAATTATTCAGAAAGACTGGAAGTGTTATTATTATTTAATTAAAATTATAACTTTTTATTTTGAAACAATTATCACTATTTATTATAATTATACTTTTTCTTTTGATGGAAGTTTACAAGAATTGTTGTTATATAATTACAACAATATAAAATTGATAAAAAAATATTTTTATAATTATTTTTTATCTTTAACATCTTTTATAATTTTAATATAATTTTAAAAAATTCCTTTAATTAATTATAGTAATTAGTTTTCGAATTATAATTTTATTTTTTATTATCATATAAATATATATATATATATATATATATATACATTTTTGTATGCATATTTATTATAGATTAAATGAATTCTCTGATTCTAAATTATAGTTGTAATCAATCTATTAACTAGATTCACATTAAAAATCAAACAAATCAAATTATTAAACAAAAAGGACATTAAAAATATCCAACAAATAAAATCATTAGAAAAATTTGACATTAAAAATCAAACAAATCAGATGATCAAATCAAATTGATTATACAAAAAAAAGATAAAATAAAATCGAATCAAATTTAGTTATTTTCTTTCTTTAATTTTTGACAGATAAAAGGTTAAAGTAAAAAAGAAAATAGGCACCCCATTATTATTTATTGGAGTGGCCAATCCTACAACAATTCCACATCGAGACTGTCTTCTGGCGCATGTTAGCATTTTCGGCTCGCAGCAAAATCATAGCGCGTGAGCCTCACGCGCCTGAGTCTTCTTCCTGCAACCTTTGTTGTTGCTCTCTCTCCTATCCAGCTCCACCTTCCAGATTGTGTTCCTTCTTTCGGATCGTGTTTAGTTTTGATCGAATTTGTAAGTACATCGAAAAATTCTTGATCTGCGTTTCAATCAATCGAGTTTCTGTTTTGATTATCTGAGTAATCTATTTTCGATTTTATTTTTGTTTAATTTTTAATTAATAGACTTTTTGGGGTTTTTGAATTTCCAATTTGGTTAACTTAAATTGGGAATTAGGGTACTGTGGGATTTGTGTGTTAGAGATAAATAAGTAAAAAAATTTTAAACAAAGTGAAGAACCTTACAGATCTTCTGTTTTTCATATCATGAATTTAATATGATCAAGTTCGATTTTTTTTAGCTCTTTTTTCACTGAATAGATTGATAAATTTTACTGTGTCTTTTTTATTTCTTCCTAAGGTGGTTGGTGTAGCATGAATTGTGAATGTTATTTGTATATATTGTCAATTTAAAGATTCTTAAACTGGAAATCAATAAGAAAAAAGGCATCTTTGGTAAAGTGATTTTTTAAATGGTATTATACCTACAATTTGTGATTGCAAGTGAATGTGATCTGATTCAATTTTGTGAGTGTTGTTGCTGCTGTGGTTGATTTAGCTACTAATTCATGTACCGAGTAAGAAAGGGTGATATTTTAGGAATAACAATCATTTTGGCTATGATAGGCTTAGCTTGTTGATTAACTGAAAATTATAAGAGGTATAGATATCAGATGAATTTAGTCAGTTTTGATGGTTGGTCAGTATTTTTAATAGAGTTTTATTGTTGTGTTGATTTCTTGATGATCAGTGGCGTTATGATGAGAAGAAGAGATGAAATATGTGCCCCTAAGATACCAACCCTGGTTGACCTTTGCGTTCAGAAAGTGATAGATAACGTAAGGTACCTTGGAAATGTTGGTTATGTTGATCAGCATCTGCTTGAGCGAATCTTGCCACACTGCACTGTTGACCAATTGATGCATGTGGAAAAGTCCACAAAGGTAAGATGGGCTCTGTTTGTTGTTTTTGTTGACTGTTAGTGAAATTTGAACAAGAATGAAATGGTCATCTAATATGCTTGATGCGCTTTTTGCAGGGAAGAGATCTCAGCCCTATAACTGATAAGTTGTGGAAGAAGTTTTTTGAAAAGCAGTTTGGCACAAATTCCACTAATGAAGTGGTTAAGAGGATGAAAGAAAAGAAAGTTTCATTTAAATGGATTCAGTTGTACGAGGTAACATTTTTAAATTTGCTTTGCTGTTTTGTTTTCAGGCTTGGATAGTTTAAATGAAAGAGAAAAACTATATATATAACTTCTGTTTATTCACTATCCTGACAAAAGAAAAACGCTAATGATCAGTTTTGTTAACTGGTTAACATCCTATCAGGTAGTAAGAATAAAATGCTAGAATTAAGCGTATGTATAGTTAGTGATATTAGCTATTACTGACTCTGGTGATTAGTTGTGTTTGACTCAATTCGATGAATTATTCCTCTTAGATTTCACATTTTACAATGGGCATGGTATCAATATCTAAAGGTGTGGAGTAATTTTTAATCTCACTTCCAATTCTGTGCACAGGCAAAAGGAAAGGAAATGGCTCAGGTTGAGAATGAAGCACTTGATCGAATCAAGCAACTGTACAAAAAAGAAGATGCAAGTATGATCCTATTCCTTGTTTTAGTAAACATGATTTCTTGATTTAAAAAAATATTAATAGATCTGTTAATCACTGATTTGATACGATTAGCCTTACATTTTACACCAGGGAGTAATGTAGGAATTCTTGGATAGTTATATTTCCTGTGACATGTTTGGTTTGAAGTAGTAACCACCAAGTATTGGATCTCTGCAGGAAAACAGAGCAGGCAAGTAAGGCCATGCACTAAAGTTCCACCTTCAAGTAAAAGAAGATTTTGGGGAGGTAACCCTTTAATTTCTTAAATCTCTGTCTCCTTAGTTCACTCCAACTACTGCACTTTTGTCAAGTACATTTTGAATTTGATCAAGTTTGAGCTTTTATTTATTATTTTGTGTTTTTGATGATCTGTTATAGATAATGGACCTGGATATAATGTGGCAAATGTGAAGAGCAACATAATGAAGAAGGCGAAGATAGAATTTATGAAGAGGTAATTCGAAATTTGAATACTTAGAAATTTCTCTTTGCCACTTGCAGTATCGAGTCAACTGTGGTAAAACATTAAAAAAAGAAAGAAAGCATTTTCCATGTTATAATTAAGTTTAATACAGTTTTGTCTGCTATAATTTTGTGTTGTGATCATGCATCTTGAAGCTTATAAACTCAACTGAATATTGATTTTCAATTATATATATATATATATATATATATATATATATATATATATATATATATATATATATATATATATATACAGTCAAGAGGTAAAGAATATTGCAGCAATGAAGAAAAATTCTATCCAGAGGAGTCAAAGGTGCATATAACATCATTTCTTCCTTTCATTGAAACTATTCCTTGTTATTTACTTTTGTCCATCGTTTTTGGTTTATGAGATTGAATTTAATTTACCTTTTCTTTTTCTTTTTCATCTTCTCTTTTCATTAACAGTTATCATCTTGTTTATCTATGTGATGCAGTTCATCAAGTGTCCCGAAAAGCAGAAACATTTCTGGAATTGGTTCATCTTCCAAGGATATTAAATCTACAAAAAGGATATTTTAAGGGCAGCCCTAAAGATAGAAATGTCATGTATTAATTTGCTTTTCAAGTGTAACATTTTCAAGTGTAACATTTTTCTTGATGATAAGAAAAAATGGCTTCCTGCTAAGCAATTCTACTCTTGTTTTCATTTAAGTTCATTTGTGCATACTAATTATTGTAGTATAGTGCCCAATTGTCATATTTCACTAAGAAGCATTCTCATTCTATATAATTCTCAATTCTCCACTATTTTGCTCTTCTGAACTTGTTATGTGTGCTTGTTTGAACCATCCAGATATGATTGATGCCCATAACTATTTTACGGTCAATTTACTTTTTTTTTTTATTGAATCATATGCTGAATCAACAAAGTTTGGAATTTTATTGAAGAAACTTTAATTTTGTGGTATTTAAATAAAAAATTAAATTTAAATAACTTGTGTGTTTTACCAGTCAAATGAGAGGAAGAAATAAATTTTCTTTTCGAAAAATTGGCTCACAAAATTAATGTAAAAATGGAATTTACCCATCAATATAAAGATGGACCATTTAGCACTATACTTCAAAAGAATAGCATTACTCAAACACTGCAACATTTGCTTACAACAATCACGTTTCAGTTTACCATGCACCTACGTTTTCACTTAAATAAAAAGGAAAAAAAAAATGTATTTTACCATTTTTATTTGTTTTCGAATAAACATATTGAATTTTAATTTTGTTCCAATTGATCCTTAAATTATTTTTAGGTCATTAACTAATTGAAAATAGTACTTTACAATAAATACTTTATAAATCATATCTAGATTTGATTTTTATTTTACGAAATGAAATATCTAGACTTGTTTTTTAGTTTAGGAAATGAAATATCTAGATTTGTTTTTTATTTTAGGAAATGAAATTTAAATAACGTGTGTTTTTCACCAGTTAAATTTTGAATTCCAAGGGGGAGAAGGAAAGAATTTTATTTTGAAAATGACCTCTTTATTCTATTTATAAATTGATTTATTAAATTTTAATTTTTTTAAACTTAATCCTTAAAATTCACTATTTTAAATAAACTCCAGAAATTTTAATTTTATTCAAATTAATTTTTAAATATTATATGATTTCTATAAATAGTACTATTTATAATTTTATTCTAATTAATTATTAAGTATAAGTAATAGTTTTAGGCCATCAATTAATATAGCACTTTAAAATGAATAGTTTACCAATCATGTCTATATTTTTTATTTTAGGAAAAACATTTAAATGAGTTGTGTTTTTACGAGTCAAATTTTGAATTTCAAGGAAAATACCGCTTGTTTTTTTAATAATATATTTTAGTCTCCAAATTTAAAAAATAACTTAAATGATTTGTGAGATATTTCTTAACAATTTATAAAAGACGATTATATAATAAAACATTTATAAATAATATAATTTAACATTTTAAAATAATGTAATAAACTTTTATAACTAATGTAATTAAACATTAAAAGAAACATTTAAAAATCACGTATGTATCAGATATATGGAAATGCGAAAGGGAGAATATCGAATTTCAAAATTCAATTCTTCTTTCATTCGATATCAAATAAAGAGAGAATTGGATTTCAAAATCGCATTTCTATATTCGACACATGCAAATTTTAAATTTTTTATAAATTTTTTATATCAATTTGAACTAAATTTATTTTATTATTAAATTAAATAAATTCATACAAATTATTTTATACAAAAACAAAAAAAAAACAAAAAATAATACAATAAAACTAATAAAAAATTTAACATTTAAAATTAAATTATAAAATAAAAAATTATACAAATAATTCAATATTTACAAATTATCTATTAAACTTAAGAAAACTAAGTTTAACATTTAAAAATTATCTAATTAAACATTTTAAAATAATGAAATAAATACATAATTAAATATTACAAACAAACATTCAAAAACATGAATAAGAAATGAAAATTTGAAAATCATAACATTGGATTTTGACATTTGATGTTGTGATTTTTGGATTTCTATATCTGATTCATATTTTTACTCCAAATCTAATTTTCTCTTCTTCAGATGTCGAGATCTGATACCTCCTCTATCACATATCTAAATCTGATAAACGAAAATCAGATTTTGATATCTGATCGGATTTTGATATCCGATTTTCTATTTATCGAATTTTCATATTCGACTATGATTATACACATTTAATAGTGAATTCATACACCTATTTGAAAACAACAACACCATCTCCAACTACCTCGAACCACCACCTTCGACTATCTTCAACACGAACAAGTTCAACAAAAAATTCTCTCAATCTTTCTAAATCTTTCTAAAGGGATCACTGGACGAAGGAAGGGGAAGAAATGAGATGAGGTGCATGCAGGAGATTGAAGGCACGAGAGTGAAGTGAAGAAGGAAGTATATTTTCCATGCTGTTTCAATCAATGTATCAATGAATTCCTTAATCATTTCGGTTAAAAAAACATAATGTACAACTAGCTCATTAATTAGGTAGACATTTATGAAAATTGGGTGTGCAGGATGAAACCCTTGGATGTGTAGGGTGAAATACGTTAGAACATTTCCTCACATTCCAAAGCCTTCGATATCTCCCTTTGGGCTTTTCACACCCTTATACATCAAGCTTTATTTTTCTTGCACTCACACTATTACTAATTGTACCCTCATAAGGAAGAAAAAGACAAATACCTCCCTCATTACACCACACCATCCCGTCATCCGTTGTTGTTATGGTTAGTTGACCATTGTTTTCCATTGCAAATGAGAGAGAAAGAGAGCTATTCTGAAAAAAAAATTATTCCAAAAAACTTATTCTAAAATGCATTGCATGTGTTCTAGAAAACTTGTTCCAAAAATCTAGTTCCAAAATAATCATTCCGAAAGGTATTATATTCTAGATTGTTTCCTCTTGTACCTTTTTTTTCCTGCATCCCCATAGTAATCTATAACTTCTAATTAATCTTCATTAAAATTATAAAATCTTCAAATTATCCTTGAACTCCTTCATTTTTAATGAATTTTGAATCGTACTATCTAAAATGTATTTTTAAACTCAAAAATATATTCTAGAATATACATTTTAAAATATATTTGAAATGTATATTGTAAAACAAATTTCTAGATTCAAAATTATTTTCCAAATTATATACATTCTAAACATAATTTTTAATTATTTATTTGTGAATACATAAATTTTGGAATATGCATTCTCGAACATATACATTCTAAACATAATTTTTAATTATTTATTTGTGAATACATAAATTTTGTACAATTTTATATACATGATATCATCGTCATGTACATGAGTCAAAGCACTCTTTGTAACAAAAATAATAATTACATAAGTTAATGTTTAATTGATGAAATCAATGTTTTTAAACTAGTAGACACGTGATTAAACAGATAAGAAAATACTAGTTCAAAAATAATTATCCAACTAACTTATGGCTGAAATCATACTAACCCAAATTTCTATTTCTAATATTATATTTTTTCAGAAATAAAATAATATACAATTTTGAAAAAAATAAGATAAACATTATAAAATTAATATAAAAGACTGAACTGTACTTGTAGAAGATAATAATAGTTGAAAATAATTTATATTTATATAAATATATGAAAATATGTATTTTTATTTATATGAAATATATTTTATAATAAATAAAAAATAAATATGAAAATCCTGGTTTCTCACCATTTAGACCGATTTGAATATATCAACCATATCAAAGAACCTAATATTTATAATACACATATCAAAGGAAGAACAAATATTAAGCTAAAAATGATTCCGTCAAGATCCTTAAAACTTAAAGAACCACATACTAAGAGTTTAAAAAGTCAGAATCTCCCTAATAATCACTTCACAAATATTAAATACATTAACTCAAATCTCCTTTAAAATAGATGAATCTTTATGAGAAGATTGAGGCTTATAGCCATTACAAAAGAACCCAAAATCTAAATTTAGAAAATATTACAATAATTATATAAAATAAAATAAATTTATACCTTTTTAATTGGTTCAGAAATAATAGGAGAAAAAAAATAACATAGGATATTCTTTTAACAATGTAGATTGCATAGAAAAAATATTAAATACTTTATATATATATATATATATATATATATATATATATATATATATATAAAGTATGTCAACTATTTAATATTTTAATATATGGTAAGTTAGTTCAAACGTAATTTCAAATTCTTATCTGTGAATTTATAAATTTTTATATACATTAGCAAAAATAATGAACATAGATTAATGGTTAATTGATGAAATCAATGTTCTTAAAGCAGACACGTGATTAAACAGATAAAAAGAATACTTGTTCAAAATTAATTATCCAACCAACTTGAACACCATGGTTATCCTACTAATTAAATTTCTATTTCTAATATTATATAGGATTTTTAGTTATAAAATAGTACAAGATATGAAAAAAAAGATAAAAAATTATAAATTAATATAAATGACTGAATTATACGTTTATAAGATAATAATAGTCTACAAAATAATTGATCTTTATATGAATACATGCAAATATGTATTTTTATTTATCATAAATATATTTTATATTGAATAAAAAACTAAATCTGAAAATTATATTTTCTTAACTGATCAGTTCAGCTGTCCACTTTGAAGTATCCGAGAGGTTCAATCAGGTTTTTTAATCAATTGATGGAATTTACATTGGAAATTAACATGCTATTGCTTGCATTATTTCTATAATGTTATATAATTTTGAAATAATTATTATCAAAGTAATATTTTTATTGGATGACAATATGAAAATAATCACATTTCTTATAATGCAAATACATAATTAACCACTTGTGCTATATTCTGATTTAAATAAAAAGAGTTATAATTACCATGTTTTGATTAGTCCTCTTGTTATTTGTTATATTAGTGTCACTCGGCTTTAATGTTGGGTAGTTAAGCATACTAAATTCCAGTTGTTATATGAATCTTATTTCTCTGAAATCTTCTAATTTTAATGGTTGATTTGATGTCTTGTATAAGAAAACTACAAAATGCCAAAGAAAAAAGAGGACAAAACTATAGTCAAGTATTAAAAAATGAATTAACTCAGTCTTCATAATTTTATAGTAGGGTAGGTTTATGATAAAGATTAGTTATCAAAATCCTGATAAATATTTTATATCATGCTAACAAATATAAATAAATTAAAGATATGGTCATGCCTTGACCAGTTCTCCCATTACAATGACTTATATATGTATGAAAACATTCCTGTTGCAACTGCATCACTTAGGCTATGTTTTTTTGGGTAGATTTAGAGGAGATGATTTGGGGAGATGATTTGAATGAATTTGAGTGAATTTGATGGTAATTTTTTAGTTGTTTTTTTGAGTGGATTTGTGGGTAATTGAGAGTGGATTTGAAAGTAAAGTTTGTAAGAATAAGTTTGTGAGAATTAGTGTAGGATTTCATTGATGTGATAGATTTTAAAAATTAGTTTAATTGGTAGAAATTAAAGATTACCAAAATGCTCCTAGTTATAAAGTAATATAAAATGTTATATTTAATTGTAAAAATATTTATAAAGAAAAAAAATTATGAATAATTTATAAAATTAATGTTTAAAAATTATAAAAATTAAATAATCAACTTATTTTTAATAAATTAGAAAATATAATATTCCTAATTTTATTAAAATGTACATATTTTTAAATTATAATATTAAAATAATTATAAAAAAAACTGAAAAATATATATTGCGTAACCGGTTACGCGTTTGCCAGCCATCCCTGTGTCAAAGTTAATAACGTGCACTCGCATGGCCTTTGATCGTGCATCTCTCTGGGTATTATAGAAATGACTCAGGGCAAATGTGTAAATGTGGTAACTTTTCGCGCAAACCATCTCAGTTATGCGAAGATCGATCAAATCGTGCCATCTTGCAAATCCTTCCTTTTCCGTCGTTGACAATCGCTGCAAAGGAACACGTTCGTTGAATCCATCGTCACTCGCAAATCACTGTAAACAGTGAATTCCACTCATGCAAACACACCCTTATATTTGAAGTATCAAAGTAATTCTTAATTATGGTGAAGGTGATTTTTCTACAGACGTTTGCATAACAATGTTACAATCTTTGTAAGTTGAGGTATTACCATGATCATGAAAAAGGGCACCTGTGTTAACAATATTGACACTTTGGTGATCAGAAGCTGCGAATAGGATATACTCTTTTCCTTTAAACTCACTCTTAGCGAAGGCTCTCATAGCTTTTGATGGCTTTCCTTTTGCCACAAGCTGAATCGGTGACCCTGTTAGACATTCTGCTCTTAGAACTGAACCCTCACATTGGAAAGGGCCTGTAATTTTTGCCCTAAGTCCCATCTCTTTGTCACAATCAATGATCACATGGTATCTGATATGGGTTGTAAGAGTCACTCTATATGAGTGAAAAAACTCCCAAGAAATCGTCTCCACAGAACCACTGCTTTCAACTTTGCGCATCACTTCATAAAAACAACTTTTCCTTCCACAGAGATCGCTCAGATAGTCCTGATCTGCATATTCTGAAGCAGAAGGTAAACATGAACCCAGATAGAAAAAAAGGTTTGGTTTACTATCAAAACTTGTACTGTCACTAAACCTAAAAGCTAGGTCTTTTTACGTATCTGGGTAAATATGCCCAGATATATTATGAAAAATGAGCAAGTTAAAAAAATATTACTGAATATTAACTTGTTTGGACTCATGACAATTTCAAAAACAAAATCGTGATCATTCGTGGCAATTTTCAAGTAAAGTTATCAAAACTTCATACAATTTCTTGGTGAATTTATAAAAAAGTGAAGTCATAAAAAGTCATGATGATTTCAGAACAAAAATTTACATAGAAGTCTTGTAAAGTCTCTATGATTTTTATTTTTAAGTTGTTATGAAGACACACGAGTTACCATGACAAGCAATATATTTTTCACTTGCCAATTTTCTAAGTAATATCTTGACAAAATTGTCAAATATGTAAGGGAAAACCTAAAAGCTATGTTTTAGGTTTACTGACAAAACAAACTAGTACTGTTATATGGAAAGAAGAAAATCCCTGATACTTGTTTTTTCATTTTGAAAAAATCTCTCAAGGTTTTCTTGAACTTTGACTTACCCTTGTACTGAGTCTGTTGAGAAGTGTCATCTACGACCACTCTCACTTGCAGAAAGTTGAAATAGTTCATGGTGTCTCTTTGAGCAGCGACCTCCATGTGAAATAAGCGAACTAGATGATGATCACACACAGACTCTGCCAGTCTCAACAGCACCCTTTCTCGATTCACTTTCAAATGGAAAATGCTACGCTTGGATTTGTCAGTGAGGGAAGTGCATATGAGAGCAATCTTTTCAGGAAACGCAGGACTTGACCATTTGTGAAGTTCCATACTCAATCCATTACCCATGTTATCTTAAGTCATGTGTATATGCTTGTAATGTTTTTCTATATATATACAGCTAACTAAGTAAGGGTTTTCGGTAAAGAAGGAAGGAAATAGTGGGTTCCTATTCTTTCATTAAATTATTTACACAACATTTAATAGTGTGGAAGAAAAAAAAAATTCCATTTTTAAGTCCTCATTAACTGAGTTATTAATGTTGGATTAGGTAATTGCAGAATGAAGTGAAATGAAGATTTTTCTACAAATAGCATTCACTTGCATGTAATGTTGATATATATATATATATATATATATATATATATATATATATATATATATATATATATATATATATATATATATATAATATTAGAATAGTTGTTGGAGTATATGATTACAATAATGAAGAGAGGATTACTTGATGACAATTAAAATAAAAATGAGAAAAATACCAATAGACAAAAGAGAAATTTTATTAGTGGAAGAAATTACATATTTTCTTTCTTGTGAGAAGAGAAAACAAGAACAAATTCTCTTTTAGAAATAGAAAAACTAAATACAAGAAGAACCTTAAATGAGAAACTAACATTTTCTCTTAATTTTTCCCTTAAAACACTAAAGAAAAAGAAAAGAAAAGGAAAAAACTTTGGGATGTGTTTATAAGAAAATACTAAAGTCCTTTTATAACATGAAAAGCAAACCCTAAGGTAAGTTCTCATTGATTTGAGACTTTTTTTTTTTCTCGTAATCTCCCACTTGAATATTTTTATGAAATTAATCAAATCTTAACATATTGCTTTATTCTTTGCCATTATGTCATTCCTTTGATGTATCTCAGATCCTCTTAATAGTTCTTCAATGCTCTCCACTTAGATTTTCGATGGACCTACTAACCACTTCCACTGATTGTGCAATGTCTTGTCTTGCACAAATCATAGCATACATAAGCTACCCACCACTTATACATATGATACTCCAGACATCTCCATCCTCTCTATCATGTGAATCACATCAGGTTGAGACACAATGTGCACAACATATAAATGAACTTGACCATTTAACTTAGCTAAAGTGACCATTTGCATGGCTCCTATGTCATCACACAAGGCTTCTAGCCTATCATCTAATACAAGACCACATCCAACAAAAAATGACAAATCCTTAAATCCATCATACCCAAGACCTTTGACTACACTCACTACAACAAAATAACTCCACAAGTCAGGGTCAAAATACATAGTATCACTTTCTCCTTCATACTTCAAGCACCCGTCGTTGACAAACTTTCCCCCATGGTGAATAACAACCTTTATATCATCGTCCATCATAGAAAATACAATCAACAATATTCTACACCTATAAATAACCATAAAACGACAAAAACCACCGCTTATTAAAATGATTATCAATTGATAATGACAGAACAAATGAACTTTAACTATTGGGGACATGGGGGACCACAACCGCAATATGGAAACAACACATTTTCGGACAACCCCAACCCCACATTCAAAAAAGCATGGCTAGATAACAACAAATGCACCGAATATTAAATTCATATCTATCTATAGTAGAGATACTAACCTTCCATGACATACGTTGAAAGACTCCTCGATTCACATCGAACCTCTAGATACCAACGCTTACTCCAATCACGAAGCTCCAAAGCCCTAATTAAGCAAATATCGTCTCCACTAAGGACTTCTCGCAAGGTTGCGATACACTATACTCTCAGATTTTTAATCCTAATTTTAATCCTAATTTCAATTTCAATGAACCCTAAATCCCATTTCAGAAATCCCTATTATTAAAATCTAACATGTTGCCAAATTCCACGTACAAGGGTCTAAGAATGCCACGTTTCAAAAACTCGTCAACGTCAAAAACTTAACCCCATTAAGCCAATTTAATGGCAGAGGCTTAATTGATTCAAATTTTTATTTTTTAGGACTAAATTGGGGAATCCAATAAAACAGGGATCTAACTGGGAAATCCCAACATAAATAGGGACTACTAAAGGGGTTTAACCTAAAATCTATTAGTTGTTTTATTCCAATTAAGGTTTTAAATTATTTTCAAATAATTAGATACCATAAAATAAGTCATCCATAATCATGCAATTAAGGACAACAATAAAACAAAAGGAAATGAAAAATAAGTAAATTAAATAGCAGAAATCATAAAGAGTGAAGATACATTACGTCTAATCCCAATGAATAAGGGAGTTAATTACTCCTAAACATTCTGAGCACTAGAAAAGAGATATGATGATGATGATATGTCTCCTGCATCTTAAATACATCTATGTCGCCTCTCCCTTAGGATTTAGGTTCATATTTCACAAAAGTGTTTTCTAAATCTTTGATGTACTTTATTTAATACTTTTCAAAACACACAATTAGTTAGACGAGTTAGAGTTATTGGGCAACTTGGACCTTCTCGTTGGGTGAATTGGTCATGTTTGCTATGCAAAGTAAGTCCAACTAATTGGATATGAAAATTTGTACTTAAATGCATTGTAACTGACAATCCTTGATATATTATTCAATATTTTTAGTGTTATACTTATCTATACAATATTTTTCAAATAAAATTTAAATACTTATTTTTTCAAAATTATTTAATAAACCCTTGATTATTTAAAACGATAATAATAAAATATTAATAAAATATTAAAATAATTATAATAAAATATAACATCAATTATCAATTTTTCGATGCTTCCTCAGGAAGAGTTTATAAACAAGTAGAAGAGGAAGAAGAAAATGGAACAAAGGAGAAGGTAGAAGAGAACAACTTGGGAGAAGACATGAAGAATGAGTGTGTATGGTATCTCTCATGACATAAGAAGGTTTTGTATTTTATGGGTTTCACATTATTAATTAAGCTTAATATCTATTTTGGTCCCTCGGTTTGTAATGTTTGTTCAAAGTGGTCTTGCCTTTTTTAAGAAGATTAAAATTGTTCCATATTGTGTAAAAATGATTCAAGTTAGTCCTTTTTGCTGACTGCGTTAAAAACTCTAACAATGTAGTTGCCCCCTCGCCAAAAACTGAATGAGCTGTCCACTTCTTCATTGTGTGGCACACTAATGTCAAATGAGGTGTTGATTTTAAAAATAAAAGTTAATGAGGTGAAAAAGTTATTCTTAATAGATTCTAATCTTCTTCTTGCTAAACTCAGAAGCTACTTGCACCCAAACCATCATTGGAAACTCCAAACCAAACCACTCCCGGAAAACCACAAACCGCAACCATCACCCTCCAAATGAAAAAAATTACAGAATCTCAAATCAAAACCATAGTCCTAAATTACGAGTTCAAAACATGTAGAGAATAATCAAGAACAAAAATTTCAAATAACACAACCCAAATCAAAATGCTAACTCCAAATCGCTAGATCAAAACCTACAGAGAAGAATCAAGAACATAAACCCCAAATAATAGAACTTAAATCAAAACCCTAACCCCAAATCACGAGATCAAAACCTGTAGAGAAGAATCAAGAATAAAAACCCCAAATAACAGAACCTGAATCAAAACCCTAGCCCCAAATCGCGAGATCAAAACTTGTAGACAAGAATCAATAATAAAACCCCAAAGAACAAAACCCCAAATAACAAAACCCCAAATAACAAAACCCAAATCAAAACCCTAACCACAAATCGCGAGATCAAAACTTGTAGAGAAGAAACTCCTAACATAACCCAAATTCAACCTAGCCAATCATGTTCCCTAACTAGAAAAAGAGAAGATGACCCCTAACCAAGACAAAGGAGAAGAAGAAAATCCTACGAAACCCATAGGTACACCCCAAGGCTAGTGTGTTCGAGAACCAGAAAACAGAGAGGGAGAACCTGAAAATAGAGGGAAAAAGTTTATAATTAGAGTTTCATGGTGTGTTTGAGAACCCGAAAACAGAGAGGGAGAACCTGAAAACAGAGAGGGAGAAAATTTTATAATTAGAGTTTCATAATAGTGAATTGAGATTTAATTATAAGGTAAAGTAAATTTAATTGTAATAGAGAGAGTTTAATTAAAATCAAAGACTTTTAACAGTGCCACGTAAATTGGAATGATGTTGCCACGTACTTCTACCAGAAAAAAGGATCAACTTGAACCGTTTTAACAATTTTGAACCTTTTAAAAAAGGTAAGATCACTTTGAACAAACGTTCCGAACCGAGAGGCCAAAATAAGTATTAAGACTATTAATTATTATCAAAATATGTAAGATTTATTACTGGTTATTTCATTTAGTTATAAATTCCTTATTTTGGTTTATTTAATTATTATATTTTATTTAAAATAATTTTATAATAAAATGCATTTTGTTAATAAAGTATATAAATAATGTAAATACATTCTAAATATAAAATAATGAAGTATATATATAAATTCAAAAAATTATAGTTTAATTCAAAAGATAACTTTTTAAATCTTCTCTTATATATATATATTTATATATATATATATATATATATATATATATATATATTATAGATGTGATTATTTTCTAATTAGTTCTTAAAAAAATCATTAAACAGACTATCTAAGAAGGCCGTTGGTTAGTGAAACAGGATTGTATTATATCATCATTATTTATATGTTTCTACCTATTAAATTTTAAGTCCTTTGTAAAATTGAATGTTTTCAACTTAAATTTTGTTAAAAAAAAATTCGTTCCGGTGGGTATGTAAAACTTTCTTATTTTTGAATTGATTTTTTTATCATCAATTAAGTGACGTGAGCATTTTATTTTGCATTCTCTAAACAGAATGCCATGAACTTAAATTTATAAAAATACATTATTTTATAAAAAACAACATTGTTTTATTTCATATATTAAATAACAATGGAGACACATAATGATATTTGATGAATACAATTAGATTTCAAAATTTCATTTTTCTTATTGTCTAAAAGTTTTTGTTTAAAATTACAAAAACCAACGGTCATGTAACTCTGATTAAAAAAGAATTCTTAATTGAAAAAAACATTCAATAAAAAATGAAGATTTCTAAAATAAATTCAATAGAAAACCCAAAAATTTATAAAGTAATTAAAATTTAATGAAGTGATTTATTTCCCAATGTAAAGATATATAACTAATAACAATAGAAAGTACATTATGTTAATTAACAATAAAATCTAACAACAACAAGACCCCCATTAACTGTTATAGATCAACCATGTGGCCACCATGCCTTATTAATTTCATAGCAAATCACAAATGTTTCGACGTCTTAATCTAGGGCTAGCTTGGGTGATGATGACTTAAAGTCCGACTTCATTTCAATTTGACAATTTTCGTATTTAGAGCCATTACCATCACCTGTAAAAGAACCGGAGTTAACAATATTATTCACCACTGTGGCACGTTGGTCAGAACCTCCTGCTAAGAGAATGTATTCTTTTCCTTCGATCTTACTTTCCACAAACTTTCTCTCATCAGCTTCTTCTGGCTCTTTCTTCATCTTCTGCAGAGTGAGTGCAGGCTCAGATTCTACTTTTTTCTCCAAATTCAAGCATTTAAAAGGGCCTTTAAGCTTTGCCTTAAGTCCCCTTGTTTTGTCACACTCGATAATCACACTGTATTGTATACGTGTTTCACCACTCACAGAACACCAGTGAGAAAACTCCCAATTCACCTTCTCCTCAGAACTTCTGTTTCCAACTTTTCGAATCACTTCATAAAAGCAACTTTCCTTTCCACAAAGCTCGCTCCAATATTTGTTATCACAAACTGTCTCAAAGTTATGGAGAATATCTGTCACAATTTTTATATGGGTTCTAAAATTCATTTCATGCATCATATAGACATAATCATCAAAACATAGAAAATCACCAAACATATTTGTTAGTGGTTTCATTTGAAGTAAAGAAAAGGAGTTCTTGAAAGTTTGTTTCAGCTCTGACTCACCATTGAATCCATTATGGTTAGGAGTGTCATCGAGTCTACCTGTGATAACTTTGACTGCCCAAAAGTAGAAACCTTCACAAGAGTTTCCCTTCTTAGCAGTGACCTCCACCAGAAGCTCACGCGTTGCACCAGAGTCGCAGAAAGGGTTGCGAAGTCTCAACAACACCCTATTTTGGTTGTACCTCAAACCCAAAATGCTACTTTCGGATCCTTTAGAGTATATGAGAACTAACTCTTTATACCCTGACCGTGACCATTCGTAAAGCTTCATATTCATACTTTAACCTTTCTTATGTTATGTTGGTACTTCGTGCATGGGGTGTATATATATAAAACTTATTGCTTGATGGAAGGTTTCAATAAAGAAGGAACAAAGTAGGGGTTGTTTATTCTTCCTTAACGCTAAACATATTGACTGATGGAGATTTTAATAAGTTCTCCCTATTCTACTATAAAACTAACTTATTATGAAGAAAATTAGGGTTGCCTTTTCTTTCGTAAACCTAGCGTTAGGCTTATTTTTATAAACCCTAAATCCTATATTTTAAGTGTACTTTTGAATTTTCTTACACCTCTTTAACATCTAATAAAAAGTTATTATTTTTGTTTCTATATATAATTGAGTAAATCTATGAGACACACCTTTCTCCTTTTGTCTTTTTTGCCTTTTGATTAACTGACTTCAAGTTTTTCAAGTCCAATCCGATTGATGGGCACCTGCTAAAAGCACTCCTACGTTCAAGTTAGATTTAATGAACTTAATTCATTATTAAGTATTAGAACTCAATTAAGCTTGCTTACCTCTGCATTTACTTCTATATTTATAGGTATTTTATGGGCCTTCAATTGTTGTTGGCCCTGTTAGCACTATGTATACATTAACTGCCAATCTATTATTATTATTATTATTTAACCACTCTGAATCTGTTATTATTATCTTAACCAATCTATTACTGAGTTACTAACTACTTCCCTGCCAATCCACTGGTCCAATAGCACTCCTGCTGGCGTTAGCCCAATAACAGTAATATCTGCATTGGCCCAATTACGGTCCAACACGCATAGACCCATTTCACCTGCTTAACTATTGATATAAGGAATAAACCGAAGGTCATGAATGTAACCTGTTCAGCCTACATACCATAGTTGTTATCGACGCTACCTTATTACCCTTCTTACCGTTCG
Organism: Vigna angularis; assembly: GCF_016808095.1. NCBI lineage: Eukaryota > Viridiplantae > Streptophyta > Magnoliopsida > Fabales > Fabaceae > Vigna > Vigna angularis. Next base: position 4,013,530 of record NC_068975.1, read on the forward strand.
GATCTGATCCTCTATACCATACATATGCCCCCAAGTCCGAGTTAACCATAATTAACTATAAGACTTATAATAGGCTTAAGTATTCAGTTCTGTAACCGCTCTTGCATTAAAAAAGATGAAAATTTTGTATCATTAGATTAAGATCTTGCACCATTGAACGATTATTTTTATTTCCCGCTCTTTGAGAAGTTACTGTTACCAATGAGGAGCATTGGTATCTTGAAACTACTGTGAAATTTTGATGATGATAAAAGCTGAAGAATTGAAGACTCTAAATGCATCTTTGTTAAACGCATTTTGTAGAAACAAATGTATAGGATAAAATGTAATGATGTAAAAACTCTTAGAAGTTTTCGTATTTAGTGAGTCATTGCACAAATAATCGATTATCAAGAGGAATAATCGATTATCACGAGCCAGTTTAGAAGAGAGTTGCTTGCGCAAATAATCGATTATTACAAAGAATAATCGATTATCACTGTTTCATTTAATTCTGTCCAAGTCTCTGGAATAATCGATTATTGCTCAAGATAATCGATTATCACTTTTTTTTAAAACCCCATAACGGACACAAATAATCGATTATCACTTTAGATAATCGATTATCAGTGGCAGTTGGGAGATGTCTTTTCAGTTTTTGACCCTGCACGAAACTAGGCTTATAAATATAGGTCTTCACAGCTCTTAGAAAGAACTTTTCAATTGAGAGTATTAGAGTTTTGTGCCTAAGGGAAGCTCTCTGTGAGTGAAAAGGATCTATGCCATTTTGAGAATACAGTTTGTCTGAGGAAGTTCTCAAAGTGATAGAGTGCTCTTGTATGGTCTTGTGAATAGGAGAAGTTTGCGCTTTGTGTGTCAAAGGTCGGAGCAGTTCTCTTCAAGTTGGCAGAGTTGTTGCTTCCGGTTCGTGCGTCGAAGGAAGCTCTTCCGGTTCGTTTGTCGAAGGAAGTTACTTGTTGCACTCTTCTGGTTCGTTTGTCGAAGGAAGGTGTTTTCTATTCTTTGCTCATTTCATTATCTTGTAATCTGTACAACTATATTTTTAGTGAAAAAGGTTAATCACTATTTATAGTGATTAACGACTGGACGTAGAATCTTTTGATTCGAACCAGGATAAAAATTCTGCGTTGATTTTCTTGATCCCTAAACTATTAGCACATCAACTGTTCGATAAAAGTTCGCTAAAAATCAATTTTTGAAACCGACTATTTTAACTTGTGTTGTGATCGTTACACACTTTCTGTTATCTATATTTTATTCCGCTACGCGACTCTATAACGGTATCGATTATTTCGACAAATGGTATCAGAGCTTGCTTTGATAGTTTTTCAAATTTTTCGAAAATTGGCGTCTGGGAAGCCGTACAAAATGGTCCATATATTCCTAAAAATACAGTTGATGGTGTGGAAGTAGAAAAATCATATTTTGACTGGACTGTTGAGGAAAATAGAAGAGCCCAATTTGATATTAAGGCTCGGAATATAATTTTATCTACACTAACCATTGATGATTTTTTCAAAGTATCTGTTTATAAAAGTGCTCAGGAAATGTGGAAATTTTTAAGAGTCACTCATGATGAAGTATCGAATGTGGGTAAGTTGACTTGTTCGAACTCATGCTCTACATCAAACTCCTCAAGCTCAAGCGATTCTAATGAGCAAGAAAATATATGCTTGATGGCCAACGATAAATCATCTGAAAGCAAAATCTTGAAGGAAAAGAAGGACGATCAAGGTTCCTCTTCAAGCTTCAAATGTTATGGATGTGGTGAAAGAGGCCATGTGAAAGCTTATTGTTCAAGCAACAAAAGAAGTAAAGAAAGAAAAGAAAAGAAAATTCACAAGAAGAAGAAGGTTCACAATGCTTGTGAGGATAATGCATCAACCACCTTTAGTTCAAGTGATTTTGTTGAAGAAGCCAACTTGTGTTTGACGGTTAATATTGATGACACTGCAAGCCAAGTAAGTTGCTCTAGCCTTGACACTAGTGAATTTGATGTACAAAAGGCTTTTCTTGAATTGCTTGATGAATATGAGAAATTGAATGCTGCTCATAAAAATTTGAAAAAGGAATTTAAACAATTGCAAATTAAATATGATAAGGCATTAGATGAGGAAGTAAGTTTGAGAAATAAAATTTGCAACTTGGAAATGAAAGAGTCTTCAAATGTTGAACATCCTGTTGAATGTCTTTCATGTAAGAGTCATATGCTTGATATTGATATTCTTGAAAATCTTCTTGAAGTTGCAACTGGAAATAATAATGTTGAAATGCCTATAATTGTTAAAAAGGTTTATAAAAACAAAAGTGTTTTTAAAAGTAAGAACCAAATTAAAAGAACCCGTAGGGTATGGGTTGAAAAATGAACTGTGTCTTATAGAAACCCAAATGTTGTCACATGCTTTTATTGTATGAAAAAGGGGCACACTTCTAACAAATGTAGAATTAAACATTTTGATGTTACAAATGGAAAATATGCTTGGATTCCGGTTATAAAGTAAATTGTCTCTAACCTCAAAGGATCCAAATGAGATTATGGGGACCAAAACTCTATTGTTTTGTTTTGCAGGTTAATTTTTCAAAAGGAAAAGAAGACTCTATGGTATCCTGGTATTCTTTAAAGAGCTTTGAAATAATTTATGAATGTTAGATGTGTCTTAGGTTGAAAATTTGGCCCAAATTTGTGTTTTTCGGAAATTAACGTAAATAATCGATTACCAAGGGTAATAATCGATTATCTCGTCCTCAAAATTTGGATTTTGACAATTTGGCTCTCAAATAATCGATTATTTAAAGTAATAATCGATTATCTTAAGTCACAACATAAAAAAAAAAACTTTTTTTAAAATTTTTTAAGGAATCTGTCTTTGATTTTTAAAGGGAATATTACTTTTAAGGGAGTAATTTTTAATGAATTAAAAGGACCCAAATTCTTTTTAAGTTAACAAATTTAGGGAGAGCATAAAGATTAGATGTTTTTCTGATTATGATAAAAAATGGGGAAATCTATTTTTGATTGACATATTATGTGATAACTGGTACCTATATAAGGGGAAGATATATGAGTTTGTTAGATATCTTGTTTTTATCTCTATTATGGATTAATTAATATTGTTTGTACTTCTTAATTAGAGTTGAATTTCTGTTTCTCTTATATTCCATGAGGTATTCTGTTCTTTCATGTTATGAAATTTCAATTTTATTTCTGTTTTGAAATGCATCAATTCTTTTGTTGAGGGGGAGAAAAATTTGAGGGGGAGTTTTTCCACTTTTTTACTTTTTGCTTATGATAAAAAAAGGGGGAGAAAACTTCTAATTTAAGTAGTGCAATTATTACTAACATGTTTGTAAGTATGAAATATGTGCAGGAAATTAGAAATGCTTTTAACAAGAAGATAATTTTGATCATCATAAAAAAGGAGGAGATTGTTACCAATGGGGAGCATTGGTATCTTGAAGCTACTGTGAAATTTTGATGATGATTAAAGCTGAAGAATTGAAGACTCTAAATGCATCTTTGTTAAACGCATTTTATGGAAACAAATGTATAGGATAAAATGTAATGATGTAAAAACTCTTAGAAGTTTTCGTATTTAATGAGTCATTGCACAAATAATCGATTATCAAGAGGAATAATCGATTATCACGAGCCAGTTTAGAAGAGAGTTGCTTGCGCAAATAATCGATTATTACACAAAATAATCGATTATCACGGTTTCATTTAATTCTGTCCAAGTCTCTGAAATAATCGATTATTGCTCAGGATAATCGATTATCACTTTTTTGAAAACTCCATAACAGACACAAATAATTGATTATCACTTTTGATAATCGATTATCAGTGGCAGTTGGGAGATGTCTTTTCAGTTTTTGACCCTACACGAAACTAGGCTTATAAATATAGGTCTTCACAGCTCTTAGAAAGAACTTTTCAATTGAGAGTATTAGAGCTTTGTGCCTAAGGGAAGCTCTCTGTGAGTGAAAAAGATCTATGCCATTTTGAGAATACAGTTTGTATGAGGAAGTTCTCAAAGTGATAGAGTGCTCTTGTATGGTCTTGTGAATAGGAGAAGCTCGCGCTTTGTGTGTCAAAGGTCGGAGCAGTTCTCTTCAATTTGGCAGAGTTGTTGCTTCCGGTTCGTGCGTCGAAGGAAGCTCTTCCGATTCGTTTGTCGAAGGAAGTTACTTGTTGCACTCTTCTGGTTCGTTTGTCGAAGGAAGGTGTTTTCTATTCTTTGCTCATTTCATTATCTTGTAATCTGTACAACTATATTTTTAGTGAAAAAGGTTAATCACTATTTATAGTGATTAACGACTGGACGTAGAATCTTTTGATTCGAACCAGGATAAAAATTCTGTGTTGATTTTCTTGATCCCTAAACTCTTAGCACATCAATTGTTCGATAAAAGTTCGCTAAAAATCAATTTTTGAAACTGACTATTTTAACTTGTGTTGTGATCGTTATACGCTTTCCGTTATCTATATTTTATTCCGCTGCGCGACTCTATAACGGTACCGATTATTCCGACAGTTACATAGTCTTGCATTCAAGGCCATTAGATTAATGTTCATCCTGCGACTCCCTTTAATTCTTACTCCACAACTTACCCCATATGAATACGTTAGGCCCACTATGTTGTTCCACTTTTCCAACAGTGGGAGGAGGAGGGTGAGGCAATGATGATGGTGTGTCACCGACTACACCGGTAGAACCGTCATGTACTACCAGCCAACCAAGTAATACAAGGGGAACAACAAAAACCATGTTAAGCGTCGAAATGGCTTTTGTCTACGGTAATGTTCTGGTTGAAGGTCCCGAAGACGAAGAAGATCCAACACAAACCCTTCTCAGTATTATAGTGGATATGAACGGGCTTCTCGCGATGTGAGTGAGTTTAACACTTTCTTTACAAATAGAATAGAATTAGGGGATTGGGTAGACAATAACTGTATAGTATAAACCCTAGAATTCAGCCCCCTGATTAAACTGTCAGCATGTAAAGAAAACAAAAGAGTCTTCCATGGGAAGGACAACCATCCCACTGACTTCTTTTTTACGTATGCCTATATGTTTCATGATATGTTTATAAGACTGTCGCTTAGTGCCTTCCAAATGGGCGTACTAAAATCGTTGAACACAACGCCCTTTCAATTGCACCCCAATAGTTGGGGTTACATACAAGCATTTGCTGTAATATGTCAGGTGCTTGATATAACACCAACACCTGCTACTTTTTTGTATTACTTTCGTACTCGCCCGATTGCCAAACGAGGATGGGTATATCCTTAATATCTGAACTAAGAAATGCACTTTGAGCTCTTCTTTATCGAGGACGATCAGCCTAAATTTCCCTACACAAAACCCTCTTAGGCTAACCTCTTGGCCGCAATCTGATATGACGCCTGAAGAACTGGAAACTTTGAATATATTTGACAATTTCTCGCCAGCTCTCCCGTAAAATAATAAACTACCTTGGATGGGACGACCTCAACTCTGAAGTGTTCATTATGATACTTTTTGTTTATTACTCATATAACTAAGCTGGATGTCATGGCATTTGGCAGGCATAATGGGAGCTAAAAATATTCTTCCATAAAGCTAAACATATTGGCTGATGGAGGTTTTAATAACTTCTCCCTATTCTACTGTAAAACTAATTTATTATGAAGAAAATTAAGGTTGCCTATTTTTTCGTAAACCTATCATTAGGCTTATTTTTATAAACCCTAAATCCTATACTTTGTGTACTTCTGAATTTTCTTACACCTCTTTAACATCTAATAAAAAGTTATTATTTTTATTTTGGATAAATAGTTACTTCAATATATTTAGTTTTTAGTACAACAAGAAAAAATTATACTATTTATACAAATTTTTAATTTTCTTAATTTTGTTTAAACCCTATAATTAATTAATATAATTAAATAGGTTTTGCACTCTGGTAGTATTATTGTAGCACGTATTTCCTTACTTCCAAAACTTGTTTTACATTACTACAATCCTCTTCCATCCTCTTCCATTGTTGCGATTTCTAGCTTCCATTGTTAATAGATTTTTTATATGTATGAAATGTTGAAATATTTATTTTTTAAAAATTGGTTAATTATGATTAAATTTGTTTGTTGAGATCTCCTAAGTTTTGAATAGTAGTATGATATTTCTTCAATTTCATCTCTCTTAAAGTTTTAAATTTATTTAAATTGAATAAAAAATCTAACAAATTTTTTTGCATAAAAATTTGTTTGAATCGACTCTAATAAAAGAAATGGACTGATTTAATATATAAAGAATAATTAACGTGGAAATAATTATATAATAAATGAGTTATTTCATTACCAACAATATTATCAAAATGTTTTGTTCTTGTGAATAGTGCTTTCCTATTTTAACTTGAGCTTAATATCAATTTCAATACTTGCTTTTCTTGATCCTAATACTGCACAAAACCAATTTTCCTCTAAATTTTTGAATAATTCATAAGACCTTTTAATGATTTATAACAACATTTATAAGTATATATTTATATTGCACAATCTTACATGTAAAATTAACAATATATCATATTAAATATTTATTTTTAAGGTAAATAGTACGAAAAATATTCACATGTTTCTTTCTTAATCTAATAACAAAAATTACAGTCTAATACACACTTTAATTCTATTAAGTTTTCTTTGAAATCTATTAATGGCTGAGGTAACTTAATACGATTTTTCAAGATTTCTTGTTTTTTTCTTTTGGTGGTTTAGTTTATAAAACTTCTTATAGACCTTTATTTATAGTTACAGTCTAATACACACTTTAACGTAATTATTTGAATGATTTAGAGATAAGAAACCATAATAGACTTGAGATTCCAATTACTTCTATTTCTACTGTTTTTCAAATTAATGAGGTGTATAATTAAAAATAAATTAAATAAGCCTATTAGTAATAATCTCTCTGATTTTTTACTACAATTTTTCATTATTCGAACTAGAGAGCGCATATGATAGTTTTATTTTATGAACGTAATATGACAAGTTCTTCTTGTTAATTGGCTTATGGTGAATATAGATTTATTTTGAATATTGATGATGCAAGTAGATGTTTCTTAGTTTAATTATATTTGTTGGTATGTTTAGAGGAAGATAGCGTGAATATATGAGTACTTTATCAACTTTACTTATGAGAGTCATTTATGTTATGGAGTACGTTTGGAATGAAGAATTTTTGAAAATTTGGTTAGAGAGTGATTCTACTTTAGTTTGTTAGGGTTTCTTTGATCAAGGTGGTTTCTTAGAGTCTTATAAGAAGATAACATCAGTGCTTGCATTTTTATAAGAATATACAGTTCCAAGTTTCTCCTATTTTTCATGAGAACAATTATTGTGTTGATAAGTTAACTAATTTAACTTTTATTCATAGGGAATCATATGAGTAGTTTAATGTTTTAATTCATGTATTTATTTAGTTTTTTTATAATGAGAATAGTTTGTTTATGGTTTAATGTCTCTTTAGGTCCCTATTTTTGTCCGGAATCTCAAATAGCCCTCCTTTTTTGGCGTCTCAATTGAGTCCTTATTTTTGTAAAATTGAATCAAATAAAGACTTTCCGTCAAATTGATCAAACACTTTTAAGGAGGGTGTGACGTGGTATGCTAACAGTGTAATTTTTTATTACGTGGCATTAAAAATGTGACTAAATTGTATTTTTTTAATTTTTGAATTAAAAAATGAAGTGTTCAGAGTGGAAATATAATTTACGTAAGGGAAAAATTGGAAAATCAAATTAAATTAAGTGCTAAAATTATATTAGCCGTCAATCACTCTGCCGCCACTAAACCCCACGTCACCGCCACAACTATCACCTGTGCCGCCACCATGAAACCGCACCGCCAGTGGCCACCATCACCGTCAATTATGTGCTACCATAAGGCTGCCGCCAAACCTTAATTTCCTAACCTAGCCAATGTCGTCGTTAGCCACGTTGTGCTGCCACCATCATCCTTGTCGGACTACAAGCCGTTGTCGCCAACCTCCATGGTCGCCGCACATTCATCTTCATCACCTGCAAACCCAGAAATCAGAAAATCTCAATTGCCACGTAATCCTAAATTGCATATCCCTTTCTTCTTCCTTGCGAGCTTCACTGCAACCACTAGTTAGCCACATTATCTCCTCCATCATCGCATCAGAAACCTACATCAAATCCAAGCCAGAAAACACAGAGAAACCCAAGTCCCCGTGACAAAACCCCATCGCGAATCGAACTCGAAATTTCCTTCGCGAGAGACAGCTAGTCAACACGAGAACCTGCTCCACTGCGATTCGCGCTTCCACCATCAATCTCCCCTACGAGATTCAAGTTCGCACTACCTAATCGCGTCTTCTACACAAAATCGTGAAGCAACCTTGGTTTATCTTCTCTGAATCACGCCTCCAAGAGTTGCCATGAGACATTCTCAGTTAGCGCCCCCATGTTCTCTCGTGACGCATGAAGCTTTCCCCCTTCCCTCCAATCTGAAACCCTAATTTTGGGTGGGGAAGGGGCATCACAAGTGATAGCTGTCAAATTAATTTAATTTGATTTTCCAATTTTGCCCTTACTTAAATTATATTTCGACTCTGTACACTTCATTTTGTAATTCAAAAATTAAAAAAATACAATTCAGTCATGTTTTTAATGTCACGTAATAAAAAATTACATTGTCAGCATGCCACGTCACACTCTCCTTAACGGCGTTTGATCAATTTGATGGAAAGCCTTTATTTGATTCAATTTTACTAAAATAAGGATCCAATTGAGACGCTGAAAAAAATGGACCTATTTGAGATTTTGGGTGAAAATAAGGATTTAAAGAGACATTAAACCTTTGTTTATATTCTATGTAGTGCAATTTTTTAGACGCAAACTTTACATTATTTCTTTTTATTTAAATAAAGTTTCATGCGATAACAAATAATTGATGGAATTTGAAATATCAGCATAATTAAAATGGAACATATTATGTTTTTTCTCAATACTAAAATAAGCTATGCAAATTTTAAAGGCAATCTCGTTCTTTTATTATAAAGTCAAATAATAATAAATAGTTACATATAGTAATAAATCTCATTCTATTGTATAGGTAATTTGATCTCATGCATAGATAAAGTCAAATAATAATAAATAGCTACATAGTTATTTAAGAAATTAACAACCACCCACGTTATTGAAACATAAAATTAAAGCCAAGTCAATGAACTTAGCAATTGCTCAAGTTTTAGTTTTAGTGAGGTATTTAAACGTTGAAAAACAAACTGGTTTAGCACACCAAGCAGTTGTAACATGACATGCATTAAAATATTGTCCTTTATATGTGAAGAAAAGAGTAGAAAATATTCTTCATCAAACGTGTTGTGATAATGTATATTCCAAGCAAGTTAACTTTGTGGAAGAATTAACAACCCTTGATATGTGAAGTAACCACAACAAATTTTAAATTATAAACAAAATAAAAGGTAAAAGGTTTCTTTAGAAGTTAATAGCATATTCATATTAGTTTTTTCTTTAATAAACACAAGTTACAATTAATAAAGACGAAATATATGTTTACTTATATCATTTTTGTTATTTTAATAAAATTTCATGATAAATTATTAATGAACTTTGAAATATCAACATAATTAAAATAAAAAAAAATCAATCATTATAAAACAAATTATTATAAAAGATAAAATAACTAGACTCATTGACTTTGCTTGAATTTTATATTTCAATAACGTGGGTGGTTGTTAATTTTCTAAAAATAATTATGTAACTACTTATTATTATTTGACTTTCTCTTCTGTTTGAAATCTACATATACAATAGAATGATATTTATTATTACGTAGCTATTTACTATTAGTTGACTTAATGATAATAGAATAAGATTGACTTTAAAACTTGAATAGTTTATTTTAATATTGAGAAAAAAAATTAATATCTCGCATAAGTCATATCACTAAAAATTTCTAAACAATAATTAGTTTTAGTAATAAAACTACATTTATAGATTAATTTTTAGAAACCAATATAGAAATTGTTTGTGCTTAAATGGGATGAAATGGAGGTGAGGATGATTCCTGCATAGTACTCCTGTTTGGACTAGTGTTCACTGTGTTTTGGGTGACCGATCGGTTTGAGAGGGTGACCTGTAGAAGACACTCGGACGCAAGTCAAATTTTTTTTCTAGAGGTATAAAATAATTCAATTATGAAAAAAATATTTTTTACCTCGAAATTAAACCCCTGTTTATAGAGTTTACAAGAATCTGACCAATTAATTTACCTCTTAATGGTCATTAATGTCAGCCTTAACCAGACATCAATAACAATTACCGTATTGATTGCGCTTTAACTATGGTCAACTATTGTCGTGATTGAACGACTGCGAAGTCCATTTCCATGCCTCAGTCGTTCGGTTCATTCTACTCAGCACATAGTCATACTCGATCAGTCGGGTCTATCCCTCTAGTAACATAGGCCCCAAGCCCTAGCAAAATCTTGGATATTTCATAGGGTTTACTTAGTTATACCAATCGGTTGACACATTTACCTGAGTTACCAAAGGTAACGATGATTCATAGAATGACACGTGTTCCCCCAGGATCCATGAAAAGGCGGGAAAGGGTAGACACTGAAACGTCAGGTCTTTTGAACCGTCAGATCCCCTCTCATCCAACGCCTCAGATGGCTTGAGTGAAACGCTTTTATCGGCTATAAATTATGGTGGGGTCGCCCCTCATTTTCACTTTTACCCTCAAGCTCTCCGATTCCCGAACGTTCTTTTTGTCTTTCCAAATTCCTCTCCAAAACTCCAAGCCTTCGTCTTCATCCAGGTAAACAATGTCTTCTCCGACGAGTTTTGAGTCTACCGAGAGGAAAGGCTAGGGGTATGTTGATGGTGCTGCAACATCCATTTCCTCTGTTAACTCCTCTACTTTAGGTCCCGACGATGAGAGAAATCCTCCTGCCGACAACAAGGCCGATTCACCAGTTACCGAAAACTCCTCTCATATACTCGAGGACAGCGAAGATGAGGAGGTGGGGATCAACATTGGTTTCACTAGTAAGTAGGATGGAAGATGTAAAGGTAGGCTTGCCATCGCCGATTACGATTGGGCTCCTCACAAGGTTAAACTTTATCGCTCGATAAAAGGGCTTGCTAGTAGGGTTTGCTTGGTGAAGGTGATCAACGATGCAGATTGTTTCAAATTTGCACTCTGCCAAATGACCAAGCGGGCGTGCCATGGCCAAGAAGGGTACACCTAATACTTTTTCTATGTATATTCGACATTATTCCGCGATCTGCGGGTTCATCTCCCCTTCTCGGGGTTTCAAATGGGCGTTCTGCGTGAACTCAACGTTGCTCCCGCCCAACTTCATCCGAACAGTTGGGCTTTCATGCAAGCGTTCTCGGTCGTCTACGCCGCTGTTGAAGGCTGTCGCGGCCCATCAAAAGTTGATTGCAGATATTAATGCAGTACAGTATAACTAGGATTTGACTCCTAGGTCGTCTCTCAAGGATAAATTTTATTGTGGTTCAGTTTTAGATCTTTATACAAAAGAGGGGGGGTTTAAGGTTGTTTTGGGACAAAAAATTAAATTTAAATTAAAATCAAAATTTAAAAACAGCAAACAGAATTAAAAAGCTGAAGGAAATAAAATCAACATACTGTAAAAGTAAAAACGAAATTTAAAACAGTGTGCAGAAAACATAAATATAGTAAATCTTGAACAATACAAAATACAGTAAAAACTAAAAGCAATAAATTCTGAAAATGGTAAAAACGAAATTTGACTTTTGTAAACATGACAGGAAAACTAAAATCACCAGGCAGTAAAAATAAACAGAGAATCATCAACCACAATTTGAAAACGTAAATTGAAAATGAGATTTTGACAGACTTCAAATTTGCAACAATTAGAAACTGGAGTATTTGAATTAAACAGAGAAATTGAGCAGAGATGATGTTCACAGCAGAAAAGAAGATGACAGTAACTGCTTTCAGAAATTAAACGTGAAACTGGATTGAAGATGAGAAGTAATGCAAATGAAAATAAAATTCAACAACGAAAATTGGAAACTATAAATTACATTCAACACTGGAAACAAACAACAATAACAACATTAACTGATGACAAACCCAAATCGGAAAATTAAGATTCAATACATGAACTGTAAAATAAAAACAAACCCAAAACCTCCCCAAGGGGGAGGGGGAAAAATGAACTCCAGAAGCAGACGTTCTACACTACTCCTAAGCTACTGGAATCTGTCTGCTACCCCTACTCCTACTCCTGTTTCTTCTGTCCAAAGCTCTCCTTTTATTGTGGTAAGAGCCGTATCTGTGTGCCTGTTCAAAACAAAATGTAAGGGCCCTCCCTTCTGGTCCCACCACTTCACTCCCAAAAGATGATTGAAATTTTTGGCATCAGCTTCTGGACTGTGGAGCTCGTGAAGAATGGATGTCCGTGAGCTCTTTTCTGGTTCAAGTCCGTGAGCATTTTACATGTGTTGCTGCTTCACGGCCTTTGCTGACTTTACTCAAAGATGTGACAAACAATTTCACCTTCTATGTGGGCCAAGGCCGTGGGTCTCTATTTCTTGCTGGAAATCCATTCCTTGATGCTCCTCTCTTCTTTGGACTTGTGATGTTTGTTGGAACGGAAGGATGAATACCATGAGCTCTTGGACGTTTCTTCAAATGGAGAATTCTGTGTGTTCAAAAGTAGTGGACAATGTGGGAGAGGCTGCCCACTTCCATGGACTTTCTAGATGGAAATCTTTGCTGTATATTGGATGTTTCTGGACGGTGAGGAGCTGGAGAAGAATGGATCCGTGAGCTGCTTCCAAAGACCCCGTGACTTCCTCCATGCGTGTTGTCTCTCATGAATTAGGTGGTGGTCCCTCTTGCTAGAAGCTGTGTGGAGTGTTCTTTCAAGCCAATAATTCTGAAAGCTTAAGCTCTCTTTTTTTTACGTGAAGTGTTTCCTCCCCATACTTTGAGTGCATGCATATCTTTAGAAGAAAGAATATTCTCACATTGTGGGCCGTGACACCACTTCACTCTTTCTCTTTTATTTTATTTTTTTAAGCCATGTGCAGAGAAATAAATGGTAGATGTTGTGACATGCCTACCAAAGAAATAAAACTTCTCCATACCGTGACAGCCCTTATATGTTGTTAATGAATTTCCTCTTCCTTTATCCATGCACCCCACTATCTTTTCCAACAAAATATTCATCTCAAAAAGTGCTGCTGCCCATACCTTGTCTGCAAGTAGTTTTCCATGTCATCAGATCACCATTTTATTCTCCCTACTTTTTCCACTTTCTCGGGTAGAGGTTTCAAAATTTTGACATTACTTTCTTTTCCTTTCAAATAGAAAAATGTATTTCTCTACCAATTATTCTTTCCTGACCAAGAATCCACTTACACCCATGTGCTGCCAATTTCTTTGTGGGTGAGATTCCTTTCTCAATCTTTAATGTTGTCCATCACGTGCACATCTAGACATTCACTCACGGGCACTATCCTCTGTAAGCTTTTCTTGTATCAATGCCGTGACCTCCTCCAATTATTCTCTTTTCATTCATGCAAAGTGATATTCAAATGCAGAATTCACGTGCATGGCTTTTTGGATGTTGCCATCTTCCTTTCTCCATGTGCGTGACATGGCCGTGTTGAACAAACTGCTGGAGGAGTTGGTATATGGACTGGACATGTTGACTCCCCTCAAGCATGTTGCAGCTGCTCAAAGTTGTTTCCCTTTTTGCTGCACCGTGCTCATCCATTCCTCCACCGTGGTGGCTTCTCTTTCAAGGTATTGCAGCTGCTGGACGGACGTGTTGGAGCGCACCAGCTGTTGGTTGGTTGCGGATGAAGATGGAGGTTGAACGGTGGTTGCTGGATTGGGCGGAGCTTGGAGGCTGCTGCCACCGTGAAGTGCTGGAAGCTCCTTCTTCCCTTGCAAGCTGCCTCCATTGGCCGTGAGCCACCCATTCTCCGTGCTCTCCTTCCAGCTGCTATCTCACGGCCTCCACCTCATCCTCATGACCTTTCCTCTTCTTCTCTCAAGGTGGCTGGACCGTGACTGGTGGTCTCTCATTCATGTTCTTCATTCCAGCACCTTCTCCAGCCGGCTGCTCCATTTTGCTGCATGCTTCAACGTTTGCTGCTTTGCTTGAACGCTGGATGCTTCTCTTTTCAAGGTGTGGCAGCTGCTGGATTATGTATGTGGTTGCTGGAATCCAACTTCATTCAAAACATGTATGAACTAAACTGAAAACAGCTAATGTGAGGGATGTAGCAGCAGTTCTAAATGAGATGGCCGTGTGCATGTTCTTTCCTTCCAGCCTTGTGACTTGAGCTTTGACCATTCATGATTAAAAACCAGATGAAATATCATTTCCCAAAAGCAATTAAAGAGGACATCAATTTTCTTAAAAAAATGGAAAATAAATTGATCTAAAATTTTGCTCTCGGGATGCAGCAGCCATATGCCCTCCAAATATGACAAATTATTATCCAATAATTTCCTAGAATTAATAAGTAAATAATTAATCATAGATAATTCAAATTTAATAAAAATAAGAATTATCTATCAAATTAAGCACAATTATGAAAAACGGGAAAATACTGGACAATTAAGCACAATTCCCTGACTAATACTAGCACAATAAGTTAAGTGTAGTGAATTAATATAGACTCATCAAAATAGACCACACTTAATCTTTTGCACTCCTGGGCAAAATTAAAACTCAGATCAGGGAATATTTTCAAAGGACATCAGGAAAGTGACAGACTCAGTAGATAGAAAGAAAAGACTCGTACGAAAAATAAACAGATTTACACAGTTCTCAAAAATTCTAGACAAAGAAAAAGATGTAGATAATATCTAATACAAAATTTTTAAAGAAAGCAGATACTCATGAAATTATTCAAGTAATTCAAAGTCTGACAAAATGAGCAATTAATTTGAGAAGATGAATTAAAAATGACAGACCTCACAGATGCACTTATCGGTGTTTCTCTCGAGTGTATGGGGTAAGCAATGTCAACTCGATGATCTCAAGAAAGCAAACACAAATAGATTTGGCAAGCCTCTAAAATTAATTCTTAGAAACATGCATATTTAAATCAAAAGGTCTTTTCAGGGTTGTAATGGGGCCAAGGACAGGGGATGATAAATATGGATAAGTAGCTTGTAATTCAACAGAAATAAAGGAGCGGGGAACAAGTATAAACATAGACAAATCACACCCAAAACTCTATTTCAATCCTCTTCTTGACTCCCTTATTATTTTTTACTGTCTCTTTTATTTTCTTTCTTTTTAGTATATGACTGTAAGAGACAAGATAAAAATTGTAGAACCAATTTGCCAAATTTTAGAATTTCCAGGGAGACCACACTTGTTCAAAAAATTATTTCTTTAGCTCCAAAATTCCCTTAGGTTAAAGTAATCATTTTTTTAGGGACACTGTATGGCTTGAAAATAAAGAAATTAGAGAAGTGTATAGGCTCAAAAGTGGGTATCAAAGGATTATAGCAGAGTAAGCTTATTTGGCTAAAGAGGCTTAAAAAAAATGCCTTTATCATTTTCAAATATGCATATTAATCAAGAAATATTAAGAGTCAAGCCAAATCATCTGTACAAACGATCAAGAGTCATATCACACAAGAAAGAACAATAAAGTGGCTCAATTCTCACACAGGGTATTTTTGTCACAATTAATTTAACCTCTCAAACATCAAAATCATTTTCTCATGCAAAGAAAAACAAGAATTTTAAACCACAAGTATCACTGAAATGAAAGACATATCTACAATTTTAAACAATGTCCAGAAATTAAGAGAAACATGCAAAATTTATTACACAAAAGAAACAAAAAACTACCTAGAAAAAGAAAGAAAGAAAAAAAAAATTAACACACAAAATACAAACAAACAGAAAACTTCTGAATTTCCCCCCAGTAGACCACACTTAAACTACACAATGTCCTCATTGTGTTACAATCATCAGATTAACAATTTATAGCAGTCAAATAATATAGACATGTGCAGTAAAAGTAGAGAAAGGGGAATCAGTGACATCCATCAGTAGATGTCATCATAACATCCATCAGTAGATGCTAATTTTTAAATTATTTTTTTTTTATTTTAATTTTTTTATTATTTTTTTTGTCATTGATATCCTTCAGTAGACACCAATGTTTGTCATTTTTATCGGCATCCATCAGCAGATGCCCAATCACCCAACATCCTTCAATAGATGTCGTAGAAGCATCATTCAGTAGATGCTATCATTACTGCCATCAGTAGCAGTATTGAACCTGAAAACTGAAAACTAAAACACACAAAGAAAGAAGAAAATTAAATCAAAACCAAACAATTAAATAAATTAAAAAGAAAAAATTCAGAAAAATTGTGCTATCATCCATCGTAACAACATCCATCAGTAGATGTTGTCATCTGAATCTTTTTAGCATCCCTCAGTAGATGTTGTCCAGGATTCATCAGCAGATGTTGCAGAAGCATCCTTCAGTAGATGCTGCAAAACAAAAATCAAATCCACACACAACTAGGTCCAGAATTTCACCTAGTCATGCACTCAGTAACAACATCCCAATGAAATGATAGTACAAAAATTTCAAAACACACAAAATTTCCAAGCAAACAAAACACAAAAATAGAAACCAGAACATATATTTACAAAACAAAAAATCTAAAACTTTACCAACAAATGATTGATCCCCGGCAACGGCGCCATTTTTGTTGAAGGCTGTCGCGGCCCATCAAAAGTTGATTGCAGATATTAATGCAGTACAGTATAACTAGGATTTGACTCCTAGGTCGTCTCTCAAGGATCAATTTTATTGTGGTTCAGTTTTAGATCTTTATACAAAAGAGGGGGGGTTTAAGGTTGTTTTGGGACAGAAAATTAAATTTAAATTAAAATCAAAATTTAAAAACAGCAAACAGAATTAAAAAGCTGAAGGAAATAAAATCAACATACTGTAAAAGTAAAAACGAAATTTGACTTTTGTAAACATGACAGGAAAACTAAAATCACCAGGCAGTAAAAATAAACAGAGAATCATCAACCACAATTCGAAAACGTAAATTGAAAATGAGATTTTGACAGACTTCAAATTTGCAACAATTAGAAACTGGAGTATTTGAATTAAACAGAGAAATTGAGCAGAGATGATGTTCACAGCAGAAAAGAAGATGACAATAACTGCTTTCAGAAATTAAACGTGAAACTGGATTGAAGATGAGAAGTAATGCAAATGAAAATAAAATTCAACAACGAAAATCGGAAACTATAAATTACATTCAACACTGGAAACAAACAACAATAACAACATTAACTGATGACAAACCCAAATCGGAAAATTAAGATTCAATACATGAACTGTAAAATAAAAACAAACCCAAAACCTCCCCAAGGGGGAGGGGGAAAAATGAACTCCAGAAGCAGACGTTCTACACTACTCCTAAGCTACTGGAATCTGTCTGCTACCCCTACTCCTACTCCTGTTTCTTCTGTCCAAAGCTCTCCTTTTATTGTGGTAAGAGCCGTATCTGTGTGCCTGTTCAAAACAAAATGTAAGGGCCCTCCCTTCTGGTCCCACCACTTCACTCCCAAAAGATGATTGAAATTTTTGGCATCAGCTTCTGGACTGTGGAGCTCGTGAAGAATGGATGTCCGTGAGCTCTTGTCTGGTTCAAGTCCGTGAGCATTTTACATGTGTTGCTGCTTCACGGCCTTTGCTGACTTTACTCAAAGATGTGACAAACAATTTCACCTTCTATGTGGGCCAAGGCCGTGGGTCTTTATTTCTTGCTTGAAATCCATTCCTTGATGCTCCTCTCTTCTTTGGACTTGTGATGTTTGTTGGAACGGAAGGATGAATACCATGAGCTCTTGGACGTTTCTTCAAATGGAGAATTCTGTGTGTTCAAAAGTAGTGGACAATGTGGGAGAGGCTGCCCACTTCCATGGACTTTCTAGATGGAAATCTTTGCTGTATATTGGATGTTTCTGGACGGTGAGGAGCTGGAGAAGAATGGATCCGTGAGCTGCTTCCAAAGACCCCGTGACTTCCTCCATGCGTGTTGTCTCTCATGAATTAGGTGGTGGTCCCTCTTGCTAGAAGTTGTGTGGAGTGTTCTTTCAAGCCAATAATTCTGAAAGCTTAAGCTCCCTTTTTTTTACGTGAAGTGTTTCCTCCCCATACTTTGAGTGCATGCATATCTTTAGAAGAAAGAATATTCTCACATTGTGGGCCGTGACACCACTTCACTCTTTCTCTTTTATTTTATTTTTTTAAGCCATGTGCAGAGAAATAAATGGTAGATGTCGTGACATGCCTACCAAAGAAATAAAACTTCTCCATATCGTGACAGCCCTTATATGTTGTTAATGAATTTCCTCTTCCTTTATCCATGCACCCCACTATCTTTTCCAACAAAATATTCATCTCAAAAAGTGCTGCTGCCCATACCTTGTCTGCAAGTAGTTTTCCATGTCATCAGATCACCATTTTATTCTCCCTGCTTTTTCCACTTTCTCGGGTAGAGGTTTCAAAATTTTGACATTACTTTCTTTTCCTTTCAAATAGAAAAATGTATTTCTCTACCAATTATTCTTTCCTGACCAAGAATCCACTTACACCCATGTGCTGCCAATTTCTTTGTGGGTGAGATTCCTTTCTCAATCTTTAATGTTGTCCATCACGTGCACATCTAGACATTCACTCACGGGCACTATCCTCTGTAAGCTTTTCTTGTATCAATGCCGTGACCTCCTCCAATTATTCTCTTTTCATTCATGCAAAGTGATATTCAAATGCAGAATTCACGTGCATGGCTTTTTGGATGTTGCCATCTTCCTTTCTCCATGTGCGTGACATGGCTGTGTTGAACAAACTGCTGGAGGAGTTGGTATATGGACTGGACATGTTGACTCCGCTCAAGCATGTTGCAGCTACTCAAAGTTGTTTCCCTTTTTGCTGCACTGTGCTCATCCATTCCTCCACCGTGGTGGCTTCTCTTTCAAGGTATTGCAGCTGCTGGACGAACGTGTTGGAGCGCACCAGCTGTTGGTTGGTTGCGGATGAAGATGGAGGTTGAACGGTGGTTGCTGGATTGGGCGGAGCTTGGAGGCTGCTGCCACCTTGAAGTGCTGGAAGCTCCTTCTTCCCTTGCAAGCTGCCTCCATTGGCCGTGAGCCACCCATTCTCCGTGCTCTCCTTCCAGCTGCTATCTCACGGCCTCCACCTCATCCTCATGACCTTTCCTCTTCTTCTCTCAAGGTGGCTGGACCGTGACTGGTGGTCTCTCATTCATGTTCTTCATTCCAGCACCTTCTCCAGCCGGCTGCTCCATTTTGCTGCATGCTTCAACGTTTGCTGCTTTGCTTGAACGCTGGATGCTTCTCTTTTCAAGGTGTGGCAGCTGCTGGATTGTGTATGTGGTTGCTGGAATCCAACTTCATTCAAAACATGTATGAACTAAACTGAAAACAGCTAATGTGAGGGATGTAGCAGCAATTCTAAATGAGATGGCCGTGTGCATGTTCTTTCCTTCCAGCCTTGTGACTTGAGCTTTGACCATTCATGATTAAAAACCAGATGAAATATCATTTCCCAAAAGCAATTAAAGAGGACATCAATTTTCTTAAAAAAATGGAAAATAAATTGATCTAAAATTTTGCTCTCGGGATGCAGCAGCCATATGCCCTCCAAATATGACAAATTATTATCCAATAATTTCCTAGAATTAATAAGTAAATAATTAATCATAGATAATTCAAATTTAATAAAAATAAGAATTATCTATCAAATTAAGCACAATTATGAAAAACGGGAAAATACTGGACAATTAAGCACAATTCCCTGACTAATACTAGCACAATAAGTTAAGTGTAGTGAATTAATATAGACTCATCAGCCGCTCTTGCCCTTGCTCTCACTCCTGCATCGTTTCTCTACTTCTTCCATGTCACACCACACCCAAACAAGCCTTGGGTTTCCCTAATCTCAATAAAAGAAAGAAAACTTTTTACGCTGTTCAATACAACTTACAAAGAGTTCAAAGGGAATTTTCTCAAGGTTGCCATTCTCGAGGCCGGTCGTTCCCAATTTTACTTTCCGGATGATCAGCCTAAGTTTCTATTTTACTGGACCGATCGTCCCAAGAAAATTATTTCTTGGTCCAAGTCTTCCATGACGCCTAAGGAGCTGGAAGTGATCAACCAACTAAGTTAGTTGCCCCTCTAATCCTCTTCTCGCACGCTCATAGGGTACTTGGGCTTCAAAAATCTTCATAACAGAGTGTTCGGTAAGCTACTTTTGATGCTTTTACCGAGCAGTCATTTGTAACTTATCTAAATTTATTTTTTTTTCTGCAGATTATTTGTCCATCATGGATCAGGGAAAGAGCAGCACCTTCGCCCGCATGATGGCTCGCAAGCAGGAGGAACTTAAGAAATCTGAAGAAAGGTGATCCTCCCGTCCTCCCATTACTCCTAAGCTCGTGGTGGTACAAACTCCTCCGGTGGACCTTGAAGTCCACACTACTACCTCCGTCCGACCGCACGCCCCGGAGACTATCCCTATCTCTTATGCTCCTACTCAGAAGAAGAAGAAGGATAAAAGGAAAGATTCCTGGGAGTCCTCAGTATCTTCAAAGTGCAACAAAAGGAATCTTCCCGGTGGTTCTCCTCTCACTGGGTCACTCGACCCAAAGATCTAGGTAGCCCGACGAATCCAATTAAACCTTTTCCCCAAGGGAAAGGAATACTTCAATGGAATGACCGAGGAGGAGGCCTCCAACATGGCTTACGAGCATGCTGCTCGAGCCAGTGTAAACATGGCCAACGCTGCTGATAGGAAGAAGACTGCTACCTTCGCGGAGTTACAAGCTTTTCAAGAGAAGCTTGATTCGGCTATAAAGTCGAATGAAGAGCTTACCCTTCGGGTAATTGAGGTTGAGAAGATTGCCGATGATGACAAACGAAGGCCAAAGCTTTACTTACTGAGGCTCGCACCACCGTTTAGCTGCAACAATCCAATGATGACCTAAAGCTGGACCTACAACGTGCTTCTTAGAAAAACAAAGAGCTGGTCATTGAGAGAGACAATCTTCTCATCGAGCGTGACTCTCTACGCGGTAAAATGCAAAAGTTGGATGAAGAGAACAAGTTTTTGGGCGAAGAGGTTATCAACGAGCATGTCCTTGGTTTCAACCAAACAATCGCCCAATGCAACTTGTTCTATCAAGTGCCTTTAGACGATCCTCACTATGATGTGATGAAGACCGTGGTTAAGGGTGAACTTCTGCCCCTCACATCTGTTCCTGAGACTGTTGCCCTGATCGCCTCCTCTGCTAAGCCTCAACATAATATTGGTTGAAGTCATTGAGGAGGCCAAAGGGGAAAATGCTTAGCTTGCATATTTTTTCTATTTTTGAAGAGGGCACCTATATTTATTTACCCTTTAGTTCTTGTATCGAACTTTTTGAATGAATATATACATTGCTTTTTCTTATTCATTCTTTATCTTTCCCACTCTTCCAATCGTTTTGATCCTAATGTTACGAGGACGTTCCTCACCTAGCGATGGACTCCAAGAGTTCACTTAGAACGTTTCCTAGGTAAAATGTTAAGGTGAGAGTTACAAGAACATTCCTCACCGAGCGTTAGACTCTAGAAGTTCACTTGGAACATTCCCTAGGTCGAAAATTTTAAGGTAAGAGTTACAAGAAAGTCCTCACCGAGCGTTGGACGCTAGGAGTTCACTTAGAATGTTTCCTAGGTCGAAAATGTTAGGTGAGAGTTACAAGAACGTCCCTCGCCGAGCGTTAGACTCTAGGAGTTCACTTAGAATGTTCCCTAGGTCGAAAATGTTAGGTAAGAGTTAAAAGAACATTTCTCACCAAGCGTTAGACTCTAGTAGTTCACTTAGAACGTTCCCTAGGTTGAAAATTTTATGGTGAGAGTTACGAAAACATTCTTCACCAAGCATTGGACTCTAGGAGTTCACTTAGAACGTTCCCTATGTCGAAAATTTTAAGGTGAGAGTTACAAGAACGTTCCTCACCAAGTGTTGGACTATAGGAGTTCACTTAGAACGTTCCCTAGGTCGAAAATTTTATGGTGAGAGTTACAAGAATATTCCTCACCGAGCATTAAACTCTAGGAGTTCACTTAGAATGTTCGCTATGTCAGATTTTTTTGTATAACTTGCACAAAATTTGGATGGAAAACACCTGATATTATTAATAGCTGATTTGTGCATTACATGATAAACTTTCAATTGAAATAAAATTTAAGATGTGATGCATTCCAGGTGTTGGGAATGACTTTTCCTGTTAAGTGTTCCAAACGGTAAGCTTCGTTCTTTAAGTTCTCCACAACCCTGAAAGGACCTTCCTAATTCATAGCCAACTTTCCATCCATCCGGTTTGTTCGAGCATCTCCCGTCTTTCGCCAAACAAGATGTCCCTCGAAAAACTGCCTCGATTTTATCTTGGTGTTGTAGCAACGAGCGACAAGCCTTTTTTGACCTTCCGCCCGAACAACAACTATATCTCTTCTTTCCGCTAGGGTGTCCAACTCTGCCCTTAGGTGATCACCATTAACCTGTATGTCTTCCAATATCCTTTTGAGCATTGGTTCCTCCACTTCTACAGGCAACATAGCACCAGTGCCATAAGTGAGGTTAAAAGGCGTCTCTCTAGTTGTATCGTGATGTGTGAAGCGGTACCACCAATGAACTTCTTGTAACTTATCAACCCATGCTCCTTTAGTGCATCCAAAACGCTTCTTTAACTCATACACTATGGCTTTATTGGCAGCCTCTACCTACTCGTTCGTTTGAGGATGTTCCACCGAACTAGTGACATGCTTGATTCTTAAGTTCGAATAGAAATTCGCTAGCTGTTTGTCTACGAACTGTCGACCGTTGTCCGTCACAATTGTTTGGGGCAAGCCAAAGCGATAAATGACCGTCCATACGAACTTCTGGACTTGCGCTGCTATTATCGTAGCCAAAGGTTCCGTCTTCACCCACTTAGTGAAATAGTCAATGGCTACCAAGAGAAACTTCTTCTACGACTGACCGATCAGAAAAGGTCCGACAATGTCCATTCCTCATTGTGCAAATGGCTAGGGAGACACCAAGTTACGCAACTCTGCTGGTGGCAAGTTGAGGTTGTTCCCATGTTCTTAACACTTTGCACATTTCTGCACGAACATCTTGCAGTCTGTTTCCATCGTCAGCCAAAAGTACCCTGCTCGCAGCGCCCGTGCGCGAAGGGCTCGTTGCCCTGTATGCATACCGCATGTCCCTTCATGCAATTCTCTTATAACATATTCTGCTTCGTTTGATGAGACACACTTCAACAATTAATCCCTGCCTATAAAGGTCGCCGCCTATGAACAAGTAACGAGCTATCTTTTTATCTTCCGTCGTTCGTATTGATAAGCCCTCCTCTTGTCTCTTGATCAACTCTCCAATTTCCTTTCTCTAATCAAAATGATCGGATATCTCAAAGACCGACAAGCATTCAATGAAAGGCTTCAACAAGATTTGTTGAATGACCGAAGACAATTGGCCCTTCTCCTTGTCGCTAGCTAGCTTCGAAAGGATATCGGCCCTAGCATTTTTCGTCCTAGGAACATGCTTGATTTCCACCACTTGGAATTGTTTAACCAATTCCTTAGTTCTGTGATAATAACGGAGCAGTTGGTCATCTTTAATCTAAAAGCTCCCGTCCATCTGACCAACGACAAGTTGCGAATCCGTCCGGCATTCACTGGAAGTTGCCCCTAAGTCTTTGGCTAGTTCTAGACCAACAAGCACTACTTCATATTCAACCTGATTGTTACTAATCTTGAACCGAAAGAGGATGGATTGTTCAACAAGTAATCATTTGGGCCCTCTAAGACAACTCCCGCTCCCCCGCCTGTTCGGTCAACTGATCCGTCTACAAAGAGCTTCCAAGGTCGCGGAGGCTCTTCTCCCTATAGAGGCAATTCAACTGCAAAATCAACCAAGTGTTGCCCTCGAACAGACCCGCGCGGTTCAAACCATAATCCAAACTCGGAAAACTCTACCGACCAACCTACTATCCTTCCCGTCAGATCTGGCTTTCACAATATCTTAGCAATAGGATGGTCGGTTCTTACCACCACTTGATGGCCTTGAAAATAAGGCCTTAAACGTCGTGCGACTATGATAAGGGCCAAGGAAAGCTTCTCCACTTGCTTATACCTTGTCTTTGCGTCATGTAGCATTTTTTTAATGAAATAGACAAACTTGAACTCTGGGTTTTCTTGGACCAAAGCTACACGGACCGTTTCCTCCAATATTGCTAGGAACAACTACAAGTCGTGATTTGAATCAGGTTGACCTATTACGGGTAGGCTAGCCAGAATGCCTTTTAGCTCATTGAAAGCCTCCTTACACTGGTTGTCCCAACTAGTCTCAACAATCTTCTTCATCACCTTAACGATAGGCTTGATTCGCCCGACCAATCTTGGGATAAACCAGGATAACGAAGTCAGCCTCCCTACTAAGCATTGTACCTCCTTAAGGTTTTGGGGGCATCTCATTTCTAGCACCAACCTACACTTGTCCGGATTCGCCTCTATCCCTCTAGCCGTCAACATGAAGCCCAAAAATTACCCTACGGCTACCTCAAAGGTACACTTAGTCAGGTTCAACCTCATTCCAAACTTATGCACCTGGTCGAACACCTCAACAAGATCTTTCACATGATCTTCTAATGATCTACTTCGCACGACCATATCATCTACGTAAGGCCTCGCGTTTTCAACCCGAACGACATTACCTCATACCAGTAATTTGACCCTTCAATGCTAAAGATTGTCTTCTCACTATTAGAGGATATATGGAAATTTTGTTATATCCCAAATATGCTTCCAAGAGTTTCTTCACCTCGGCATCTACTGTCAACCTCTTCTCTTCTCCAAGCCTCCTTTTCTTCTATGCCACTAGGCGGGCTTCTTTAAACATTGCCAATTTATGCGACATGACCCTGATAACAGTTGAAAAACTGTTATTTTTATACTTAATTTTGACATAAAAAACAAACTTTATGACTTAGAAACCAGCTTGGAATCATGTTTTTTCTTATGTTTTGGAAATAAGAGAGTTGGATGGGTTTTATGCTTGGTTTTCCTTGTTTGTGTAGGTTTTAAGATGAATTGAATGAAAGAAGTGAAGTAGCTAGAAGTTGGACTCAGAAAAGGAAGAAAAAGTGCACAAAAAAAGAGCCGCAAGTATCGCTCAACGCTACTAAAGTAGCGCTGAGCGGCACTCTGAAGTCCCGCAGTCAACGCTGAGGGGCAAAACTACAGCTAAACGTCAAAATAGAAGAATCGCACTTACCGTTGAGCGGTAATTACCGTTGAGCGGTAATTACCGTTGAGCGCCATTTTATTGGGCCTTGGGCCTATTTTCTGTAATTTTTAGGAAGCTATATAAGGTTTTAGCCGAATTAGGGTTAGTATCTTAGGACAAAAAGAGGCGAAATCATACTTTCTTCACCCCTTGGAGGAGGATTTTGGATGCTCAAGCTCTATTATTCAACTTCTAGGGTTCTATCTTCCATTCTTTCATTGTTTTTCATCTAGTTTCACCATGTCTATGGTGAACTAAACCTTCATTGTTGTTGGGGAACCGATGTAATCCTTTGAAACTCTCATGTATTGAATTGGTTCTTTAATCTATATGCTTTCTTTCATTAATTGTTAGGGTTTTTCTTCTATACTCTATGCATGCTTTGTTTAACTCATTCAATTGCATGATCACTGATGTTATTTGTATGGACACATATAAGTAAATCTAGAACAGAAGAAATTCTCCCAAGAGCAATATTGCCTACACATAGGGATAGGAGGATTGGTTTCCTTTAAGCTTATGTGCGAATGTAATGCATGAATAATTGTTAGGGAGACAAGACATTGTAAACTAGTGATTAGGAGTAGGCTTTCTTCACCGAGACATCGGGTTTAAGGTAAATTAGAAAGTGACATTAACATTAATGAAGAAAGATGAATTCTTGAATACATGAGTGTATAGGATGAATCGGAAACCCGCAACAACATAATCATTCATATTATACATCAACCATTTTTGCATCTTTCAAGTCTATTAATCAAAACTTTGCATTCATGATTATTTTTCATAGTTCAACAACAATATTTTTGGTTACAAGTCGAAGATAATGAACAAATCACATAACTGTTTAGGCTGTGAGTCCTTTGGGAAACGATACTTGGTCTTACCATTTTATTATTACTTGATACGATTTGGTACACTTGCCGAGGGTTAACAGACCCGTGGATAAATTATCGACATGTCAGTCGCAGGCTAAGCAAACGGATCACTGTTACGCTTTAGTTCTCTGCTGATGAGTTTAGCCTATTCCTCCTCCAGTCCACTTCCAACGGAAGTAACTTGGTCTTCCATGCGCCCAAGGCCGAACAGTTTTGTCTCCCCGAGTGGCTTCATTTAGTCATCTATGTTGGTTTTGGGATCTAAATCTGCCATTGCCACTTCTGACCACTTGATTTTTCGTTGCGAAGTTCAGGGTTCAACCTTCAATCCCACAACATAACATTATAGAGGAACTTTTTGGTCGGCCCGAATGGTGCAAACGATACCCTTGTTGGATGGAAACTTAAGGGTTAGATGGGGCATTGAAACTATTGCCCCAAAAGCATTTAGGCAAGGCCTGCCTATAAGCACATTGTACAGGGTGCTAACTTCTACAAGCAGAAACCTGGTCTTTAACTCCTTAACATCTCGTTCAGTTCCGAGACACGTTCTCAAATCCACGTATCCCCTCATATCCTCTCGTTCCCCTACAAACCCAACAATCTGCTCATTGTAGGGCACAATCAAGTCCTTCGAAAGATCAATTTGGTGGAAAGTTTTTCAGTAAAGGATGTTGATCGAATGATACGACTGTCGCGGTCATACAAATTTGATACAGATTAATGAATGCAGTATAGCTAGGATGTGACTCCTAGGTCGTCTCTCAAGGAACAATATTGTGTGGTTCAGTCTCAGATTAAACACGTAGTGGGGGGTTTTTTTTTTTGAAATGTTTGTTTTTGCAATGAAAATTAAACGCGACTGAATTTAAAAACGTTGAAATAAATACGGTGAAGTAAAACGCAGTACAGTAAAACGAAATTAAAAACTGTGAAACAAAATTACTACAGTAAAAACAAATTTACAGCAACAGTAAACAACAAAAATAAATCTGAACAGTAAAAACAAAAATACAGAAATACAGAGAATGAAAATACAGAAAACAGTAAAAACAATAAAACAATAAAAACAGAGACAAAATTACTGCAGTAAAATACAGAGAATAAATTTACAGTGAATGGATCAAAAATAAAATCATCAACAATACAGTGCTAACAAAGTAGAAATTAAACGATAGACAAACAACGACAGAAATTACATTGCAACAGAAATTAAATTATAATAACAAAACAGAAGCAGTAAATTGATCAGGAAATTTAAGAACAGAAATTGAAACCAAACTTTGCATTGAATTTAAATTGTGCATGAAATTATTACAACAAAGAAATTAAAACAGGAACCTAACGTGTAGTGTTTCTCAACCGTTTCAGCCACTACTGTCCCGTGCCATTCTCCATCTCTGTTCCAGCCGTCCTATGCCCAATCCGATGCTGAGCTTCCTTCTCCACGGGACCCTCTCCTTCACTGAAACGTTACTCTCCTATAATACACTTCCTACACTACAAATTTTCAGAAATCTACACTACGGGAATGAGAGCTACTGGAAGAGAGGAAAACTCTCCCAGACTGTGCCACACTCTGCTCGGACCACACACATTCCTTTTATATCTTGGAAGTGAATGCTTCCTTCACTGGAAATGCAGATGCAGTGTCGTGTGGTGCATGCTGCGCATGCCTTCCATTCTGGTATACCATTACCATCCTTTTAAAATTAATTTCTTCCATCACTTTGTGCCAGAAATAAATAAGGTGGGGCCCTCAGTACACTTCCGCATGCTGCCTCATGCTTGCTTCTTTCCAACAGAGAATCCCCCACGGCAGTCACTCGTCTTGCCTCACACGTTGCAGCTGCTTCTTTCCTTGCTAGCTGAAAGTGTTAAGTTATTTCCGTGTGCACCATTTCTTCCCAAGGCTTCTCTTCCAGCATGTGACAACACCTCGTTTGGACAGTGAGCTTGCTACAAACTCAGCTGGACGTCTTCTTCTTGGTGGTTGGACGTGGAGGCTTCTTCAAATTGTGTGCTGTTGGATGTTGGATCTGTGTACAACCAACTTGGACGTGAAGATAGTAAGCTTCTCCCTCAAGGACGTGGCTTCTCCAAGTTGGACACCTGCTTGATGGAGCTACTGTCTATGGCTTCCTTTCTCAAAGTTTTCTGCATCAAACGTTCTCCAAGCTAGGCCGTGAACTTGTGCTGCTCTCCCTTCCAGCCGTGAGCTTCATCTTTTCTTGTGAACCTCCCTCTTTGCTGGACCATGGTGAAGCTTCTCATTGTTGGTTACCACCCTGCTGCTACCCATTCTAACGCTTCTTGTTGTGTGGTGTAGGCTGGCGTTCCCTCCAAGCTGCTTCTGTGAGCTGGACGATGATGTGCTGGTGTAGGCCTCCATCCGTAATCTCCCTAAAATCCAAGCTGGACATTGCAGTCAAAGGAACTGTTGAACACCTTCCTTTGTGCTTTCCATTCTTCGCGTGAAGGCAGGCCCTCCATGTGTGTGCAGCTCTCTGCATTTCTGGGACGTGGCAGTGCTTGTTATTCTTCTTCGAGTGTGAATGTGTGCAGCCTTTGGTCTTCCAATTGCACCAAAGAAAATAATATCCCACATGCTTGTATGTGTTGCTGACATGCATCTTCTTCACGTGTTGTGTCCAAGAGTTGCGTGGCCTCCCACATCCATTCCAAAATATATTTTGTTCCATGTTTGACAAAATGATATGTGCAGGGGCCGTGTGTTAGATGCTTGCCAAAATAAATTCTGATGGTCGTGAAACCTATTGCATTTTGCAATCCCACATGTGCTTTCAATCAAATTGTCTCATTCAAGAATAGGTGGTCCCCCTTGTGTTTTCATATTTCAGCAAATAAGAAGCCGTGTGGTGCCCACTTCATTTCCATATTTTTCTTCAACCAAAACTAATAATGAGACCCTTTACTGAAATTTAATTCAGTCGTGACATGCCATGTACAATTCCGAATTGATACCCCTTAAAAATCCAAGAAATGATATTGCCATAAAACCTTGGACCGAGCACTTCTATTTTTAGCTAATTCAAACACAATATTTCATCTCAGATTTCTACTCATCACCACACAAAGTAAATCTTCCAAGTAAGTAACATACGTGCAAATGAACATTCTTCCAAATTTCCCAAATTGTATCCAAAATTTTCCTGTAATTAATAATGTAAATAATTAGCTCAAATAATTCAAATTAGACAAAATAAGAATTATTGGGCCATTTAAGCAAAATTAGTAAAAACAGGAAAGTAACGGACATTTAAGCACAATTCCCGATTAGTTCTAGCATAATAAACTAAGTGAAGTGTATAAAATATCGACTCATCACCGAACTCCCTTAGTCAATAAATACTTTTTCTACTTTGTACCGAGCGATAACAACAGTTATCACCATAGGATCATCCTGCTCAAGGTTGGGAGCATGAAAATCCTCATCCGAAAACGTGATTGGTGGCATCGAGCATTTTCTTCACGTCTACCCTATGCACACTCTTTAATTCTCTCAAATGCCTCTTTCTCGCTGAGGATATCGACCCTCCTCCAGCAAAGCCTCCATAGATGGTGTTAATGTGTGTTAACACTTTGGCAAGTGTACCGAATCGTATCAAGTAATAATAAATGGTAAAACCAAGTATCGTTTCCCAAGAGACTCAAGGCCTAAACAGTTATGTGATTTCTTCATTAAATAAGACTTGTAAATGAAATTGTTGTTTTTATATTACGGAAAAGTAAACATGAATGCAAGTGTTGATCAATTGGATTGAAAGATGCAAAAGTAATTGATGTAAAATATGGAATGATTATGTTGTTGGGGTTTCCGACTTATCTTATCCACTCTCATGTATTTATGAATTCATCTTTCTTCATTAATGTTAATGCCACTTTCTAATTTACCTTAAACCCGATGTCTCGGTGAAGAAAGCCTAATCCTAATTACTAGTTCACAATGTATTGTCTCCCTAGCAATTAGTCATGCATTACCTTCGCATAGAAGCTTAAAGGCAACCGATCCTCCTATTCACAATGGAGGTTTAGTTCACCATAGACATGGTGAAACTAGATGAAAATAATGAAAAGAATGAAAGATAGAACCCTAAAAGTTGAAGATAAGAGCTTCCGCACCCAAAATCTGCCTCAAAGTGGTCAAAGGAGTGTATTTTCGCCTCTTTCTGTCCAAAGATACCAACCCTAGGTCGACTAAACCCTTATATAGGTTATTAAAAATACAGAAAATTGGCCCAAGTCGAAGTTAACAGTGCTCAGCGGTGAGTGCGACACTTAGAATTAGCCCTCAGCGATGACGCTTAAGCGCGAGATAGTGTACTCAATAAGCAAGCTTGGCGCTCAGCGGTGAAATGACGCTGAGTAGTGGCTGCGATTCTTCTTTTGTGCAATTTTCCTTCCTTTCCTGAGTCCAAGTCTTGCTACTTCAACTTCTTTCATCCAATTCCTCTAAATTCCTACCAAAACAAGGAAAATCAAGCATAAAACCCATCCAACTCTCTTATTTTCACAACTTAAGCAAAAACATGATTTCAAGCTAGATTCTAAGATATAAAGGTTGTTTCTGATGTCAAAATTAAGTAGGAGTATTTCGGTCTTCAGGTGAAGAATTTAGTTCTTCATAAAATTAAAGTTATGTTCTTTCTTTATCAATGTAATGTTTCATTTTAGTAAATTTTATATTACTAAATTGGGATGTTATATTAATGGTATCAGAGCAGTTTGTTCTTAAAAAGACCTGTGAGTTGTGGCTTTGTCGTGTCTCTCCTATGGAAGCTTAGTCTAAATGGTATGTTCTACCATTTTCTCCAAGTCTAGAGGGTAAAATCATGTATCTAACTAGAAGTTTTGAGGACAGAAAATGTCTTGATAGGAGTGATGAGGGTGCACAGTCATGACCTTTATTAGATATGGTTTTCCTTTCTTAATTCTGGAGGTTTAGGGTAAGAAAGAGTTGGGATTCCAGTGTTGTTTCCTAGAGTAAATTATGTTTTGTTCTTGCCTTTGTGGTAGGGTATTGTGCTCTATAGTGGTAGAGGAATGCAGATTCAAGGACAACTTGACCTGTAGACCTTCATTAGAATTGGTTTAAGCCTTTGAGACAATTGTTTGCCTCGAAGATAAGGAATTAGAAGACCAAGATTTAAGTGTCGCGAGATGGGTGGAGATATTGGTAATCTAGAAGTTATGTTTTTGGGTGAAGAAGTTTTCAAGAACAGAGTTAGAAGATCAGATATTGTATGAGTTGAGTTTAAAGGCTAGAATAAAATGAGCTTTGGGTAAGCATGGGGGTAATAATAAGGTTTGGAAAGTATATGAGAAGGAGAAGGAAGGTAGGAGGGAAGTGAGGTCGAACGGTGGAAGGCGTGGAGAGGTCTAGCCGAACGGTGGAAAGTGGTGAAGAGCTAAAGCCGAACGGTAAGAGGCAGGGGGAATTAAGCCGCACGGTGGAAGGCAGGGAGTGAGCAGGCCGAACAGTGGACAAGGAGGAGCGACCAGGTTTAATGGTGGGAAGCAGCGAAGGACCTGAGCCGAACGGTTAAAGAGTTACATCCTAATTGTCACAGCTGTTATGATGGGGGGAAATTAATTACAGTAAAGGGAGCTATATTTAAGGAGAATTCAGTAGAAGGTAGAATTTCCAAGATGAAAGAATATGAGGTCTTTGAAGAAGAATGAAGTATTGTAAGAGTCTTAAGTTATGTGAATAGTTGGAAGAACATGGTCAAATTTTCTCAGCAAGTGGATATTGAGAATGATATTTCAAGATTAGTAGTTTGAATAGAAGAAAGGTTTGACCATTGGCTGAGATGAAAGATTTCAAGTGTTGTATGAAGGAGTTTATCAGGATGTTAGTTTGGTAGAAAGTGAAAGGTTAGAGAATTAAGAGCACGGTGAATGAGGAATGGAGAAGAAAGGTATTAGAACAGATGACAAATAGTGGTTACAATGTAAGTCGCTAAAGAGGGTATCAAGAATGATAAGAGAATCCAGGTTGATTAAGATGTTCAGGGTTATGAAGCAGCATGTTGGGGTATAACCAATTTTCTTCGGGCGTGGTTTTATGGTGATGTTCAATGATCAGCTGAGTTTGATCAAGAGTTGAATGTTAAGTTATAGAAGGCAGTAAGTTGGTAAGTTTAGATAAAGTCAAATGGTTGATGTTGCGGGTTAAGGGTATTATGAGGTTCAGAGTATTAAAGGTAGGGTTTGTATTTTTGATGATTCTGAGTTGAAGAAGGTGATTCTGTAAGAATGTTATAAGATACATTAGCATTGGTGAGTACATGAAGAATTCTAAGTGATGTGGCGTTTGTAGAGTCGATATAAGAGATCAGGTTTGAAGTTTATAGGAAGTGATTTATTGGCAAGGAAGGAAAGCGAGGGTGATGCATCACGTGTAGTTGAGCGAATGAGGATAACAAGTGTCATGGGAATCCAGGATGTCTGATGAATGTAAGTGAAGAAGATATGATGTTGTTCTTTCCTAGGTTTGAGGTGTGATCACAAGAGAGGTTTGATTGTTTCAACTTGTTTTTGGTGGTTATGGCCTTCAAAAGAAGTGTTGTGTTTTGAGAAAGAAAACCAATGGTTATGCATTAGAAGTGGATCAAGTTATAAATGAGAAGATGAAGGGTTGTAGAAGTCAGAAGATTTTAGCAAGGATAAGTGGAGAAGAAAAGATATATCTTTTTGGTGTAAGGATTTCGGTTGGTGTTCCGCAACAAGTATGGGATTTTTATACCTTGGAGTAGTAGTGTTCACTCTGAAATGGTGTCTAAGCAGAACCGGTGTCTGTAATATTTTTATGGATGGTTCTTGTTGAAGTTGTGTAGTACAAGAAGAAGGTGGAAGCTTGGTTAGAGCAGTAGAGTTTGGACTCAGTGTAATCATAGGGAGAACTACACGGTTGAAGAATCTCAAAAGAGAAATAGAGGACATGTTGGAACAGTCTGGTATATGTCTTAACTATCAGGAGTGATTCCGGGCATGTTCGTTTTGAGGAGTAGAAACAGTGTTGAGGAAATAGAATGACAAGGTTATCAGGGAAGAGATATGTTATTAGGGTTTTGCCAGGTAATGGAAGTTTCAAAGTAGGTTCTTCGAGGGTGAATCTTTGTGGGTTACAATTGGTATGAAGGAAGTGTTCTTTCAGTAGATTCACTAGTACAAAAATAGTGTATAACGTAACGTCCAACCATTGAATAACCAACGTTAAAAATGAGCGGTGACATTTTTGTAAATAAATGCAATTATTAAACGTCGTTTAGAATTGTAATTCGACGTAAAAGTATATAAAACGTCGAATGACTTTTAAATTCAACATCAAAAGGTTAGTGAATTCAATAAAAATTTGAGCGGGAGATTGAAAATTCATTCACTTTATCTTAGCGCGCGATACAATCTTCTCTTCTCAAACTTTTCTCGAACGAAGTTTGGCGAGCATCACATGTAATCTTTCTTTCGTTTGATACAAATGCATGTTAATTAATTACTTCATGTATGATTTTTGTTTGTTTTAACCAATTATTTTTATGCTCTTGTCCTTCATAAGAGCATTCTGCTTTCTCTCTCACTATGACGAAACTTTATTTCGACGAACCCACATTTTGAATGTTAGTTTTCGTTTTGAAGAACTTATTTGTTGAACTTGTTTGTTGTTGTTGTTTGATTGAACTTGTTTGTTGTTGGTTATTATTGTTTGTTGTTGATATTGCACTACACGTTCATAGTTCATGCTTTATAAAATACCAAACACTGAAATTTGTTGTTTTTTTGCTTTTCAGGTTTCGTAGAGTTGTAAAAAAATATCATAATTAATTAAAAAACGAAAAAAATTGATTAACGTCGACTATTGACAAAATTCGACGTTAAGTTAACGTCGTATATTAACAAAATTTGACGTTAATCAAATATCGAAGTTTTTAAATTCGACGTAAATTTAACGTCTCCTGATATGACGTCGTTCTCGAATTCGCCGTTAAAATTTGACATTGTACACGATTTTTGTACTAGTGATTGATGAATAAGGAAGCATGAGAATTAGAGTAGCGCAAAGGATGATAATGGGCAGGTTATTATCAGTAAGTGGTGTGGGTGAAGCGTTCTATTAATCATGGATTAGTGGTTTGTGAGGGATGAGTTTCTTTAAGACAATATTGGTGTTGTTATATGAGAATGAGTCAGGAGTGGTTGGAAATTCTCAAGAGTTAGAAGTGATTTGGGTATGAAAGAAATAGGTATTAGGTAGAGAAGATAAGTGAGTCTACGGTTTCAAGCTGTAGGGTTAACTTTAAAGTGAGAAAGTATTAATGGATTTGGAATAGGAAGAGTGGGTCAGCGGACGAAAGAGATGATTTGAGCCATGGTTTTGAGTTATAAGGGCGATCTAGAGGTAAGGAAATGTTAACAGATAGTTTGAACAAAGAGAAGATTTAGGTTCTTGGTTTTATAAGAATTGAGTAAGAATTGAAGAATATGAAGATTGAAGTCTATAGTGAAGTGGTGAAGTGATTTTATTAGTATAGTTGAAATGCTATAACTAGTGGGCTTCTCAAAATGGTTGAGAAAGCGCAGTTTGGACAATCCTAGTTTTAGAGGTGTCATAAGTGGGCTTGATACTGATTAAGCTAGTGATCTCAAGTCGAGGAAGTTGCAAGTCTAAGTATGATAGAAAGCCAGTCGAGGAAGTTGCAAGTCAAAGATGGACCATTCACTTTGTTTTGGAAGTTGCAACAGAAAACAAAATTTCTTTGGAAATGAGATAGTATAGTTGGAAACTATGCTACTCAAGAGTGAAGATCAGGAAAACAAATGTGAAGTCATCAGAAAGGGTGGGGATTAAGGGTGATCAAGAGTGTTAACAGTTGGTAGAAAACTCATAAGTTGTAATGATCAAGTCAGTGGTATAGTGGTTCTTAGAAGAAGCAAGAAGAGGTCAAAGAGTATCAGGCAAGGATTGAATTGAAGTCAGCACTAGTAAAGGTTTTAGAAGAGAATTACAAGAAGTAGTAGAGGCTTGATGAGGACTGGTTGTGTGGCAGATACAACAAGATTAATTATGTGAAAGAAAGATTCGTATTAACTGAGGTTTAGAGGTTCAGATTTGTTTCGAGAATGATGGCTAGACCAAATCTACACTATTGATTACTAGGGCATTTTAACACAGAGGCAAGGTTTTCATGTTAGTAAGGTTGTGGGGAGTAGTATCTTTGTCAAAATAGGTTGTTCCTTCTACCTGGTAAGTCTAATTTTCGAGGACGAAAATTCTTGTTGTTGGGGAGAATGTAAGAACCGAGAATTTTAAAGATTTTGGAGTGGTCAAGTGTGTGGGAATAATGAGACCGAATGATTTATATTAAAATAATATTACTATATAAAGGAAAATTTCAAATGTTCGTCCCATTTTCTGATACAATCATTTCTCTCCAAATCTTCTTCTCTCTTATTTTCTCCTCCTTCTCTCTAAAAATCTCTCATCTTACTTCATCTCATTTTCAATTAGACCGAGCTTTAAGTAATCTTGGAGTCAAAAATATCCTTTTCCACCGATCAAAGTCTTGTTTAGAGTTGGTAAGTCTCGATTTCTTGAGTTCTTGTGAGATTCCGAAACTTTTTGACACATGCAAGCCAAGTTTCTGGTTGCATGTGTTCATCAGCTTCTTCTTCCCATTTCTAATCACATTTCTTGTCTTTTGGTGGTCTATCCTCATCAATCAGTGAGCTATAGGTGTTCTTGAGATTTTCTGAAAGTGTGAGCAAATTTGTGGAAGGGTAGAAGATTTCGTTCGGTTAAGAGGTAAAAGAAGCTAGTTAATTTAATTGTGATTTTCTATGTATTAAATTACTGTTTGGATGGTTGCATGTGTGTAACTTGAATATTTGATTGAATTGTGTCGGATTTGTGAATGCTGGAACCTATGAACTGGTTGGAGTTTCTCTGCATAAGTGTTTGGTTTGTTCTGATCTTAAGGAAGTGGGTATGCGAAAATGAGAGTTTGGGGTAGGGAGTGAAATCTGGTATGGGACTCTTTGGGATGATCTTAGAAAGATTTTAGGTACCTTCGGATAGGCGTAAATTGGTATATGAATCATGTTTGGAGGATTAGAAGTTGGGAAGTTGTAGTAAATTGGTGAAGATAGTTGTTGATCATAATTATGAAGTTATTCTACAGAATTATGCAGATCGTCGAGTGTCATTTATTGACCTTTCGGCTTTCTTTATGTGTTCGGTCTTAACCGAGTTCTACTTTTATTGAGCTTTTCAGGTAATGACCGATCGGTCTTGTGCTAGTATTTATTTGAATAATAGTGATCGGTCTTAGTAGGGTGTGTGGTCTCTTAGTAGCAATCGGTCTTAGTAAGGTGTATGGTCTCTTAGTAGCGATCGGTCTTAATAGGGTATGTGGTCTCTTAGTAGCAATTAGTCTTAGTAGGGTGTGTGGCCTCTTAGTAGCGATCGGTCTTAGTGGGGTGTGTGGTCTCTTCGTAGCGATTGGTCTTAGTGGGGTGTGTGGTCTCTTTGTAGTGGTCGGTCTTAGAAGGGTATGTGGCTTATTAGTAGCGCTCGGTCTTGTACTAGTTCTCGAGCTCGTACTTGTATTGGTCTTAAATGCATTCGGCCTCTCATGGGCCTTACCTGTTAATGACTGTTTGGTGATATTTTAGTAATCAGTATCAACTCTAAGTGTTCGGCCTAAGCTATAGGTGTTCAGCCTAAGCCATAAGCGTTCGGTCTAAACTTAATACTTGGTATGGTGGTAGTATTCGGTCATGTTGCGGTACTTGGAATCCTCTAGTTTTCGGTTAGTAATGGTGCTTGGCCTTTTCTTTAGCTGTATCTATTATTGACTGTTTGGTCCTATTCTTTAGGTAGTGAGAGAACGACCGGTCTCCAACATTCACAGGTTGTTCGGTATTGTTCATATATGTTTGGTGATTTCTGTTCGGCCCATATTTATATTTATTCCAGTGTGCTATTTTAATTAATTATTCCAATTACTTTGATGACTAATGTATGCATTATCATAATGGTGTCAGATTGAAAGTATGGTTGATGGACGTAATTCCATGATCCTCACGGAGAGGTTACATGGTGGTGCCTTTTGTTGTGATTGACCGTATGAATGACCGGAGTGTCCTAATAGGGTTTATCTTAACATCCTAATGATCATTCATGCTCAAGTAGAGAGTGACGAGTCATGTGGTGAGAATAGCAGGAGGTCCTAGCTTATAGGGTATCGTAGGTGATTTATAACGGACTAACATGGTGTGGCAGCTGATGGGTTTCCGGTTACTTCACCACACCGGTGCACAAACCCCTGAAACTTGACATTTCATGCAATCCGAATGGTCAAGTCTTGTGGTTGATCACTAACTTATGATGTATTTGGTTATTACTTGTATTGTGTGGTCAGTTCTTGCATGCTTGAAATGCTCTCTTGTTACATGCTTATAAATTGGTTTAATCAGTATGAGTAGTATGATCAGTTAAATTACTCTAGTTTACCCTTGCTTTTTTGTGACTTGTCTTTATGTGTTTATTTCTCTTTTGCGATGATCACCTGATTGGTGTGAGCTTAAAAATACAACTTTTTCAGTTAATTCATCGGAAGATTGTCGGTATAGCAGCGGTATAGGAGTATTTCAGGTAAAGAATTTAGTTCTTCATAAAATTAAAGTTTTGTTCTTTCTTTATTAATATAATGTTTCATTTTAGTAAATTTTATATTATAGTCATGTTTTGTTTCGATTGTTTTGAAATAATATATATATATATATTCTAAAAAATTTCCTCGAAAAATTTCCAAGATAGTTATTAAAAAACAGTATTATGTCAGCTGAAATAAATGAAGCATAGAATGATTATTTTAAATATTATGAAGTGCACGAAGCAAAATCTCAAACAATTTTAGGACTCAACTTCAAGTTACATTGACCCATGTGTTAAGGTAAATTGAACGTAATAAGTCAAACTAACCGTTTTGACAGTTTAGCTATTACGTAAATTACATAATAAAATTAAATTAAATTAAATGGAATTTATAGTTAAACAAACTCTTGGTGTATTAGTATTTTTTAAGAAAATAAAATTAATAAAAAATAATATAAAAAATATTTGATGATTTACAGCAAAATTGTTGATTTGTTATATAATATTGGATTATTGAAACGTACATACTTCTTTCCTAGATAATTTATTTTAATTTTCTAACTTTAAAA
Source organism: Vigna angularis (assembly GCF_016808095.1). Classification (NCBI taxonomy): domain Eukaryota; kingdom Viridiplantae; phylum Streptophyta; class Magnoliopsida; order Fabales; family Fabaceae; genus Vigna; species Vigna angularis. Next base: position 4,052,099 of record NC_068975.1, read on the forward strand.
TGAAATAGAAATATGTACGTTAAAAATTCGTTTTGTATATATTATTATAAATAGTAGAATTAAACTTTCCCGTCAGTTGAATTTTAAATATACATATTGACGTGTTAAGCTATATTCTCTGTCATTGTGATCAATAATTTAATTTATTGGATAAAATAATTAATCATGAAAATAAATTAAAAATTCAATTTTACCACTAGTTCAAGTTTTCTGGAGGCTGGACGAAACTGAATTCACTTTCAAGTTTGTATCATTTATGAAAAAAACAAAAAACAACAAAAATTCAGTTAGATTTTCCTCATTCATTGAAATTATTTTCAATTTTTAGTTTATGCACTGTTATTATAAAACTAAATTTCCAATAACTAATAATGATCCAGTCTATATTTTGTAGTCATCCACAGGTGACAAAAAATTTAAGATATTTTTTCATCATACAAAAGTATATTTAAGTAATCAAAATTAAAAAGGTCATACAAAGAAAATAAGTCCTCTCCATTAGTTTTACTTTATTAATATTCTATTATAGATTATGTTTATAAACAAAGTATTGGCCTATAAATCTTTTATTACTGTTTAACCTCAGTCTCTCTATCCCTCTCTTAGCAGTTAAACTACCCCTCCATCTGTTCCAAATTCAATACATTGAGACTGAGATTTCAAAATTATATATGGCATTGCAAATACAAGGGAGTTTTTTTCCAGTTAGAGAATTAAAAAGAAAAAAGAAACTAACACCATAGTCTATTTTTTATTTAATGATTTTATTTATAGTGCCATAATTTATACATAAACAAACTATTATACTTTTATGTACCAGAAAAAAATATAGTTTCTCTGGAGGCGGCTTTTATTGATCACTTAGCAGTTTCACTAGTAAATCCAAGTTATGCCCCAGATCCAGCAAGTCGCCTTTTTGAGGCATTTGATACAGCCAACTGACCAAGTTTATCAGTGTTACCTGATACAGTCCTTTGATTGATGGGTGTATAATGCCTTAACCATTCCCCAACATAAACCTGGAACATAACAGATACTTCAAAATCAGTCACTAACGTCAATTTTGGTCCGGTTAACGTCCAAAAAAATAAAATAAAAAATCTGTCACTAATGGTAGCTCAAAAAACCAAAACCTGTAAAATGGTGACAATTTGCAACTACCAAAAAATCCACACCAAACTACTGTTATATTTGTTTAACTGCCTAATGGAATGTCTGCTATGAGAAAATGTTTCAGAAAACTAACTACGATTAAACCAAAAGTAACTTGAGTCATTTCCACCACCACATCAAGTCTAATACAATTATGCCAATGTGATGGTTTACTATATCCATCTGATGTATTTACAAATATTTTCCATTCCAAAAGAAAGATATAGTTCAGCCTCTATGTGATACAACAAGGTAGCCATTTTCAAGGATACTGAATGGTACATAACAAAACATTCATACAACCATATCAGCACTAACAAAAATGATTATGCCAATAAGCAAGACCTTAATATAACCAGAAAAATTATTTAGAGAAAAGAAATAACCTGCTGAGGTCTCATAATCTTTGTATCAGGGTCATCTAAGGACTCTCGCCAATGTGCCAAGTATCCAGCCATTCGAGGGATGGCAAATAAAATAGTGAAAAACTCAGGTTGAAACCCCATGGCCCTGATGGTACAAAAACATCAGTTCAATCCTAGTCAAATAATCTGGGAGGAGTAACATATATTACCCTCTGTGGTTACAAAAACTTAATGTAATAATAGGTTACCTATAAATTAATCCAGAGTAGAAGTCAACGTTTGGATATAACTTCCTCTTGATGAAATACTCATCAGACAGTGCAATCTTCTCCAAGGCCACTGCAATCTGCACAATCAAATCGTTTCAGATGAAACTTACAAATTCAAACTAAATTTATTGAAATGAATTGACATTCATTAAGCATTAGAACTTTTCCGGTAAAAAGCTCAAAGGATTTGACTGAATTATCATAGAATTAAATTCAAATACTTGTACACATACATATACAAAACAGTTTGCAACATTTGTTTTTAAAAATGTCTCAAAATAATACAGAAAAAAGACTTTTAAAATATAATATTTAGATATTGTATTCACAGTCAACTCATAGGCGTTATGAACAGCATATCCAGTTTAAGGAACATACAACAGATACACTACAGCACAAATAGATAACAGAAAATGGATAAACACCTCTATAAGAGGATCCCGGCCAACAATGGAAAACACTTCCTCTGTCAGTTTTCTTAAGACCTTTGCTCTTGGATCATAATTTTTGTACACACGATGTCCAAAACCACTGAGCTTTCGTTTCCTGAAGAAAGAAACAGATCAGACAATAATATCAAATAAAACTATCATTCTCCTACTTGCGCTGAAGATACCCAAAAAATAGGAGTCACAAAAGAGCAAGTCATTAACCATCACTATTCTTCACAGATAAGGGAAACGCAAAGATACAAGAAAGAAAAAAGTAATAACTACCTGGCTTTAACACCCTCAATGAACGCTGGAATGTTCTCAACCGTTCCAATTTCACTCAACATTTTGAGGACAGCCTGCGTAACAAAAAGTTACATTAGCATAGTCAAATGAGTATAATCAAAGGTTAGATTTCTAAATTACTTTCTTTCCGTATTTAAAGTAAGCAATGGTAAAATAATCACAAGAACATCTTAAGCCACGAAACCTATAGTTTCTACACTATACAAAGGTTAGATAGAATTCTACTCTATTTGCTTTCCATGTTTACATTACCTCATTGGCTCCACCATGAAGAGGTCCATATAGAGCTCCAATGGCCCCAGCAACAGCAGTATATACATCAACACCACTGCAAGGTGAAAATAAGGCAATATGATGAGATAGGTTACTTCCTTTTACTTGGAAAATTACTACTTGGGCTAAATTGTGTCACTTGTGACTATTTAGACAGTTGAGGCAGACTCAGTAAATTTGATTTGCAGAACTCTCATGCTTAAGTACTAACATTCTACCTTGATGAGAGGTGCCGCACAGCAGATGTAGAACAATTCATTTCATGTTCTGCATGCAGGATGAAGATAATATCTAGCGCTCGAGTTAGCCGGGGATTAGGTTTATATGATCGATTGCCACTGAAAACATGAATAACGGAGACATTATTTGATTCATGCTCATATAGTCTCACGATAACAAAATTCAGCTAATGTGAATACAACTCTACCATCGTTGATTAAATCATACTAAATAGTACCTTTTGGTGAGTAAATCTTGTTACTTTTGATTCATAAGATTTTGATTTTTTACATATATGAAGAAAAGAAAAAGAAAATCCATGAAGATCAGACGAAGAAATAACTTAACACAAGAAACAACTTCAGGTTGATACACTTAAGATCTAAAAGAGAGAAAAAAATGTTTCTCAAAGTTCTTATTTCATTTCTACTCTTAAGCTTACATTTATAGAACTAGAGAGAGTGCTCTCTAGTTGTAACACACTTAACACAACTCACACACAACTCATACACACTCACACACAGCTCATACACACTCACACACAGCTCATACCCACTCACACATAAACCAATAATTCTAACACTCCCCCTCAAGCTGGAGCATACAAATTGTATGTGCTAAGCTTGGAACAAATAAACTCAATCCGAGGTCCCCTTAATGACTTAGTCAACATATCTGCGAGTTGGTCATTTGATCCAACAAACTCAGTACATATTTCTTTTGACAATAACTTTTCCCGAACAAAATGACAATCAATTTCTATATGTTTGGTTCTCTCGTGAAACACTGGATTTGATGCAATGTGAAGAGCAGCTTGGTTATCACAATACATCTTCATACTCTGGATGTCACAGAAGTTAAGTTCTTGAAGGAACTGCTTTACCCATATAAGTTCACATGTTAATGAAGCCATTGCCCTATATTCAGCTTCAGCTGTTGATCGAGCCACTACATTTTGTTTCTTACTTTTCCATGAGATAATGTTTCCTCCAAGGAAAACACAATATCCAGTAGTAGATCGTCTATCAATAGGAGAACCTGCCCAATCAGCATCACAATATCCTGATACCTGAAGGCTTCCTTTTTCTTCATATAACAGCCCTTGCCCAGGAGCCTTTTTTACATACCTTAGAATGCGAATGATAGCATTCCAATGGCCAACACATGGAGCTTGCATGAACTGACTAACCACTCCAACTGCAAAAGATAGATCCGGCCTTGTAATAGTAAGATAGATTAGTTTCCCAACTAGCCTCCTATATCTCTCTGGGTCGGAGAATAACTCACCTTCTTCTGTTGTCAATTTTTGATTTGGATCCATAGGGCTATCAACCGGTCTACAATCAATCATGCCTGTTTCTTGCAAAATATCCAGAGCATACTTCCTTTGGGAGATTACAACTCCATCTTTTGACTGAGCTACTTCAATGCCTAGGAAGTATTTGAGGCTCCCAAGATCCTTGGTTTGGAAATGTCTACACAAATACTCCTTCAGTTGAGATATTCCAGCAGTATCATTTCCTGTAATAACTATATCATCAACATATACTATCAAGTAAACACATTTCCCTGGAGATGAATGATAATAAAAGACTGAATGATCTGCTTCACTGCGTCGTAGCCCAAATTTTTGAACAATGGAGCTAAACTTTCCAAACCAAGCACGTGGTGATTGCTTGAGCCCATATAGAGATCGGTTCAATTTACAAACCATACCAGACTCCCCCTGAGCAACAAACCCAGGAGGTTGCTCCATATAAACCTGTTACGTACCTGAGTACGTAAACTAGCCAAATACAACCTTTCACTCTCTCTCACACGGAATAGAACAATAAACGAATAATATTGGATGAATGAATCTCTTTTATTGATGGTAATATCTGAATTAACAAGGATAAACAATAATTGGGAGCATAACCTTCTTCAATTACTTTGAGAGCATAACCTCCCTCACAAGACAATAATGTCTGTCACAAAACTCAATAATCAAAAGCCTGTCCTTTAACCCTGGACTCTAACCTTATTTATATTAATTAATTCCCGCCCATCTCTTATTAAATATTCCTCTAGAATATATCTGCATTTAATATAAATATCCTTATATTTAATATTTAATATAAATATCCCTATATTTAATATAAATATCTCTCCGTATATTATTCTAGTATATATCCTTAATTATAAATATCTTATATTGAATATTTCCCTAAATATATATTTATTTACTCTAATTAACTTATACTATATTTATTTACTCTAATTAACTTATACTAAATATTCTTTCTGCTCATATACTTTCCAACCCTTATTATTACCCCTACCTTAGGTTGTAACATTACACCCCGCTGCAAAACAACCTTGTCCTCAAGGTTGGAAACAGGGAGCTGGACCTCATGGCTCCTCATCAATTCATGTCTGGAGGTTCGGGTGGTGGTAAAACCTTCTCTAATGTCTTCCATTCTTCATCCAGCATTCTCGTTACCACTTCTCCTAAATCATAAGCCCTGAGGGAATGGTTTTCAATGTCTTTCAGTACTTCACGTCGCGCTCTTCCTTCTGCCAGTGTACCAAACACTGCAAGCCCCCTGTTCTTTTTGTCGGCCCATCTCTTCACAGACTCCATTGTTCTCTCCAGGGTATTGATTCTTCCATTTGCCCTTCCTTCCAAAGCCTTCATCCTTCCTTCCAATACTAGACCGTTTGGTTCAGGTAGTTTTCTCACGCTCGGTTCTGGCCGTCTCCTCCCGTTCGGCTCGGTAAGTCCTCTCTCTATAGGTTCCGTCCGTTCTTTCACGTTCGGATCCAGCAGTCTGCTATCGTTCAGTTCTGGCCGTTCGCTCACGTTCGGATCCGTTAGTCCACTATCGTTTGGTTCCAGCAGTCCCTTCCCATTTGGAGCTTGGACTTCATGGCGTATTCCACTCAACTCTGCCTTCAACCTCCTTAGGGAGAACTCCATGTTCTTTATTCTCTGCTCCATGCTCTCCAGTTTCCCTTCAACTGCATTTATTCTTCCCTCCATGATGTCTTTCACTCGTCTCTATTAGGATCCGGCAGTTTCCTCCCTTGACGATCCGACAGTTTCCTCCCTTGACGATCCGGCAGTTTCCTCCCTTGACGATCCGGCAGGTCGGACCAATTGTTACGTACCTGAGTACGTAAACTAGCCAAATACAACCTTTCACTCTCTCTCACACGGAATAGAACAATAAACGAATAATATTGGATGAATGAATCTCTTTTATTGATGGTAATATCTGAATTAACAAGGATAAACAATAATTGGGAGCATAACCTCCTTCAATTACTTTGAGAGCATAACCTCCCTCACAAGACAATAATGTCTGTCACAAAACTCAATAATCAAAAGCCTGTCCTTTAACCCTGGACTCTAACCTTATTTATATTAATTAATTCCCGCCCATCTCTTATTAAATATTCCTCTAGAATATATCTGCATTTAATATAAATATCCTTATATTTAATATTTAATATAAATATCCCTATATTTAATATAAATATCTCTCCGTATATTATTCTAGTATATATCCTTAATTATAAATATCTTATATTGAATATTTCCCTAAATATATATTTATTTACTCTAATTAACTTATACTATATTTATTTACTCTAATTAACTTATACTAAATATTCTTTCTGCTCATATACTTTCCAACCCTTATTATTACCCCTACCTTAGGTCGTAACAAACCCAGACTCCCCCTGAGCAACAAACCCAGGAGGTTGCTCCATATAAACCTCTTCCTCAAGATCACCATGGAGAAAGGCATTTTTGATATCCAATTGATGAAGCGGCCAATGACGAATGGCTGCCATTGCAAAGAACAATCGAATGGTAGTCATCTTTGCCACAGGAGAGAAGGTATCACAATAATCAAGACCATAAACCTGAGTGTACCCTTTTGCAACCAGTCGAGCTTTGAGTCTATCAATGTCACCATTAGGACCGACTTTAATTGCATATACCCATCGACAACCAACAGCCTTTTTGCCTGGGGGAAGTGGCACAAGCTCCCAAGTATGACTGTGGTCAAGAGCCTGCATTTCTTCAATCATGGCGTGTCGCCATCCAGGATGATCAAGTGCTTCCTTCACAGTTTTAGGAATAACCACAGGAGACACTGAGGATAAAAGTGAATAAAAGGAGGGCGACACTCTGTGATAACTAAGAAAATTATAAATGGGATGAGGATTTCGAGTGGAACGATTACCTTTTCTGAGAGCAATGGGCCAACCAAAATCATCTTCACCAGGAGGCGTGACAGGAGATGGTGACGAAGAAGAATCTGAAGAAGGAGATCCACCATTTTCTGGAAGAGGATTATCCATCGGGGTACTGTGTCGAAGGTTATCAGTATGTGGAGAGGAAGGTTCGAGAGGACCTTGGGTATTACTTGGATTGACTGAGGTATTTGAGATATTAGACTCAACTACTGGAATAGGAAGTACCTGTTGGAGGATATGAACATCTTGAACAGATGGAGAGAAGAAAGGTGTCTGTTCAAAGAAGGTAACATTAGCAGACATGTAGTATTTCTTGGTTTCAGGAGAGTAACATCGATACCCTTTTTGAAGTCGAGAATAGCCCAAAAAGACACATTTGATCGCACGAGCAGAGAGCTTGTCAAGTCCCGGAGACATGTCATGAACAAAACAAACACAACCAAAGACTCGAGGAGAGGTGTGAAAGAGAGGGTTATTGGGAAAGAGAACGGAGAAAGGAACTTTATTATTGAGAGAGGAGGAGGGCATTCTATTAATAAGAAAACATGCAGTTAAGATGGCATCCCCCCAGTGATGAATAGGAATGTGAGCACCAAGCAAAAGAGTACGAGCCGTTTCAACCAAGTGTCTATTTTTTCTTTCGGCTATACCATTTTGCTGGGGTGTATGAGGACAAGTGGACTGATGCAAAATACCATGGGAGCTAAGAAGTGAAGAAAAAGTTGATGAGAAATACTCTTTAGCATTATCACTTCTTAAGACTTTAATTACTTGGCCAAATTGGTTTTTGATTTCATTCAAAAAGGATGTGAAAATAGGTAACAATTCAGAGCGATCTTTCATCAGATAAACCCAAGTACATCTAGAATACTCATCAATAAAGGTAACAAAATACCGAAAACCAAAAGAAGAGACGCGACTAGGTCCCCAGACATCAGAATGAATAATAGAAAAACTAGAAGTACACATTGATTGAGATCTTTTAGGGAAGACAGATCTAACATGTTTTCCTAGTTGACAGGACTCACATTCTAAAGTTTGAAGACCACTAAGTTCAGGACACATCTTTTTTAATTTTGACAAGTTAGGATGGCCAAACCGATCATGTAACACTTTAGGGGGAAGAGCGGCAACACAAGATACCCGTGGACGAAATCCAAAATGGTATAAACCTCCAGCTTCATATCCTTCTCCAATCTGTCTCCCCGAGCCACGCTCCTGTATAACAAAAGATTTTGAATCAAACGTTATTGAACAGTTTAATATTTTGGTTAACTGACTTAGGGAAATTAAATTGAATGGACAGTTAGGAACAAAAAGAACGGATTTTAGAGTTAGAGAGGGAGACAGGGAAACTTGACCGATTCCCTTTGAACAAGTTTTAGAGCCATTTGCAAGGGTAATGAAATGAGGTTTTTCTTGGAGAGAAAGATTTGAGAACAATGAGGTATTACCAGAAATGTGATCAGAAGCACCCGAGTCAATTACCCATGAATTTGGACCTGCCATGGATTGAGAAATGCAAGTTGTGGATGTGCTTGAGGACTGAGATGATTGTGCCAAGCTGTTAGACTTTAAGCGCAGATACTCTTGATACTCTTCCTCAGTAAACTTGGAGTTGGAAGTGGAAGTTTCAGCCTGAGAGATATTGGCGGTTTTTGAAGGAAAGCCATGCAAGGAGTAGCAGTTTTCTTGGGTGTGACCCATCCTGTTACAGTAAGAGCATTGACGTCCCCGACCTCCACGTCCTCCACGTCCTCCTCCTCTAGTTCCACGTCCTCTTCCTCGCGTGGCAACCATGACAGATGGTTCTATTGTTTCATGAGTTTCCTGAGACTGAGGCACAGGAACACGAAGAAGACGTGTGGTCAAGGCTTCCAAGGAAGGGACTTCATGACTTGTCAGAAGTTGATCTCTGATGTGATTCAAATCTGGATGCAAAGCACGTAGGATCATTACCATATAATACTGGTCAAGCTTCTTTTTGATATCTTCTGAAGATTCCAAGAACATTCTCAATTCTTCCACAGCTGCTTGGGCATCCGTCATGAAGGAGACCATATCATGGTCTGTCATTTTGAGACAGGCGAGCTTGTTTGCGGTATCATAGAGACGTTGAATATCATTAGCATAAATGCTTTGGGCTTTCTTCCAAAAGGTGTGACATGTCTTGAAGGCTCTAAGAGATATCAAAAGTCGGGGTTCCACAGATTGCCACAATAGGGCACACAGTTGAAAATCAGCTTGTTTCCATTGTTCAGCTTTGTCAGAAGGTACTTGACTCTCATCCTGCTCAAGGTGGTCATAACGTCCTTGACCAAGGAACCACATTTCTACAGCAGCAGACCAAGACATATAATTCTTTCCATTTAGCTTTTCGGAAGTGATTGAGGGACTTCCAGAGAAAGAAAGAGCACTTCCAGATGCCATTTTTCAAGAAAGAATAAGAAAAACCGTGTAGGACCCGAAAACCCTAGAGGGTTTCTTAAGGATTTCTTAAAGAGAAGCTTCTAGACCCACTAAAGTAAGATTTTGAGGGTCAGAACGGACAGAGGAGCTGAGGACGACAGCTATGGAGGTGGCGCGGAGACTTTCCGGTGAGCAGATGGCGGCGCGTGGGCAGCACGCGCTTGTTCGCAGCGCACAAAGCGGCGGCGCGTGACGGAGCGTGGAGGAGAATCAGGCGAACCCACCGGTGGGGTTGGCTTTCGCGTGAAGAGGCGAACCAGATCCAGTGGTCGCTGGACGGAACTGTGACGGCGGACGGCGGCGGACGGCGGCAGACAGATACCTGGATGGCGGATAACCAAGTTGAAGAACTTGAAACTGCAGTTGACAACTGCAGATAGTGGCGAGACAGCCGCAGACAACGACTAACGGCACCGGACAGGTGCGACCAGCAGTGACAGTGCTGGTGGACAACACACGAAAACCAGAGCAGGATGAACCCGCTCTGATACCAACTTAAGATCTAAAAGAGAGAAAAAAATGTTTCTCAAAGTTCTTATTTCATTTCTACTCTTAAGCTTACATTTATAGAACTAGAGAGAGTGCTCTCTAGTTGTAACACACTTAACACAACTCACACACAACTCATACACACTCACACACAGCTCATACACACTCACACACAGCTCATACCCACTCACACATAAACCAATAATTCTAACAGATACAAATATCAATCAGACTTTACACAGTACGACATACAAAGAATCTAGCATGTATAGGAAATTCTCTGTGTAAGAACGTTCGTTGGATGGAAGCACAGGCGGTCTTCCTGTCAATCTAAGATTAATAGCAGCAGCAATTGTCGTTATCTGCAGTCAAAGTAGAAAAAAGGATGATGCAACAAAGCAGTAGGACAGCCCTTGCAAATAAGCATTGAATTGAATTAATTTTTCACAAAAATTCAGAAAATAACCAATAAGCATGGAAAGCATTTAGAATAATTGAATCACTAATTAAATATACCATGGACAGATAATTAAGAAGAATAAAGACAACTCAACAAGTAAACCTTTCCAATAATCCGTGCTATTTGCTTGTCTCTCACTTGCTTTGAGTTGTAGATATCAAGACCCTATATTAAAATATAAAAAACTGTTAAAAGAAATAATCGAAGCTTAATCAAATACAAGGCAGTAACATTATGAACTTAATAAATAACAGAGTACAAATCTGCACACATGTATATTGAACTAAGGCATAGGAAAACATTATACCCCATGAGAATCACTGTCAAAAATAATGAAACAGTATCACCTCGATAGGTGTGCAGGCATAAAAAAACTAAAGAAACAGAGAGATACATCGAATCTCTTCTATTTTACCAATTATGGTTACATTGTGATTTTACCACAGTATTTATAAGAGTCACTAACAGATAGCTACTGACAGCTGTTATACCAAACTAACAGCTGACATAACTAAGTAATAGGATAAACTAACTAACTGATAGTTACTGACAGCTGCTATAACAAACTAACAACTGTCATAACTAAATAGGGAATAAGCTAACTGTCTGATATACTTCAAGGTATAATCAACAAAAACATAAGCCCTGGTGTTGGGGTTTTCATTGGGTCGGGTTACCCTATGATCCAACTCGCCCCAATCCAACCCAATTAGATTGGGTTAGGTTTCATTTATAATTGTGTCAAACTCAGACCTAACTCAAACTAATCCACTCTTATACAGGTTGAGTGATGGGTTTAATATAAGTGACTTGAGATCCAACCCAAAACTCACATCTATACTTATGTTATAGACAAACTGTTTTATGTTTTTATTTTTCATGTTTTGAATTAGTTTGGACAAACTTGTTATGACTTGACTTATTGACTTACTTGAAGCCTTGAATTAATTTATGTAAATATTGTCATATTTTTAACTAGGTTGATACTTGAAAATTACAATTTTTAACAAAAAAATTAAGTTTTTCAAAATTTTGACCCAATTGACTTAACTCAATCCAACCGGCTCTAGAATGGGTTGGGTTGGGTTTAATACAGAAAATGCATAAACCCAACCTAACCCACAGACATCCCTACCTGGTGTGTCAATTTTTTCAATATAACAGGCACTTGAACACAATGGCACTTGGGACCTTGTCCCTCTTCCTCTTGGTAAGAAGCCTGTTGGTTGTAGATGAGTCTATGCTATTAAGGTTGGTCCTACTGGTGCAATCGATCACCTCAAAGCTCGTCTAGTAGCTAAGGGATATACTCAAGTCTATGGTCTCGACTATTGTGATACCTTTTCTCTTGTGGCTAAAACCAATACTGGTCGTATTTTGCTTGCTATGGTTGTCATTCGTCACTGGCCCCTTTACCAGTTGAACATTAAAAATGTCTTTCTTCATGGTGATATAGAAGAAGAGATATACATGGAGCAACCTCCTGGGTTTGTTGCTCAGGAGGAGTCTGGGTTAGTTTGTAAATTACATCGATCCCTTTATGGCTTGAAGCAATCACCTCGAGCTTGGTTTGGTAAATTTACTCAGGTTGTGCAGAATTTTGGATTGAAACGATGTGAGGCGGATCATTCAATATTTTATGGTCACTCTTCTCCTAATAAATGTGTTTATCTTATGGTTTATATTGATGATATTGTCGTTACAGGAAATGACATCACTAGAATTGCTCAATTAAAGAATCATTTGTTTAACCACTTTCAGACCAAAGATCTGGGTTGGCTAAAATATTTCCTTGGTATTGAAGTGGCACAATCAAAGGAAGGTGTCATCATTTCACAAAGAAAATATGCTCTTGATATTTTGGAGGAAACGGGACTAAGAAATTGCAAGCCCATTGATAGTCCTATGGACTCAAATCAAAAGTTAATGAGAGACCAAGGTGAACTTTTCTCAGAACTAGAGAGATATAGAAGGCTTGTTGGAAAACTCATATCTTACCATAACAAGACCTGATCTTTCTTATCTGGTGGGAGTTGTGAGTCAATTTATGCAAAATTCACATGTTGATCATTGGAATGTAGTGATTTGCATTCTCATATATGTAAAAGGGAACCCAGGACAGGGATTGTTGTGTGAGGACAAGGGAAGCACTCGAGTTGAAGGATATTATGATGCAGATTGGGCTGGTTGTCCAATTTACAAAAGATCTACCACAGGATACTGTGTTTTACTTGGAGGGAACCTTCTATCTTGGAAAAGTAAGAAACAAAGCTTTGTTGTTTGATCTAGTATTGAAAAGTAAGCAACAAAACCCTAAAAGTAAAAACCATTACATAAATATTAATAATAATAAAGACATTATATTTTAACAAACTACTGATCAAGTTATAGCAATAATTGATTGAACATTTGGATAATTGTTTTCAATGGACCAATTAAGTGCTATTTACAGATTCTAGTAAATATTGTAGAAATTGATCGGAAGAGAATCACCTATTTTATCTTTTCATAAGTACATCACAGACAAGGTGTTAGGTTACTAGATGAAGGAATCCAAGAACACCACTGCAAAACACCCAAACTCAATGAAAAGATCCTGTATTATTGATTCTAGGCACCAAGAACAGCAAGAATGCCTCTAAGGGACAATGTTCCCTTCACAAAGGATGCCAATGATCCTGTCAACAATTCTCTAAAACATCCAAAAACATTTCCTGCCTACAAAGACCTCCACTATATAAAGGAAGTCTCAATCAACCTAACAACACAACTAACAATTAAATTTTAATTTGTTTCCTCCTATCATACACATTATATCCTATCATTACACACCGTTGTAGAACAACCTTGTCCTCAAGGTTGGAACATTGAAGCTTGATTCAATGGCTCATCTTCATCAACGTGTAATCATAAGAAGGGAACTCACTAGCTACTAGCCACTAATTCAGGTCTGGAGGCTTGGGTGGTGGTCGATATGACTCCTTCTGTTCCATTAATGATAAGAACTGTTTCAAACCAAGAGACCTGGAAAACCAGTTACTTCTTGCACGGCTCAAACATTCTGTAGCATATCTTCACAACAACCCTTTTTTTTTCATTTCTACTTCTAGATCTTCCAGAATTACTAGGCCATCCCCATAAAGCACAAGTGTTGCAGTACACTGTTTGCACTGCTTCCATTACTGAAGTTTCTTTCCTACCATCTTTACTTTCCTCTATTGTGAGTAATTCAAGATGGCTAGTTAAAAACAACTCTACACAAAAACCAGAAATTCCTTTGTGGCCATTGATAGAAGCAAGATCTACAGGTGTTATAACATCAGGAAATTCAGGATATGGATTTGTAACTGCTACAGTGGATGCACCCCTGGACACCAGGGCCTCATTTGGGTTGCTCCCTAACCCCACTGTTTTAACCCCAAGCCTCAACAATTCTGCTCCCTCCTCATCTGGTTTACTACTCTGTGCAGATCTACCTTCCTTCTTCTCTTCACCATTAGCCAAGTACTCGCCTTCTTTAGAGAATTTCTTGCCTTTCTTGCTATTTTGCAGACTATCTTTCTCAGCATCCAATCCCGTTTTTCCATCTTTCTTTCCTTTCATGATAGATTTCTCAATTCCTTTTGAGCCCCTTCCATGATTTATGCATTCCTGCAGCATGTCTTTCTTTTCTTGGACGATTTCTCTTATTTCTGGCACAATGTCTTTTTTTTCTGTCATGGCTCTTCCTTGTTTGCTGGCCCCATTCTCCAAAGTATTTACTCTTTCTTCCATCACCTCCTCAGCCTCGCCCTTCCTTCCCCTTCTTTCCCCATTCACTGACCCTTGACTACCCTCAGAACCCCTATCTTGGTTCCTGGTTCTTCTTCCTGGGATTCTTGTTAACTCTTTGAGTTCTTGGTGAACCTCCCTAGTTTCTTCCTTCAGTTCTTCCACTACTCTTTCCAACGAGCTTACTCTTCCCTCCAAAGTATCGACTCTTCCTTCCATCACATTCTCCTCTCAAAGGGATCCAGCAAGTTGGACCAATTTGTTAGGTCACTAGATAGAGGAATCCAAGAACACCACTGCAAAACACCCAAACTCACTGAAAAGATCATGTATTATTGATTCTTGTTAGGATATTTATCCTATTTTATCATCATTATAGTGTGTCAAGGGTTACCCTATTTATCATGATTATATTATGTCTAAGATTACCCTATTTATCATGATTATATTGTGTCTAGGGTTACCCTATTTATCATGTATTTATTTTTATAAATAGAAGATTGTGAGAGGGATCAATCAAGCCCTCTAGAATTATTTTACAGTTTCAATCTTAAGTTGGTATCAGAGCGGGTCGATCCCGCTCTGGTTTCTGTCTCGTAATATATATCTGTCCGGCGCCACAGTTCTTTGTCGCCCGCCACTGTCCACCGCTGCCCGCCGCGGCCACCGTCAATCGTCGGCCACCGTTGTCCGTCGCCGGCCACCGTCCGACCGCCGCCGCCGGCCACCGCCTTCTGCGTGTCCCAGTATCTCAAACTCATGAAGCGCATGAACTAGTGGAACCATCTGTCATGGTTGCCACACGAGGACGAGGAGGACGTGGCACTAGAGGAGGAGGACGAGGAGGTCGGGGACGTACTCAATGCACATATTGTAAAAGGATGGGTCATACTCAAGAGAATTGCTACTCCTTACATGGTTTTCCTTCCAAATCTGCCAATATTTCGAAGACTGAAACTTCCACTTCGAAATCTGAAACCTCCACTTCTATGTTTTCTGAGGATGAATATCAAGAGTATTTAAGGTTAAAGTCTAACAGCTTGGCACAACCATCTCAATCTCCCAATACATCAACAGCCTGCGTTTCTCAATCTATGGAATGTCAAAATTCATGGGTAATTGACTCAGGTGCTTCTGATCACATTTCTGGTAATACCTCTTTGTTCTCATCTATTTCCTTTCGAGAAAAACCTCATTTCATAACCCTTGCAAATGGATCTAAAACTTCTTCCAAAGGAGTCGGTCATGTTTCTTTGTCTCCCTCCCTCAATCTCAACTCAGTCCTTTTTGTCCCTAATTGTCCTTTTAATTTAATTTCTTTAAGCCAGTTGACTAAAATGTTAAATTGTTCAATAACCTTTGATCATAAATCTTTTGTTATACAGGAGCGTGGTTCGGGGAGACAGATTGGAGAAGGATATGAAGCTGGCGGATTATACCATTTTGGATCTCGTCCAAGGGTGTCTTGTGTTGCTACTCCTAATCCTAAAGTGCTACATGATCGACTTGGCCATCCTCATTTGTCCAAATTAAAAAAGATGTGTCCTGAACTTAGTGGTCTCCAAACCTTAGAATGTGAGTCATGTCAATTAGGAAAACATGTTAGATCTTCCTTTCCTAAAAGGTCTCAATCAATATGTAATTCTAGTTTTTCCATCATCCATTCTGATATATGGGGACCTAGTCGTATCTCTTCTTTTGGTTTTAGATATTTTGTTACCTTTATTGATGAATATTCAAGATGTACTTGGGTTTATCTTATGAAAAATCGTTCTGAATTGTTAGCTATCTTTACATCCTTTTTGAATGAAATCAAGAATCAATTTGGTCAAGTAATCAAAATATTAAGAAGTGATAATGCAAAAGAGTATTTCTCATCCTCCTTTTCTGCCATCTTGAGTTCCCATGGTATCTTACATCAGTCTACTTGTCCTCATACACCACAACAAAATGGTATAGCAGAACGAAAAAATAGACACTTGGTTGAAACTGCTCGTACCCTTTTGCTTGGTGCCCATATTCCTGTCCATCACTGGGGGGATGCCATCTTAACTGCATGTTATCTTATTAATAGGATGCCCTCCTCCTCTCTTGATAATAAAGTCCCTTTCTCCATTTTGTTTCCTAATGATCCTCTCTTTCATACATCTCCCCGAGTGTTTGGCTGTGTATGTTTTGTTCATGACATGTCTCCAGGTCTAGACAAACTCTCCGCTCGCGCTCTCAAATGTGTCTTTTTAGGCTATTCTCGACTTCAAAAAGGATATCGGTGTTACTCTCCTGAAACTAAGAAGTATTACATGTCTGCCAATGTCACATTCTTTGAACAGACTCCTTACTTCTCTCCATCTGTTCAAGATGTTTCTATCCTCCAGCAGGTCCTTCCTATTCCAATGGTCAACACACAGCCAAACAATCCCTTGCATTGTTGCTCAGGGGGAGTCTGGTATGGTATGCAAATTGCATCGATCTCTATATGGCCTCAAGCAATCCCCACGTGCTTGGTTTGGAAAGTTTAGCTCCATTGTTCAAAAATTTGGGCTAAAACGCAGTGAAACAGACCATTCAGTTTTTTATTGTCATTCTTCTCTCGGGAAATGTGTTTACTTAATAGTATATGTTGATGATATTGTCATTACAGGAAATGATGTTGTTGGAATATCTCAACTAAAAGAGTACTTGTGTAGACATTTTCAAACCAAGGATCTTGGAAGTCTCAAATACTTCTTAGGCATTGAAGTAGCGCAATCAAAAGATGGAGTTGTAATCTCCCAAAGGAAGTATGCTCTTGATATATTACAAGAAACAGGCATGATTGATTGTAGACCGGTAGACAGTCCCATGGACCCAAACCAAAAATTAAGGACAGAAGAAGGTGAATTATTCTCCGATCCAGAGAGGTATAGGAGGCTGGTTGGCAAACTGATTTATCTCACTATTACAAGGCCAGATCTATCCTTTGCAGTTGGAGTGGCTAGTCAGTTCATGCAGGCTCCATGTGTTGACCATTGGAATGCTCTCATTCGCATTCTAAGGTATGTAAAGAAGGCTCCCGGGCAAGGATTGTTATATGAAGATAAAGGAAGCATTCATGTCTCTGGGTATTGTGATGCAGATTGGGCAGGTTCACCTATTGATAGACGGTCTACAATAGGATATTGTGTTTTTCTGGGAGGAAACATTATTTCATGGAAAAGTAAGAAACAAAATGTAGTAGCTCGATCAACCGCGGAAGCCGAGTATAGGGCAATGGCATCACTAACATGTGAACTTATATGGGTGAAACAATTCCTTCAAGAGATTAAATTTTGTGACATCCATACTATGAAGATGTATTGCGACAATCAAGCTGCTCTCCACATTGCATCAAATCCAGTGTTTCACGAGAGGACTAAACATATAGAAATTGATTGTCATTTTGTTCGTGAAAAGTTGTTGACCAAAGAAATATGTACTGAGTTTATTGGGTCAAACGATCAACTCGCAGATGTATTGACCAAGTCATTAAGGGGTTCTCGGATTGAGTTTATTTGTTCCAAGCTTGGTACATATAATTTGTATGCTCCAGCTTGAGGGTGAGTGTTAGGATATTTATCCTATTTTATCATCATTATAGTGTGTCAAGGGTTACCCTATTTATCATGATTATATTATGTCTAAGATTACCCTATTTATCATGATTATATTGTGTCTAGGGTTACCCTATTTATCATGTATTTATTTTTATAAATAGAAGATTGTGAGAGGGATCAATCAAGCCCTCTAGAATTATTTTACAGTTTCAATCTTAAGTATTCTAAACACCAAGAACAGCAAGAATGCCTCCAAGGGACAATGTTACCTTCATAAAGGATGCCAATGATCCTGTCAACAATTCTCTAAAACATCCAAAAACATCCCCTGTCTGCAAAGACTCTCCCACTATATAAAGGAAGTCTCACTCAACCTAACAACCCAACTAACAACTAATTTTTAATTTGTTTCCTCCTATCATAGACATTATATCCTATCACAAGGTAAATTATGATTTAAACTTGGAAAGTAAGATGCAGTTCTTTGAATTACTTGACTCATTATGCACTTAAATAATGCAATCACCTTAGGCAATAACTACCAACTCACACCAGCAGTGTGAGCAACTTAAAGAAAAATAACATTAATTTATAAACTACTATAGTTCTGAGTTTTTATTTAAATCCAAAATTTCAGTGACCCATTTTTGTAGACATCTAAAATCTTCAGGGGCTCCAATAATGTTTAGAATCAGTTAGAATATCATAATATCATCGTAATATATTTAAAGTAGTTTTGAATGTCTTAGATAATTTCAGGGATTAGCTTCCATATTTCCTTACATTTTACTATTTGTTTTCCAATTTCATTAGGATTAGGAGTCTTGTATAAGTAAAAATAGATCTTTATTGTTTGTATCACTTCCAACGCATAATGTCATTTACATACATGAGAATATTATTCAGAATCTCTATTCTCTCTCTTCCTCCATACCTGCCTAAATCCCATTAATCTCAACAGAAGCAAAGTTTATTGTCGTCTATAATACTCAAAAAGTCAAATGAAACAAGCTAAAAGATTTGCCAAGTACAGAAATTTTAACAAAACAGGACAAGTTTCACAAAAAAAAAAATAACATATTTCGAATACAAAAGGAAGGTTTGAAAGATCCATATTATATTACCATAATTTATGCATCAATGCTAAGCATATCAAAAGTTCAGTAACTTGAACTCGGCCAAAATTTGTGTTACTTACTTTGAGAGCAGGGTTTGCATCAGGATGATAAACAGACAAAGCACTCATGGCATTAACAAGCATACCCATCGGATGTGCATCATGAGGCATTGCTTGTATTATATCCTACAAAAAAAATGTATACCATTTCTGTTAGCTTAATACACTCATACTTCTAAAAAGAAATTAACAACCTGATTACTCTCTTTTGAATGATCATGACAAAAGAACTATGTAAAGTGATTGCACAAGAAATTCCCAGGCTTATACATTAGAACACAAACCAATCTGGTAAAAGAGGAATATTCTTAACATAAAAAGTGAACAACAATAATATTGATACAGGAACCACCCCTAACATTTATCTGACTATTTAATTAAGTGAGATAACAAAATGCTTAGTATGATTCTCAATTTTCTCCTTAGAGGCATTGCTAGCATACATTGTTGAGAGTAACGACAATAGAGACCCACAATACTAAAGTGCAAGTTATGACTTCATGATGTATGAACTACATGAAGTGTATGTGTATGTGCATGAAGTTACTGCTTAATAACTCTGATTAAGCTTTGAATCATTTGTTCATTCTAAATGCTAACCAATAGATAAAAATAAAAGGAGCTACCAAAGTTTTTTGACAAAGTAAAATACAATTGCCATATTAAATTTTAAGTAATAATACAAAAGATGTGATTTGCTAACAAATCTAAAAGTGGTTACTGACTGAACCAAAAAAGGTTGCCAGATAAGAATTTGGGTCCTTAAACCAATAAGTTATTTGATAGCAGAAAAGCTCACCAAAACTCCTTGTGGTACAGCTGAATGCTGAGATATGTTGAATTCCCATGCTGCTAACTGACTTTCAGAAGGCAAATTTCCATACACTACAATGACAGAGTAAGATAGATTTAACAAACACTAAAAACATATAAGTAATGCATAAAATGAAGCCTGAATTTATTAATAAGGACACGACATCTATGCATCTTTGGTGATATAAAATTAGAATCTCAGCTAATCATCAGTGAAAAGAAAAACCCACTAACTTATCAGAAACAATATGCATGTGCAGGGAAATTACTAAACAATACTCACTTATGAGATATGACACTTCCGTAAAGGTGCTTTTCTCTGCCAATTCCTCAATCGGAAAACCTCTATATCTAAGGATTCCCGCATCACCATCAATGTAAGAAATCCTTGAGATGACAGGAGCAGTGTTCAAGTAGCCAGGATCATAAAGCTTGAGTCCCTTGTCATTTTTCCCAGTTGATATCTACAGATCAAAAAGTTAAAAACCCTATAATCTAATACTAAGAATTAACAGACATAAACATCATTACAATTAATTACAGACCACCATATCTACAATTTCAGTGTTTCACTATAAAATCTGAATAAAATACCTACAAACAAAAAATACTTACCTTCAAAGTTGTTTGGATTGTGAAACCTTTTTTTTCATTTTTAGGTTTACTTGTAAACATAAAATTTCACAATGTTTCCTTCTTATTTCCTATTTTCAAAAGCTTGCATAAGAATCATCAAAAAACAATTTTTTTTTCCTTTTCTGGTTTTTACTGTTTTCTATACAAACTTTTGAAAATAGGAAATGAAGTGAAATAATTAAAAGAAAACATTTGAAGTTTGGTCGAGTTGCATGTTCTCAATTACAAAAGAGAGACCCTAATGCCAAAGTAGTGCATCCCCAACTTGATCCTTGAAATTAAAGCAGTCAGGTAATTGGTCCCTGACATTAACAAAAAAGCAAAAATAACCTCTGAAATTGTAAATTATCAATCAATTCAATCCATCCATTAGTTGGTGTCTTGTAAAATTATTAGAAAAGCTGAGTTGGTACCCTAGGTGTTTGCATGACATCCAAAAGTGCATGCCATGTAAGAGGGACCAAATTGACTGAAAATTTGATAAACTATTTTGATGAAATTGACCCCTTCTCTCTTCAGGACCAGCACAAGGGCAGGGCCACTAACACTCAAACCCTAGGCTCACAAACAAAAAAATATCTTTGCCAATAGTTTCTCAAAGCAAAAAGGTCAAATATGTTGACAAAAAGACCCAACATACAGCTCCCTCATTTAAAGTACAAAAATCTCTTTCTTTCAAAGTTCGCATTAGGTTACACTCACTCTTGGCCGGCCTCATCTCTCTGTCTTCTCTATTCAAAAACTACTTTTTTCACCTTGTCTTCACACAATTCATGAGCTCAGGAAAAGCATTTCTTCACAATTTCCAATTCTAAGAGCATACATATAGGGAATAAAAAAGACTTTCACAGTGGATGCAGTTGATTGCTAGGATTAATCCACCTACAAGCAAGAAGAATTAAAAAAAGGAGCAAGAAATTACTTCCACATCAACAAAGCCTAAAGTTTTGATCAACTATGCAAAGTTTACTCGAAAAATGTAAACCCTAATCCAGAATGTCACAGGGAACACCAAAGCTGGGTGCAGGTTGAAATTGGCCACAGCTTATGTATTTGGGCTTTATGTTCTTGGCATTGTTCAGGAACTGAAAGAATTAGGGCGAGAAAATGTATAAGTGATTGCTTGCTCACTTTTTGCTGCTTCTTGTTCACAGACAAGGTCAGTGTTATAATTACAGAAATAAGAATCATATCTTTATAATTCCGGATATAGGATCACATCTTTATATCAGAAATATGAAGATCATATTTGTGCTATTCTAGGATCATATTTTATTATTAGATTATATAAAATCTCTTTCAGTTGTTCTATTGATTTATGTACTTCAATAGAAATAAACTACCCGTGTTGTCACAAAAATGTGATTTCAACTCCATGTTTCTCTTTATCTTTATAGTTTAAAAGTCACTATAATCCTCATCCTCAACCAAGTGCAGAAATTTTTTATTTAACTCCATGCATATGTATACGCCCTCTAGAATTGGAAATGTTCTAGAAACATTTCTGAGGTGAAATTGATAATGGTGTGAGCTGTGAAACGGAGCAGAAAAAGTTGTACTTAAATTAAATGGAGAAGACCAAGAGAGGGGTGTTCAATTTCATCAAAAATGATTTATCCAATTTCGGTCAATTTATCCCTAGGCAGGTATGTGTGTGCTTAATTGGATGACATATAGGTATTCGACATGTCAACTAAGATTTTTGCACGTTAAATGACCCCAGCAAATAGAAGACCAACTTGTATGACAATTTATAATTTCATATATCAGTTTGCCTATGTTCATGTCAATGACCAAATCGACCGACCCCTAAACCAAATTGGTGATTCACACATTCTAATCAATTCAAGAGACACAAAAATCATGTAGTTCGTCCTTGAAATTGTTAGGTGTAGTTACTTTGGTCTCTGAAACTAAGGAAAAAAACAAACAAACAAACAGACAAACTTAGAAACTTTAACTTTGATACGTCAATCAAGTTTATCCAACTGTTACAAGCATTGTATGTAACTTAAAGTGTTAATATTAACTTCAGTTCACAGACATAAATGATAGTAATTAGTAAATTTGGAGACTTAGATAGAACGACTTTTATTTTTGAGGATTAATCTGAAATTTTCATAGTTTTAGAACCTATGTGACAAGCTTAACACTTTCAAAAGACCGAAAATTTTCATTTACACACAATCACAAAGGAGTAAAATTGAGCACAACCAAATTCGCCAAATTAAAACCCCTTTCAAGGGTCAAGATCACAAGTAAAAACACAACTTTCTACTAAGAAGCACATCAACATAAAAAAAAACACCACAAATCCAAAACGAGGAGCCAACCCCAACTCCAAAACGATTCAAAGCAGACGAAACAATAAAAATTGAAAAAGTCTCACGAAAAGGAGGATGAATCAGCATCAGCAGTACCTTCTTGAAGTCAGAGGCTCTAACGGTGCCTTCTGAGGAAACTTCGATCTGGTACTTTTTTCCGGTCCTCTCATCGACAACGGTGAGGGTACCCTTGAGGTTCCCCGGCGGCGAGGCTCCGGAGGCCGCGGAAAGGTGGAGGGGTTGGATCGCGGCGGTGGCGGCGGCGTCGGAGGGAAATAAGTGTGCTGCGAGAGTGGCTAAACGATTGCGTGCTGTGTGTTCAGAAGCTGTTGACATGGTTGTGTGTCGATGGTTCTTTGTTGATTGGAGAATTTGAATGATTGAAGAAAGCGAAAGGATTGAATATGCCAATGGATTTGCGGATCAGAGTTCGATTGGAGGTTTGAACGAACAGAGAAATTGCTTCAGCTATTGATGCACGTGTCCGTTCCAGAGTTGAATATGCAGACAATGCACGTGTTTCCCATTTTTATTTTATTTTTAATATTTTTTTCGATTATTTATTAATTTAATTAGTTGAACTTTCTTTTTTATTAATAAAACTCTCACTTTTAAAAATACAACCATGATCTTTTAAAAATTTAATTAATTATTTCCATTTTAAAATTCCTAAATTAAGGCTTTCAATATCCGTTTACAATTTTTTTTATAATTAAGTATATATTAATAGTATCACTAAATATACTAAAAACTAATTAATAAAACTAAAATAAAGTAATTAGACTTTTACTAAAATTTAATTGATTAATTTTAGTAATATTCCTCTCAAAAATATATTTTTTAAAATCCAAACTCGAAGTCTTTTTCTAAAATAGAAAAAAAAAGTATACAAAATGATATAAATGTTTTTTTTATTAAGAAAAAATCATTTTCTTTTAAAAGTTACTTTCTCATTTATCTCTCCAAAAAGGAAGTATTAAAAATAACTAAATAATGATTAAGGAATTCGTTGTTTGAATCACTTTCCATCCTCTTAGTATAATTAGTATAATTGTTTTGTTAATAATGTTATCTTTAAAAATAATTATTTTTTTCCTTGTTTTTTGTCCTCATAGTATAAGTTTGTACATTATTTTTTTATCTGAATTTACTTTTATATGGTTAATTGTTAGATTTTGTTTGAATTTAAATTTATTATTTAATATAATACAATTATCTCAGCTTATTCAAGATAAAATTAAGTTAAGTTTTTGTTCTTATAAAGTTGTAAAGATGTTTGTTTAATTGTTTTTAGGTTGTACTAACATTCAACGAAACTTAGTCTTAAGCTAAAACTAGATTGAACTAGATGACAAATTATTCTAAGGTTATTACAAAAGAAACACCAAAATTAAAAGAGAAGAAAAATAACAACATTAGCAAAAGCAAAGTTCAAATGTAAATGTGCAATGAGTTTGTGAAAAGAGTCCTAATTACTCTTTAGGAAGACCTTTTGTAAAGTGTAATACCCCAAATTTTCAGGTGTCACGTGTTATTACAAAAATCAGTAAATTTCAACTTTATCATAATGTTAAAACGTATTTTCAAAAACTTTAACATTTGAACGTGCATAATTTATTCAAAACGTAGTAGTTCCAAAGCAATTGTCCAATTACATATTCCAAATAATGAAAATAATTAAGGAATTAAAATAACTCCAATTATATTGTCTTAAAATTCAAACATAATAACTTTAAACAAAAATTCCAAGTTTATCTCTCGTCATCCCTCAAATCTATTATGCTTCAACAACACCTGCAACATCATCTACTTGCGTATAACAAATTATACTATCATCGCCAATAATTTCATTCACAACACACAACACACAAACACGTATGGGGTAAGCAAGTGATAAAACAATCATAATAATAAGATATAAACACATTAAATATATCAACCATAAACAACCACATCATACTCAACAGTAAAAATAATAAGATTCCTAATCCTCTAGCATAACAACTTAATCACAATGAATTACTCAATTCTCAATCCACAATCCTCGATCCTTGATTCCTTGACCCTTGATGTTATTACTAACATCTCACACATAGACCCTTGGTATATTCACTCATTAGCACCTATGCTAACAACTTACTATAACCATTATAATAACATCATTGTCAACATAACATCACTTGAAGCATTTCCAATACCACGATCATCATTATAGATACACCACCATCATGACTATCCCAGTCATGAACAACACCATAAGCATCATCGTACCATGAACACCCTAGTAGAAACAGTCATTTTCACTCTTGTATCATACATCACCTGTTTGTAGCTACTCCTACAAACTAATCTATAGCCTCCTCTATAGATTTGCTCGAGTAGTCCCACAATCCAACTAAGGAACTTGTAATCCTGCCACAGAAGGACAAGGAAAACACCATCACCCCCACAAAAGGAAGGTTCAATACCTGAACAACCCTTCCTTTGCACACAAGGCAAAAGGAAGCACCTATCCACAAATAAACTCATGATTTACATGGTACAACAAGTAGACCTATCCTCTACTCTTATGTCCATCAACCATACCATCAGGTACACTCCAACATTCACCCATGCTCCAATCTTAACCACAAGTCAAACCTGATCCTAAACATAACCACAAATCTCATTCTTTGATTATCATCAAGTTCTACAACACCTCTAGCTTGGTCCACATCCATTCTTCATCAAAACGCACTTTTCCAGCAAAATTACACTAGGATAATCGATTATCATAAGTGATAATCAATTATTCCTGAGAGGTTCACATTTACACAAAATATATTATGATAATCGATTATCACTTAAGATAATGGATTATTTCAGTGGTTCTGACACAACAAATTTCCAAATTCATCACATATGAAGGGATAATCGATTATCATCCCAAATAATCGATTATTTCGGAAACAACACTCAAAACTAATGCACAAATAATCGATTATAACTAATGATAATAGATTATACCAAATTAAAACACATCCTTGACAGAATTTAAGTGTTCAAACACACATATATCAACCCTAAATCACGAGAAAACATACCCAACACATCATGCATGTATTCAGCTCTCATACACTCTTATGCCCTAATACATTCATTACATCACTTGAATCATAAAAAACTCATAGTTATGCAGATTATAACCCAAACAACCCAATATTCTACGTATGATTATCATATCATCCTTATAACATATATTTGTATGGTAAAACCTCAAGCATCATAACTTTGTTTCCCCTTAGCATTAATACCTATTATGGGATAACCTAACCAAACCATACATACTTTCATAAGGAAAACCTAACACAAATATTACATAAACTCTATGCTCATGTATACACAAATCCTTACCCAACAATAACCACAAATAATCATACCAAAATCATGTACACATGCATCAAAACAAGGATTATCAACCAAGATAATCAAGAACATATAACATACAACAACAAGTCAACAAAGGTAAGCTTCTCTATACCTTGGTCAATCCTAAGGTTTTATCTACAACTCCAAAACAACACCAATATTCCCTTGCACTAAGGTTTTCTGAAACTCTTCCTTTTCTCTCCTAGAAAACGTCTCTTATCTCCCTTATCTCTCTCTTTTCCGTTTTTAGATTTAGAGTAGTAATGTGCAGACCCTTGTTTCTCCTTCTCCTTTTTATCTTCTTTCATTTTATCTCTATCTTTTAGTTTTAATAAAATCTCTCACTTAGTCTTTAAAAACCACCAAGATTTCCTCTCCTATTTTATCTCAACTAATTTTTAAAATATCAAAAACTATTAAATCCTCCTAAGATTTACATAATCTCTCATTCACATTTCATATTTTCTATTATTTGCATCCCTTTTACTTTCTACACCCCTTTAACTTAATTTTTGCACCATTTTATAAAGGTGAAGAGACCCTTTTTACCCCTAGGCCAAAAATATAATTAAAAATCTAAAACTATTACCTTTCCCTAGGAATTGAACCCCCATTCATTCAATCCTAAACAATATCTCTACCATCAAAATAAGACATCACATTAGTAATGTCACACACAGAAATCACCAAATTAATAACATACTAATCATGTGTTGTACTTTATCAATAATAACACTAAATAATTAATATAGCAATTATAATTCTAAGAAACATCTAAACATTAAACACCAATTCCCAAACAATAATACTCAAGTCTCAAAACCACATTATTCCTTAATTACTACATTTTTCCTCGATCTTATAGTAAACCACTCTGGGGTCTTTAATTTAATATTTTAGAACTCAAAATGGTAATTCCCACTCAAATTCTCAATCAATTCATACCTAACTTAGAATTATGCCCTCAAACATAGCTAATCATCAAAACCTATTCTGAGATCAAGTATAAACAACTACTTATTCTATATTCATTATTACCATAGTGTACATATGTTAAGACCTCGGCAAGTGTACCGAATCGTATCAAGTAATAATAAATGGTAAGACCAAGTATCGTTTCCCAATATACTCATGACATTAAACAATTGTGTAATTACTTAACTAATTAAGACTAAAAAGATATTTTGTTGGTTTTTAAATGCAAATGCAACAAAAATAAACACGAATGCAATTTGATCAATTGAGGCTTTAACACAAATGTGAATGGATGATGTTGATAATATGAGACGAATATGTTGTTGGGGTTTAGAATTCACCTAATCACTCTCATGCATATTAGAATTCTTCTTCTTTATTAATTGTTAATGTCACTTTCTAAAGCACTTAGAACCCGATGTCTCGACGAAAAAAGCATATCCTTAATTATTAGTTTACAATGTCTTGTCTCCCTAATAATTAATTTTGCATTACGAACGGAAGCTTGAGACAACCAAGCGTTCTATCCTTATGTCTAGGCAATAGTTCCCATGGGAGAAATTCCCCACTTCTAGGTTTCTCCGTATGTGTCCATATCAAAGAAAACCAATAATCATGCCATGAATGAGTTAAACATAACAAACATAGAGCAAAGGAGAATAACCCTAACAATTAATGAAAGAAGCATAAATAAATTGGAATCAATTCAAATACATGAGAGTTTAAAGGTTACCTCTTCCCCAACAACAAATAAGGTTTAGTTCTCCATTATCATGGAGAAACTAGATGAACAATGGAATGAAAGAGATAGAAAAACCCTAGAAATTGAAGAGGAGAGCTTCCACATCCCCAAATCTGCCTCCAAGGGGCGAAAAGTGTGTTTCTATGCTCAGGCCATCAAGAGATACCAACCCTAGGTCGTGCAAGTCCTTAAATAGATCAAAATTGGATCATGGGCCAATGTCACTAGCGCTTAGCACCCTAAGTGGGGCGCCCAGGCGAGCTTGCGAGAAAATTGGCGCTCAGCGCCCCTAAAAGGGTGCTCAAAATTATACTAACAACATGAGTATACCCTTTACTTATTCACAAAATCATCAAGTATACCCTCTACTCACTTATTCACAAAAGTATACTAAAAACATGAATTCAAGGAATCTTCTAAGTCAAAAACGGTTGATTTAACATCAAAATTGAATCATAGATAACGGTATTTTCAACCGTTATCACAACCCCAAATTTGAAACTTTGCTTATCCTCAAGCAAATGTAACTTGGCTTAAACAAGATAATCATACACAATGGTCTAGCACAACAAAAAGCATTTTCCTCTAAGACAAGTAAATCACTCATGTTTGCTTCTCATAGAAAGATTAGTCAAGATATAATGATGTTTTATCCAATCAAGCTTCAACTATGGTGCTCACATAATCAAGACATACACAACAGATGCAAACCTCATGAATAATCAACAACCAAGCAAGAATGTTATCATACAGTGCATGGAACAATTCCTCACCAAAGATAGTGTTTCACTCAAGCACTCAAAAGTGTTTCACTCAAACTCAAAGGTGTATAGTGAGGTGACACTCTTACACTCTACCATCACAATGTCACATGAATCAACTTTGCCTTTCATTTAAATACCATCAAACACACTCATAAGCAAGTTAGCATCACAAGGGCTTTTCAAGGCTTGTAACATGGTCGGGCTAAGAAGAAAATTGGTTTTTCTAGACAACAAAATTCATTGAATTAAGGGAGTGCATAATTCATTTATTTACATTAACAATAATCTCTCTTTCTCCTTTTATGTGAGAAACCAATCTTCAATTCATTCTCAATTTTCCTTTCATTGAGCTTAACCTTTTCTTTTCTTTCTTTTCTTCTATTTTCTTTTTATTTTGCTTTTTCTTTTGCTCAATGCTCTTTAAAGATTTTCACAAAGTTCTTTCCGGTTTCTCACAACCCCAAACTTGAACCATTCTCCATTACCATATAAACATACTCTACTCAACTCAAAGCAAGGATTTCAAAAAGGTTTTTTTTTCGAATTTCAAATTTAGGCTCAAGGTTCAAAGGATAGAAAAAACATTGTTCTTTGTTGGGTTCACATATTGGCATTTGCTTCTATGGGAGAAGAACAAATGGCCTTGATCATGTGTAACAAGCAAGCAAGAGGTTTAATCATAGAAACTTAGGAAAAATCAATCATGCTTCCAAAGCAATAACATTCAATCAATCAAAAACTCTGGAGTCCAACCTCTCACCGGTTAATTCAAGTCCCACAATTTGATAACATCCCGCCCAAAAAATTAATCACAATTGAAATCATGCATCTGTTTTTAAAATAACTATGAGCAACCACCATCTATGCTTAAAAGTCTCACCAATCATTAGCTCAACATGCATCATAGAACAATAGAGCAAACACAAGAATATTACTCATCACAAACAGTTTATCACATCATACCAAACCATTGCAGCACAATTGACTAAACCAAGTACATAAGCAAGCTAAAATAAAAACAAAATAAACAAAATTCAAATAAGCATAAAATAAAGCAAAAATATAAAAATCTTGATCCAGCAGCATCCATCAGTAGATGCTTTCATCTGAATCTTCCAACATCCATCAGTAGATGTGAATCCTTCTCATCAGCATCCATTAATAGATGCTGATCTTTCTCATCTTCATCGACATCCATCAATAGATGCTTAATCTAGTAGCATCCATCAATAGACGCTTAATCACATAGCATCCATTAGTAGATGCTATCATTCATCACCTCATCATAGCAACATCCATCAATAAATGCTCTCATCTGAATCTTCATCATCATAGCATCCATCAGTAGATGCTTCAATCTAGTTGCATCCATCAATAGATGCTTCAATCTAGTTGCATCCATCAATAGATGCTTCAATCTAGTTGCATCCATCAGTAGATGCTCCTCTTCATAGTAGCATCCATCAGTAGATGATCTCATCTAAATCATCCTAGCATCCATCAGTAGATGCTATCATCTGAGTCCTCTTAGCATCCCTCAATAGATGTTGTCCAGCATCTATCAGTAGATGTTGTCATTACTGCAAAGCAAAATCAAGTCCAAACCACACAAATAATCAATTAAAAAGAAAAAGTCAAAAACAAGGTTACCTCCCAATAAGCGCTTGTTTAACGTCACGAGCCTGACATAATTAAGCACAGTCCGGATTTTTTATGTTGGAGCTTTTCTCTCTGTCATCACACCAACATAACTTCAACAACTTCCTAGTTATCATCTTTACTCTCCTTGAATAAGGAGCCTCAACCTCAATAGCTTTAATTAGCCATAACCTGTTCATGTATCTCACTAGTGAACTAACTTCTTTTCATTATCTGCCTTCTTCATCTAATATTGACAGTCTTCTCTACTTCCAGACCTAAAAAGAAAGATTCGGATGGAACTTGAAGGCTGGCGCTCAACGCCCTCAATGGGGTGCCCAGGCGGTGATGCGTGACATCCTGCGCCGAGGGCCCTTAAAGGGGAAACCAGGCGCCCTGCGACCTTCTTCAGCCTTCTTCTCTTGATGATCTTATGCTCTTAGTACAAATTATCTGATTTAATCCTGCAGACACTAAAGAACACTACACTAGAGCACCCAATTAGCCCCAACAGATAAAAAAAATAAAATTAAAGATAAAACAAAAATTAAAAACAAAAAGATAAAATTAAAGATAAAAATATAAAATTAAAGATAAAGTCTAATTGGTTAAGAATCATACAAAAGTATAGTTTAAACCACGAGTCCCCGGCAACGACGCCAAAAACTTGTTAAGACCTCAACAAGTGTACTGAATCGTATCAAGTAATAATAAATGGTAAGACCAAGTATCGTTTCCCAAGAGACTCACGACACTAAACAATTGTGTAATTACTTAACTAATTAAGACTAAAAAGATATTTTGTTGGTTTTTAAATGCAAATGCAACAAAAATAAACATGAATGCAATTTGATCAATTGAGGCTTTAACACAAATGTGAATGGATGATGTTGATAATATGAGATGAATATTTTTTGGGTTTAGATTTCACCTAATCACTCTCATTCATATAAGAATTCTTCATGTTTATTAATTGTTAATGTCACTTTCTAAAGTACTTAGAACTCGATGTCTCGGCGAAAAAAAGGTTATCCTTAATTACTAGTTTACAATGTCTTGTCTCCCTAATAATTAATTTTGCATTACGAACGGAAGCTTAGGACAACCAAGCGTTCTATCCCTGTGTCTAAGAAATAGTTCCCATGGGAGAAATTCCCCAATTCTAGGTTTCTCCGTATGTGTCCATATCAAAGAAAACCAATAATCATGCTATGAATGAGTTAAACATAATAAGCATAGAGCAAAGAAGAATAACCTTAACAATTAATGAAAGAAGCATAAATAAATTAGAATCAATTAAAATACATGAGAGTTTAAAGGTTACATCTTCCCCAATAACAAATAAGGTTTAGTTCTCCATTATCATGGAGAAACTAGATGAACAATCGAATGGAAGAGATAGAAAAACTCTAGAAACTGAAGAGGAGAGCTCCCACATCCCCAAATATGCCTCCAAGGGACGAAAAGTGTGTTTCTGTGCTCAAGCCATCAAGAGATACCAACCCTAGGTCGTGCAAGTCCTTAAATAGATCAAAATTGGATCATGGGCCAACGTCGTTGGCGCTTAGCACCCTAAGTGGGGCGCCCAAGCGAGCTTGCGAGAAAACTGGCTCTCAACCCCCCTTTTTGGCGCTCAGTCCTGATTGGCTGGCGCTCAGCTTCAGCTTGACTTTTCTGCACTACGTCTTTTTCTCTTTTTCTGCATCCCAACTCCTTGGTACTTTAACTCCTCTTTTAAATCATTCCAATAACCTACAAAATCAAGGGAATTTAGTGATAAAATCATCAAGTATACCCTCTACACACTTATTCACAAAACTATAATAAAAACATGAGTTCAAGCAAGCTTCTAAGTCAAAAAGGGTTTATTTAATATCAAAATTGAATCATAGATAACGGTATTTTCAACCGTTATCAACAATCAGAATCAACAAAGGACAAAAACCAAGAATCAATCCTAAACTATGAGACATCATAAAACTCATAAAAACAAATGAAAATGGAAAGAATAAGTGCAAGAAACCCAAAAGAAAGATGCAAGAATCAAAAAAGTAAAACGAGAATCCAACATCAAATTGCATAATCAATAAATACAAGTGTTGAGAAAGTAAATTCATGAGCAAGAAAACAGTTAACAAGAAAAAACGTAAATTGGACAAGAAAACTAAAATGGAAACTCAAAATTTCATTAAGATTTGAGAAAAGAAGTACAATTGATACCCGAATCACCAAAGAAATGCTCACGAGTTGTCACCCTCGAAAAACCCTCCGCGAAATCCGGTGTAAGAAAAGGATTCTTTCTTATCTACTATAAAGAACAAGAAACTCCTAGAGACTAACCACTAACTTCTCTACTAGTAAAACACTCTAATCATCAAAATTGAAAAACTAAAAGCTACCTCTCTAGAACTTACGTAACAACACACTACAAAAACTATTTACAAATCTCTTTTATAAAGAAAAACTAAAGGGAAATGGGAAAGGGGAAAAACCAAAACCTTCAACTCTCTACGTTCTCCTTTTCGGACTCCTTCTCTCATCACGAATCACTTCGAACCTGAAGTACCTGAAAAACAATAAAAAGGAGAGGCTGAATAATATTAATGGAAAATGTTTTCGCAACCCTTTGGATATAGCACGCCTATCCAGCTCTTGAAATATTCTTTTGAAAGCTTAGACGCTCGACTTTATGTATAAGCGTTGATAAATTTTACATGCTAATAAGAATATATCTACTACAATGTTTTGTAAGAACTTCCTTAAGAAAATAATCGTTTAGCTTGAAAGTTCCTATATTTAAAATATAAAGCTCAAATGCAGGTTTTTCAAGAGAATCGTTTAGTTAAGAGAAGAGAAAATAACACAAGAGATTTTATACTGGTTTGCTCCAACTGAGTTATACGTCTAGTCTCTTCTGCAAAGGGTTTCACTATAATCTTCACACAATTACAAATGAGTATTAGCACTACTCTTGGTAGTCAGCTACCTCGTCGAGATTTCCTCTGAGTATTCGCACGACTCTGGTACTTAGTAATCCGCCGAGATTTCCTTAAGTATTGGCATTACTCCTGGTATTCAGTAACCCGCCGAGATTTCCTTGAGTATTCACACCACTCCTTGTAGTAGACTACTACGCCTAGATTCCTTAACTCAAACAGAGTTCAATTGTGAGTGTTTTAATTCTCTTTAAAATTGCAATCAATGATTACTTACAAGTAGTTCAAGCTATATCTCTCAACGAGAGGATTTGAAAACAATACAATGTAGTCTAAACACTCGTAGGTGTTTCTCTCTTCTCTCTTAGAATAGTAAGCAATTTTACAATGAAGCTCGAGAGTATCTCTTTCTCCTTTTCTCTTCTCTTCTCTTTTCTTCAGCTTATATGTATTCTTTTTCTTGAGCTTTTTCTCTTTTTCTCTTCAGGATGGATATATAATTGTAAGCTCTTCTTTCTTAAGATTTTCTCTTAAGTTATCCTCTTGATTTTCTTCTTGCGAGATCTTTCATTTATGGGCTTCATGAATATTTGTCTGCTAGACTAAGTTTGTGGTTTATAACATTGATACTTATGTTTTCTCTTTCTTCTTTTCACAACAATCGTTGTGTAAGTCAACTTTGTCAGAGTAGACATGTTTTTCCAGTCCTTTGCTTGAAGTAGGTTGTACTATCTTTTTAGACTTTGTTTCAAGTGAGGAACATTATGTGAATATCTCTTTTGTCTCTAACGTCTACATTTTGATATTTGAACGGTAGCACTATGGATGCTTGTAGTATAGCTTATATGCAAAATTAGAGTAAACTGTGCATGCAGCAGATATGACTTTTCTTATCACTTTTGTTGTTTTTGAACGTTGAGCATTTAATGTTTGCTTAGAACAACAAAGTGTTTTTGATTTCCTACCGTTAGGTAGCATTTTACAATTAAGTTCTTTTCCTTGAAGATACCAAGCGTAGATAAACACTTCATCAAAAGATGAGGTAGTTGGTGACCTCATGGTATCGTTTAGTCAAGTAAATGCTTCTTTATCTTTTGTCTCTTTTTAGACAGATGACATTTAGCTTGTTTAAGCTTCCTTATATTTTTTAAGTCTTTTAATGTAATTCGTCAAAGAGATTGTCTCGACCTATTTTGCTTTCGAGAGAAGGCAGATACCTATTCCAGGTATTATAAGCATTGAGCTTTTATCATAATATCTCTTGGACGCTTTAGGCAAAACATCGTTTAGCCATACATCTAGTTGTTTTAACCTAGATGTTTCTATAATTCTTAGGACCTAAGTGTGCTCCTATGTTTTTCTACGTTTGGGGATTCTAGTTCTAGGTTGTGTTTTCTTTGGGATTTAGGCTTTAAGTCTTGTGTTATTATCCTAAGTTATTTTCTTATTATTACTCTATTTTAATGTTATTTGATTAAACTTCAAAACATGAGAACGTTTGGTTATATAGACGATTTTGTTTTTAACAAAACCAAGGGTTTTGTTCACGTCAGCATATTCTCTAGCTGAAAATTAACTACACAAACAAAATCATCAACTCTAAATCCAAGTTTCAAAAATCCTAGCAAGTAAAAAGGAGTAGTTTAATTCAACCAAAACAAGCAAGAAAAACATCAAGAGAAAAGTAGCACCCAATTTCAATTCTCTCAAAGCACTCAAAGTGTTTAGGCTATCCTGATTTTCACTCAACATAACATCTCAGACAACAATTGATATTGCCGAGTATAGCTTTTACAAAAAAGCCAACATGAAATACGACAACCTATATTGTTTACAAAAAATAAAGTTCCGCACAGGCCAAAACTATTAAAGCATGGTATTTTAAGGATCTGTAGCGTTTCGAGCAACATTTGTGGCAACGACATCTACTTCCTCATTCCTCTCAATTACCATTTCATGAAAGAACATCAGCTGCCCTTCATAAAAGTTTTTCATAATGTCAAAGTTGCCTTCATTCAGGGGATATTGTAAAAGTGGGCCACTTGAGCAAGGGCCTTCTTGAACCCAACCTCATGTTGGTCGATAATTATTGGACCAATGTCCTTGAGCTCGACTACCAGGGTGGTCTTCTACTTGGTCAAGTCCTCTACCATTTTCTTTTCTTTTTGAAGATAAAGTAATAGATCATCTATTTGACGTTGCAAGTGACAATTTGCCTCGGCCAACCACTTCTCAATTGCCGTAGAATTTGTTGGGCGAGCCTCCAGGTCCTCTTGAGTCTACTGCAATTGGCATGGCCAGTAAAGGCAACTTTCAACTTAGAATTCAACTCAGAGTTAGCCTTTAGAGCTTGTTCCAAGTTTAGATGAGCCTCGAACAACTCTTTCTACATTCGTTCGACCTCAACTCCAATACCCATGGAAACCTTAGTACTCAATAAGGCCGCCCGAACACTAAGTTCAACAAGGGTATCCACCGCTTCCTACTCGATGATACCTTTCAACATATATCTTTTAGCCCTAGTCAGATTAAAAGATACATTGGCACCTAATTGCAGTTTGGTGTCAAAGATGCCACCAGCTACAGGCTTAGACGTCCCGCCTTCCATCCGGCGGCTCTTCTTGTGAAAGGACGAGGACTTCTACCCTTATTAGTGAGACTTCCTCTCCCCCTTGTCTTTTTTCTTCCTCCTTCTATCAGTCGGAGGGGAAGATTGTGGTTAATGGAGCGGGTTGGAGAATAGGTTGTCTTGCTACTTCAGCATCAATAACTGGAGGGTCAGTTGAGTAAGAGTTGGAAGTTCGATGATCCAACACCAATCGTGCTTGACCGCAGTGTGGCAAACTTTCTAAATCAGTCGACCTGCTTAGTATTGTTTAAAGTTATAAACTCTAAAAAAATAACAAAAAAATTAGCAAGTTAATATTTAACATTTCTTAAGACTAAATAAAGAAGTCAACTCACAAAAAACATCATCATAAAAGGTCGAAGACTCGTAACACTAAAAAGGCCCTTGAGACGGGAGACGATGGAGAGTTGATTGATGATTGTCAATGCCGACGACTCTTCAGGTGTTATCAACGATGTGAGCCATGAAGTTATTCTTTTGAGATCTTGAGTCCAATATAAAAGAAACTTAGACTAATCATTAGCATAAAAAAAATATTTTTGGTCGGTCTCCCTTATCCCTACTTTGAAGTATCCAATTTTGAACCATTTGTATGAGGCAACATACAAAGAGAATAACCATTTCTCCTTTTTGGCTATTAGAGACACGTACCATTTCTTGGTGTTCGAGCAGGTACAAACAAGGTGAAGGAACAATGGAGATATGGGGTAAGATTTAAGGTTGAGCACAATATTCAGAAGTTCTCCATACACGCCCAATTGTTCAAATGTAATTGGGTCAGAACAACATTCAGTTCTCGCAACACACCTATTTAAAATTTATCAAACGGAACCCTAATGAGTAAATCATTGAACAAGCATAAGTACATGTAGAAGAAGTCCATAGGACAATCCTCCTTCCCATGGTATACCCGTTCATTTCCTTTACAAACTTGCAGGTTGATTAGATTGTCGCCCATGTCTTCACCAAGCACATACAATCGCTTGACCTATTCACATAAATTTCAACCCTAACGAAAGCAAGTTACGTACTCACGAACTTCATAAGATGTCTAGTCATAGCATGAAACGACCGAGAGATTCAACTCATCCCCTTCATTTGAAACATTTACCGCAATCTTTATTGTTGAATCCTCCTCAACAACTTTAGGAGGGTTGTTCTTATTTTCCTTGTTATTTACACCAGCTGTCGCACTATCAACCAAGTTTAAGCTTTGCTTGGTTGATCCCTCGACATCGTGTGAAGACGTCAAATACGACACCTATGACAACAATGCATCATCAACATATCTCCTGCCATACCTACAAGAAGACTCATCAGACAAATGATGGACATTATTACCTTGAATAAGAAAATGACCACTTGAGCAAGAAGTAGAAGAAGAAAAAGGTGAAAATGACAAGCTAGACCTACCCTTATTTATAAGAGTATGCATCTCAACTGTCTCCAATCCTCAACTGTCAGATTTGACCGCTTCCAACTATCCAAAAAGAAGCAACCTTTCAAATTCTAACAAGCGTCATAGTTGTCTCAATCAACAGTCATAAGCTAATACGAGCGGCTAGTAAGGGTAGGTGGCACAACATCAAGCGGTTAAAGTATAAGCCCCTTTGCAACTATCTAGTTCTCAAATTTGAGGAGCCTGTGTACAATATACTCGTCCGATCAACTATTAATCAAACAATTAACTCTTTGTTTAGTGAATCAGACTGAACGATCAAAACACTACAAAGACCGAACGGTCAAGCTGAAGGAGATTAACTCCAAAACCATTCTACTTAGGCTAAATCACAATTAGCCATGGTTGAACTACAATTAGATCAACCTTATTTAAAAGTTCATCACAAAGTCTATAAATAATAATTCTAGATAAGAAAATATGTTATACATTATTTAGGAATTTATTATCCTTGTAATCTCAACTAAATTCTAAATTGACTTTAATACAAGAGAACCTTTCATAAGTACCTTGAACAATGTTAAGAAAGAACTTATTTTATAACTAAATTCTAAATTGACTTTAACACAAGAGAACCTTTCATAGTTACTTCGACCAACAACCAATGTTAAGGAGGAACTTATTTTATATTTTAACGAGGAAAACAAAAATTTTGGAAGACACCTTTATAACTCTTTCTTTCCTTCACAATAGACCGTCTTTGAGTTCCCATTTACCCCATTTCCAAGGAGAATCGGGAAAAATGATATACACTACTGATACTGCATAATCACACTAATCCCATTTTATCTTCCCATGGCAATAAACTATGGTTAAGATTAATATAAAGTACAGCTTTACCATATCTACTGCTTGCATGGTCATATTTTCTTCTACGGTATTGATGATGCCTTGGGAACTAAGTTGCATTTTATGCACGTTAATTCACAAAAGCATAGGAGGAAGTGCAAGCTATGCATCAAAAAATGAATATAAATAATTATACAAGGCCCGATATAACACTTTTAAATTGAGTCAGCCTAAAAAATTTTGCTTCTCTACAATAT
This sequence comes from Vigna angularis, assembly GCF_016808095.1. Lineage (NCBI taxonomy): Eukaryota > Viridiplantae > Streptophyta > Magnoliopsida > Fabales > Fabaceae > Vigna > Vigna angularis. Next base: position 4,090,670 of record NC_068975.1, read on the forward strand.
TGTAAGGTATGTACCCTATACAGCAACACTACAATCACCATTCTGTGGAATATCCTCATGAGTTTCAATAGAAGAATGTTGAGACACTTCCATTGCTGCTTTAGCAGATGAAAGTTCACTTTCAGGGTTAATATGTGAAAGCTTAGAATTAACAAGATTGTCAGTTGGATTGCTTTGCAGTTGATTGACCAAACTTGAGTCACCAAGTTGGGAGTGATCGAATTGGGCAGCAGCATCATGAAGCGTATCATCAATATCATCATGACTAACATCACAAAGTTGTGAATTATCAATCACCATATTATGAGAAGGTTGCACAATGTGAATGTCATTGGCTGCATTCAGCTCCTCAATGTTTTCCTCACCAGTCACGTGATTAAGCTCTTGCTTTATTTCTTCACCAGCTCTGTGCTTTAGTTCTTCATGGCTAAATTCGGCAGCTACATCATCTGGCTCTTCATTATTTTCTTCACCTGCAGTATACCCTAGCTCTGATTCATCAACATCAATGTGTGTATCACAGAGCTGCATGTTTTCGCCATCAGCATCTGCATGAATCAACTGGACAACGCTGACTGTATTGTCTACAGAACATAATTGTGCATGATCCAGCTCTCTTTCAATGTGACTTAGATGTAACTGGCTAACCTCAATAGCAGTGCCATAATACTGAGGTTGTTCATCCTCACTAACGGTGGTATAATGAACCACACCATCCTTTCGCATTCGTTTCCCAGCTCCTCCTTTTCTTCTAACCCTCTCCTTTCCTCTGACCCTTTTACCTAGTTCAACTTGTGGGCTCCCTGAAGCCATTACTGGACCACCAATTTGGTCTCTCAAACATTCATGTGCAATATATCTTATCCTTGATATTGATTCAATTTGCTGTGGATCTAACCCTTTTGTTGAAAAGGTATCTGCTATGTGAGCAATATCCCTCAGACCAGCATTCTGCATACATTCGTTTATTTTCTTTAAAAAGCATTTCAAACTTAATCCATTATTGCTATAAGATATAAAAACAAATTCATGAAACATATCCTTACCGTTCTCTGGAACTCAGTTGACAGAGAAATAGGCCTGCCGATGAACTTGCGAGTAATTCTCAGATACCACTCCATGTACTCACTTTCATCTACACCCTCATCCCCATCAACAATATGCACTTGACGGTCCATCCACTCGTTAAGCTCGGATTCCATTTTCCCTGACAAATCAACACCACCATCAACTCCTCTACTCTTCCTCTCCCACCGCTCCACATCATCCGGAATTGATTGAAGCATGCCATATTGCCTTAAGCATCGGTTTGGAAGATGTCTTTCTGCCTTGTCAAAGCATATCAGCATTGTCTTTGACCTCCCAAGAATTAAAGTGCTTTTGATATGTTCTGGAATTACCATGCTGTCCATGTTTCGATATGGGAGCCACTCCACCTGTACATTTACATCGGTTCAACTAGATTCTACTTTTAACATAGTCAGAAGTATTAAACATACAAAATGAAAATAAGACTTACGTCACATGGCTTTAGGGAATCCAGAGCCTTCCGATAGAAAACTACATCACGATTTGCAGTTGGGCCACTTTGTTTTCCTTTCCATCTAAGCACAAAGGGAAATCGATCATGCATCAGCTCAAGATTGAGCTTTGGTCGTCCAATGTTTAGGTGAAAGTAACTCCAACACTACAAATACACAATAAACTATTAACACTTGAGAAAAAGTAAAATTGAGGTTTGAAGGGAAATGAAGATAAGGGTGAAAGAGAGAAGTTAAAAAGAAGTGAATTACACTTATATAAATTACCTGAAGTAGTGTTAAACAGCCACTAATGGTACTTTGAGTTTTTAGTGAGGCATTGCCCAGTGCTCTGTACAAGAAAGCCAACGCTGCAGCACCCCAGGCATATTGCCCACATCTAGCAAAATTCTCAAATAATGGCAAATACATTACAGGGACTTTGTTCCCTGTAGTTGTGGAGAATATAGTGCTACCAACAAGATAGAGAAGATATGCACGAGTATGTTGCTCAATCACTTCAATTGGAGCATCTTCAGGACAACGAGAGAAGAACTCTTTCAACCAACTTAGCTTCACCATTCCACCACTTGTGTAACCAGATTCTGGTGATCTACCAAGATACTTTTCACAAACAGAACTGCATGCTGTATAGGTAATACCAATTACAGGTTCACCATCAATAGCCAGTCCAAGCAAGAGTGCAACATCTTTAAGGGTTACTGTCATTTCACCAACATTCAAGTGAAATGTGTTTGTTTCTCTTCTCCACCTTTCAACTAGAGCAGAGATAAGTGGATTGTCTAGACTAATAGCTGGGATTGATCTTAGGTATCCAAATCCAGCCTTCTCTACCATTTCAACCTGTTTATGAGTAAGGGTCCACTGGTCAAGCTTAGAGGTATGCTCATGACATCTGAGGGCACCACGCTCCTGTTAATACATAAATGAGAGAAAAACTACATAAATAATCAAGATATAGACAAGATTTTTTAGAAAACCAAACTCAAAAAAAGATGAGGTAGAGAGGCTTCTCAACTAGCAAACAGCACCTGTCCATCCCAAACTGCTGTAGAGACATGCTTATCTTGGTCATACAGAACCGAACCATCAATTGGACCTGGATTAGTTGTATAAGGGTCCCCTGCTCCAACTTCCATTACAATGACTAACTACAAACATCCAAGAAAGAAGTGAAATAAGAGCATGGTCTTCAAAATTTCTTAATTTATTTAATAAAAGAAATTTTACACAAGAGAAATGCAAGGGCTGGAAAAGTGCAAATTCTTCAACACAAAAATGGACAAAAGAAGATAAAATTCATCAGTACATCAAAGGAAAAAAGCCTACTACAAATCCTAAGGATTATTATCTTGAAACCCCATCCAAAATTCCAAATTATTAGGGCAAAACCCCAAAGCAACATATTTCCATAACTCAATACACTGGAATAATCAAAAGGATGTCCTAGAATGAAACCTGACAGAAGTCAGCACCTATCAACTCAATTAAGTAATGACATCACAAATGATATATGTATATATATATATATATATATATATATGAGAACTTTCCTTACCAGGAATTGAAGGATTTATATTGCAGATTTTAGGGATTGATCATTCCTGTTATCTAAAGCAAGTAATAGATACACCTCAACTTTGTCTGCCATCTATTCTTGCTTCATTGAGTTACAAAGTTCCATTTCCTTGTATGAACAGCATTTTGAGGAAAAGTTGCCAAAGAAAAAATCTGACAAAACACAACATTCATGCAGTTAGTGAAATACGACAAAACAAAATATCAACACAGCATGCGATATTTGACAAAACACCACATTGATGCTGTTGGTGATATTTGAAAATATTAACTTGTTAGTGATATACAACACGTGATATATTACAACAAACACGAAGTCCGGGGATCATCTAACAGATTCAAAACATAAGGGAAACGTACAGTCATCTAACAGATTCGAAACTTGCTCTGTTTATTTTAAGCCCAATAGAGTGACACCTAAAATAGCAAGAATTCAATGTAACGATCACTTAAAGAAAAATAGCCGTCAAGTCCACAAAAAAACATTAAAATTAAAATCCCACACCAAGAGTTACACAAGTTAAGATCATTTTACTTTCATTGGAACCACAGAGGAGGCAACGTCCTTGTTCAAGAAGAAAACAATAAGCAAGTTCTTAAAAAAACTTCAACCTCTCTGGGTCCCACTCAAAAAGTAAAGACAGAAAGCTAATTTATTTTCTCCTCAGTTCATCCAAACCCAGTATCCTCAACCACATTAAGAATATTTATTGAACTTAATACCAGCTTTCAATTCAAAAACAACCCCCATCCCCACATTACCTCTCAACTGCTACTCCAGAATTTCAAAAATTTCATTTTTCTATCGTCTCATTCCAACCTCCTGAACCAAACAAACACCACAATTCCTCCTTGAACCTTAACTTCCAGAAAACACAAGACACAACCTATTCCACTCAAAACAAAACACAGCACATTCGTCCACAAGGCTCAACCTCAAGAAAACTCAACGAAAAACCCTTCCCATTCCACAACACTCAACATAATCACTCCATAAACACTTCAAGAATCAGCTCCACGAATCAATCGCATTACAGGCACCATCCTTTTTTTATCCTCAAAAACAAAAAACCCCCACAATCCCGAATTGCTACTCAACACCAGAAACACAGAACAAACAGTGAATCACGCAAAAGCAACCACACCCCACGAAAAAGATGAAAACTTTGGGCGAATTGAAAACAGGGCTCCAACTGGGACATCACAAAAAAATCACCTACAGAGAAGAAGTGCTGGGACCCCACACGAATTTGGGAGCCCAGAGAGAGAAAGACGAGAGGGGAGAGGCAGGGGAAGAAGGAGAGAAGAGATCTGCATGGCTTAAGTTTTCCTTGGGATTGCATTGAGTTTGGAATATTAATAAAAGGAAAAAAATAAAAACAATGAAAAGTGAAGAGAGAGAGGCTTACAGTGAATGGAGGAGAACACGATACGACTTCCACCGTCGTCGTCGCTTGATTTAGCACTTAGCACAGGTTTGTGTAATTGTTTGAGGGCAACAACACACAAAAAGGGTGTGTTGAATTTCAAAAGGGGCTTCCTATGGGTTCCCGTGGTCCAATTCAACCATGAGTTTGTTAAATTCCTAGAAAATTTTGGGCTTTAAAATCATGATATTGCAATTGCTAAACCTACCACTAAATTGCTACATGTAACCTTTTCTTGTTGAGAAAATAAATCATGCATTGACAATCTACAACCGTGTTACATCATCATCTAAAAACAAACTATTTTGCATGATAAGTTTGTTGAATTTTATAATATTTAGAATCCTATTGAGTGATTTTGAATTAAACAAAAGAATATACAAAAGTAATGAATCAACTCTTTTTCCTTTTTTTTTATTTTTTATTATCCAACAATACCCAAACACAACACAGTTACCATTTAAAAATCTACATTTCGATACAATCATAGTACACACACAACTTAATCATCATTAACACCCACTTCATTCACAAATAGAGCTTACCTCCACGTTACATCCTCTTTAGACGAAGACAACCTCCTAAGACCATGTTAGGAGAAAAAGGGAACAATGTCCACACCTTTGCTCTCAATTTTGCTTCACTCGACCTTTGACGCACCACTATTATGGCCTACAAAATGCATTGGACAAATATGGCATCAAGACAACACCCATTTGCAAAGTGGCAAAACCAGACGCTTACCAATTCTATGAAGGATCCTCTACAAATGGCTTTGCCTTTGCATGTGAGGGAAGGAGATGAACGCTCTGCAAATAGCCCTGATCAAACCCTGGAACAAGAACCCTGTGAATGCCTTTGGTCGAATGAGGTCACGATGGTCAGCCTCTACAACGACAAAATGAAGCATCACCAATAAAGGGTTTGTGAATGCCTGCACGAACGACGGAGAGGGCGTCTGTGAATGAAAGCTAATATTCTACGGTTCGAAGCAACCAATTTGGGGGAATGCAAATGCAAAAGTTGAGGGAGGATTTTGTGGCTCGAAGAATGAAAGTGGAGGAAGGGTTCTCTAGCTCAAAGAATGAAAGTGTGAGGAGGGAAACCTAAGTTTTGGGGTTTATTAATCGAGCAACTTACCGACGACCATATATCCGCCGGTAAGTAAATTCACTATGTCATTACCAATGACTTTATTTGTCGGTAAAGACAATCACAGTGCTCATCAGAAATTTCGTCGGTAATTCATTTTACTGACAGCCTAAGATCCGTCGGTATTATTTCGCCGATAATTTAACCTTTTATTGTAGTGGTTCTGGTGATTATTTTATGTCAAGGAAAATAAACTCATAAGGGATGATGCAAGGTGATCCTTCACGTAAGAAGGACATTATGGTTTCACTAATTTGATTTGTTATTGGTCCATTGAAAACATCTTAAACGAAGATCTTTACAGGAACAAGGTTAGTGGTGTCACTCTTTTTGCATTATGTTCTATCTCATGTTCAAAATCATTGAACTTTATTTTCTTGGTGTAATGTTACCTTACGTCAACTATTTTAATGCTTATTTTAACACACGCTCACCAGAGGTCTGACATGTTGTTCTTTTTGTTGGTGTGACTTTTTCACTTATCAAATAAGTGTCTTTGCATGGCTCTTCAAGTTATGAATAGGTTGGTTTTAGTTGTCCTTAGAGAAGATTCCACAAACGTTTCAGTCCACATATCATTACCTTGAATCTTATATGTACCATTTGTTGGAAGAAAGTCGAGCACAACTATGCTCAAGTACGGAGATGACACACCAAGCTTATGCAGATCTTATTGGTCTAAAGAAAGCAAAATCATCTCAAAATAAATATTTTAAGTTGAAAATTAATATTTGGAAAAATAGGTTTACTCATTCTAGAGAACCATACAACACATACTTGGTGATGTTTTAATATTGTCTAATTACAAATCACAAGCTATAAAATACCTCCAAAGAATTGGAAGGATGTGGATTTCCGTGTCTCTAAGGACAACTAAAGACAGAGATGATGACAATTTCATGTTAAAACTTAAGGCATCAAAAGAATTTGACCCTACAAAATGGAGGAACAAACCTTTATTTCTCATTTTCCTGATAAATATAATTTCTAATAAAAGAATTTAAGCTGCCCTTCATATGGCTGGTAATTTTAAGATACTCATGCATATCTTATGCACCAAGGTCATAAGAATTTTAATTTTTTGTTTTCAATATGTTTTTATTCTTAAAAATATGAAGTCTATTTATGTTAGTATTCATTTATTAAGAATAATATATATTTTTATTCCTCATGAAAAGGAAGTATAACTTTTATGGACAAAATGTGAATAAAATTTCAATAAGGAAAAATTATAATCTTAATTGTTGAAAAATGTTTAGATTTAAATTTTACATAGTGTTATTATATTTTTTAAGAAGTGGAATTTAAGACTAACTTAATCCCATAAAATCAGCTTATAAGATGAGATTTGCAAATTATCCTTATTTTTTAATCAAACGTGGGACTTCGAACAATATTCTTAAATCATTTTCTTAAAATGTTATTATGTGTAAAATGGTAGGTTGGAACATAGAACTGATGAATGGATGATTCAAAACAGGACGAGGAATGTGGTAATTGTAGCTCACAAGCCAATGCTATAAGTGATGACATATCATATCAACTATTATTATCAGAGCTTAATATTGTTGGGTCTATCGAGGAGGAGATTCACTAGGAAGATACAAACACCAATGACATATGAGTCCAACCATATAGGGGATTGCCACCATTTTCTACCCAAAACCGTCAGGCAATGGGTTAATGAATCTTTTACCTTTATATAGTACTCTACTTTCTCATTTCTATCCAATATGGGACTTGGACTCACACTTGGATTCCTAACAAATCTCCCCCTCAAGGGTGAGTCCCTTCCACATTGGTACACTCCTCCTCCAATGGAAGCATTCCCAACCAACAACAACCACGAGTAGCCCTTCGTACCGTTGTTCATCTTAACGAGACTTGCTTACCTGTAATCCTTTGCCAGGAAGATTTTCGATATAGGGACCATTATACTCATCTGAGTCGATCACCAAGACGAACCATCAGCTCTGATACCACTATTGGGTCTATTGAGGAAGAAGTTTGTAAGACCCTAGGAAAATGTTGTAATTAGAGAGTAATGTGGTTATGAGACTTGGACATTATTATTGGTAATTGTTGTTGAATTATTCGATGTTTTTTTACAATTATAATTATTATGTTATTATTGATTAAGTATAACACATGGTTGGTATGTTGTTATCATAATGATTTGTGTGGTGTGTTGTTACCAATATGATGTGTTGGATTGATGGTAGAAGGGTGATTTGAGATTTAATAGGTGTGAGCCAAATTTTAGAAAGAAAGAGAGTTAAAGTAAACGTTTTGGTTTAATCTGTATTTTGGCGCACAAGGGCAAAAGAGTCTTATACCCTCATTAAGTGGTGTGGACATTAAGTTAGGGGGTGTATAAAGAAAAGGAATAAAAAATAAAATCTGAAACGAAATAGAAAGATTATGTGAATCTTTGAGCTATTTGGTGGTTGTTGATATTTTAAATATTAGATAAAATAAAATAAGAAAGGAAATCGTGGTGGTTTTTATAGATTAAGTGAAAGATATTATTCTTAATTAAAAAGATAGAGATAGAATAGAAAAAGATAAAACAGAGAAGAGTAAAAGGGGGCTGCATATTGCTACCCTAAAATCCAAAATACGAAAATTAGAGAGTTAAGGGAGAGAAGAGACGTTTCTAGGAGAGAAGAGGAAGAGCTACAGAAAACCCTAGTGCAAGGGAAGACTTGTTGTATTTTGAAGTTCGATAAAGCCCTAGGATTGACCAAGGTATGAGAAGCTTACCTTTGTTTGTTAATTGTTGTATGATATATGTGGTCTTTGTTATTTGATTAATAATCCTTGTTAATATATGTTTATATGATTATGATTATGGTTGTCTGTTGCTCTCGTTGGACAAGGGTTTATGTATGCATGTGCATATGGTTTATGTAATATTTGTGTTAGGTTTTCCTTATGAATGTATGTATGGTTGTTGTATTATCTCAACAAAGGATTTGATGTTAAGGGAGAATAAAGTTATGATTCATGGGGGTTTCCATGCAAATATATGTTGTAAGTATTGGGTTAAAGGAAAGAAAAGAAGTCATTCTCGCATATCACAAAACATGCACTAGTGTTTTCATTGTTGCGAAGCAACTCATCGTTAGATCAGGCTGATTTTTGGACAGCGGGTTCCAGACATATGGTTCTTCATTTTTACTGTACGGATCGTCAATTGGAGGACTACGTTGAGAGAAACAATCTAAACGAAAAGAGGAAAGTATTTCTGCTTATCACAAAACTTGCACTGGTGTTTTCATCATTGCGAAGTTATTAACCGTTGGATCGGGATGAGTTTTAGACAGTAGGTTTCAGACATATGGTTGTTCAATCTGACCGTTCGGATCGTCAATCAAAGGTCTAGTTTGGGAGAAAACAATCTCACATCAGCAACTCTAATTTAGAGAAGTAGTAGAACGTGATGAGAATTAGAGACTGAGTTTAGGGGTTCTGTTTAAGGTCATGTTTGACTTGTGGATGAGATTGGAGCATGTGTGAGTGTTGGGATGTACCTTAGTATGTGATTGATGAGCATGAAAGTGGAAGATGAGATCTACTTGTTGTACCTAGTAAATCCTAGTGCTATCTGCGGATAAGTGTTTCCTTTTGCCTTGTGTGCATTAGAGGTTATTCGGGTATTGAGCGTTCCTTGTGTGGAGGTGAAGGTGTCTTCCTTGTCCTTGTGTGGCAGGATTATATGTTCCTCTCTGGATTGTGGGACTACTCAAATGTATCTGTATGGGGAATTTGTAGATGAGCTGTATGGGAAATCTACAGTCGGTGAGGTAGGGTACAAGAGTGTGATTGATTCTTTTCACGGTGGTATTTATGGTATGGTGATGATCATGATGTTGTTCACGACTGGGATAGTCATGAAGGTGGTGTAACTATGATGGTGATATGGTATTTGAGATGCTCCAAGTGATACTACGTGATAATAGTGTTACTATAAGAGTATAGTAAGTAGTTAGCATAGGTACTAAGGAGTGGATAGACCAAGAGTCTATGGGTGAGATGTTAGTGATTACATCAAGGGTTGAAGATCGAGGATTGAAGATTGATTAATTCGTTTGATTGATTTGTTATGTTAGAGGATTAAGAATCCTATTGTTATTACTATTATGTATGGGATTTTTTATTATTCTTGATTTAATCAGTATGTTTATATCATGTTATTATGATTGTTTTACCGGTAGCTTACCCATACGTGTTTGTGTGTGTGCATGTGAATGCAATGATCGTATAATGTGTGATGTTATACGTGAGCAGATGATGTTGCAGATGGTGTTGAGGCATGATAGAATCGAGAGATGACGATAACAAACTTGAGATTTTATTTATAGTTATTACTTTTGAACTTGAGACAATGTAATTGAAGTCATTTTATTTCCTTCGTTATTTTCATTGGACAAATGCTTTGGAACTATTATGTTTTATGCACGTTTAAATTTTAAGTTGTGAAAAATATGTTTTCGCATTATGTTAAAGTTTGAAAATTTTACCAGTTTTTGAATAACTCGTGACACCCTGGAATTTGGGGCGTTACAAGGTTCACCTGGGAGACACAATACCAAATGAGATATGAGCCTAACCATATAAGGGATTTGTTAAGAAAATCCCACGTTCTACACACTCAAATATTTTCCTAGAATTGAGTCTAGTATTCATTGATAATTGAAGGACTTAAAATAGCTGTGACACTTACAATATTTCGGAAATAAAAATAAAAACTGAAAATAAAATATCAACTATCTTAAAAATAAAATCTGCTTAATCTATCATAAAATAATATGGTACCTAGATAAACCGAAAATCATAGCTACCTATCCCTATTTTATCTCTATCAAAATCAAACTAAATATTACTAGACCCAAAATTAATAAAATAATATTAAAAAAAATTATTAATAAAATCCTAAAATTTAAGTTTATCTCAACAAACTCTCACATAAAATTAAATTCTTCCTTCCTTCATTCGGCTTTCCATGTGCATCATCCCACACCGAGTTTGCTTCTTTCAATCATATTTGACTTATTCTTTTTCCTTATGGCCCTCTTGTATTTTATCTTGGTTGACCTCTTTAATGCTTTAACTAACTTTGTTATGCTTGACTTTTCAATAACCTTGACCAACTCGTTTCTGACCTTAGACGATTTCTCAACAATCTTGGCCAACATCTTCATCGGGTTCTTCTCAACATCTTCATCTTCCTCTTCGTTTGGTTCAAGAACACTAGATGTTTTCTCTTCCTTTTCAAGAACCATCTTCTTCAGCTCCTCAAGCTCAACCTTCTGTTTATTCATAATTTCATTAGCTTCATCTAGAAGCCTATCTATCCCCTTAATCTCTTCATCTTTTTGTTTGAGTTCTTTCTCGATGTTTTCCTTCTCCACAATTGTTGCATCTTTTACCGAGATCACTTTATCCATTGTTGGGATCAAATTTTCCATGTCCACTGCTTCCGAGCTCTTTGCCAGCAATAAGGTCCCACATTCTTCTTTCACATCTTCAATAAGGAGATTAGTCTCCCCATTTGTCTCAACCTTGCAATACTTTGCAATATGGCCCGCCTTACCACAATTGTAGCATCTTTTTTTTATTTACACTCGTTTGCGTAGTGGCCATACTTGCCACACTTAAAACAATAAACTCCTAACAATCTCCTCTGCCTTTCCCTTGTCCTCGGTCACGCTAATTATGCTGACCAGTTTGATCTTCACTATCATTCTTAAAATTACCTCGGCCACGTCCACCTCGTCCTCGGCCTCCTCACTGCCGCAAGGACTTCGGCTTTGAGTAATCCGAGTTTTATTCAAGTCAAATTGTACCTGTAGTGCTTGATCGTCGGGTTCAACTTGATCATCCCAACTCCTTCTCCTTTTTTGTGGGTTTCTAATGACCCAACAAATTCATCCATTATGAGAACTGACAAATCCTCCGATTCTTCGATGGCGCACACGATACTTTTGAAATCTTTTGTAAGGGATCTCAAAAATTTTCGCACAACCTTGCAAGATGACATTTGTTCTCCATTCCTGCCGAGTTGGTTAACCACCTTATCCACCCGAGTTATGTACTCGATTATATGTTCTTTGGGCTCTATCTTCAACTGTTCAAACTCTCCTATAAGAGTTTATATTCAGACTCTTCTAACGTAATTGTCACCTTTATACGCAACCTCTAATATCTCCGAGGCTTCCTTTGCTGATTTAGCCTTTACTATTTTTTCGAATTTTGACTCACATACTGTATTGTAGAGAAAATACAATGTTGATCCATTACTTGCACGTCATTTCTTCAATAGGGTTGTATGCGCCACCGTAAGATGTTCGTCATCATCAGGTTCAACGTACCCATCTTCCACCATAGCCCAAATGTCTTGGGATCTCAACAACACCTTCATCTATAGGCACCAATTATCATAATTGGTTCTGCTCACTAGTTTGCTCTTCACTATCATTCTCAAAATTACCTCGGTCACATCCACCTAGTCTTCGGCCTCTTCACCCTCTACCGTCAGGACGTCGGCTTTGAGTAATTCGAGTTTTATTTGAGTCAAACTGTACTTGCAGTGCTTGATCGTCGGATTCAACCTGATCATCCCAACTCCTTCTCCTTTGCTCACGGACTTCTAATGACTCAACAAGTTCATCCATTGTGAGAACCGACAAGTCCTTCGATTCTTCGATGACACACACGATACTTTCGAAATCTTTTGTAAGGGATCTCAAAATTTTTCCCACAACCTGGCTAGATAGCATTTGTTCTCCATTCTTGTCGAGTTGGTTGGCCACCTTCTCCACCCGAGTTATGTATTTGGTTATATGCTCTTTGGGCTTCATCTTCAACTGTTCATACTCTCCTCTAAGAGCTTGTATTCAGACTTGTCTAATGCGGTTGTGACCTTTATACCCAACCTCCAATACCTCACAGGCTTCCTTTGCTAATTTAACATTCGCTATATTTTTGAATCCCGACTCATCTACTGTGTTATAGAGAAAATACAATGTTGACCCATCTCTTGCACGTGATTTCTTCAACAGGGTTGTCTGTGCCACCGTCTAATGTCCGTCTTCATTAGGTTCAACGTACCTATCTTCCACCATATCCCAAATGTCTTGGGATCTCAACAACGCCTTCATCTATAGGCACCAATGATCATAATTGGTTTCTCTCGTCAATTGTGCACTCTCATACCATTGACAACCTTTGCCATCTCTCTCATAAAAAAAAGTCAAGCGCTCAGTTCTTTTTCTCTCACAATATTTGACTCTGTCCTCTCTCTCTTTCTCTCTCTCTCGGTACTCAGAACATAAAATTTTGATACCATTGTTAAGAAAATCCCACGTTACAAACATTCAAATATTTTCCTAAAATTGAGTGTACTATTCATTGATAATTGAGAACTTTAAACTGTCGTGGTACTTACAATATTTCGGAAATAAAAGTAAAAACTGAAAATAATTATCAACTATCTTAAAAATAAAATCTGTTTAATCTATCATAAAATAATATGATACTTAGATAATCCGAAAATCATAATTATCTATCTCTATTTTATCTCTATTAAAATCAAAATAATAAAATAAAATTAATAATAAAATCTTAAAATTTAAGTTTATCCCAATAGGATTGACATCATTCTCTACCAAAAGTCTTAAGTCAATAGATTAATGAATCTTTCACTTTTATATAGTATTCTACTTTCTCATTTATATGACTTGGACTCACACTTGGATTCTCAAGAAATATATAATAAAAGGAGGCAAATTTTTCGTGTCTTTCCTCGGGTGCAATCACAAAATAGCCGCGAAACTTATATGGGGTCCCCCTTGTACAGGAAAAACAAGAACTTTGGCCACATTGCTTTTTGCTCTGTTGGAAATGAAGTATAGACCTAACTTTCAGAAATTAGTATGCTTAAGTGAGGCACTTGAATCATTTCAGGGCTACTTGTTTCAAAGTGATTTGCCTTCTAATGAATTGGAAATTGATGGTGCAGTATACAAGCTGTCCATGAAGCGAATTGAATGTCTCAATGCTTTAAAGACTGTGGTAGATTCAATTGATGAGTTCTGACTGATAAAATCTTATAATTATGAATCAATCAGACAGTTTTGTTTCCAAACATCGTCGTTGATATTTTCCACAGCTTCTGGTTCTCATAAGTTGCGCTCTTTAACCATGAAGCCATTTGACATTTTGGTGATGGATGAGACTGCACAGCTAAAAGAGTGTGAATCAATAATACCTCTTTTACTTCCAGGCCTAAAACATGCCATTCTTGGCTGCGATGAGCTTCAACTCCCATCAATGGTTAGAAGTAATGTATGTAAGCACTATCAAACATGTATTATTTTATCTATCACAAAATTCTTCCTCCCAAATGTTCATTTATTTCTAATTTCATTTGTGCTTAATTTTTGTGTACAAGGTTTCTAAGGAAGCTGATTTTGGGAGGAGCTTATTTGAAAGATTGAGATCATTAGGTTACCCGAGTCTCTCCTTAAGGTGCAGCATAGGATGCACCCACAAATAAGTTCTTTCCCAATTTCTTATTTCTATTCCAACAAAATCCAGGATGCACCAAATGTGGAAAGATATGACTTTGGGAAGAAATACCTCGCAAGGCCAATGTTTGGTCCTTATTCTTTTATAAATGTAGTTGGAGGCAAAGAACAATTTGATGATGAAGGAAGGAGCTACAAAAATTTAGCAGAGGTCGCAGTTGTGATGACAATACTGAAAACTCTGCATAAAGGTTTGTTCTTCTATTAATATCTTCAGCAGTAATTTCTAAGTTTTTTCTTGCTTTCATATTATTCTTTCTGTCTTTGGTGCTACAGCTTAGATGGCAATGTAGCAACATGCCCTTTCAGAAGAACATCTGATATATTTAGTCTGCATTTCTTTACTTGAAAGAAGTTCAGTTCTAAATAAAAGGATTTATATGGTTTATTGAATCGTTATATTTGATTAAAAGTCTCTATCTACAAAATTCTACTTGTCCTGGTAGTATTACCTCAAGTTAATTATTTGATTCACCTCAGTGTGAAAAGATTAACTTTATTATTTTCACTTGTATATTCACTAATTCAAGTAGACAGAAACATATAACAGAAAGTCAGTGCTTTTACAATCCATGATGTCTGAATTTGAATAAAGGGCTACCTTTTCTTTGATGCAGCATGGTTGACCTCAAAGCATGAATTAAGCATTGGTATTATGACTCCCTATGCTGGCCAAGTTGCTGAAATTCAGGAGAAACTCGGAAAGATTTATGAAAGTGATGATGGATTTAATGTCGTGGTGATGTCTGTTGATGGTTTTCAAGGAGGGGAGAAGGATATTATTATGTTATCAACTGTAACAACAAGCAGTAGATCATCTCTTGAGTTCATTTCCTCTCCGCAGAGGACTAATATTGCTCTTACAAGAGCTAGGTACATCTTTTGCTCTTAACTCTTCTATTTATCGCAGCCTTATTTGTTTTTCAGGGTACCATATTAACTAAAAAACTGCATTTGGTTTCATATCTTGCAGGCACTGCTTATGGATTTTGGGGAATGAATGGGCCATTACAAACAATGAAAATGTTTGGAATGATATAGTGCTTGATGCCAAGAAACGTAAGTGTTTCTTTAATGCAGAACAAGACGAGGAAATGGAGAAAGCTATATTGGATTCCAAGAAAGAGGCAGATCGGTTTGATGATTTGCTTGATACAAATAGTGTCCTCTTCAAAAGTAAATTGTGGAAGGTATACAGTCTTGGACTTAATTTTTATACTCTTTTTTTTGTTAATTTCTGATTGTTCATTGATAGTTTCAAAATTCTCACTTTTTTCTTCTTGGGTTGCACCGGTATAATGAGTTGTTAGCAACTTTTTCAATGTTTATTTCCATAATAATATTTGAATGCACAACATCTAGCATATAATGTAGCAAAAGCATTTCCTGAAGTAATCGATGTTTGATATTTGATAACTCATTAAAAGTAAGTATAGTTGAATTAAATCATTGATTCTCTCTGTATGTGTTGGATCTATTCTTAACATTGCTGTCAATGTAGGTTTATTTTAGTGACAAAATCCTGAGGTCATTCAAACGGCTAAAGTTTGAAGTGAGCAAGAGTAGGGTTATCAACCTTCTGGAAAGGCTTTCCAGTGGACGAAGGCCGAAATGGAATAATGTGGATTTGTGTTGTGAAAATTCAACTCAGATTTTAAAAAAGTTTAAGGTTGAAAATAACTGTTATTTGATCAATAAAAATAGTCAAAGGTTCAAGGTATATTCAGGTTTTGAAGATATGGGACATATTGCCTTTAGAGGATATCCAACAGTTGGCTAAACGCCTTGACAATGTCTTCAAAAGATACACCAATGAATATATTATGATTGATGGCAAATTCCCTAGCCATAGTCAAACACTTTCAAGAGAGTGGAAGCCATCCATAAAGATGACATCAACTCTATCTTGTGGGCCACCTTTGGAGCCATCATGGAGAATGAATTGAAGAGTAGTGTAGAAATTTAGGCCATTGTATTAGGCCATGTAGTGTAGGTTTGTTTAAGGTTTGTATTAAGGCCTAAGTAGCATAGGATTTTCCTTAAAAGTTAGACATCCAAACCAAGTGGAAAGTGTGTGCCATGTGTCATGCTTCCATTGTAGAGGATTTACTTTTTAAAAGGTAGCCACATGGCACCTTAGGAGTGGAGAGTTTTTGCTTTTAGTAGTGGCCACATGACACTCTAGGAATGGAGAGGATTGTGTTTTGTGAGTGGCCACATGTCCTCCCATCATTGGAGAGGATTTGTGAACACTTGTCCACTCCTTAGAAGGCCTCATTTTTGGCCAATGATAGCAAAGGTGGGAGATCATGCTTTTAGAGTTAGAAAGAGACACCCTTGGCCTATAAATAGAGGTGTATTCACCCTTGTATTTCATCTTTGATGTTGAGTAATGTTATGCTGCCCATTTTTGGCCATACTACTCATCTTAGATCAAGACTAGAGCAACCCATGAAGCCCCTCTAGTCACCTTCCTCCTTGAGTTGACCTAACCTCTCTTGGAGCCACCAAACACTACACCACCACCACCATATCTCCTAGAGGCTTTGAACTTCTACACCATTCATATATTAGCTCATCATCCTTGGACCATTTACCACCATATTTTCACACCATTCATCCAAGGAACACCCTTCCATGCACATCTCTTAGCCTTGGCCCAACCTAGCCAAGGAGGTTTCCATCATTTGGTATCAGAGCTTTGGTTCTTCAAGAGCTAAGTCTTTTGGTCCTTATCTATCCTTTATTCTTCCATGTTGTTGATGTTATTTTCCTACTTGTCTTGTGTGTTTTTTTTTCATCTATCATCATTTGTTCTGGCAGCAAACTGTGACTATTTTCAAACTTAAACTGCATCTATCTCAGTTGTCCAAAAAATATGTAAAAATATTCAAATGAAAGCCCTTTGAGTCTAGTTTTCAACAAAAAAAGAATCACTTCATTTGGAGTTTTGTGGAGAAAGTTTTAAGTAAAACAATCAGCAATGGTCAAAGCTACCAGGATGTTGTCATTAGAGGTTTTCAAGTTCGTTTTTGGTAGTTTTGGCTACACTTTTATGCCTTTTCTTTTTTCTTTTTGAGTCATTACTTGCTGTTTTGTTTGGTCTTATATGCTTATTTTGTGTCATTTTTATTTTTGAATCCATCCATGTGGTCTAGAGTCATGTTTAGTCTTTTACATGTCTTTACTTCCATGTTTAACCTTTGAAAAATCACCAAAAATACATGTTTGAGTAAATTTCAAAACTGTTTCATTTGAGTACCTTTGAGTGCTTTTTCTTTGTATATTTGAATTCATACTTGTTGTTAGATCATGAACAAGTTCATAGAGTTAGATTTCCATCATGTCACTTTTTGTGTTTCATGCTATATTTGATTCTAGGTTTTCTTCATTTTGGTGCTATAAGCTTGTATGAACTTGAAACTCCTTGTAAAATTCCAGATTTGAGATCTAATTTGGTGTGTGTTTGTGCTAAAATTTTCAAAAAAAAAAAAGAAGAGACAAAAGGTAGAAAAGAAAAAGTAGACAAAAAGTACAAAAACAAAAGCAAAAAAGTAAAAGTAAAAGCACATGCATGTACCATCTTTAACCGATTTTGTGTGAACACTTTGATGTTGATTTGGAGCTTATTTTTATGTCCTCAAGCTTCTGTTCCAGAAGCCATGATGATCTAAAAAGGTTGCCTTAGTGTACCATTTGATCTAGCTTGCCAAAGGACAAAAGCACCTTGTGTTTTTCTAGTAGTGTTGGTTTTTTGTGATCCATTCTAGTGTATTTCTTTAGGTAACTCTTTTTGTTGTGCTAACCTTTATTTCTTACCATTTAATTGCTTGATTTTCTTCTAAACATTAATGGTTTTGTCAAAGTAAAAATCCTTTTGAAGAGCCTTTGTTCATTTTAGACCTTTTCTTGCTTTTTCTTTGGACTCCTTTTGGTTTTAGTGGTGTTAACTTGTGGTGTAGGTCTTTGGATGGTAAAAAAACGTGAGGATCATGGGGAGGACGACCCAAAACAGTGAGTAACATCCAAAGGTGAAGGAGGCATTGACGGGAAGCTTAAAGTCTTGGTCTAAAACACAAAACAAGAAAGTATATGCTTGGTGAGAAAGAGATTTGTGTGTATTTTCTTTGAATTGTAAAATTGTAGTTGTTTTCCTTTTTGGACTTGTATTTTTGGCTTGTTAACGGTTTGTCCTAACAAGAACATTGAAAATTTATTATTTAAGCGAAATTTGTAGTTGGTGGGTAAGAGGGAACCAAAGTTCCTTCTAACTTCACCATTAGGCCGCATATATTAGCTTTAATTGCTTTCTTTAATTGTGATAGTCTAGTGTGTGTCAACTTTTATTTCAAGTTTAAATCCCTTTGAGAAGTTTGGTACAAGAGAACTTGAGGTAAGCTTTGACTAGGAAAGACTTGGTTTCTAAGCAATCCATAATGATTCACCTCTCTTTCCTAGAAGTGAACTTAAGCTTCTCTTGTCTCCTTTAGTCTTTTAAGGAATTTTATTTGAAATACTAAGTTTTTTTGCATAAGCCATTTTGAAAATCTTAAAAATGTCTAGGATTATTTGTGAATTTTTTTTTTCAAAATTCTTTTAAAACAAATGAGTTTTTATAGTAGCTTGCATTTAAGTCATGGTGAGGTTGAGCTACATTCTAAAGTTAAGAGTGACCTTCCATTCTTTGGTGAGAATACTAGTGCATTATCATAGCTAGCATGGGAGAAAAGAATAGAAGAACTTCATCCATTCCTAGTTAGGCATGGTAAATATCATATACTTAGTTTATGCATCTCTAGGCTTGTAGGACATGCAAGTGAATGGTGGAATCAAAGACAATCTAAGGTTGAGAAAGGTAGAAAATCTCCAATTAAAGATTTGTGTGACTTGAGAGCATGCATGAGAAGAAAATTTTTTGCTTCTTCCCTTGTAATAAACCAAGAGCAAATATGTGAGATGAGAGAGATAGAAAAGAAAGAAAGAGTTGAAAGAAAATAATATCTTGCTACCTTAAAAGAAGAACTTAGAATCCTTAATGAAAAACAAGAAAAAGTCCAAAAGAATTTAAGGAAGATAAAGAGAAGTAGAGATGAAGACAAAAGAAGGAAGAAAGAACAAAGAGAGAAATAGGAGCATGAGAAAAGAGAGAAAGAACAAAGAGAGAAAGAGGAGCAAGTAAGAAGAGAGAAAAAGAAGGAGGAAAGAAGAAGAGAGTATGAAGAGAAAAAGATAAAAGAAAGGAATGAGAAAGAAAATAGAGAAAAAGAAGAGATTGAGATAAAAGAAGAAAATGAAGATTTACCAAAGCCCCCTACCACTCCCACAATTAAGATTAAGACTAAGATGATGAAGGGAAATTTCCAATCCTTGAACTTTTCTCAATACATCCAACCATCTTTCATAACTCCAACTTTTACTTTTGAAAAATTTTCAACTTCTTTTTTACCTCTCACTATTTTTAACTCCTCAAAATTTTCCAAATCAAACTTTAAGTTGATGTTACCTTCTAGGATTCAATTAACTCAAAGGAAACACGAACAATTTTGTGGAGTAGACCTTCAAAGTTTTCAAGTAAATTCTTTTCAAATTAGTATAAACTCTTCTTTAAATCTTTCATCTAGATACATGTTGTTTGTGGCTCAAAAGATTATTGGTTTTGTGTTTGATGACACTTGCATATGAATCTTTAATCCTGGTGGAAAGATACACAAATTAACCATTAATAAGAAAAAGGCTTTTGTCATAAAAGAACAAGAAGATTTGAGGACAAATCCTTTTCAAAAGGGAGGGTATGATGACATATCCCTAAAAATTAAGTCTTGTTTTGGAATGGATAGTCTTTCAAACATATACATCCAACACAAGACAAATAAAAGCTTCAAAGATGCTCTTACTATTCAAGACCTTGATCATTAATTTGATTTAAGGTGTATCATTGTTGGGAGCTATATTCTTCATTTACTCACTATTATAACATTTGTTTTAACTTGTGTTATAAAATGGGTATTTGACCTTGGTGGAGAAGCACAAAAAAATCCAAAGAAGATAAGGAAGTTTGCTTTGTTCCATGTTGAAGATTTGAGGGCAAATCCTTTTCAAGAGGGAGGGAATGATGGCAAATCCCCTAGCCATGGTCAAGCACTTTCAAGAGAGTGGAAGCCATCATTGAAGATGACATCAACTCTACCTTGTGGGCCACCTTTGGAGCCGTCATGGAGAATGGATTGAAGAGTAATGTAGGAATTTAGCCCATTGTATTAGGCCATGTAGTGTAGGTTTGTTTAAGGTTTGTATTAAGGCCTAAGTAGCATAGGATTTTCCTTAAAAGTTAGACATCCAAACCAAGTGGAAAGTGTGTGCCATGTGTCATGCTTCCATTGGAGATGATTTACTTTTTAAAAGGTAGCCACATGGCACCTTAGGAGTGGAGAGTTTTTGCTTTTAGTAATGGCCACATGGCACTCTAGGAATGGAGATGATTGTGTTTTGTGAGTGGCCACATGTCCTCCCATCATTGGAGAGAATATGTGGACACTTGTCCACTCCTTAGAAGGCCTCATTTTTGGCCAATGATAGCAAAGGCGGGAGATCATGCTTTTAGGGTTAGAAAGAGACACCCTTGGCCTATAAATAGAGGTGTCTTCACCCATGTATTTCATCTTTGATGTTGAGTAATGTTATGCTGCCCATTTTTTGCCATACTACTAATCTTAGATCAAGACTAGAGCAACACATGAGGCCCCTCTAGTCACCTTACTCCTTGAGTTGGCCTAACCTCTCTTGGAGCCACCAAACACTACACCACTACCACCATATGTCCTAGAGGCTTTCAGCTTCAACACCATTCATACATTAGCTCATCATCCTTGGACCATTTACCGCCACATTTCCGCACCATTCATCTTAGGAACACCCCTCCATGCACATTTTCTAGCTTTGGCCCAACCTAGCCAAGGAGGTTTCCATCAAGGATGTGCAAAAAGGAAGGAACAAATAACCTTGGGTGAGTGCTTTCAATTGCATTAATGTAAAAACATTTAAGCTCTTAATGCATTAACTGATAAGGAGAACGGTCTTTTCTCCATTGAATTGGCCACTTTCAGCCAATATCCAAAAGTTTGAGAATGTTCTATTGATGTATGTAGTTCAAACTAATAATTAGTTTGTTTTCTGTTATAGAACAATTACTGTTTTATCAGTACTGTTAACCGAATACTGTGTATATAAGAGTTGTTTCATTCATTCAATAAGAACGATGTTATTCAGTTTGCTTATTTTCTCTCCTTCGTGTCGAGCTTTCTCTACCTTTTATAGTTTTTGTTTCAATAGTGGTATCCAGAGACACTACGGTGGCTGGAGGGTGTGCGTTTTCAATCTTTTCCTCACGGTGATACTGCGGTGGCTAGAGGATGTGGTTGAAACGTTTGAAGGTGGTCAAGAAGACAGTTCTTGGGCAAGAAAGAGAAGGTGTCATGGCTGATATTCATGCTGCAAGCTTTCCTGTTCTCACAGACAAAAAGTGGAGCAGGTGGAGTCCACAGATGAAGGTTTTGTTTCGTTATCGAGTCTTCAATGGTGACACAGAGGAGTAGAAAAAGGAGTTTAAAATGAAAGATGATAAAGCTTTATTCATCATCCATCAATGGGTGGATGATATGCATTTCAGAAAATACAAAATGCTGCTACGACGAGTGAAGCTTGGGGCATACATGTGAGATGCCATGCTGGAGATGAAAAAATTAAGAAGGTGAAGCTTCAAACGTTAAGGAGACAATACGAGCACTTGCAGATGGATGACAGTGATAAGGTGAGTAAGTACTTCAACAAAGTATTGTCAATAGCTAACCAGATGAAAGGCTATGGTGAAATTGAGAAGATTATTGAGAAGGTTGTGAGATCACTGCCTCAGAAGTTTGATCATATTGTGGTAGAAATTGAGGAGTCCAGGGATCTTGAAAAACTAAAGATAGAAGAACTTCAAAGTTCCTTGGAGGCACATGAAATGAGAATGCAGGAAAGAAATCCTATCAAGCCTGATGAGCACGCGCTGAAGGCACATCATACCATGGGCGAAGGGAAAACGAAGTTCAAGAAGTGGAAGGGAAAGTCAAGTAAAGGAAAATGGAAGAATGATAATGGTACAAATGAGCAAGATGAAAGGTATGAGTCTGTTGAAGGCAAAAGGAAATTTGACAAACAACAGAAGAAGAAGGACAAGAAAAACATTGAATGTATTAATTGTCATAAGATGGTACATTATTCATATGAATGTTTCTCGGGCAAAGGAAAGCAGGAGACGAAGAAGAAGTATCAAAGTAAAGAAGCTCATCTTGCACAAGAAGATTCTTACTCTAAGCCTCTAACACTGATGATAATGACCTCCACCGAATGCTCCTCTACAATGAATAAGATCTAGTACCTAGACTCTGGTTGCTTAAACCATATGATGTGTAATAGAAAGTGGTTGGTGAATTTTGACGAAACCAAGAAGATCAAAGGCAAGTTCGTAGACAATAATACATTGATGGTTGAAGGAATGGGTGATTTGATCATCAATAGGAAGAATGGTTCACAAGCTATAATTTCCAGTGTGTTATTCGTTCCTGCAATGAAGTGTAATCTTCTTAGTGTTGGGCAATTGGTAGAAAGAGGATATACTGTAATAATGGGAAATAGTGATAGAGTTGAGTTGCTTGATAGCCACAAGAAGCTAATCTTGATGAGCAAGATCTCTAAGAACAGGACCTTTCAAGTCAGTATGGAGGAAATTGAAAGTCAGCAGTGTTTGGCTACTGTTAAAGAAGAAGAAAGTTGGTTGTGTCATTTGCGTTTTGGGCATTTGAATTTCAGAGATTTGTAGAGGCTTGGTGAGAAGGGTATGGTATCATGTATGCCAAATATTTCTTTGCCAGTTAATGCATGCGAGTCGTGTTGGACAGGCAAGCAAACCAGAAAGCCATTCCAGTCTCAGTCAAGGAGAGATCAAAGGAGTGTCTTGAAGTTGTACATTATGATGTCTGTGGTCTGATTAAGGTTCCCTCTTTGGTAGGCAACAAATATTTTCTGGCTTTTGTTGATGAGCACAACAGAATGATGTGGCTATATTTGATCAAGGCAAAGAGTGAAGTCTTGGAGATGTTCAAGAGATTTAAAGCTGGTGTAGAAAAGGAGAGTGGGAAGGTGTTGAAAATTCTCAGAACTGATGGAGGTGGAGAATACACCTCACATACCTTTGAGAGTTATTGTCAAAGCAATGGAATCATGCACGAAGTCACTACACCGTATATGCCGCAACACAATGGCTAGGTGGAAAGAAGAAATCGCACCATCATGAATATGGCAAGATGTCTCATCAAGGAGAAGGAGTTGCGACGGAGTTTTTGGGCAGAAGTTGTGTCGACAGTTGTGTATATACTAAATAGGTGTCCTACAAAGAAGGTGGAGGGCAAGGTTCCGCTTGAGATCTGGACTGGGAAGAAGCCATCTATGACGCAATTTAAGGTGTTTGGCTCTTTATCATTCACACACGTAGCAGATCAAAAGCGGACCAAATTAGAAGATAAGGGAGAGCCAATGGTGTTTGTGGGGTGCCATGCGATTGGAGCGTATAAGCTATATGATCCAGTAAATAAGAGAATGGTGTGAGCAGAGATGTGATCGTGTTAGAGAATGAACGCTGAGACTGGAAACACATGCACTCGAGTTTGAAGAAAACAATGTTGCATGGACTTACAGATGAGTCTACACTAGAAAGAATCTAAACAACTACTGAAGGCAATCTTTATTCAAGTGAAACGGTGCAGAGGCCTAGAAGACAAAAGGTGAGGCCATCGAGATTTTCTGACTATGAGGTATACTCAGATGTAGAGATTAATGAAGAAGGAGATTTTCTTCATCTTGCACTTATGACTAGTGCAGAACCAGTGGAGGTGGATGAAGCATTGAAGCAATCAGTCTGGAAGGAAGCTATGATTGATGAACTTAGATCAATCAAGAAGAACAAGACGTGGAAGCTAGTTGATTTTCCACCTGGAAAGTAGTGCATCGGTGTAAAGTGGGTTTTCAAGAGGAAACTAAATCAAGACGACACTCTGTCAAAGTATAAAGCAAGGCTTGTGGTTAGAGGTTTTCTGCAGAAGAAAGAGTGGATTTTACTGAAGTCTTTGCTCCTGTTGCCAGGCTGGAAACCATACGTTTGGTAGTTGCACTTGTATGTGAACGAAATTGGCAATTGTTTCAATTAGCTATTAAGTCAACATTTTTGCATGGATCATTGGAGGAAGAAGTGTATGTTCAGCAACCTCCTGGATTTAGTGAAAGGGATAAAGAGCACATGGTGTATAGGATGCATAAAGCTCTTTACGGTTTGAGACAGGCACCCAAAGCCTGGAATAAGAAAATTGACTCTTATTTGCTTGATCTCGGCTTTGAGAGGTGTGTTGTAGAACACAGAGTATATGTTAAAGCCTCGGGTGGAGAATTGGTAATCATCTGCTTGTATGTAGATGATCTCTTAGTGATAGGTTTGAACCTAGAGGACATTGAAGAGTTCAAAATAATGATGTAGACTAAGTTTGAGATGACAGATCTTGGCAAACTCAGCTATTTTCTAGGCATGGAATTCGTGCATACCGCTATTGGTATGATAATGCATCAACGTAAGAATGTGAAAGACCTTCTTGAGAGGTTCAAAATGAATCAGTGCAACGCTGTAAAGAGTCCGTTGGAGGTGAATGTCAGATTAAGAGATGATGATGCATAGGAGGTAGTAAATGAAACTATGTATAAACAAATAATCGGGTCATTAATGTTCTTGTGCAACAACAGACCTAAGTTTGTTTTCTGTGTTGGTTTAATAAGCAGATTTATGAATCAGCCCAAGAAGAGTGATATGCTTGTTGCTAAATGCATAATTCTGAGTTTAACATGGTATCAGTCTAGGTTACGATCCCAAAACCTAGTTTGGGTTTTCCAGCCTCATCCTAGATTCGCGATTCTCCTTGGGTTTTTTTTTTCTCGTTTCCTATTTTCCTAGCTCCATGGCTTTCGAAAAATATGATGTCTTATTTGTTCGCCTTAATGAGAAAAAATACTCAGCTTTGGCATTCCAATTCCAAATCTTTGTCACCAAAAAAGATTTGAGGGGTCATGTTGATGGCAGCACTCCTACCCCTAACAAAGATCAAGATACAGTTGCTCATGCCAAATGGGTAGTCAAAGATGCTCAAGACTGTAGCCACAATGTGGTCTTACCTGAAGAAAATTTATAGTCAAAATAATGCAGCTCGTCGATTCCAGCTTGAGCATAACATTGCTATATTTAAATAGGATAGTCTCTCCATCTCTGATTTTTATTCTCAATTCATGAATCTTTGGGCTGAATACACTGATATAGTTTATGCAAACTTGCCTTCTGAAGGTCTAAGTTTCGTCCAAACAATTCATGATATTACTAAACGTGACCAATTTCTTATGAAATTGCGATCTGACTTTGAAGGTATCCGATCCAATCTCATCCATTGAAATCTTGTCCCATCGTTGGATGCATGTCTCAATGATTTGTTACGTGAAGAACAACGTCTTCTTACACAGTCCATCATTGAAGAACAAAAATTGTCTACTATTACAGTAGCATACGCGGCACAAGGGAAGTCACGCCGCCATGACATGAGTACTATTCAATGTTTTAGTTGCAAGCGTTTTGGCCACTATGCTGCAGCCTGTCCAAAACAATTCTGCAACTATTGCAAAAAGGATGGTCATATTATTAAGGAATGCCCAATAAGGCCACCATGACGACTTGCAAGAGCTTTTACCACCACAACTAATTCTTCTAATCCCAATAGTACTGCCAATCCAACACCTGTCCATCAAAATGCTACTATTGATGTTTCAACTTTGACCCCTGAAATGGTTCAACAAATTATCATTTCAACTTTTTCTGCTTTGGGATTCTCAGGTAACTCCTCTTCACCATGGTACTTTGATTCTGGGGCTTCCAACCACATGACCAACAATACTCGATTCCTTACTAATATTCAAAAATATTTGGGGAATCTCAAGATACATACTGCTGGTGGAAATCAATTGCCTATAACAGAAACTGGTGATATTTCTTCATTTTTAAAAAATGTCTCTGTTGCTCCTGGTCTCACCAATAATCTCATTCTTGTTGTTCAATTAGTCGACAATGATTGTCGAGTTCAATTCTCACAGTCTGGTTATCTTGTGCAGGATCAACACTCGGGGAAGATAATCGCGAAGGGGCCTAAAGTTGGACGTCTTTTTCCCATCCATTTCTCGCTGTCTCCAAGTCTTTCTTTGCCTTTCTTCTTTTGTAATTCTACTATTATTGATCACCAAGTGTGGCATAAGCACCTTGGGCATCTCAACTCAAATGTACTCCATGACAATGCTCAAATATGGTTTTCTTGGAAATAAACACACTCCATCTCTTAATATTATTCATTTTGATTGCATTCCTTGTAAGCTTGGCAAAAGTAAAATTCTACCTTTTCCAACACACCAGTCGCATGAAACACAACCATTTGATATCATCCATAGTGATGTTTGGGGGTGGCACAAGTTATGTCTCATGCTCATTACAAAATATTTTGTAACTTTTATTGATGATTATAGTCGTTTCACTTGGGTCTATTTTCTGCGCTCAAAAGATGAAGTCTTTTCCACTTTCAAATTTTTTTATGCTTATGTTCAGGCCCAATTCTCCTCCAAAATCAAGATTCTTCGTTCTGATAATGGGGGAATACACATCACACTTATTTCAGGAATTCTTGCAATCCAATGGCATTTTATCTCAAAGATCATGCCCATCAATCCCCCAACAAAACGGGGTAGATGAACGAAAAAATCGCCATTTACTAGATGTTGTCTGCACCCTTTTGCTGGAGTCTCATGTGCCATCACGATTTTGGTGTGAAGCCCTTTCCACTATTGTTCATCTTATAAAAAGATTGACATCTCCTTCTATAAGTAATGCATCTCTTTTCACTTGATTATTTGGTCACCCACCCGATTACTCCACTCTTCGTATCTTCGGTTGTGCATGTTATGTCCATCTTCCTCCACACGAACGCACCAAGCTCACTGCACAATCTGTTGAATGTGCTTTTCTTGGCTATTCTCCTCATCAAAAGGGATTTCTATGTTATGATCCTAACCTTCATCGGATTCGGGTATCTCGAAATGTCATTTTTTTAGAAAGTGTATATTTTTTTGCAAACCATCGTGACTCATTCCCTTCTCCAATTTATGTTTTGCCATTGTTTTCTAATTCTTCTGCAGGTCACTTATCATCTAGACCTCTATTGACCTATCAAAGGTTAAATACTGCCACTCACCATCACCTAGCACAATCACATGGGCCCCTTCAAGATAATTCCTTGGATGCTGATCTAGTATAAGCTCCAGAACCAGAACCAGCTCCTTTACGACACAGTTCACACATTGGTAAGCCCCCATAATGGTATATCTGTTCCATGACAACAACATTATCATCTATTCCTATTCCTTCTTCTTATAAACATGCAATGCAAAATGAATGTTGGCAAAAATCTATTGAAAGCGAACTTCTCACCTTGGAAGAAAATCAGACATGGGATATAGTGCCATGTCCTCCATCTATTAAACCCTTAGGCAACAAGTTTGTGTTCTCTATAAAGCTGCTTTCGGATGGCTCCATAGATCGTTACAAGGCGCGACTGGTTG
This sequence comes from Vigna angularis, assembly GCF_016808095.1. Taxonomy (NCBI): domain Eukaryota; kingdom Viridiplantae; phylum Streptophyta; class Magnoliopsida; order Fabales; family Fabaceae; genus Vigna; species Vigna angularis. The sequence goes on from NC_068975.1 coordinate 4,118,687, forward strand.
TGCATGGAAATAAGCAAGACTATGGCCTAGACTATGACAAGAATTTTGCTCCAGTTGCCAAGATGACCATTGTGCGCACTATCCTTACTCTTGCTGCATCCAAATCTTGGCCATTACATCAAATAGATGTCAAAAATGCATTCCTCCATGGTGACCTTAAGGAGGAATTTTACATCACACTTCTTGGTGGTATGTCGACCCTCTCCCCGAATATTGTTTGCAAATTGAAACGCTCTTTATATGGATTGAAGTAGGCCCCAAGAGTATGGTTTGAAAAGTTTCGCTCCACTCTTCTTGGTTTTCTTTCAATCATAGTCAGTATGATCCATCACTTTTCCTTCAATAGACTCCTAAAGGCATCGTCGTACTTCTTGTTTATGTGGATGACATTGTGGTCACTGGTTCTGATCAAGATGTTATTTCTAGAATCAAACAAATGTTGCATTCAAATTTTAACATGAAAGAGTTAGGCTATCTCAATTATTTCTTGGGTTTAGAGGTGCATTACCTTCCTGAAGGCATTTTCGTAAACCAACATAAATATATTCAAGATTTGGTCCAGCTAGCGGGACTCACCAATGCTACCCTTGTTGACACTCCAATGGAAGTTAATGTTAAATATAGGCGACATGAAGGAGAGCTTCTTGACAATCCCACTCAATATCGAAAACTAGTTGGTAGTCTCATCTATGTACCATCACTCGCCCTGATATTTCTTTTGTTGTACACACGGTTAGTAAGTTCATGCAATCTCCACGACACTTTCATTTTTCAGCCGTGCAGCGTATCATTAAATATCTCCTTGGCACTTCAAGTCGTGGTTTATTCTTTCCTGGTAATTCATCTCTTCAACTCCAAGCTTATAGTGACGCTGATTGGGCTGGTTGTCTAGACACTAGGAGATCAACTACTGGATGGTGTATGTTCTTAGGGAATGCTCCTATTTCATGGAAATGTAAGAAACAAGATTCAGTCTCAAAGTCATCCACTCAAGTAGAATATCGCGCAATGTTAGCTGCTTGTTCTGAGATAATATGGCTACATGGTCTTCTTATAAAGCTTGGATTGTCTCAAGCACAACCAACTTCAATGCATGCTGATAACACCAATGCCATACAGATTGCAGCAAATCCAGTTTACCATGAACGGACGAAACACATCGAGGTCGATTGTCACTCTATCCGAGAAGCGTATGATCGTAGAGTCATCAATCTACCACATGTCTCAACATTTGTTCAAATAGCTGACATTTTCACTAAATTGTTGCCACGCCAGCCTCACAATTTTCTACTTGGCAAATTGATGCTTGTAGATTCACCAGCATCAATTTGAGGGGGGATGTCAACAAAATGAATGGCAAAAGATTTGTAATTGTATATTTACTTGTAATGGTTATTCTGTTAATAAGGATAATTAGTTGTAGTTAATGTATATATTGCAGTTTAGCTTATTTAGTGGGATGAAAATCAGCTTGACTGATTGTAATTAGGGATGGTAGTGGGTCGGGTCGGGTCGGGCACGGATAGTATGATACCAGTACCCGACCGCATGTAAAAAATATAACCGTTACCCGCCCCGTTACCCGCCCCGTTACCCGCTGGATACCCGCATAAAAAAACCCGTGGATTTTTGTCAACTCGCGGATACCCGACGGATACCCGTTATTATCCCTGCTCCTCCACAATTATTTGATTCATCAAACCATTCTCCTAAAGAAACTCCATTTCTTGGAACCTTCACGTGCTCTTCTCTGCATCAAGCAAAATAAACAGAAATTGAATCACAAATTTCATGCCAAGTTTGTTCTCTGGAACAACCACCATCATTCAGCTTCTTAGAGTAACCATCAACCCCTATCCTCCTCTAACAATACAGCCAACGTGCGACAATGACCAACGCTAACATATCTCATTTGTATAAGATCAGATCTGCATCAAAGCATCTTAGATCTGCACCAAAGCATCTTAGATCTGCCTCTTCTTCCAAAGTCGTTCCTTCATTTTCCCTTTCTTCCTCTCTCAGCATCCGCATCCCGTACTACGCAGATCGCTTTTTTCCTCTTCGCTGCACAATAGGAGCCTTTGTCGGCGAATCCTTCGATGGACACGGTGGCGGTCATGGTGGTGACGGACATGGCGATGGCAACGGTGATAAATGAGGAAAAGATTCCAGCGGCGGTGGTGATGCGGTTTTTGGAGTTGGAGAAGTTCGCGTTCTTCTGGTGGCTGCTTCAGTTTCTTGGTTACAGAGGTTAAATCACCTAATGGATAAAGATTAAAAAGTTAAAACCTAATGGCAAAATTGTAATTTAATTGTTTAAACGGGTAGTGGATACCCGCGGGCACAGATAATGTGATACCCGAACTCGACCCATTAACGAGCGGGTATTAAATTACCCACTACCCGTTGGTACCTCTTACCCGCGGATACTAAATACCCGTAACAGATAAAACCCGCGGATACTCGCGAATATCCGCGGGTGCGGATTTTTTTGCCATCCCTAATTATAATCATGTGTATTTATATGAAAATTCTCTAGCAAGAGGAGACAATTTTTTGGCTCAATCTTCTCTGAGTTTAACACATCAGACATTGAAATACTGTTTCCTTATGGAAGAAAGAAAAATGAGTTGTAGTTGATAGGATATTGTGATTTAGATTATGGAGGGGATGTTGTAGAGAGGAAGAGTACTTCGGGATACATCTTCTTCCTGAATGAGGCACCTATTTCGTGGTGTTCAAAGAAGCAGTCCATTGTTGCACTGTCAAGTTGCGAGGTTGAATACATAGCAGGATGCTATGCGGCTTGCCAAGGTATTTGGCTCAGGAAACTCTTGTCAGAATTGAAGGTTATGAGGAAGAATACCGTGAAGCTGAGGATGGACAATACTTATACTATTAACTTGGCAAGGAATCCCGTGAATCATGGAAGACATAGAAGTGAAATATCACTTCTTAAGAGATATGGTTAATAAAGAGAGAATTGAACTTTCTTATTGCACAACTGCATAGCAATGGGCGGACTTGTTTACAAAGGCGTTGGCAGGTGATAGATTTGATAGGTTGAAGAAAGGAGTTGGTGTTGTCCCCACTGAGTTAGTTTGAATTAAGGGAGAATATTGATGTATGTAGTTCAAATTAATAGTTAGTCTGTTTTTTGTTATAGAACATTTACTCTTTTATCAGTACTATTAACCGAATACTCTGTATATAAGAGTTGTTTCATTCATTCAATAAGAACGATGTTGTTCAGTTTGCTTATTCTCTGTGTCAAGCTTTCTCTACCTTCTATAGTTTTTGTTTCAATATGTTCATAATAATGCAAATGATGGAGACGCAAATGGCAATGATACAACTGAAGCTGACAAGACAAGGGCTGAGCATGAAGAGTGTACGTTGTTGATGAAGTACTGTTCCATCTCGAGAGATTATATGCTTCATGGCCAAGATAGTTTACAAGCGGATCTTCCATACGAGGTAACTGATGAGCAGCGAAACATCATTCGCTTCTCAAAGAGTATATTTGTACTCGGTCGTAGTGGTACAGGAAAAACCACTGTTCTGATTACTATGCTTATTCAAAATGAGATATTGCACCGTAAGGGAGTTCAACAGTGGTACGGATCTGGAATTAATGCAAATCAGGAACAGTCCAAGGATATTGCTACTGAGACTGAGAGACCAGTCTTAATACAGCTATTTGTAACGTTGAGTGCTGGACTATGCCAGAAGGTCCAACATCATGTTTCCCTTTTGAAAAGGTATGTAGATTCTTTCATAATACTATATCCTTTGACAACCAATTGGTTTTTACTTTATTTATATTGGTATAAAATAACAATAAAGGCTTCTAGGTATAGATTCTTTTTATCAGATTATAGATTACATATGAAGTTATGATTTTTTAAACTTTCAACTAAAATAGAAAATTATAAGTACTCTCACGAGTTTCGTATACAAAAGAGTTTTGAAATAAGCTGTATGATCTTTAGGGAAATGCTATTACCTGACCATAGACCATATATATGTTTTTTGTAATGTTTTTTGTGTAGTAAACATCGTAATAATATTAAATGTTGGGTCAATCCATGTAATCTATTTGATTTTATATCTAGGAAAGATGAGTTCCAGAAGGTATTTTATTGGTCCTCACATACTTTCATTGAACTGAATTAAGCAGCCCTATTATTGTTTTATTATGGCTACTAAAGTTTGACTTTTGATGCACCACACAGGTCGTTAGGGGAAGTAGGCCCCGTAGCTGAAAGTACTGCAAAACAATTTGAGAATATCCCAGATTCCTTTGATGGTCTTTCCTATTATTTATATCCGCTTGTGATAACATTTCGTAAATTTTTGTTCATGCTAAATGGGACATTGGCAAATTCTTATTTTGATAGATTTTATAATGCGAACCTTGGTTCAAGGTTGGATACATTGGAAACCCTAATGATGAAGGAAGTGAATTATGAAAGGTTTGAGTATTATATTGGCCGCACTTCAAAGTCCAGCTATGTAAAAAACTGGATTCTTATATAGTGTTTACTGAAATAATGTCACACATAAAGGTGGAACAGGAACGATCGAGCATGGTAAGTTAAGCAGGGAGGAATACTGTGATGTATCTGAAAACCGAACTTCAGGTCTGAGCACAGAGACAAGAATTATGATATATGATATATTTCAAAACTATGAAACGATGAAGATGAAAAATGGTGATTTTGATTTGTGTGATTTAGTGATTTATCTTCACAGTAGACTGAGGGATGAGAGATAGAAGGGTGATAAAATGAATTTTGTGTACATAGATGAGGTGCAAGATCTCACAATGGCTCGATTGCTTTATTTGGATATATTTAGATCAAGATTCAAATCACAGGGTTTTCTGCTAAGAACTGAAGCAACTATATGTTGCTGTTACTCGTACGAGGAGTAGACTTTGGATTTATGAGGATACAGAAGAGTTCTCTACACCTATGTTTGAGTATTGGAAAATGAAGAATCTTGTCCAATTCCAATAGCTGAACTATGTCACATCGAATAGGTCCATTATTTCATGTGTTGATTATTGAGGATATGCAAGCAGCTTTCATAGATGAGGAAAGCTTTTTTTATTGTAAAATCCTTTATCGTGCAAGATTTACCAAATTTCTATCATGTATGAATCTAAGAAGACAACAAGTAAACAATGGACCTCTAATATTGTTTTGCTTATAAATCTTATTTTTCTTTGACTGGACTCTAAGCAGGGCACGTGCACTAACCTAAGCACCTAACACGCTTGCCCCTAAAATCAAAACGAGAATCGACCACTATTCCTAATTTGTCAAATTGTGATGTAAAACCACCTACTTCCACTATATATGATAATATTTATTTAATATCTATTTCATTTAAATTGGTTTTTAAAATATATCTTTCAAACAAATATTTTCCCGATTTAGAAATCAATTATTATTCAGATTTAAAAAATTTAACATTTAGATAAATATTCTATTATATTAGATTATATGAATTGAATAAAATAACAAATTCCTCTATACAAAACATCTCTCATATCTCATATTTACAAAACTTGTAAAAGTTTCCAACAATATATATATATAGATTACTCAATTGCACCACCTTGCCATCTTCAATTGCAAACAAGATGACTTTTGATGCAGTCTTTCTCAGAGAACTTGGTGTTGGGGTTCTCATCTTCTTGTTATCACGCTTTTTCATTAGATCAATCGTGAGAAATTCTGTACATCTACCTCCAGGCCCAAGAGGATGGCCAATTCTTGGTGTTCTACCACTTTTGGGTAGCATGCCTCATGTCACACTCACAAACATGGCCAAGAAATATGGACCTGTCATGTTCCTCAAAATGGGAACTTGTGACACTGTGGTAGCCTCAAGCCCGGATGCAGCCCAAGCATTCCTCAAAGCCTTGGACCATAATTTCCTAAACAGACCCACTATTGCTGGGGCAACCCACTTGGGGTACAATGGACAAGACCTAGTTTTTGCAAACTATGGACCCAAATGGAAGCTCCTCAGGAAGCTAGCCAACCAACACATGCTTGGTGGGAGGGCCCTTAATGATTGGGCACATGTGAGAGCAAGTGAGGTGAAACACATGCTAAAAGCCATGTATGAGTGTGCCAAAGAAGGGGAATTAGTAGTGGTGGGTGATTTGTTGAGTTGTGCAATCACTAATATGGTGAGCCAAGTTGTAATTAGCCAGAGAATATTTTCAAACAAAGGGTTGGAGTCTATGGAATTTAAGGAGATGGTGGTGGAATTCATGATAATTTCTGGTGTGAACATTGGTGATTTTGTACCTTGCATTGCTTGGATGGACTTCCAAGGTGTGGTGGGAAAGATGAAAAGGCTACATAAGAAGTTTGATGTGTTTTTGAGCAAGATTATTGAGGAGCATATGAAGTCTTCTCATGAACGTATAGGGAAGCCAGATTTTCTTGATGTTGTGATGAAAAATCTTGAAGATCCTTCTCAAGAAAGATTGAGTTTCTCCAACATCAAGGCTCTATTATTGGTACATCTCTCTTTCTTTTACATCTCTAATGCTTTACTTTTCCTTTTTTTAATTACCTATGAAAAAGTCAAAGTTTATTGATAGAAGTTTAAATATATTTTTAAACCTTGCAAAGTTTATTACTAAAATAAATAATTACTAATATGTCTATATTAAATTATAATAAAAGACCTTAAATTAAATTAAAAAATAATTGAAAATTGTATTTAAAAGTGAATTTTTGTGTTGTGAGTAAAATAATGGTTTGTTTGGGAACTTGAAGTTTTGTTACCATTTTAATCTCATTTAGTAGAAAAAAAAGTATTTAAATTAATTTCTAAACAATACGAGACTACTAGATCCGATAGAAACACCAAAATATATATATATATATATATATATATATATATATATATATATATATATATATATATATATATATATATATATATATATATATATATATATATATATATATATATATATATATATATATATATATATATATATATATATATATATATATATATATGTATTTAGGAATCAACAATATTCAAACATAGTTTCTACTTTTTTACATATATAGTTTATATATATATATATATATATATATATATATATATATAAATATGAGTTTGGTTACCTTATTATAATTTTATTAATATATATTTTCTTGATAAAAAAAATAATCATAACATATTTGACATAAATTATCTTTGGTTATCGAGTTAAAATAAAATATATACTTGAAAAGCTTATAATAGGTGTCATGGATTACAAAGAGATAGGGCAAATGATTAATGTATATTCAAAATGAGAATTTATGTAATCAAATTTCTGATATTATATTAAGAAGAAAAAAATTGAATGAAGGTATTATTTAAAAAGTTTGAATGAAAATAAGTTTGAATAAAGTCTCTACCAATTAATATTCTGCCTGGGAAAACAATGATTTGGATTAAATTGTTATTAGATAAGAAGTGAATTGAGATTTTGGATGTTCTACTCTTTTTCAAGTCTCTTTTTTTATGGAATGTAATATTTGTGTTAGAGTTAAAGAAGATGAGCCCTTAAAGTGTTAATCCTGTTTTCGTTTTCTTTTTTTTTTATTAATATTGTGTATATGAGTTGAGATAACCCTATTACTTCATTAATTTAATTTGTTTTTGCTAATAAAAATACATATTATTTAAAAATTTAATAATTATATAACAGCAAAATATATTAACAAATTGAATATAAAAAAAAATAATTGATTATATATAATATTTAAAATATCTGAAAGTTAAATTATTTATTATATAAAATACTTATAATACGTAATAATTATATTCGATTTTAATAATTTTTGAATGAGATGATTCACTGTACAAAGTTTATGGTGTGTATGGTTGTTTCCAATAAAGTTATTAAGCAAACGTGTCTAAAAATATTTTTTATTGAAAATGTTGGATTGACAAGATATTGATTTGAATTAACCTCAGCATACATAAGCACAAATGTACATCATGATTTTGTTTGTCGTTAGCTGTGACTTTGTTTTTTTTTTTCTAATCATAAGATGTATGTTTTGGTGTGAAGAATCTGTTCACAGCAGGCACAGACACATCAACTAGCATCATAGAATGGGCATTAGCTGAAATGTTAAAAAACCCTAATATTTTGATTAGGGCACAAAAAGAGCTGGATGAAGTAATAGGAAGGCAAAGAGTCCTTGTTGAATCCGACCTACCCAAATTACCATACCTTGAAGCAATCTGCAAGGAGACATATAGGATGCATCCGTCTACACCCCTCAGTGTTCCTAGGATGGCAACTGAAGCATGCAATGTTAATGGGTACTACATCCCCAAGAACACAAGGCTGAATGTGAACATATGGGCAATAGGGAGAGACCCCAATGTGTGGTCAAACCCATTAGAGTTCAATCCAGAGAGGTTTCTCAGAGGGAAGAGTGCAAAAGTTGATCCTACTGGAGTTCATTTTGAGTTAATTCCCTTTGGAGCTGGAAGGAGGATTTGTGCAGGCTATAGAATGGCTATTGTGGTGATTCAGTACATTTTGGGCACTTTGGTGCATTCTTTTGACTGGAAGTTACCAAATGCTCAAGAGTTAAGCATGGATGAGGCCTTTGGACTCACTTTGCAAAAGGCAGTGCCTCTCTCAGCCATCATTAGCCCTCGTTTGCTCTCAGATGCTTATGTTTGATACCCTCCGTAAGATGTCTCTCTTTATATATGTATTTATATTTCATCTCTTGGACCATTTAATAAAGTTACAAATGTTGTATGAAGTTACTTAAGGTTGAGAATCATAATGTATGATACCTCCATATATGCATAACATTACTCTCTTTATATATGTACTTATATTTCTACTCAGACATTTGGAACATTTCATAAAGTTACAACAGACGTTATATGAAGTTACTGTTAGAAAAATGACACTTAAAATTATCTGAATTTGCTTTTATGTGTTTTCATTTCACTTGAATATTACAATTTAAAGGAGAAACATGTGGGCTTTCATCTTCTTGCCATAATTTCTGTACAAAATACAATACTATAATGACTATAATTATACACTAGTAAAAAGAGGGGATTGGGAAGCGCTATATACGCTTCGGTTTAAGTAAACCCGAAACGTATAAAAGCACGGTGGCAGAATCGTAAATAAAGCTAACATATATGCCTCGGTTAAGCTAAGACCCGAGGCAGAATATACGATATTGTACCGGTTAATCTAAGACCCGAGGCCTATATCACTGCTACGCCTGCAACTTTACCTGTTACGCTAGACTTAAAGGCATTGGTTCATCAGGAACCGAAATCGTTGATGTTGTCCAGCACTTTATACCTCGGGCTGGCCTTTTAACTGGTGCCAAAGCAAAAGCTTTTTTTCGCTGCCACTCTGCACTTACCTATTTGCGTCAAATCAGCACTTCCACGACTTCTCCTTCCTCAGCTTCTCCTTCCTCCTGCTCTCCATTCTTCCTCTGCGTCACCGGTTCCTCCACCACTTCCACGGCTCGCCGCACCACCATGTGCTCCCAGTGCTCACCTCTGTCACTGCTTCCTCTGCCTCCGACACTGCTGCCTCTGTCGGGAATAGGGTTTCATCCACCGCTCCAGATCGCGACCTCTGCGTCGCGGGTTCCTCCACCACTTCCACGGCTCGCCGTGCCACCCTTGTGCTGCCAGTGCTCACCTCCATCATTGCTGCCTCTGCCTCCGACACTGCTGCCTCTGCCGGAAATAGGGTTTCATCCACCGCTCCAGATCGCGAAGCCCAAATCGCAAAGCCCTAAACCTCGCGAGTTCGTCTCCTCCGCCTCGGCCACCATCGGCGTTTCTCCCCCAACGGTGAGTGGGTCGCCTCCGCCTCGGCCACCATCGCGCGTTTCTCCCCCAACAGCGAGTGGGTCGCCTCCGCCTCCGGTACCGTCACGATCTGGGGCACGCGAAACGACCTTCAGTCCCGACGGCCTCCGCGAAACTTCTCTTTTGTTGATGATGTCTTTTGTTGACGTTGTATACTGTGCAATGAAAGTGGGATGAAGCTTCTGTGTTGTGTATTTCTGATATGTTGTTGTTCTTGCTGTGAACCCCCAAATGGCTGAGGACGGCTGAAAAAATTTAAAAAAAAATACGTTATTGCCTCGGTTATCTAAAAACCGAGGCATAATCCTATTCTTTTTTACTCGGCCCGCAACCGAGGCATAAAACCTACCATTTTTTACCTCGTCTGTATACGCCTCGGTTGTAGAACCGGGGCCTATAAGCAAAAGTAACCGGTGTCATTTCCTCTTACTGCACAAGTGATAAAAACATAACATCCTAACTATTTTGGGTAAGGTCGAGTCACTTCAAACACATGTACAATTTTTCCTGGGATATCGTCTGGTAGTTGCTCTTCTAATCCTTGTCTTCACTTCATCGTTCGGAGGTGTACCTGCCAAAGGTTCTCCAATGCTTAAGTCAGTGAGATGTTTGTACGAGAGTTCAGTGTAATGGTATTAAATGCATAGTAAATGTGATCACCTATCTCTTACCTTTGACCTATATTTATAGTTTTTTGGCATGAGCTTGAGATTAGTGAAACCTTAATCACGACCCAATCTCAACCCAATACCTCTAATTACCATTTACCTTAATCTTTGTAGAAAAACCTGTGTATTGACTAAGGCCGGACGTCTCTACTGCTGGTTGTTTGGTCTTGCCTACTGTTTTTGCCACGTTCAGTCGCTACTTAACTGTTTCCTACTCTCTAAGGTCGTCGAGCTTGCTAGGTGTGGGGTAAATGTATGGTCATCCGGGCCATACAGTACACTAACTTTGTGACTCTTGCTCTTTGAATACATTAAACACTACCACTCATAATAACTGTCTAATAACTCCTAAATTTGTTCCAACAAAACTCTCTCATCAACTTCAATTTTTTCTTTCTTCATCCCAATCAACTTCTTGTATTCATGGAACAATAGCACAGGGAGTGGCTTTGTGAACCTGTGAGCAATATACTCTCTAGTTCCCACATGTTCTAACTCCACACTTCCTTCCTTTATTTTTTTCCCTAATAAAATGAAAATGGACATCAATGTGTTTGCTTATTTCATGATTGACCAAGTTCTTTGCTAGCTTAATGGCTAACCTGTCGTCCACTCAGATCACAATATTCTCTTCTTGCTTCATCTCTAGTGTGCTTAGTAGATTTCTATGCAAAACAACATGACACACACTCTAAGACACTACAACGTACTCAGCCTCACAGGTTGATAGTTGTTAACACATCGACAAGTGTACCGAATCGTATCAAGTAATATAAAATGGTAAGACCAAGTATCATATCCCAAAAGACTCACGACACTGAACAGTCATGTATACCTTAACTAATTAAGACTTAAGAACAATTTCATTTGTTTAGAATGAAAAAGTGCAGAAAAAGTAAATATGAATGCAATTTGATTAATTGGGGCAAGACACAAAAATGTGAATGAATGATTTTGATAATATGAGATGAGTATGTTGTTGGGGTTTAGATTTCACCATCCTTACTCTCATGCATATAAGAATTCATATTCTTTATTCAATTGTTAATGTCACTATCTAAATTACTTAAAACCCGATCCCTCGGCGAAGAAAGTCTATCCTTAATTATTAGACCACAATCCCTTGCATCCCTAATAATTAATTTTGCATTACAAACAGTAGCTTAAGACAAACCAAACCTCCTATCCCCATCCTTGGGCAATATTACTTTTGGGAAAAATTCTCTAGATCGTGGTTTCTAGGTATTTCCCAATAACAAAGAAGACCATAAAATCATGCCATGAATGATCAAAACATAACAAGCATAGAGCAAAGGAGAAAATCCCTAACAATTAATGAAAAAAGCATATAATAATTTAGAACAAATTCAAATACATGAGAGTTTAGAGGTTACATCTTCCCCAACAACAAATGAGTTTAGTTCTCCATAATCATGGAGAAACTAGGTGTACAATGGAATGAAAGTGATAGAAAAACCCTAGAAACTGAAGAGGAGAGCTCCCGCATCCAATTCTGCCTCCAGAGAGTGAAAAAGTGTGTTTCTGCGTCTCTGCTGCCCAAAGATATCAACCCTATTTGTGGATGCACCTTCACCAAAGGTTTGAGAAACAAAAGTCATTTCAGGATCAACTAATTGATTATACAAACATGGTAATCAATTTGTTTTTCAAATAACTTTTGAAAACCAGCTCTGGTGCTAATTGTTAGAAATAATGAGACTTTTTTCTCAACACCAAGAGGAGGGGCAGGGGAGGAGGGCGGTGAATTGGTGTTTTTTTAAAAACTTGCACTTTTTAAATCTTTTTCGCAAAGTATAAAGTTCTTAAAACCTTTCTTGTGCAGTAAGCAAATATGTGTGCAATGAAACAGTAAATGCAAATGTAAAGAGATAAATGAGAGAAATTCAAACACAGTTTTTATCTTGGTTCGGCCTCAATGCCTACATCCAATCACCCTTCCAATCAACCACTGATTGAAGGATATTTCACTATAATGATTGGAGAATTACAACAAAGGTTTTACTGTGAACACACCCTCACAAAGTAAACACTTTTCCCACTCAAACAATTAAATATAGAAACAACTACACCTAGAAACACAACACCCCACGGTCTTGTTGCAGAAACCCTTTGAGAATGCCCTCTTAAAGTCAAGAGCACATCACTCTTCTTCCTAACGCGCACGTCCAGGGAAACAACAAGTCAAAGATTGTAAATCTTCTCTCCTGATCAATATAGATGCACCTTCAGTTGTGCTAATGTGATCAGCTAATGTAATCCACAAAGATGTCTCACAAGAATTCTTCAAGATTCTTCAAAATTCTTCGCGTTCTTGATTCTTGGAGTGTATTGAGTAATCTGTAAACTTTCTAATATCAAAACAATCAAGTATGAAAATGTTAGAATGATCAAAAGTTACAGAAATTCAAACAATGAGTCAATATATAGTTTTCATCAGTTCTGACGCAAAATAATCGATTAGGTTAGTAGTGTAATCGGTTACATAAAAATTGTTGTAACAATATTACAACTAACTCAGCTCTTAATTGAATGTACAATTAATGTAATCGATTTGCATTAAATTCTTGGTCAAACATATTTAAAAATATGACCATTATAGCAATTAAGACAAGCATGAAATCAGTTTTCAAAGCTTAACATACTTAATTGAATATACAACACATGTAATTGATTAAGCTTAACACTTAAACACATTTTGAAAACTTTTTCTTCCCAAAAACTTATCACAACACATTTGAAAAAGATATTTGCAAACACACGAATTTTATCGATTCAACACCTAATGTAATCGATTCAAACTAGTTGTTCTGCCACAGTTCAAAACATAAGTTGTCTGATGACCTTAATTGATTACTACAACACTATAATCGATTATGTCATGCAGATGTGCTTTTGTGCTTGTGGTTTTCAATACACATAAACATACAATGTGCATACACAGATATAATCACATCATAATCACAATAGTATGCATAAATCACACAGTATGTCGAACATATGCATTTGTCACAGTATATGCATTTATCACAATAAGCATGTACAAATTCACATATGTATAACACAACACAAAAACACTTTTTTGTTGTGACGTTACAACATTCATGTGTTGTTGCTATTAATGTGTTGTCATCATCAAAAACAACATAACAGGGATTGGGTTCAGCTATCACATTGTTCCCCCTATCAACACCAACAATAGCAGTTTCACTACACCAGATTTTTTTCACTTAGAAACAGATTTGGATAGCACAATTTGAAGGCAAACAAGTGCAATTCAAATGGTTTTAGGTGTTGAACGATAGAAGGAACACAAAAGGAACCTAACAAAGGAACTACAATGGATTAAACAAGCAAGAAAACTGAAATCACATATTAACTTCCAAGTTTCAGCAAACTGTTTGATAAAATGCAAAAGTGTTGGATAAAATGCCCCAATGAAGTGCTTTTTATGACTTGATTACACTTCTTTTTCTGATTTTTGGGCTTCAAAACTGGATTTCACGGTTTTTAATTGCTTTTTATGACTTGATTACACTTCTTTGATCATGTAATTTCGTTTGGAAACACTAAACCAGGTTTTTCCAATCCATAATTGGAAATTAAACAATGCAAAATTTCAAACAACACTTGGAAATAATTTTGCACCAGAAAAATGGTTCTAATGTGGTGGTTTAACCCAAAATTGCTTGGAAGTGATTGAGCAGCTAAATTGAGGTATCAAACAACTTTGTATCATCATTTTAAAGATGTTCAAACACTGAAACAACTTAAGAAACAGATTGCAATACCAAATCACTGGTTCACTTCCATTTTAAAGCACATTTTGATGGTTTAAAAGGCAAATTTGCATATATGCTGGAAAATGACCAAATGAACCGTGCAAACAACTTTGAAATGGCAATTTAAACTTGCTCAAACGTTGGAAATGCATAAAAGCAGCAAGATTCAACAATTCACTCTTGTTATAGCCTATTATGCATCAAAAATGCACCAAAATTACCACCAGAAATCAGATTTTAATGAATCAAAATTGGACAGCAGTTGCAATGACTTGAAGAAAGCCTAACACACTAGATCTAGCTGAAGATAAGTAGCTAGAGGATGTTAAACACATAATACACATTCAAGGATAGCAAGCACGGTGAAAAAGCTTGACAAAAACATTGGATAACAAGTGTTACTAGTTTTATGGCAACCAAGCTATGCTAAATGCATTTCCTTGCTTTTAATGGATACTAGAAACGAAACTTTGTGCAGATTTTTGGAAAACAGAATCAAGTTCAAACACTTTAGTTCATATCACCAAGGCTAGAACATTGTCTCATTGCCTCACTAGTTGATACATGCCTACACATGCATATGAACTCACTTTAAAACGAAAAATCAAAGCTGGAACAGATCAAACCAATTGAAAATAGAAGCAACACTGCATCAAGATGCATATAACTAGACAAATTAGATTTTTAGATTTAGGATGAATTGAATGAAAAACTAATGAAATTTGTCATTTAAAATGTCAAAAAAACATGTAGGAATATTGGAAACACAATCATAGCCATAGGAAACATGAAATCAAGCCAAACAGAATTGAAAAAAAATTCAAAAACAGTGACAATATGGAACAACACAACAAGGAAGTGAAAAACTAGATGAAAGAGTGGCTTAGCTCTTGAAGAACTGCATGGATGTGCTGGCTCTGACTACCAAATGATGGAAGCAAGTTCAAGCTTCATGCTAGAACAACTCCAAGTTGTAAAAGGAGGCATCGGAATGGATTGGATGCATGTGAAATTGGTGCACGCAAGGTGCTTATGAAATGGTTCTGTAAATGACGGGTAAGTGTTTGAGTTCTCTAAGCTTAGAAGGCCTTCCAACAGGGAAGGAAGCTAGAGGAGAGTGTGATGAATTACCACACAATAATTGATCCAAGAGTATAAAGGTCTGGAGTAAACTCAACAACAATTCATTTATACTTCAAAGGTGATTTTTACAAAGGAGGGGTCCTCTCTTTTATAGGTGAAGAGAGACCTCCATTTCTAAGTTGCTTTTCATTTACACATCAAAAAAGAAGTGTACTAGAGAAGCTAAATCACTTGGAGCCCACGTTTCACCCAATCACACATTAAAAACATGTTAAATGAGAAAGTTGGTCCGAGATGGTTGGGTGCATGGTGGTTCAGGCTGGCACTGACGTGAACCTGGAAGTCAACCTGGCTTTGATTTTCCAATTTGGAAGTTATGTGCTAATATTTGTACAACACTCTTTTTCCTCCATCTTTTGATTCCTTTGCTTTTTTTTAGCTTGCCAAGCCTCCTAAGTTGATTATGCATGGTCTCCAACCTTTATTTAGGTCCTACAAAATAGTACAATTGTATTTAGCAAAGAGAATCATTATAAGACTAAGAGAAAAAAATTAAAAAAAAAACTTTTAAAATTTCTTGTTTCCTTTCTTAGCCTTAGGTTAAATTGCTACTTCTTTGGATGAATTCCCAAAAGGAGTTTCCATCAACTTAACTATTTTATAATATTAAAAATATGATATATCCTATCGTAGGTCAACACTATGAAAATTGGGATGTTACAAATATAATTTATAGATATTGTTTAAAATATATTTAACTTCTATATTCTAAAACTTTAATTTTTTTTAGTATTTTAATCTCGTTTCTTTCACTAATATATTATTTTTAATCAAATAAGAGGTAAATTCTATTTTATTAAAAATATAATACAAAAATAGTCATTGTTTTATTAAAAAACAATATAAAAAGGTGGGTTGCTTTCAAAATTAAAATAGTTGTAATTCTAATTTTATTAGAAAGTTAATAGAATTTGAACCAAATATTTTTTTCTTTATTTACTAACGTTATAAATTTAATGTGCCATTTTTTTATTCATTTTCTAAGAATTTTCTATAATTATTTTAAATTAAAAATGAAATAATTGAATTGTTTGAGTAAATTTTTTTTAATTATTTTAGTTAAGAAATGGGAAAAATGAACCATATATTTAATTTTTTAAATAGTTTACACCAATGTCAAAATATTTAAATACAATATTTATTTTCTTTTTTAAATTTCATAAATATATTTTAATAAATTTGGATTTGAATTATTGAATTATAGATAAATAAGTAATTATAATGTGCATTGAAAATAAATTATAAATAATAATGAATTGAAGATATTATATTTAAAATTTCTAGATCATGATAAAAATGTTACGTCCAAAAAATATCGGGTATCATAGATTTTCTCATCTGCAAAAGAAACATATGACCAAGACAATTTGGGAAGGTAACAAAGCATGCCAAGTTTTTTAACACATGAGTAAAAGATTTAATACATGTTGCATGATTTGGTCATATACTCACGTTCACAAATATCGATATCAATCATACTTGAGCATTGTCTAAATGGAGAACGAAGATACATATCTTTCATCTTCCACATGGAGAATCAATAGTGACTTAGAGGATGTCACATTGCAATTAGGTCTACCCATTGATGGAGAAATGGTCACTAGAGTGATTAGTGGTGACAAGGTGTCATTTTGTGCACAATTATTGGAATAGATACCTTTCTCAAATGTTATTGAAAAGGAAATACAATAAAATTATCCTAGTTGAACAACAGCTTCCAATAGTTACCCGATGATTCAATCAGTAATGTGCTCCCTCAGCATGCATAAGTACATATTTTGGAACTCATTACACTTACTTACACTAGATACATTAATGAGCAGAGTTCATCTAATGTATCTTTTATTATTGGTTGACTTAAACTTTGTTTCAAATTATAGCTAAGGTTTCGTTGTGTTGGCTTGTCTTTATCATGTTTTGGATCACGAAATAGACTTTAGCCAAGACAACATTAGAGGTTCTGTGGTACCAATGTTGAGCTTGGGAACACGTTAAATGTATTTCTTCATCTATTAACCCATAAATTGTTGAAGACATTATTGCTGCAAGACTTGATTTTCCACTTACGAAAAGGTACACATAATTATCTTTTATCTACAAAATTACCTATGCAATAATATAAGTTTGACTAAATTTTAACTTTTGCGATTTAAATGAAATGTGGGGTTGTGCATCGACACAAAGGCAACATCTCCTTACAAGTACAATGTCTCTAATATGAAAGTTGTTAGATGAGTTATAGCCCAAATATGTTCTTAATTATTGAAATCATGCTTACATTGAATCTTAATAACATTTTTTTTCTTATACTAACGACAACTTTTATAGTTCTTATGGACTCTTTAGAGTAGGGACGACATCACACCATTGATTATTGTTGAGGCTTCTCCAATTAGTTGAGTTATAGTTTCTCTTATTTGTGTTTGCCATAGTAGAATTTCATCATACTAATTGAGTAATGTACTAATTTAGGTTTCAACAAATATTCTAATTGACTTATTAAACTTAGATCAACTTCACAAAGAAGATATGAGATGTAGAACAAACAAATATTGACTAGATTACCACCAAAAGTGGATAGCAATATGGAATTATCAATATAATGATCTCATCCAAGGTACTCAATTTAGTGATAATGGTTATTTGCATGACACCACAACATATATGTAATGATTCATTAATTATTCGTTATGCATTGCCTTCACAATCAATCTTGGCTTGGCTGACGATGTAAGTTCACTTCCTAAAAGATTTGATCATGTTTTTTTATTGATTTATAATTTTTCATTCTCTTCTCGTAATACAACATGACATGAGAGCCTCATCAATCCAACCTATCAACATGTTGGTTTCTCTTCCTATGGTCAACAATTTAATGAGCACACAGTTGGTTAATATGGTCTACAACAAGCTCCCATGTCTACATACATGGATAATCATCAATACATGTCTTTCCAATCTCTATACTGAGAGGTTTTGTTCATAGTTTTTTAATCAATCATATATTTTTTCTAGTCCACCAAATATGTTCAGAATTAGTGTATTCACCCTTCCATTTGTATACAATATCATATCATCCATGCAATATTATCGGCCAATAACGCCTTCCTAAGGACCCAATAATAAATGTGAAAGCAATGAAGACCAAGCCAACAATGATGATCCACTTCCACCTCTTATGAGCTTCACCTTCAATGAAGGACTTAGAAGATAAACAAGAAGGCCACCATGTGACACGTCACCTCATAGATATATTATTTCTCAATATGTAATAATGTTGATATTATAATTTAATTACAATTTTCATTATTAACTTATCTCTTTTTTTCTAATTTTGTAGTCAAATTTAGAACTTCCTTTCTTCCCACTATTCCACAAAATAATAAACCAAATAATAATCTATAAGTATATAAAACTAAACTATGTAATTTCTCTGTTATTTATATACCTTATGCCAATATTTGATTAATGAATATTACTTATACTAAATCATGTTAACATATACCATTTTCTTGAAAAACAAATGTTACGACATGTGTTATGATTGAAGGGAAGGGAGTTAACCTCTATTTATTTGGTAAAATAATTAATATTTATTATTATAAATTTGACTTGTTTTTTACCATTGGAAAATTTCCAATGATTATTATATATCCCTAGGAAAAGGTGAAGGTCTATGTTACACAATTCTTTTATAAAGCATATGATTGACTCTCTTTACACTCTTAAGAAAACCTTCTGGCATTAGTCTTAAAAGGTAGGTCAATAATAATCCTTCAAAGTATCTAAAAAGCCATGTTTCTTGCTCTTAAATGTACTATGAAAAAATCTTTATTCGATTTGCGATTTAGTATAGAAAGTATAGAATAATAACATTTTTCATACTTTATATGTGTAAATTATAGCATTAGGAAGAATGTCCTAAGATAATTACTAAATAATCAACATCATCCATGTTGGTTTACTGATCCAATGTGGAACATGTCTGTATAGTCCTAACTTTGAGAAGTTGGGTTTGTTGAGTTAGTATCTAATATGGCCTTGATATTTTATGCTAGTTAACAAAGATAACATGTCACCTTTATAATTTTTCTCTTCTAGGACATGGTCGATGTTAAATTTATTAAAGACATCTCTCAAGTTTTTTTATAATATGATAATACATTGTAGTAGATGTTCCTTAACTTGAAACTCTCCTTTAACTTGTCCACTACCTCTTTTTTTATGAATCACTTACGTTCAATGTCCATAGTTCATGTTTGTCCCCAAGTTGTGAGCTCAAATAGTAGTCATACAAAAGTCGTTCTTTCACAATACTAAAAATTTCAAATCATAACAAAAACTGAGACAAATCAAAGTAGAAAATCATCATTTTTTTTAACAAATTTTGGCTTTTGCAAGACTTACGTAATTGGGAGTCAATTTTGACTACTAGTTGAAAGCCCTGAAAATAGTGTTTGGTTTGTCTTACTAACATGACCATAGTGGAAATTACAACCTCAATGACTTTATGTCATGTCATTGAAGGGTAAAGAGTCTTACTTATGAAATAAATTGAATTTTGTTTCCTATCTTCCTTACGCTTGAGGGTTAATCTTATAGTTGTTTTGTTCATGATAAAATACAATAAGAAGATTGAGTTTGCTCATAGAGTAATAAGCACTAGTAGAAAGGAAATGTCTCACTTGATTTGCTAAAATACTATCTCACTTTTTTAATCTCACTCAAACTTGGTGCTTTGAGTAGTTTGAAAAATAATTTTTCCTTCTTAGTTAACTTTGGAAGAAAACTACTTAAAGATACTAGTTTCCTATTTATTTGTTGGAACTCTTTGATATTTTAGGAGTTGCACATGGAAAAAATAACTTCACACTTATATGGATTTGCCTAATCCTTCTTTAGATTATAAAAAAAGTCAATGAACTATTCAACATTGAACACACACTTCTCAATATCCTAACACATGTGTTTTTTGTCCTTAGTGAAGACTCTCTTGAGGTATTATAGGTGGACATCAATATTATCCAATTTCAAAACCTTGTCATTGTCATACATCACTAGAATGTCTCCAACTGTATTTTTGAAGATTTTATCTAAGTTGCTCCAAAACTCTTAATTAAAGGTTACCTTGTCAAAATAGTGACCCTTTCATTAATAAACATAATTTTGTCCTTGTCTAAGTGATATATTATAATTTGGTTGTGCCTAGAGTTTGCATCCAAAACATTGAGTATCTCAAAGCTAAATGCATTGTCCATAAAGGATATGAGTCCTTTAATAATGTTTTACTATGGTTGGTATAGCCAATGAACCACTGTTTATCACCTCTTCACTAATGCAAAATTGAAAAGCCATGTAGTGTAGGTAACATCTTGTATGAAGTCGATTTTCAAAAGCTTATGAAGTTTTTGCTTAACTACTTTTGGTTTGGCTCTTGATATGATAAAAAACTTGTGAATGAAATTGGGATAAATTCCTAATATGTCAATTACACTCCATTCAAAAAAGTCGATGTTTTGGGTGAGAATGTCTTATAATTACTTTCATATGAAATTATTAGTAGTTCAACCAACCAATGTGAGTACATTGACCTTGGATTAATCTGAGGTAAAATTTGTACATATGTTTGTTAAAGGAGTGATGATTCTTGTTGAACTTTTCTTTCAAATACAAGCCAACTTCTTTATATCTAATTCATGATCCTCATAGGCATTATTTTAACATTTTTACTATGCTGTAGTGGTTGCAATTCTTCTTCCGATATGTTATTTGTCATTTACATGGATCCTTTATGGGCTTACCACCAACTGTCGACAATGATTTTGTTCTTTTAACCTTTACATTATTCAAAAGTGTATGTTGAGAATTTAATCTATGAGCATAACTATTTTTATCTTTTTAAGATTAAATGAGTATGATGATTGTCTTTTCATTGCCTAAGAACTTCATAGCCACGTGCTATGGACATAAAGGTCCTGAGCTTATTTAGTATGTATCAAAACCATAAGCCAGTAACTTACCTGTCTAATATGTATTAAATCATAAGTCACTAATTTGCCTTAGTAGTACCAAAAGTAGTGAGAAAATCTATATATCTCTTTATGTGCACAATTTCATTGGTTAATCTAAGTAAGGGATTCGCATATGATTTAATGAAATAAAAAGCTAAGTGAAGTTTAAGAAAAAGTTACCAATAAAGTACATAAGTTAAGATACTCTAACTTATGAGTGTCTTTTGTACTCCTTAATTTGCAATATTGATTATGATGATAATTAAATCATTAGTTGTTGTTGTCAAAGTTATTGATAAATTAATTTATTGATAAATTGGAAAAAAATCTTTCAAACATCTCTCAGTTGCAAACTTGCAATTAGACAATGGATAATCTTCAAAATTGAATTTGCACCATTATGAGTTTAATGTAACCCAACAACTAAATTTCGTAACACCATTCAAGATTCTTCAAAGTTAAATTATTATTGAATGTAAGCACAAGTGCTATCAAAATTGATTATGAATGGCAATGAAAGATGTAAGATTTACTATCTCATCTCCATTTGTTAAAGTATGTATCAAATTTATGTTGTATCTTCATCAACAAATATACCGTACTAACTTCTTTACTATATGTAAATATTAATTAAATATTCCCTTTTAACCAAAATGAAAACCATAACAAAAATCATATTAAATTATCGAGTATTCAAATATAAAAAATGATACATGTCTTTTTTTTTCCCTTTATTATCAAATATCAAGAAAAAAACTATAATATATAAATATCAACAATTGAGTAAACATCAAATAATTATAGAAAAATATGTTTGTTATAAACATAAATTACAAAATTAAATATTAAAGAAAAGGTTAATATTAATTATTTAAATTATTAAATAAATTAAAAGTATTTTGATAAGATCAAATTATTAAAACAAATATGAAGACAAGTATTATGATAGATATGTATGTACTCATTTTTATCCCTACATCCAATTTAAAACATTGAATATTACTCTTATCCAATCAATATAAGTATTTTCTATCCTATTCAAAACAAATTTTGACAATACCTAATATTAAGACAAATATGTATTTTTTTTTAATTCACATTCTCATTCTCAAATAAAAAATTAAATATTACTCATATTCATAATAAGTTAATATAAGAATTTTTCATTAATGAAACAAATTCAAACTATACATACGGATTCATTAAACAAGTGAATACTTCTAATCTACTTGTTGAGGTAAAACCTTAAAACTATTTGGCATATAATCTTAATGAATCCCGACTCAATAAGAGGTTATAGATATAATGATTCCGTATTACTCTAGAAGTTCTACACGGAAAATCAATTAAAAACTCCACATTATAAAAGTGGACAATAAGTCTTTGATGATATCCTCACACAAAAAATTGCTAAGCAGAATATTATCTCACGGTCATGGACTGCTTCTAGCAAGGATGAAATTTAATTTGATAAAAAAAATCATGTTAAAAAAACATTGAATCCTGAAAGCAACCTACAACTTTGCAAACAAATATCGCATTCAAACTTGATAGCCAAGTCTAATGATCGGCAACACACTAGCACAAAAACATAGTAAATGGTCTTGCATCTAAGCAGTGATTTTCATGTGGTCATTTCAGTTAAACATTATCACCAGAGTTTCATGAAGCTAAATGGAGATGTAAATTTCCTTACACTTGTTCACAGAAAATAAAACAGCACAAAACTGAACGGGTAAAGATTAGGGGGGAGGGGGAGAAAAAATGAGTTTTAATAAAATGTTGAGCCAAAAATATTATACAGAACAACAAAGATAAACATGTAGCACGGTACCAAATCTTCTCTAGCCATCGCTTGAATCATGTCCTTGGCGAATAACAGTCATTCAAAACAGCATTAAACCATTGACAGTTCTAGGCTTCTAGTCAGCTTTGTAAATTATGAGAACATCCTGAGGAAGTTGTTTGCATAAGCCATTGGTTTGACATCAGGGTGTGACTGCAATTTCAACAAAGTAAACGGACAGAAGAAATGAATGTCAACCCCAATATAAGAATACAGATTGGAAGAAAAACAATCATATTGCACCATACTATTTCTTAAATAAAACAATGAATGAACATATTTATTTATTCGTATTATTTTTTAGCACAAAACAAGACATAGCTTAGTATAGCATGGTCTAAAGCACAAAAGATACTAACCACTGCTGAGAATGTGACAATGTTAGGTTTCAAATCTGGTGCTTCAAATCGAATAAAGGCACCTTTGTTACCCATCTGCAGCATGCAATAAAAATCAACGTTATGTAGATTTTAACACCAAGATCAAAATATACTCAGAAATTAATATAAGAAGGCCAATGACACTGCACACTATCCATGCAAACATGTACAAAAGCAAGGTGGGTAATATGGTTTTCATTAACACATTTAATGTGATTGGAAAAGAATCCTGGTCAATCATGCAACGTGCTTAATTGCCTCTCTTCTAGAGCTTGTCTCGTTATGTTTACATACTCAAGCACAGCTTAAAGAATGAGTCTACACAAATTATTATAGATAAAGGCAGATTACAACAACAAAAGTCTCTTTCCATGAAATGGGATTGGGATCCACAAAATCTTCTTAGACAATCATGTAAGCAAATAGCTAAACTTACTTAGAAATGAATGTAGAAAAAAGGGATTTGATTACCTGGTCACAGTAATTTGGAGCAGAAAAGACAGTTATGAGTTTACCATCATGTTCAATCTCGTAACCCTCATCCTTTACTTCATGAGATCTCACAACTAAATCTGTAAATTGGTAATTTATGTGAAGCCACTGACAGGAGAACAAATAAACTTTAGGAAAGTATCTGACTAATGGAAAACACACCTAAATTATTTTCCTGCAAAAACTGTTCTGTAACATCTGGACCAAAAGAAAGACCCACACCACGCTTGCTTGGGCCCCTTCCAGGGAGAGGTTGTGGATCACTCCAAAGAATTTCACACATCAGCCCTACACATACCAATCATAGGTGTAAATAAAACTACAATACTCAAGGTGAAAAAACCAGAGGGATTTTAGTCGGTGAAGTGCACGAACTGAAAGTTTAGAGTGATTAAGGTATTGCTGAGATCAATTAAAGGAAAAAAAAGTAAGCATCTAACCTTCTTCAGGAGGTTCACAGAATCGATTAATTGATCGGATGTCAGAGAGTTTGACCCCGTCAACACTGAAAAGACCTCCATGAACTACGAAAACTTTCTCATTTATCACATGAGCCAGTGGTAAAAAGCAGAATACTTCCGCAAAGAGTTCGACAAAAGTATCATTCAACTTTGAGCGCACCTCACCCTCAAAACCATATATCTTGTTCATGCTCTTGCTCTCGTGATTTCCTCTGG
Organism: Vigna angularis; assembly: GCF_016808095.1. Lineage (NCBI taxonomy): Eukaryota > Viridiplantae > Streptophyta > Magnoliopsida > Fabales > Fabaceae > Vigna > Vigna angularis. The sequence goes on from NC_068975.1 coordinate 4,143,604, forward strand.
CTAAATATATGGCTGAAAATTACATGGCAACAAAACAAGTTACCATATTGCATGAACAAAAATATTCCTCCCTTAAACAAGTGAATTTTACAAAGTGAGGAAATCAGTAAATGAATGCCCACACACAAACAACATGATACAATTCACTTGAAACAATAAAAGTAAATATTGCATTTTAAAGAGGCTAAATTTCCTGAGGAATTGTAATGGATTTCAATTTAAGTTGTCATGAACAAAAAAAACCGTTTTTTATTCTAAAAGATCATAAAAAGTATCTAATCAGGTTCTTATGCGATCATATATTTATGATGTCTCCGAAAAACAAGATAACAAAACTAACTCAAAAATCTAGGCTTTACCTGATGGAGACAGGCACTTAAATGCAAACAAGGTCAGGATAACTTCCAATGAAAAAGATCCCCTATCCACAAAGTCACCGTTAAATAGATACGGATTCTCTTCTGAAGGAAGTCCATTAAGCTCAAAAATATTCAAAAGATCATAGAACTGCAGAAATCAAGGTGGAAAGAATCAATTTGCAAGGTTAATTATAGGGGGGAAATACGATAATACAAAAGCCAAGCAGCATGATGCAATTGGGTAAAAAAGACTTCACATTACATTCAAGTTAGTTTGAAAGAAATTAAACTGGAGAAAAGACATTTATAAATTAAATACATTACAATTACAGGAGGACCTTTTTATGAGAGTCAAACTTTATTTTTTCTGCATCGCTATGATTACTAAAAGTTACCTAGGAAACACAATGCTAAGCAATGTCAAGGCTGGCTTTTAAGAAAAATGGGCTACAGTTTTCTCCCTCAATTGTCACTTTTTCAAAGTTCCTTCATTTCAGGAGTCTATTTTTTTATTAAAAAAATCACCTCTTAGAATTATACAACCCCCTTACTTAGTGCCAACACTGCAATGGGAATTATTCGCCTATAGACAGTAAATCATGATATTTTAGTGTGACTTGTTAAATTTCAAACTCCAGAGTGTTCTTTCTCCCTGCCTGCATCCAATAGAAAGGGAAGATGCTTTATTTCACAACAGTGGGGAATGGTTAGTTTTTATTTTCACAGCTTTTTTCAGTTCATGATGTTTACAGATGCAAACTATTAACAATTTTAGCTTCCAATACCATTTCCAAGGTTTTGGTAAGACATGGCAAAGGCCCTGTAATGGAGTGCACTAGAGCCAGTGGGCTTCAAATTGGTGATTATGTTTAGAAATAGGAACGAATGCCTGAATTTTAAAAGACGTGCTTTTGCAGTCTTTTAAAATGGGTTTCTTGATCCAGTTGCTTATCATATGAAATAAAACCATTATTTCAATTGGGTTTCTTGATCAAACGTTCAAAGAAGGATCCCGTTTTTCTTCTGTATTATTTACTTATCCCTTCTCTCAATGAAATGTTCTGTATTATTTACTTATTCCTTCTCTCAAAGAAAGATTTCATATCCCATGTTTCTGTGATTCTTTCTATTTTCCCATCTAATAGCATTCCCTAAAAAAATATAAGGGTTTTATATCCAATATGGTAGATAAAGTCCCTCCTGAACAATGGAGCAAAATTAACACAACTAAATAAATAATTGGCAGGCTCATCAGCACAAAAATAGCTACCCAATTCCTCCACATAAGGGTCAGGGAATCTTAGTCCATGAAAATATGGGAGGAAAATCAAACAGAGGATATAATAACAATCCTAAGTCTTAAATGTCAAACTATCAGAAGATATCACGAAGATATAAGCAACAATTCGTTTTTCCATATTAAAAAGTCACCAATCAACTACCTCAGATTTAAACAAGAGAGAAAAATATATGTTTTGAGGGCTTAATGAATCTCTCTCATAGTCCTCTATTTATGTACATGAAAAGCTGATACAATAGGAAGATTAAACATCAAAGCACCGTCCTAAACTACTTAGACAGAGTTAGGTACATAGGTTATCTAACACACAACCCCCTACCTTAGACGTAATGATTACATAGATTTACTACATAGATTTACTAATTATTTCAACACAACGTCAGCAGATCTAAAGTTCAAAATCAAGAATGTGACTCAAATAACATCATAGACAGTTCAAATATTATAATAAACCAATTACCTGACCATGCACATCACCACAAACAGTAAAACGTTTGCCATTAGGAACATGTATGTCAACAAGAGAAGGCAAAGATTGCAAAATTTCTCTTGTTTGCAATACAATCTGGAATGCATACCTAAAAAATTGGAGGACAAGAGAGAAGACACTTCAATAACTCATCAAGAAACAAAAAGAGAAACAATGGTTTTCTTCCTTCAGTACCGTTTATGTAAGAACTTCTGGTTCTTGAAATCTTCCATCATTTTTTTCACAAAATCCAAAGTAACAACATCCCCCTCTATTCTTGCTCCTGAATATTGTGGCTCGACATCTAGCATTAAAACGAAACACCAAATTTGATCATTTCCATGAGTAAAATTATATGCAACAGTAGAACTTGGAATAATAATATGATCACAAAAAGAGGCCATTAATTTTAATGACCACAGACAATACAAAATTAAGTGTTCATCTTTCGTGCTAATGTGTGTTGTTCATGGTCCTTGTGATTAACAACTCCCAATAAAAAGTAGAGGGTATTGGACCAGGAAATTACAATATCTCTACCAAACCCAGAGGCATCTATAAAATGCATACACTTTGAAATACAAAAAGTTTGTAGATGTTGATCCAGGTAGCAATTGAACACCCCAAAAGGAAAAAATAATTCAACCAGGGTTGCAAGCAACTGAAAATAGTAAAAATAAGTATAAAATGTATATTATTATTCATTAGTCAGTTTAGGGGGGTGACTTAACCTCCTTTTTAGCACCTCTTACAGTTTCAATAAAAATGTATTATGCTTATTGGAAAAAATAACAAATTGAAAATCAGCACAAAAGAATGAAACTAGATTAGTATAAGAAAGCCTAAGAAGGGTAATAATTACATTTTAAGGAACTAGTATATTAGAGACATAAGAGAATATTTATGATTAATTAGTTTTAGGTATATTCATTTATGTATAAAAATACAGTATAATGAATTATGTTGCATTGTAAAGAACGAAACAATTTACTTTCCAATGCGTTTATAAATAATGATTCCATCTGACTTAAATTGAAATTCAGATTTTTAAAGTTCATTGTATGCTTAATTAGTTTAAGGTATTAAATAATGTTAAGCTAAGGCTGGGTCATGCAAAGGACTCCTAAATGTACCAGTATTGTGGCCACTCCACCAATAAGCCCCGAGGAGCAACAGCAAACCAACCACAATTGCAATTACTATTGTGGTCTTTGATGTCCTGAACAACATCACCGCTGCTGCCATAACTGCTACCACTGCTGCTATGGCCACTTCGGTTGGCACCGAAGAATTGCGGCCCTTTCCTATAATGATACAATATATAGAAAGAGTGATGATTTATAGAAAGTTGGACAAACATTCATTAAAGACAGGAATAAAATATCCCTAGATTATGAAAAGGGATTTGTGAGAGAAAGAAGGATGATTAAGGAATAGACGGAAGCTAGAAAGTATTAACTACTGATTTGGGTTGAGGAAGGAAAAAATAATGTGCATGAACCAAGAGGTGAAAAGGGTATGACCACCTACATAGTGTGATCATTTTCTGAATTTTCCATTACTTCTAAAGACATGTTCCTCAAACACGTCACTCAAGACGAATGACAAATTCCTGTTTTTAAGTCTTCTAGATTACCAATGAAAAAGGAAGGAGGTGGAAGGAAGAAACATGAGGTAGATCGGTATAGCTGAAAATAGGAAGGGAAAATAAAAATTTATTTGAATTGGCAAGAAATGTTCCATTCTAGCTCATATAATGATTAACCAAATTATTTACTTACAGTTAACTAAGTATAAAAAAATTGACAGATTATTTTTTAAATTAGTTTGATGCTTAATTACATCTTTGAAATAACATTGCACCAAAGTTTTGACTTATAGTTCTGAAGGTTCGAGAGGAAAGTTTAAGCACTTGATGGTGCATCATCTTGATATTTAAATATGCATTTCTTTGCAATACTGAGATGAGATTATATTACACTATTTTGCCCTTCCTCTCTGTCAACGTCACACTTCATGTTTTTCTCAATAAGATTGAAAACAAATTCCATGAGGATGTATATAATCAATCGACAATCCCAAAGTTCATAGCAAAACAATCCATTAAACATCTCTCAGAACTATCCAAGAACACCAACGTCATCACTATTTATTCAAAAAAACAGTACCGGTAGCCAAAATAAATTTCACTTTAAAAAGTGGACGAAACAAGATAGTGATCAGCATCTTACTATATGAAAATAACAGTGTTCAGCGAAGGAAATTCCATCAACAACACAATTAAATGAAGAGAAAACTGAGAACAATATCCAATCAAATAATTTAATGAAAAACTGAAAATCTCATGCATAACTTAATTATTGAAGTGATATGATAGGATATAATAAGATAGGTTTTAATGGGTAATAGGGGCAGGACAGAGAAAAGAATTTTAGGAATTAATTGTTGTTGGGTAGTTAGAAGTGGGTGGCCTTTATAAGAAGGCAAGGGGGGTCTGGTAGAGAGTACTTTTTGGATTTGTGAATTGTTAGACTGGAACATTGTCCAGTGGAGGGAGGAAGGCTCCCTTGGGGATGCATACTTGTATTTTTCCATACTTTACAGAGTTAATACTACGTATACATATACACTCACTTTGGCTGTTTGAGTATTGTGGTGAGGAGAGTGTTATAGATCTGGTTTCTTGAATAAAGAAACCTAACATGATACTTGCTTCTTTTTTTCACATTATTACATTAAGAATATTTTAGGATCCAATTGCAAGGTAATGGACTTGAATCCCGCATTGGAATATGTGATTATAGAGGGGGCTTTATAAGACCTTGGGATCTCCAACTACAACATCTAGCATTTGTGGTGGGGTTCTCCCAAGGTTCTTATCAAGAAACCATAATCGTACAAAACATGTGTGTATATATGAAAGAAGGTTAATATAAGGTAAGGTATTCACTGCAGCATTATACTAGAGCTTTCAAATAATAAAAACAAAAACTACAGTTAGTCTTATAGGGTCATGTTATATAGTATTTATTTGAAGCTTTACAAAATTAAAGTTGCAATAATACCTTTAGAATACACACATCCAGAATAAACAAAAGTTAGATATGACAGAATGACAAACATAAGTATAAAATTAAGATACTAGCTTAAGAAATTATATTCAAAATACTACCTATTGTATGGAAATCTATCGATTCAGCTATTGAACGCCTTTCAGACTCAGGTGCAGCAATTGCTTCTTCAAATTTAAGCTTCATAACTGCCTTTTCACATTCCTTCAGTTTCTTTGTTGCATCAGGATCATTTGGACACATTTTCTTGACCTATTCAATAAAAATCTATTAAATATAAGACATTTGCATATTGAAACAAGTATGTGTTACAGAACAATAAGAGGGAAGTAGGTAGCCAGTTATTTGAAGGAATGTAAAAGCTTAAAAGTAGAAGTTGCAACATTCAAGCTGATATTAAACGACAAGAACTGTCAGCTTCAGCCTACAAAGATGACTTTTATGTGAGAATATTTCAATGAGGTTGCATACCAAGAAAATTTTCATATTCTAAAAATTTCAATAAAAAATTGGAAACTGCCAAGTTTTTATTTTAAAAGAGTTAGAAGCAAGACAACAGCTTCTATTGGCACAAGGGCTTGGTAAAACGGAGAGAATTGTAATCATCGATTGTGTAAATTGCAGAGCCCATTACATGATGCAGCTGCAAATGTGCAACATTTCAGTTGCAGTTGCCCCTGAAACAGTATCAGGCTGCAAGTACAGACCACATTGGCCCACATTAGCCAGCACCTACCACAACTGCAACACAACCATAGCCAAAATTCAAAACCTAAGTAGTAATCTATTTCAAGACATAAGAGTCTAAAACAAAAAAAAAAAAACATTACTTACAGAGAACCTCAACTCAACAAATCTATTATCAGTAAAGAGAACAGGGAAGGTGCTTCACAACCTTCAATTTGTCCCAAAGATTTTATCAAAGTTAAATTTTTTTTATGGAGTCAAAATGATTTGAATAAAAGAAACAAATATCCCTAAATATCTATATTAATGTCTCTCATGTCTCCACATTGTCCCCTTATTCCATCATTATACTACCCTACTTTTCTTCTAAACTACCACCAATGTCTTTGTTTTCTTTATGTTTCTATCTCTCACATAGTTGGGTGTACCAAGCTCTCCAGCTTGGACAACATTTGCAATTTTTATTAGAGGGATAACAACCACTTCAAAATATAAATAGTTATGCATGTTTTCAAAGAGTATGTAATTATTGTATGCGCTAGAAGAATTTACAGGGTAACCTACAGATTAATAAACAATTAACAGTTAGAAATTTAAATTACTGTAAAAGCATCCTTCATTTTCTAGCACGTAGACATGATATGATGTAGTACTATTTGCTATATGAATAAATGTTGTAAATTTTATAGTGGACAATACAAGACAGCTATACAATTTGGTGGCCACCTTCACATTCTAATTACTACGTATTTGCAGATTTACTTTTAAAGGGTTTTGTTTTTAAATTTCACAAATTTCTCATATAATTAATTTGTGAATATCATTTCCTAAACAGATTTCAAGTGTGCATACTTTTGTCTTACATTCATTAGAAATTTAGAATTGTTGAGCTATCATAAAAGGGAATACAGGGGTACACAAGAATTCAGTATGGATTCAAACTGGGAGGAAGCACGTCCATCAAAGTTAAGAGCAATATTTCGCTTTTATTCTCTTTTTTCCCTTCCTTTTATAGTGATGTTACCCATTTTCTAGAATGATATGACTGGTATTAGGACAAAAAGAGTACATTCAGAATATAATAATACCTATTTCTCGTTCCAGCTTTTAGCAACTGGAACACTGGATTTGAAGAAGAAAATACAGAAATGGCGGAGAGAAATGTGGTTAGTTCAGAGGGAATCTAGCAAGATGGAGAATGAAGGAATTAGAGTATTAACAAAAAAGGAAGCCCGATAAAATTGCACCAAGGAGTTCAGAGGCTGGGCTGAGCTGCAGCATCTCATCAAATCATTGCAGCTGTCATATTTATTTGATGCTAAGAACTCTCTTCACAACTTCTGTTATCTACGCTGTGATGTGAGATCCCCACTCCTGTTGGACATATTCAGAACTACTGGTTGAATATGAGCTCCCTTCTGTAAGTGCTGTGCAACCTCAGCTACTGTGATATCCATCTAAACCTAGTCAATTGCCTGAGTACTGCATTTCTTTTTTGGTGTTTTGTTTTGGCACTGTTTGGGTGAGTGGTTATATTGCCTGAGGGACTGAGACTGATGCCTGATTTGCTAGTGGTAATTTTAATGTTACTTTGCTTATTTATGTTAGTTTATATATCATTGAAATATGTTAAAATGTAGTTTGAACATATCCTCTCTGAAGATTTGGTCTTTAACCAAGTCAAATAGCATTGTGCTGCCCAACTAGTGGTATAAGGCTTTTGTTATAGTAGTAGTAGTGTAATTTTGTTCTTAGAACGTGAACGTTTAAACATAATTCAACCTCACAAAACCAATTCATAAGATGAGATTTACACCTACTTATACACTATAATTTGGTCACATCTCTAATCAATATAGAATCTCCAACAATTGCATATTAGTGGGATCCAATGAACCATATTATGATCTCATGTTTTACTTGTATATCTCCCCACCATTCTTTCAATTCTAGTTCTAAGTGGAATATATATATAGATATTAACAATATTTCCTGCAATATCTCTTTTTCTCTTTTTACCTTCTGCATCTTTTTGCAACTGTTGTAACCCATATTCTAAACAAGTGCAATTGATATCAAGCAGGAACTAACACAGAATATATATTCAATGAAAAATACCCATCTTTTAAAGACTAATATTAGTACGGTTTCATCAAATCTACTAATTTTTTTGCTACTTTTTTTTTCATCTCTGAATTCTCTTTGGTATTCTTATCTACATGACTATTTAATGGAACGTGAATATTAATCTATCAATATTTTGCAATGCAGCTGACCTTCTAATATGAACACGTTATTTTCCAACTAAGCTCCTTCATTCGAATATTTTACAGATATCAAACACAGTTACCTGCTGAAAATCTTTCAGTGCTTCCTTGAATTTTCCCAGCCCAATATAAGCAGCACCTCGCCTGTAATAACCCTATAACAATAAACCATAATCAGGACATGTCTTTTATTAACGATAACTAAATATAGGAAAGCCTCTAATGTTTTAGGATTCAGAGCACCTTTGAATATTTAGGATCAACTTCAATAGCCTTTGAGGCATCTTGTATTGCACTACCATATTCCTCAAGCCGAAGATGAGCAAAGGCACGATTAGAATAGTAAACTGCATTTCCACCGTTTAGCTCAATTGCTTGAGTATATAGATCAATGGCTTGGGAGTATTTTCGAGCTGAAAAAGGGATTCACACGTTCAGCAAGCATTAGCAAATAAATGTGTTAAAGCAGTGACAACTAATGACCTTATCAAAATTTATTTAGATTCAATAATTCAGATATTACCACAAATTTCACTGCAATGATGAAGAAAGTAAATTAACCACAGCACACAGAAATTGCATTAATTACCATTGAAAGCTTCATTGGCAAGGGTTTTAAGTTCTTCAGCCTTTGAAATGTTAGATTTTTCAGTTTCCATTTCAGTTCAAACTTGTAACTTTAGTTGTATATGGCTGAAATTCAGAACCCAACAGAATCAGTCTGCTCACTTCTTTTCTCCACAA